>NW_024544601.1:1200000-2400000 GCF_018167655.1 Microtus oregoni
CTCAGGATGTTCTAGTCTTGCCTGAGGCCCATCAATAGAGCATTGGCTGCTGAACTTGGGCTCTCAGGATGTTCTAGTCTTGCCTGAGGCCCATCAATAGAGCATAGGACCATGCACTAAAATAGTGAAACCATGAGCTAAAATAAACCTTTCCTTCTGCAATCTTTCTCGTGGGTATTTTTTTAAAATAATATGAATAATATTATTTTTTTAACAATAAGTGGCTTATACACTTAGGAACCACCAGCCAAAGTAGTAGCATTAACAGAAGAAAATTCTGAAGTCCCACTTCTGACTCTTCCCTGAACCCTCCAAGATGAAGAATTAAGTATTTGGATTTTTTTCTTTGTTTTTTAACATTAAAGTTTTAAAAGACCTACCCTGCCCTCTTCATTTTCTAAGTGAATTAAGTGCAGCTTAGAAAGGTGAAATGCTTATTTCCCCATCACACAAGCAATTGCAGGTAGAGTCACAGCTGCAATGTGGGCCTTCTTATGTCCATCAAGAGCTACCACGGGCACCAAAGAAGCAACATTAAGGAAATAAATGAAGCAGATCCCAGTGAACAGTGCTCACCATGTTTACAAGTGTTTCATAAAATTTTATTCAAATCAACAAATGAGGAAAAGATCCTATAGCATCCTTAGTGATGCTGTTGCAAGTTTTGGGACAAGCATGATCTCTCTCTCTCTCTCTCTCTCTCTCTCTGTCTTACACACACACACACACACACACACACACACACACACACATCATATAATTATATATTAAGAGAAAGACAAATATGATATCCCAAGCATGCTCCCCACAAAATCAGGCCCATTTTTGTGACTTTTGTACTTTTTGGAGAGTTCGTTTGAACTGCAAAGAATTTCACTCGAGATTGATAGCTTCCAGAGCTGGCACACATATGTGCTATGTAGTTGAAGTTGGATTACTTTTCCTATTATTGTGATAAATGACCTGATGTGAAGAACTATAAGAAGAGGTTTGGTTTTGGTTGATAGTTCTAGAAGTTTCAGCCCATCACTGTGAGAAGGGTGTGGCAGAATAGAGTAATTCATTGACATCATGGTGGCCTGAGAGCAGTGACAGAGAACACCTGTGCTAGTGTTCTCTGGTTCTCTCTCTTTCTATTTAGGGCCTTAGAGTTGGACTACTGTTGCCCACACTCAGGGCATATCTTTACCCCTTTGTGGATTTCTCTCAGGAAATACACATGTGTATTCCATCAATCCGGTACACTTGCCAATGCAACCAGCTTGACAAAACTTAATCATCACATGGGGCCGAAGAGAGGCTCAGCAGTTAACATTATTTACTGTTCTTGCAGAGGACACAAGTTCCCAGCATTGGGCAGCTCACAACTGCCTATAATTCCAGTTCCAGGGACATCCACATACATAATTTAAAGCAATAATCAAAAGAAATCTTTAAAAACAATCACAAGGGCAACTTGTTACTTTTACATGTCTTAAATGTTTTCTCAATTATCAAAACAAGTTATTGTTTTAAAATTACAAAATAAAACAGTTCCTATGTAAAAAGACACCTTTATGACCATCCAATAATTCTTCTTTTAGAGAAGACTCTCTACATGAAAACCAGGGGATTTGGCCAAGATTTCCACAGGCAGATATTTTGTAAGAGCGGAACATAGGATACCACCTAAGAGTTCAAAGTGAATAAACTATAAGCTAAGTCAACAAGGAGACTATACACACTGACAGGGGAAAATTCATAAGTAAAGTATGACATAAAAAGGAAATCTTGGGTGGGGGGGATGGCTCAGCAGGTAAAGACCCTTGCTGCCAAGCCTAATGACCCAAGTTTGATCTCAGGAGCCTCACATGGTGGAAGAAAATAACCAACTTTCACAAGTTGTCCTCAGGCCTCCTTCCAAACATGCAATGGCACAATGAGCCCCCACCCTGCCCAATGTAACATTTCAAATTTCTTATCTTATCCTATTTTAAGATTTACTTGTTTGTATTTTACATATGTGGGTGTTTTGTGTACATGTGTGTATGTGCACCGTGCATGTGCTGGTATCCATCCAGGCCAGAAGGGGGCGCTGGATATCTGGAACTGGAGCTACATACAGTTGTGAGCTGCCTGCCAGGTGGGTGCTGGGAGTTGAAACAGAGTCCTCTGGAAGAGCAGCTAGTGCTCTTAATCACTGAGCCATCTCTTTAGACTTACATTTAACAAACTTTAAAAGGAGCAGCGTGCAGTTATATATCTCATATAGCTGTAAAAATAATATATTCATCTACTCATATCAATGCAAACCAGTAGCCTGAATCATGTACAACAAAATACCAGTTTTTTACCCTCTGGGAGTAGATTCAGATGTGGAAGACAAAGAGGAGGCAAGATGGAAGTCACATAATTTGTTAGACCATTATGGCACTAAAGTATACTGTTTTACATAAAAATATAATCACGAATTCTATTTAAATTCATTTAAAAGTTAATAGTTGTTTAACTACTTGAACTTGGGTAATTTGCTTTATGCAAAAAGTATGAATTTCCCATTTGTTCTCCATAATTTATCGCTTTTCCTCTTGGTGAACACTCTGGTTTTCTTTTTCTGTCTGCTTTGGAAAGCCTTGTTATATAGCTCAGACTGACTTACAACACACCGTGTAGCTAGGAAGTTCTCAAAGTTGCTATCCTACTGCTTCAACGTCCTCTGTAGAACACCAATCCTGGCTTTATTTTTATTTTTAACTCGTTTTAGGAATAATATCAAAGAGAAGAACCTTATTTGCCCTTTCCTTTTCTGAGCCATGCTATTAGTTCTGTGGTGCTGAGCTAAAGAACTATTCATATGATAGAAGCACAAAAAATTGACAGATGTCACGAAACTGCCTCCAGAAAAAAAAAACCTACTAATGAAAAAAACCCTACTAATGATTTATAGGCCACTAATTCTGTTAGATATCTGGTCCCTATTAGCATGGTGACAACTCTGACAGATGCATCCACTGTTGACTTGTTACTGAGCCCACACTATAGCTGATTTCACTTCCTGCTCTTTGCCCATTGACTATTGGTAGAAGAGGCATGTGTGAACAGATTATACAAATAATGGAGGTCCCAGGATGGTGCTGGAGAGGGTAGTAGAAGGCTAGAGCTACTAGAAACTTTAAAATTGAGCCAATCCAGTCAAGTGTTAAGGGATCAGCTTAATCCCCATTTATGGTGCTTTTTCCTTGTTGTTTTCTATGCACAGAATTCCTGTAGCATTCTTGAATTTCTCTACTCCTTCATGCCTGCCTTCTTTGGGAGGTGAAGGGGCTTTGTCTCCACTTCTTTTTTGTACATGGTTTCCCAGAAACATCATGTTCCTACCTTCATCTGAGTGAGGATTCTCATACTGGAATTTAACATGAGAAAAGACCAGTTGGCTCAGGAAAGTCCTAGTACAGAACTGAAATATAATATTTTTCTATTATTCTATCATTCTCATCTCCTAAGTGATTTGCAATTAATGGAGGGGTCTGGACATGATTAAGCACACCTGAAATGCCAACACTTGACAGTCAGAGGCAGGACGGTTGGATGGCCTGGACCACATAACAAGAGCCTGTCTCAGAAAGAAAAGAAAAGAGGGGAGAAAAGGGAGGTAGGAAGGGATAGAAGAAAAAGGAGAGTGGAAACTATAGGGAATAAGAAGAACACTATCTATTGGGCTTGCTTAAGCCAAAAGCCAATATTTAAATGTTTTTAAATTCAAAATTTAGTGAGATTTTTTTCATATCATAATCATGACGTGATTTTTTTTTAAGGCCGAGAGAGTATGCACACCTGAGCCTTCATGCCTTAACAGTACCAGATGATGGAGCTGAAGCACAACTTCCTGTGAACTAGAGCATGTTCAGGCCAGTTATCATTGTTCTACCTAGTCTGGAATTTCCTGGTGCTCACGTTGAGAGTCCACTGGCACTAGGAATCATGCGCTGAGAAGAGTGTTAATGGAGAAACACTCCCTGGAAGATGCTCACATCCTTCATTTGAACCCTGTGGGTCTGTTTATGGTAAAAGGAACTATGCAGGTGTGGTTAAAGATCTTGTAGTTGGAATAAATTATTGAGTGTAGCTGACGGATTCACAGGATTTTTAATAGGACAAGATCAGGCAGAAAGGAAAAAAAAAAAACCCTAAGCCTCAGAGGTCAGAGATGAGATCTGATGCTCCTCTACTGGCTTTGAAGATGGACGCTGGAATCCATCACAAAGTGCAATTAGCCCCCAGAAACAAGAAAGATGACTAGAGCTTACAAAAGGAGAGCCTGTCTCAAAAGAAACCGTGAAAACAGGGACTGGAGAGACGGCTCTGCCTCTAAGAGCACTGGTTGCTCTTGTAGAGGATCAAGATCTGATAGCATGCACATCTGCGGTGGCTCTCAACTGTCTCTAACTCCAGTTTCAAGAGATCTGACCCTCCCCCCCCCTTTGGGCCTCCACAGGCACCATCAACCATGCAAGAAGTACACAGACCTGTTTGTAGACAAAACAACCATGTACATAAATCAATAAGTAAACCTTTTTTTTTAAAAAAAAAAAAGTGAAACCAGGCCAAGAACAGTGGTAGAATGCATTCCAAAATGAGCACAAAGCCTCATAAGAATAAATACATCTTTTTGTTTGTTTGTCTGTGTTTTTTGAGACAGGGTTTCTCAGTGTAACCTTGGCTGTAGCTCTGGAATTTACTCTGTAGACCAGGCTGACCTCACACTCATAAAGAACCACCTGCCTCTGCCTCTCAAGTGCTGGGATTAAAGGTATATGCCACCACCACCTGGCTAATACATCTTATATTGGATGAATGTTCAAAAGTATTGCATAAATACATGGAACATGAAAGAAGGAGGAAGGCCTATCAGAAGAGGAAGGGAACCAGCAAGGGAACAGGGAAAGGGGGATGGCAATGGGGGAATCAGACATAAAGGAACGGGTGTGACACATATTATGAAAATGCCATAATGAAACACAGTACTTCTTATGCTAAACTAAAACATTCACCATATAAGGTAGAAAGTTAACAGAACAATTTAACAATGGACATAGGATTTTTAGCCATAAACACAGTTTTGAATCATAAAACAATTTCACCTTGGACAGATTCCAGCACATGAGGAAAGTAATTTCAGTTCATCTTAAACTTTGCTTTGATATGTGCCATAAAAGAGACTTAATCACTTCTCCCGAAATAGTCACATATTTCCCGATCCTTTCTTAATAACTGTTACCAAGAATATAAAAGCAGGACTTTTACAGTGCAACCCTAAGATCGCTATAAAATGAATGATGAATGCAGGCGGAGAAACCCACCCAATGACTCATCATTAACACCCAGCTTGGGAAGAAGGACAGAAAAGTGCTCTTTAATGAGATGTTGCCATTATTTAGGCAGTCAATTAGGACTTTGCAAACACAAAATTAAAGCTTTGCAGAACATTGCAGTTACTGCTTACACTAACTGAATTACATGGGTACTAGAGTATTACATGCAAATACCCTAATTTTACTTAAAATCCCTAATATTTTTAAAGACACAACAGCTTATTTTCATTTTGACAAAGAAGACAAAATTATTTTCTAAGAAGAATCATTAAAAATGGTTATGCTATATTTTACACTAACTTTAAAGAGAAACTTTGTGTTAAAAATTACAAATAATTTTTAAAATGTATAATTATAAGAAGCATGAACTAGAAGCTACGGTTGTATTGTAATGGTCAAGACTCGATTTGCGTGGCAATATTTTTGAGACGCAGTTTTGCTAGGTAGCCAAGTCTGGCCTCCTAGTGTTGATCCTCCTGCTCAGACCCATGTGTATATTAATGTATTTACTTTTTGCAATGTATTTCTATGACCCCACATTTGTTTCCCTCCTCCATTCATCCTGCTTGGAAGTTATTAAAGTAAAGGCAATGAGTTATGAAGCACAGCCAAATGTTCAGCACAGTAAGATAGTCTTTATTATATTTGAACTAGAAACAGCAGAGAGCAAGCTCACGAGGTACGATTTATTTTAAAATGAGGTTTCAACAACAAGAGTCAAAAATCAGTCTTAACTGCACAGTTTGGTCACTAGTATAATCTCCAGAGGTACAAGAGCCAGCACATAAAGTAACATACAGGCAATAACAAAGAATTTCTGAGGTGCCAAAGTCACAGGTCACTGCTTGAAACCCTATCTTTGCATTCTTGTCGTTACAGTTACTTGGCAAAATGCCAACCAGGCGTGTAGTACTCATCTAAGAATCCTGTTTTAATATTGTTGCCATTAATACTAAGCTTTTCTTTACCCTAAAAATTCAATGACTCAGGATTTCAATCCTTACATGGATTGGGTGCCAGTGGTGACATGTAAAATTGATTTCATTTTCAAGATTAAATGGCAGACATTTGGTGGCCAGTTGTGTACCCTAGGTTTTAGCATTGATTTTCTTAATAAATTTAGCTATATTTCATAAGCCCTGAGAAATTAGATAACCCACAACTAATGATTGTTCACTTTTAATGTATATTCTACTCCACTCAATCCTAACTCCACATAAGTATTTTAAATTATGCACACATAGCTATACCTAATGCAACGATAAAATTTATGACTTGTATAACTAAGACTACTAATAAGGCTTTTAAGTAAGAGTTGCATATTTTATGTGTTTATTTTATCAGAAGCAACCCTTAAAAATTTTATGTATAATTCTGCCACCAATTAGTGCTTTCCTTTTGGCTAGTTCTCCATGGAGGTCCAGAGACTTTTCCTTTCTTTTTCAACCCTTCCTCAGAGATACCAGTTTTCCAACTGAAACCAACAGAAACTTAACACTTGAACACCCTGTTGAGAGTTGCCATGCCCGGCAGAGAAACACACACAACAGGCATTCAGTAGATAATGTTTCTCATGGAATGAGTGGATTGTAAGGCAGGTGTCTGAGTCAGATACTGTTGATCATATACTTAACTAATTTTGCTTAAGCAGGAAACCTGGTGATTATTTAATTCCACCTCAAGTGTAAATGCAAGAAATTGATATTAGAAAGATGGCTTTGCCAGGTTCTCAGGAAAATGAAACAGGTTAGTCATCGCTGCAACTATAACGTTAGATACAGGTGGTGGTGGGGTGTCAAAATTACTTTCCATCAACTATTATATATAATCCAATGAAGGGAAGAAATTAAAATAAATAAGAAAGGTATTAGCCAATTCATGTAATTTTCTCTGCATTGATCATTGCAGCATTTTTGTTCACATATTTATTTATCCCTGTTAAGTTTTCTAGTATACAGATATTGTCAGCATCTAAGTAGATTATCCCATCTCTGCGGGAGCAGGATGCTAGTGAAAGGCTTGTATAAATAGAACATCCTAATCTTATGTTAGTCAATATTTCTGCATTAATTTTTGGCTAACATTTGTGTCTTTAAATGAAACTGTGAGATAATCTGCTAAGATCTTATTTATTAGACTTTTCCTTATAATATTCAGTTTTTGTTGATAGCTTTGAAGCATATTGCACACTTGTCATCTAGCACATTAATAGGTAATTATTACTCTTTTTAGAAAGGATACACTCACGAACTTAAGGTAATGGCTTGAACCCATATTTACTGGGTTACAGGACAATTGCAATTGCAAAGATATTAACAATACAGTTCATGGTACGGTTCTCCCATCTTACAGTACAGGTTCCTGAAAACATAGAAGAAGAGGACATTTACACATCAGTAAAACATCAAAACTACCAGGCACTAAGTAATTAATACACACACACACACACACACACACACACACACACACACACACACACACACACATTTATACACAGCAGACGAACACACAACCACACATAGCTTTTAGTAATATTTCCTCTAATATGTTCTATCTTCACATTTCATACTGACTTGAAACCCTACTTGTGAGTGCACTCGAAGCAATTCTATTGATATGGTGTTTTTCAGACCATAGAGCTACATAATAAGTCCAGACTGACTTTGCTGGAACTTTGATTCTGGGCAAATTAATTTATGGTCTCTTACCATCAGATGTAGTATCCCAAAAGCATGAGCTGGCTGTATGAAATCCATAGGCACTCCTCTGGGCCACAGCACAGGTCACTGCAAAGAAAGTCATAGCGTGACAGCAAAAGGGGGAAAGAATCAAGGTGGAAATATTTGTATCAGAACTCTAAACGCTGAAAAATAAGTAACAAAATAATTCAGCTAGTAGGTTAAAATAGTCTCTTGAAATTAACCATGATGAACTTATTTTCAGGAGACTCAGCCATTTCCTGAACCATTACTATAACCGCCAACAACTGTACTGCAGACAACTTCTGGATCCAACTGCGCTCTGTGCCACTACCAGATTCCAGAGAGAAATGCGGGGACAATTTCACTTTGTACTTGATGTGTGGATTTTCACAGGCCTCTACAGAGGCATGGAAGGCTGAGAGGATGACAGCCCTGAAGGGTCTCAGTGGGCAAAGAGAACTGCTGCTACCAAGGGAAGGCAGTTTAAACTGTTTTAGACTGCAAGTCCTCCAGTTTCACGCTGCATCATGTATTACATTCAAAGGGACAAGTCAGAAGTGCTTCCTAAACCAGTGTTCAACTACAGTGCCTGTTGTTAGGATCCATGCTCCGACTTCAGAGAAAACCAGAAGGATAAAGGCATGGCAACTGGTGAGGAAGGACCCCACATCAACACTTACCAATGTACTTATAAGCTTTGCCCATTTTAACCAAATGTGCTAGGGATTGCTCCACTATGCTTGCAGTCCATTGGTTGATGTTGTTATGATTGTAGTCCTCGCCTCCCAACACTGCATCAACACACTAGGAGAGAGGACAGCTCCATTAAACCAAATGAACTCAAATTTACATATACTGCAAGAGAAAGTCAAGGCACAGCAGAAAACATGCATCCACTAAATGTTTGGTGTGCACTGCCTCTGGCTGCTTAAGAGTTTTCAAAGCATTCCCATAAGTCTTATCTCATTCTATGAAGTATTAAAGGTCATATAAAGATAAATTTGCCAGTTCGAGGCCAGCCTGGTCTACAAGAGCTAGTTCCAGGACAGGAACCAAAAGCTACGGAGAAACCCTGTCTCGAAAAAAAAAAAAAGATAAATTTGCCAATGACTCCATGGTAGCAGAAACTCTAATAAAAAAAAAAAAAAAAACCTCTAATATTTATAACACAGGAAACACAGAGCATAAACAGCAAGTGATCAAAACGACTTCAGGATTAAGAAAACATAGTATTAACTGTTTAAAAATGGCTTTGAAACATAGGATTAAAACTAGGGTTCATGTGCTGAAAACCAAGGATAGGACTAATTTAAAAACATAGTTTTATGGATAGTAATTGTAATCTCATTTGTGCTGTGTAATTGCTTAGCTACAAAACAACCAAAACACCCGCCAGTGAAAGTAAATAAAGATCGTCTAGGAAAAGAAAGTCAAATAATATCGTACAGTGCTTACTTGTTTCCACTTTTGACACCTGACTAAGAGCAATGGTGAGATCAAGACCAGCCTGGTCTACAGAGTGAGTTGCAGGACAGGCAGGGCTGTTACACAGAGAAACCCTGTCTCAAAAAAAAAAAACCCAAAACACCAAAAACAAACAAACATCAAAACCCAAAAAACAGCAATGGCTTTAGTACCGCAGTTTAGGGCTGGAAGGCCAGACCCATACCTGTCTGCTCTGGAACCTTTATCAAATGACATACCACATTTAAGCATCTCGGACTTGGGTTTTCATTTCTCCTTCCATCTCCACCCAGACCAGAGAGACACATTATTCTGTATTTCTCCCTGCTGACTCAAACTTTCCCTTTTGTGTTCGCAAAACCGGTATTGCAAGATCAGAAGCACTGGGGCTAGTAAAACATGTCCAGTCACCAACCTAGTTTTATCTACAGCAAAGGTGGGGTTTTATTCTTTCAAGTGAACACTTTTGTCTTTCCATATGGTTCAAAACTTGGGTAAGGAAAATATATTAAAGTGGCTCTTACAAAGACTCAGCATCTTTTATTTCATGTCTACTAGCCAAAAACAGTCTTTCTTGACATTTTACTTCGAAAAATAAGATTATTGCTACCTCTGCCTTCAAACTGCTCTTCCTTGTGCTCTGACATTGTGAGAGTATTGAAAGCATTTTATTTTAATGAAATAGTCATATATATATATATAAAACATAGTCTAAATATTTTAAATAATCAAATATTCTAATACACAATTCTTCAACTAATAAAATACAGCGATGTTTTTGGTGCTGCCTAGCCCTATGAGACACTGAGCTGATCCTACTTATCCAGGGTTTAGAGCAGCTGAGCGCTGGAGAAGATGATACCCTTAGAGCACTCAGGCAAGTCAAAAACTGTCTCCAGGGAGCTGGTGGTGCACACACACACAGTGCCCAGGTGGAGGTGATTCAGCCCAGACAGAACTCCGTCAGGGCTTGCTAGGTCATAGGCC
This sequence comes from Microtus oregoni, assembly GCF_018167655.1. Classification (NCBI taxonomy): domain Eukaryota; kingdom Metazoa; phylum Chordata; class Mammalia; order Rodentia; family Cricetidae; genus Microtus; species Microtus oregoni. The sequence goes on from NW_024544601.1 coordinate 1,210,505, forward strand.
CCACGAGTCACACCCACAATTGAAGCAAGCCTTGTGGGCCAACTCAGGGTTTTTTACTTAGCATTTGGCAGAATTAACATGGCTCTGGACTGTTAAAGTGCTCTTAAAGTACCTCGCCACCAGGGTAGTCTATGCTGATAGCCTCACCCCCCTCGCAGTAGTCTAAATTGCTAACACTAGAATTAGTAGAAATTCCCAGCTAAAACTGATTCTGAAGAAGAGCTGCTTTACTTTTTGTAGACTTGAAGCAGTGTTTCAGTGTGTCTTTCATTAGAAGTTCAAACAGGCCTCATTGAACACAAGAGACTGCACATACGTGCACCCCTGAAGAGAGCGAACACTTAGTTCAGATCTTGCTGTTTTAGCATTAACATTTCTAGCTTTGGCTTGAAAAATCAAAAACTGGATTTAAAATATTTCTATCCACACAAGCTTTGTGGAACCCTCACCCCTTATTCTCAAACGGGCGAGAAGAAATTTCCTAGCAGAATGTTTTCCCAGGAAGATAGTGGCCTTCCCCTCTCCCACCAGGGAGATTCTGAGCACAAGGTCACTTAGCTCAGCCCAGCCAGCCACCTGGTACAGGCTGATAAAGATGGCCTAACTCAAGAACAGTGGCCTTGCTCTAAGAACAAGGAGAAAGCTGACTTAACAGAATGGGAGGGAGCAAAAGTATCCGTGCCAAAGCAGTTTCAAAGATTCTCTTTGTAGTTATGCCTTGAAAAGCTTACCCCACAGAGGAGATACAACTCCTCTCTACCTTGTTGTAAGGGGGATGGAGATGAGTTCCAAACATGTTTGTATTATGCTGATTAAACCTTGCTTATTGCAGTCTGGGCCTCTCTGGTGGTCTCTCTCAGAGGGTGGGCACAACAGTTTGAAGATAACAGCAACTATAACTCACCTCTTTGACGACATTATGCGCTTCCTCAGCATTGAAGCCACCCTAAAGAGAAAACACAGGATAAAATTGCTTTCAGCAAGGGTTCCCTTTATTTATAAATATGGTAACATACAGGATACCCTCAGCTGGTCTAAGAAAGTGATAGTGACAGAAGACCATAGTGCTAGGGGCACCAGGTCTACCGAGGCTGCTGATCCTATGCCCGCCCTCTAGATTCAGATCCATTAGGATCGGGCAGGGCTTAGGCAAATACCATTTTGAAAAGTGCTTTTACGATAGTAACTCTAAATGAACATTCCAGATAAGCACTGTATTAGAAAGCTCAAGAAATTAGCAGGCGTTAGCTAAAAATGACGTCTATGGCGTGCTATCAGTATACAGGAAATCATTTCAGCTACGTAAAGGGGCCCATAAAAAGAGGATGCTAAATTGTCATTTCCAAATTTTATTTTGAACTGATGAGACAAACCACTGCTTTCCTAAATTAAAGATTATCGCAATACTCTGTCATTCAAAATTAATATCACTCTAATTGTTTAAATTGGCCTCATTTTTTTAATCAACTTGTTGCAATCTTGGGTTAACAGCAATTTTCAATGACATCTAAGTGTCCTTGAGTGCAGAACTAGGTTACATGACAAGACTGAAATACAAGCCATGATGCTTTAGATAATATAAGGATGATTTCCATGGAAATGTTTTGGCTGCATTGCGAAAGCAGTACTTTTGTGTTTTAAAAACTTGAAATAAGCAACAAATTCTGAAGTTATGTTTTAAGCACAGATTTTCTTATTCTAACTCTATTAATTATTCTATAAAATTTCTCATATCCCCCTAAAATAGGAATGAAAATCCACCTTTTTTTTTTGACAGGATTTCTCTGTAGCTTTGGAGCCTGCTCTGGAACTAACTCTTGTAGACCAGGCTGGCCTCGAACTCACAGAGATCCGCCTGCCTCTGTCTCCTAAGTGCTGGGATTAAAGGCGTGCACCACCACCGCCTGACTGTACACCTTTAATCCCAGCACTCAGGTTGAGGCCAACCTGGTCTACAAGAGCTAGTTCCAGGACAGCTAGGACAGAGAAACCTTGTCTGGAAAAACCAAAAAAAGGTCTCATATTTTAGCCCTATGACAAACTGTCATTTTGCTTCAAAATCCCATCCAAAATTGGCCTAAGAAATAAATGATGCATATTTTACTACAATTATTACCTAATAATATGGATGTTTGCCTGGCTACAGTAACACAAATAATGTCTGTTGGTTTTTCATCTATTTCTCTGGTGCTAGAAATAGAACTCAGGGCAGGTTCTAATGTGCTAGTTTACCAACGAGCTATTCCTCCATTCCGATTTCTTTTTAAATTACATGTACTTAGGATGTAGTGCGGAAAAGATTCCCTTGCACCCTTGCTGGGAGGTAAATCGAAGGAAGAGCCAACCATGTAATGGGGGGGGGGCAAGTGCGTATTTCTAACACTAGTGTGCTTCACCACTGACCTACAAGTATGCACGCACTCTGCAACACAGAATCTTCTGCAGACAACTTTGCCTAAAACTTTCCCAATGGATCAGAAGTCCTTGTAAAGATCCTATTACATGGCCCCTCCAACGTCTCATCTTTCATTTTCTTGTATCACACTCCAGTGGCTAGCTACCAGTGGACAGAAAATGTCTGTCTATTCTGTCCTTGCAAACTCATCCAGGCTGTGTGGCAACTCAACAGGCCGCATCTTCTAAGTGCTGGAAACATGGGGGTGAACTGTAAAGTCAGAGATCTGGGTTTAAACGGAACAGCTGTCATTCCTAGCCGGTTTAATTTTGGGCCTGCCATTTGGTCGCCATAAAAAGCCAGAGTTCCCAACAATAACAGGAAAATAACCTACATCACGGAGTTCGGGTAAGGCTTAGGGAAACCTGAATCAGTGGCTCTTAATCCATAAAGCACTTCCTCTAGCCGTCCCTGGGGAGAGTTCCCATGACCAGCCACCTAGCAGCAGCAGCTCAAGGAGACCCAAAAGGGTGGAGAAAACAGAGAAAACCGGTTTCCCAGGCCCAGATCACAGACGGGCGGGGCTCGCCAACGCCCGCCCATGCACCCCAAGTTAGGTCTCCCCCTACACCCACTGGGTCCTCCCAGACCCTGTCGATTGCCCCCAAGAGCTTTCAGTCACCCAAGCCATTGGAATTATCAGACCACCCTCCGGCAATCAGGAGCGGGGAGACGCCGAGGGGGCAAGAAGGATCCGGGTTCAGCGGAGGAGACTCGGGTTCACTGGACTCCGCAACCTAACTCTCCAAGCTCTAAGAGACCACCGGACAGCCTCCCCCACAGCCAGGGCGAGGGGCGCTTCTCGGCGCCAGAGGGGCGGTACCTCGTCGCAGGGCCGGTGGTACACCTCCATGGTGGATTTGGCAGTCCCCGGAGGCGGAGCAAGGCTCCGGTAGAAACTCGCAGGCGCACACCGGCCTCCGGGGAGGCCCCGCCTCCATTTATAGCCCAGGGCTTTTGTTTACGTAGCCCCGCCTCTGTGTCGCACTGGAGCAACCTTCCCGGGACCCGATGGGGGCGGGGATTAAAGGACAGGGAGGAGGAACTCTGGTTGAGTTGAGCTGCTTAGGTGAGCTAAGGATACCTCCTAGGCCTAGAGTGCACTTCTGACCAGACCTGTCTTCTTTAAGTAAAAGATGTACGTTAAGAACTCGGACAGCGTCTGTGGTGATTAGTTAGGATGATCTTGTGTCAGCTTGTCAAAACTCAGCACAAACGGCTCAGGGATCTCTGTTGTCCTTGTAGGAATGGAACTCGCTCATCTATAGTTTTCCAGCAAATGAGTGTAGGAAGTGAGTGAGCAACTTTGATTTCTCTGAGTACTAATTACTGACTTTGAAAAATATAGCCCCCCCCATTCAGTTTTCTCATATGATAAACATAATCACCCCTATTTTGTGACTGGTTATAAGGATCAAATAAGATTCTCTACACACGACTCCCGAAGTTGATGCTCCTCTTCTGTCAAGGCTTTTCTTTTATAAAGAAGTATAAAACTTTTGAGAAAGGAGAAAATGCCCTAAATTGAATTATAAATCTTAGCAGAAACACTGTTTACATTTATTTTAGGACTACTGAATTGTGGCTGATTCTGAGATTTTCCTCAAATTCTCAGTAATTCAGACTTGTCCTCCCCTGATCCCCTTATTAAAGATGCAGTGAAAATGCAGAGATTTTCAATGACTTGCCCAAGGCCTTACATACAGTATATATTAGGTCTACCAGCTTGAATACTACAGTCTGATAGCAATGCTCAAGTTCTTTAACACTGTTGGAGCTTCCTGTTGCTGCTATAATGAACGGCCACAGATACAGAGATTTAAAGCAGCACAAACAACATTTTACAGTGTTACAACCACATCCACAAAATGCTTCTTGCCATGCAAGTTAGCACATTCTCGGGTTCTGGGATTCAAATGTGGATATGTTTTGGTGGGGAGCAATAACCAGCCCACTACAGTGACTTCTATTCTGTATCCAGTATCAACGTCAGAAGGCTCATTAGTTTTCTAATCCCTTTCTCTTATTTTACAAGTAAAATACAAATCAAGAGAGATGAAGTAACCTGGAAAACCTGTATAGTTGTTAACTAAACCCTTGGGTTTCTGAACCTCAGTTCCCCCAATTTACCACTCTGTATTGATGAATTTTGATTCAAATAAAACTGTTAACTTGGTGTGATTTTTGTTTGAATGGTTCTCATTCAGGAGTACTGCAAAAATCCTAATTGGGCCTGGAGAGACAACTCAGCAGTTAAGAGCACGTACTGCTCTTGCAGAGGTCCTAAGTTTGGTTCCCAGTATCTATGTGGTGGTTAACAGTTCTCTGTACCTCCAGCTCTAGGGGATACAACACCATTTTCTGGCCTCTTCAGGCATTAGACACTCACACAGTGCACACACATACATTCAGGCAAATATCCCATGCCTCCTATAAGGAACTCAACAGTCTCTCAATGGGAGAAGTATCAAATATTTTTGAGAACATGCTTTAAAAATCATTGTAACCAGGCAGTGGTAGCACATGCCTTTAATTCCAACACTGGGGAGGGAGAGGCAGGAGGATCTCTGTGAGCTCAAGGACAGCCTGGTCTATAGAGCTAGTTCCAGGATAGCTACGGTTGTTACACAGAGAAACCCTGTCTTGAAGAAAATAAACAAAAAAAATTCATTGTAATTTTATTGGTATGCACCTTTGGCTACAAGGAACAGAAGACCCAGGTAGGGGAAACTAAAATAATAATATTAATGTTTTGCTCCAATACCAAAGATAAAAGTATTCCTGACAAATTTAGTTGCTCAAAGGCTTTTGTATAATTTTTGTCCTTTCCATTTTCATACACTATTGTCTTCAAGACATCAGCAACCTGTTGTTTGGTTGGAAGTGTCACCCCACCCCCCTGGCATCTATATATACAAGGAGTCTGGAATGTTTGGCTGGGAGTCAAAGCCCCCTCCTCTGGGAGTGGCCGCAGTCCAGACTCCACCTCTAAGAAAGCCCACCAAATGGTGAACCCTCCCCAGGGAGGGTCAAGACCACTCACACAGGCTATTTAAATTGCCCCCCAGAGAATGATCACATTGTCTCCCATTTTTCCTCTCCGTGTTTTTCGGGGGAGGGAGTCCTGCCTGGGAGTGTTGGCATCCATTAATCTGGGCTCTTCTAATTTGGCCTGATTTGGTCTAATTTGGATTATTGCATTGGCAGAGAGCCTACCAGGCCAAGAAAACTCAATACAGTTTCTTTCTAATCCCTAGGAATCCTTTCCTTAGGTCTAATTGGCCAACATTTAGTCGTTTGATTCTTTCTTTTACAGAACACACAGGTAAACCTATGTTTAGTGTTTTTCTTTAATCATGAATAGTTAATTCAGCTACCATAATAGATGTGGGGATGGGGACTTTCTTAAAAGGTAATCTCTGGTGGGGAGTCAGAGAGAGTAGGATCCTAGGATCCCTACTCTCTCTAGTATAAATGGTGATTCTCAGGACCCAGAGAGAAATTCGTTCTTAAGAACTAAGATGTAAGCATTGAGGAAAATATCAGTATTGATCTCTGGACTCCACTGGGGTTTTCTGTTGCATCGTCTGTGCCTCTTGAGGGAGGATTATCTCCCAAGTGTGTCATAACTTCATTTCAACTACCCATATCTGTATGTGTGTTTCCAAAAACCATAGGGAAACATAAGTATCCTTAAAAATACATGTGTGTGCATCTTTATAGGGCCTATTCTTAAAATTGTTTATATGGTTGTGAAGAAAAAGAATAATGTAGAAAAGGCATTAAAATAAATTAGTAAAATATTTCAAATAAAGTCTTTTAAATGTATTAGTAGAACCCTTGCTTTTTTTGTTTGTTTTGGTTTTTGAGACAGGGTTTCCCTGTAGCTATGGAGAGATTTTGCTTTTCCACACATATTTTAAATCTAGTCTTAATAAATAAATATAAATAATCCTTTCTCAAGCAGTTTTGTTTGTTTGTTGCTTTGTTTTGAAAATGGTCTCACTTATGAAACCCAGGCTGGACTAGAATTTACAATCTTCCTGCCACAACTTCCAGAGTACAGGATTATAGATATGTAACTGTAGTAATAAGGGCGGTGGGGCTGCATTCCCAGCACCCCGGCCGCATGCATGGCTAGCTTATGCCCCGAAATAACAACACACAAACTGTATTCATTTAATCACTGCTTGGCCCATTCTCTTCTAGGCTAATTCTCACATATTAATTTAGCCCATTTCTAATCATCTGTGTGTAGCACCCCAAGGTGCGCTTACCGGGGAGATTCTAGCCTAGTCCATCCTGGGTCGGAGCTTCATCCCGGGAGCGGGGCATGGCGTCTCTCTCTGAGGCGTCTGCTCCCGAGAGAGCTGTGGAGTCTCTGCTCACTTCCTCTTCCTCCCAGCGTTCTGTTCTGTTTACTCCTCCCATCTATCCTCTAACCAATAAAATGGGCCAAGGCAGTACCTTTATTAGCCAATGACCTTCCTCCATCATGTAACACATAGTAGAAATATTTAATAGTTATTTTACCCTAAATAGTTTTCTTGTTTACATTTTGTTCTGGTGGTTTTAAACAAAGTCTCTGTGTAGCCCAGGCTGGATTAGAACTCATATTCTCTTGTCTGAGCCTCCTGAAGTGTTGATTTACAAATATGTCTCAAATAAAAAGGATTTATTGTTGGGACATCTTCCTCATAGGAAGATTTATTTAATAAAACATTTAAACTCATTTTCTAAAAGATTCAAGTTCTATCTAATGGTGGCCTAAGGAATGAGCATCAGCTTTTCTCGCCCGATAATTTTGACTGTGTAAAATTGAACGAGGAATGCTGAAGGCAATTAGAGATTTCAAACGACAAAGCCTGAAACGAGTAGAACACAGCATTTGAATCAAGTTTTCAGCTGGTGCTGAGATGCCAAGACATAGGGCAATCAGATTCCGTGGCATGTCAAGGAGGGAAATTCTGGTAAGAAATCATACTTTGGGTTGAAAGAAACCATAAGGATTACAAGGTAGGAATAAAACATCAGAGCTTGAGAGTGAAGCTCAGTTTTGAATCACTTCAGTCCCTGCAGTTGGATTAAGGTGCTCTGATTTTGCTAATGCGTCTAGGTAGCTGCAACAAAATAGAACAGTTCTTTCTGGACAACAGGAATATTACCATAGGCTACAAAGTAGACTTATATTTTTCACATACATAAAGTGCAAAATGAAGCCCAAGTAGGTACATAAAGAAACAAAACCACATTGTCATAACCAGTGGACAATGAAAACAGCCCATTAAGGATCTAGATGGTACAATTTTCAGAGAGACTTTAAAATGACTATGTTTACTACATTCAAAGATATAAAAGACAAGATTGAGCAATTTATTCAACAACTGGAAACTAGAAAGTCCAAATTGAATTTCTAGAAGTAAAACTCCAATGACAATGAAAGAAAACCCCACACTTACAGGATGTCTTTTCTAGTAGTTGACACAAAGCTGGAGGTTTAACTAGCAAAGTCTTTGAAAGTCGCTCTAGGGGTTGGAGAGGCAGCTCAGAGGTTCAAAGCACTTGCTGGTTTTTACAAAAGATCTGTGGTCAGTTCCCAGCACCCATGTGCTGTCTTATAAGCATCTGTAACTCCTGTTCCAGGGGAACCAATGCCTTCTTTTGATCTCTGTGGGCACAAGGCACTCACATGATACATATACATGCAGTCAGGCAAAATACTCACTTACACATAAAATAAATCTAAAAAAGTTTAGTCTAAGCTGGGTGTAGCATATTCCTTTCATCTCAGCACTTGGGAAGGAGAGACAGGCATATTTCTTCTCCCACTCCAGCTTTCCCCCAACCCCCCATCCACTCCTCAGAAAGGGTAAGGCTTCCCATGGGGAGTCAACAAAGTCTGACACTTCACTTTGAGGCAAAACCAAGCCCCCCGTATCTAGGCTGAGCAAGGTATCCCTCCAAAGAGAATGTGCTCCTAAACACCAGTCCAAGCACTAGGGATAAATCCTGGTCCCACTGCCAGTGGCCACACAGACTGTCCAAGCCTCAGAACTGCCACCCACATTTAGATGACCTAGTTTTGTCCTATGCAGGGTCCCCCACTATCAGTCCAGAGTCAGTGAGCTCTCACTAGCTCAGGTCAACTGTTTCTGTGGGTATCACCATCAAGGTCTTCACCCCTTTGCTCATATTATCTCCTCCCTCTCCTCAGCTGAACTCTGGGAGCTCAGCCCAGTGCTAGCTGTGGATCTCTGTCTCTGCTTCCATCAGTGACTGGTTGAAGGTTCTGTGATGACAATTAAGGTAGTCATTAATCTGATTACAGGGGAAGACCAGTTTAAGTGTCCACTCCACTGTTGCTTAGAGTCTTAGCTGTGCTTATCCTTATGGATTTGTGGGAATTTCTGTAGTGCTATGTTTTTTGCTAGCCCTTTAATGGCTCCCTCAATCAAGATATCTCTTTCCTTTCTCTTGCTCTCTGTCCTTCCCCTTTCTTGAGAATTCTGTTCCCTCACATTCTACTCTTCCCCCCTTCAATTTATCTGAGAATTTTATACATTTGTACACTGTATTCACATCACTTCCACTCCTCATGACCTCTTCGATAATTGTATTTGATATTTACATACACACACAACCTAATGAGTGTAATTTGTGTTGTGTTTATTTGCTTGTCTTTAGGGCTGACTACTTACGATTGGTGAATTGTTCCTAAAATAAGTATTGGTTCTCCCTCCCTCAGTAGTTATTGACTACCTACAGTTACCCAAGGGTCGGGGCCTTGGGAAAGTTCTCTATACATGTTATCATGTTGACTGGTGTGCTCTGTGTATGTCTTGCTTAAGCAATGATGTGGTTGAGGATTCATGAGTGCAGCAACTCTGTTCTATTCAGAAGACCCTATCGGTCAGTAGTAGTCGCATTTCTCAGGCTCTTACAGTATTTTCACCTTTTCTTCCATAATGATTTTTGAGTCTTGGGTGTAAGAGCTTTGTTATAGATGTCCCATTTGTGCCTGAACATCCCACATTCACTTACTCTCTATATTTTCACCAGTTATGGTTTTAATGATCTATACTGTTCTTTAAGAGACAAGCTACGCCCACTCCCTCCCCCTGTCTGCTGAGGCAAGCAGATCTTCAGCTTCCAGCCTGAGTCCCTTCCTTTTCCACCTCCCTTTTGAAGAGGCAGCTTCTGCCTCTCCCCACTTCTCCCTTCCCCCTTCTCTCTCTCTCTCTCTCTCTCTCTCTCTCTCTCTCTCTCTCTCTCTCTCTCTCTCTCTCTCTCTGCTCTTCTCCTCTTCCCTTCCATAACCCACTAAATAAATATTCAACATCACTCTGCATGGCGTGCCTATCCATGTCTCTGTCTCTCGCCTGCTGCCTGACTCCCTGTCTGGGATCAGCTGCCTTCAAAGACCTGAGGCGTGGTCTCATGGCATGCCCATCCATCTGTCTCTCCTGGTGGTCTCATGCACCATCCCTGCCTGGGACTGGCTGCTCTTGGGATCCCCTGCCTGCTGCCTGCCCCGGCTCAGGGACCTGCAGCATGGTCTTATGGCCCACTGCCCACTGTAGCCACTCAGGAACCTGCAGTATTTTTACTTAATCCATTACAATGGTTCTCTCTAATAGGTTACCTCTTCTACAAAAAGGAGCTTCTCTTGTTGCACCCTCACCCCTTATTCTCAAAGGGGCGAGAAGAAATTTCCTAGCAGAATGTTTTCCCAGGAAGATAGTGGCCTTCCCCTCTCCCACCAGGGAGATTCTGAGCACAAGGTCACTTAGCTCAGCCCAGCCAGCCACCTGGTACAGGCTGACAAAGATGGCCTAACTCAAGAACAGTGGCCTTGCTCTAAGAACAAGGAGAAAGCTGACTTAACAGAATGGGAGGGAGCAAAAGTATCCGTGCCAAAGCAGCTTCAAAGATTCTCTTTGTAGTTATGCCTTGAAAAGCTTACCCCACAGAGGAGATACAACTCCTCTCTCTACCTTGCTGTAATGGTGTAGAGAGCCACACCTGATGGCAATGTAGAGCGCTGCGTGGAGCCACCTGATGATACTGGCTCCCGCCCTCCGCGATCCCGAAAGTGAGTGCTCTTTATGATAATCAACTCCTATGGCTAAGGCCTGACCTATGCTATGATCACGCAATGATTATCAGCTGCCTGCATATGCGTGAGCCTACGGGCAGTGCCCACCTAGCAGTTCGGGGTTGGCAGCCCATGCCTACTTAAGGGCTGGGAGAGGTTTGCCCGGGAAGAGGGAGAGAGGGGAAGAGAGAGAGAAGTGTAAAAAGTCCTGGAATAAAACTGCAGTGGGAAGAGCTCCGGTGGTCGCGTCATCCTTGAGGGACGAGGGTGGCCGTGACATAACGCGGATGGAGATGAGTTCCAAACATGTTTGTATCATGCTGATTAAACCTTGCTTATTGCAGTCTGGGCCTCTCTGGTGGTCTCTCTCTGGAGGTCGTAATCTGGGCACAACACAGACCTCTGTCTGATGTGGGTTAGTGAAGATCTTTTCCCATTCTGTAGGCTGTCGTTTTGTCTTGTTGACCATGTCCTTTGCCTTACAGAAGCTTCTCAGTTTCAGGAGTCCCATTTATTAATTGTTGCTCTGAGTGTCTGTGCTACTGATATTATATAAATATAAGTGGTCTCCTGTGCCAATGTATTCACGGCTACTTTCCACTTTCTCTTCTGTCAGGTTCAGTGTAACTGGATTTATGTTGAGGTCTTCATTAGGGAAAAGGATGGTCAACCTGGGGGAGGGATGGAGAGGGAGAGCAATGAAAGAGACATCTTGAAAGAGGGAGCCATTATGGGGTTAGGGAGAAACCTGGTGCTAGGAAAATTCCCAGGAATTCACAAGGATGATTCCAGGTAAGACTCCTAGCAATAGTGGAGAGGGAGCCTTAACTAGCCATCCCCTGTAATCAGATTGGTGACTACCCTAATTGTCATCATAGAACCTTCAGCCAGTAACTGATGGAAGCAGATGAAGAGATCCACAGCCAAGCACTGGGCTGAGCTCCTGGAATACAATTAAAGAGAGGGAGGAGGGATTGTATGACCAATGGAGCAAGATCATGATGGGGAAATCCAGAGACAGCTGACCCGAGATAGTGGGAGCTCATGGACTCTGGACTGATAGTTGGAGAGTCTGCATGGGACCTAATTAGGCCCTCTGAAAGTGGGTAGCAATTGTGTGACTTGGGTAGTTTGTGGGACCCCTGGCAGTAGTACTAGGATTTATCACTGGCATATAAGCTGGCTTTTTGAAGCCCATTCTCTATGGTGGGTTACCTTGTTCAGCCTTCAGTGGGGAGGGTCTTGGTCCTTCATCAGCTCATATGCTGTGATTAGTTGATTCCCCATAGGAAGCCTCATACTTTCTGAGGAGTGGATGGGAGATGGGAGGAAGGTGGAGGGGGGAGCAGGAGGAGGGAACAGAGGGAGAATTGTGGTTGGTATGTAAAATGAATAATAAAAAGTAGAGAAATAGAGAAAAATGTGGTTCTGTATCCAGGGAAGTAAGTACTATTCAAACTACTATCAGCTATTAGGACTAACCACAGCCACTTGTTTGGACTAATTATAGCATTGTCTGGTGAACTAAGCAGGGTCATTGATGTTTGTGCTTTGGACCAATCTTAGCACCAGCCATGACATTCTTTCTGCTAGGCCCCATGCCCGAGCCCAGAAGTAGATGGCCCAAAAGAAAAATATGAACTCAATGGTATTTTTGGAAGTTTGTTTGTTTGTTGTTGCTTTGTCTCATACTTTGGGCATTTTTAAAAAAAACCTTACTACTGGCCTTTTGCTTGCATATTATGCTTTCTGATTTTGTATATTTATGGAATGTGTGTGTGTCTGTTTCCCATGCATTTTCTTCTTATTTTTAAATTATAGTTTGTCTTATTTGCATGTTTGTTTCCTAATAGAGAGACAGAGCGACAGCGTGGAGTTGGATGACTGGGGAGATGGGAAAGATTGAGGGGGAGATGTGGGAGGGGAAACTGTGATCAGAATATATTTTATGTAAATTTTTTATTTTCAATATAAATACATTTAATACTGAAACAAAACAACAACAAAACTGTTTCTCTGCTAGACCATTGGAGGAAATGCTCCCTCGCTGGAAGGTAGAAACAGCTGCAGGGTCATCTAGAGTTCGTCATAAACCGTGATAGCCAACAGTCTGATGCAAATGCTTCTAATAGCTCTGATTGGAACTGTGCCTTCAGAAGCTCAGGTAATCAACTCAATCTTTTGCATATTTGTGTCAAAGAGCCTTTGGAGTATTTAAGATAGCTGATACCTGCATAAGGGTAGTCCAGCTGCCTGTTGGATTGATAGTCCCTTTGCTCCAGGCAGCCCAGGCAGCAAGACAGTTCAGTTGCTGCAAATTAGGTTGCTATCCCTAGCATCTTTGCTGTTTACAGAAATATAGGTATCAAAACAGGGCTTACAGCATAAGCTTGAACATTTTATGATTAATACTGTGGTGGTTTGAAAGAAATTGTGCTCCAAATAAAGTGGCACTATTAGGAGGTGTGGCTTTGTGAGAGTAGGTGTGGACTTGTTGGATGAAATGGGTCACTGTGGAGGCAGAATTTGAGGTCTCCTATGCTCAAGATACCACCCACTGTCTGAGATCAAGATATAGGACACTAGGCTAGTTCTCCAGCACCATGTCTGCCTGCACACCAACATGTTGCACCATCATGATAATGGACTAAACCTCTGAAAATGTAAGTCACTCCAATTAAATGCCTTTTCTTTATAAGAGTTGTTGTGGTCATGGTATCTCTTTACAGCAACAGAAACCCTAACTAGGATAAATACTGACAGTGATTTTTTTTAAAAAAAATATTTTAGGTGTATGGGTATTTTTCTGCATGTATGTCTATGCACTGTATGTTTAGCTGGTGCCAGAAAAGGTCAAAAGAATCTGACCTGAACTATAGTTAGAGATGACTGTGAGCGACCACGTACGTGGTGGGAATTGAACTTAGGTCCTCTGGAAGAGCAGCCAATACTTTCAACCCTTGACCAATCCCTTCAGCCCCACTGACAGTTATTTTCGCAAAATTTAACACTGACCCAGTGCCTGATGGAGATGGGTCACTTTTTCATGTCTTCAACTTGCAGTTATTAATGTTGTTATAAGTAGACTATTATGTAATAGGAGGCTGCTTGTTCATTTCCTGCCTGCCCAGACTCCTGAAATAACCACACAGAAGCTGTATTAATTAAATCACTGATTGGCCCATTAGCTCTAGCTTCTTATTGGCTAACTCTTACATATTAATTTGACCCATCTTCATTAATCTGTTTATCACCATGCGGCTATGGCTTACTGGCAAAGTTTCAACGTGTCTGTCTCTGGTGGCGGCTCCATGGCTTCTCCCTGACTCCGCCTCCTTCCTTCCAACATTCAGTTTAGTTTTCCCCGCCTAACTCTACTGTACCCTATCACAGGCCTAAGATAGTATCTTTATTAACCAATGGTATTCACAGCTATAGAGCGGAAACCCACATCAGTATTATGTTATATAAACATTGATACAATTCTCCAATTTTAAATACTATTTCTTTTTCTACACAGGTTCTGTTCCAGGTTGTCAGTTTCTATAATTCACATGGCTTTTGGATGTTGGCTACTATACTGAAGCCTTGTACTCATTCAAGGCCTTTGTAATATCTGGTCCCAGTTTAATAGAATGAGTTTTGTCCCACTGCACAAATCATTATTGCCAAAGAAGTACAAAGTTATGCAGCTTTCTAACACCCAAACTAATTATCAAGAGCAGCACCACAGTTTTTAAATTCCCTGACAGGGAGAACAGGAATAAACCATGGAGAAGGAAGAAGATATAAATGGAACAGGAAGACACTGGCTGGCTGGGAGAGGCTTCCTTCCACTTCCAAATTACTAATCAGTGATGTCAGTGTGAGAGAAGATATGTTCTGACAATGAAGACTGCTGTGGAAGTCTTTGAAGTCTTTGGAGAAGGGAAAAGAGAATGATTGTAATCCTGATTGAAAGGGAAAGCATCTCCTTAGAACCCGCAAGACCGAGTTCTCAGCATAAAGGAGACTTATTTGTTCCAGAGGGACAAAGGGCAGGGAATAGAGACAAAGACAGAAGATAGAAGACAAGGGAGAGGGGGTAGGGAACAAGGGAGAGGGGCAGGGATATTTGTCCCAGAAGGATAAAGGACTGCCTCTGGACAGAGAGGAGTTGGGCAAGTCACATAGGCAAATGGCAGTTTGTAAAGGGGAAAGGGGAACCCCATGTTAGGATGAGGCATTTAGGTTTTTTTATATTTATTTATTTATTTATTTATTTATTTATTTATTTATTATGTATTCAATATTCTGTCTGTGTGTATGCCTGCAGGCCAGAAGAGGGCACCAGACTCCATTACAGATGGCTGTGAGCCACCATGTGGTTGCTGGGAATTGAACTCAGACCTTTGGAAAGTAGGCAATGCTCTTAACCTCTGAGCCATCTCTCCAGCCCCGAGGTACTTAGTTATAATTGGACATGTTAATTAGGTGAGCCAAAGGGGACTTCTGCTTGCTGGACTTTGGTAGTCAGCCCCAGGAGGAGGAAGTGGCCAAATGAGGGAATAGACCTTGGTAACTAGTTTTAGGAAAGTAATCTAATGGTTTTTAGTGAGGTAGAGGAACTGAGCCATACCTGTCATGCTGGAGCTGCCAGGGTCGCTTCACTGACTGTTAACATCAGAAGAAGAGATTTGTTTTTTTTTTTAAAGATCTATTCTATTCTAGTGGTTAAGGGCACTTGATCCTCTTGCAGAGGACACAGGTTCTCAGTACTGTAAGTACCCTATATCACAACAATTATTTCCAGTTCCAAGGGATCAACACTCTCTTTTGGCCTCTGGGCACACCAGCATATATATGGTACACATACATACATGCAGGCAAAATACCCACACATAAAATAAAATTAATTTTTACAAGATCTATTCTAAATCCTACTTTCTAAGATTCCGTGGGTTTTTAAAATTTGCTTTATTTTATTTTTAGACTTTCCTGGATGAGTGATTATAATATGTAGTCAGGGTTGAGATCCCATGATACCAAGAATTTTCTGCTTCCAAATGTCATTAAAATAGCATATATTTATACAAATTGTGGACTCTAGCACACACACACACACACACACACACACACACACACACCTACAGACAAGCAGGGTTAGCCAGGTTGAAAGTTTGAAACTTTTCTGAAGGGTTTTAAATATTTTCTCCTCAATATTAATGAGACTTCTAAACACAATTTTTAGGAGAGAGGCTGGATTGATGGACTAGAAATTCAAAGTTGGATGAGTTAGTGATGAACAACAAAGGATGATAGGATCTTTTGATTCCATGTTCAAATGGAATCAAAGTAATAAAATCACTGAAATGATGGTTTAGAAGAAAAGAGATGGAAAGAAACAGAGTTAGGATGAGAAAGCTACATGACTGAAAATGAAGTACTTTTGAGGTCAACATGGAAGGAGGAGAGTCCTCTTCTCTGAGCTGTTTTAATGTTTTCACTGTGAGCCGCAAGAAGAGTATAACAGGCTACATACTCTTACCAGAGCTGAGAAACAGTTGTCAATCAGTTTCTGTTATTTTTGCCTTCATGTTGCCTGTGGCTCTTTGATATATGTCTTGGTATGAGTGAATAAAGACATCTGAGTACAAAGTCTAGAGAATGGTTGGCATATTAGGTAAGAGATTAGGTAAACACCACTGTGGGTGGTAGTGTGTATGTGTGTGTGGGTAAAGAGGACCTTTCCACCTAGGCTGATCTTTCTTCTCAGGTCTCAGGAGACATCAGTCTGCATTCTTTCCCCTCTTCTTCCTGCCCCTGTTTTTGCCATAAATTTTATTATGACTGAGAATTAGTTCATGAAGGAAAGGTAGAAATGACATCTATGTCTCCAGCAAGTTCTACATGTTGACACAGCATAAATACATAGTAAAAATTAACATATCTTTGACTAAGGTTTAGGGACTTAATCAAATCTTCGTTTGTGTGTGTCTTGCCCCCCCCCGTTTGTGATTTTTTTTAACGAAGTTTATACCTTTAAAGTTATCATAGTTAAAAATGTTTTATGGATAGCCCATATTTCATCCCATACCCACATTACATATTTTAAATAAATATCAAAACTCAGAGCATTTTCTTCCTTTGAAGAGAGAAAAATTGCCCTTTTTTATTTAGTCTCTGACTTTGGTAAGAAATGCTTTGGCTCAGGCTACATATCTGATCCCATTTGTCCAGGGTAGCTCTGTGTCATCCTGAGGAGAACCACAAACCGAGTGGAAAAATAAGAGACTGTATGAATCAGCCCAGTTGTGTTCCAGGAGAAGAACAGGTGCAAGGAGACCCATTTAGCCTCACTCAGCTCTAAATTTGTGTCATTCTTCCAGCATGCCTCATGAAGGACATTTTTGGTGCTTTTGAAGAGATGGGGTAATGTATTTACAAGTATAAAATGGGTTCATTAAGTTTAATCATTCTGCTCATCAAAAATCTGCAACTTTATGAGAGGAAATCAGTTATTGTCAAAGTTTATATGCTAATGACCCTCTTCATAGTCAAAGCACATTTAACATCCTTATTCATAGGCCAGATGAGGACTTAGAAATACTGAATTTTAAAACAAAGTGCCTTGTCCCCCTTTTTTGATAGGGAAAAAGAAGACTGCGTATGAACAAAATAAGCATTTTTATTATAGTCTCCACACAATGGAACACCAGCTTCAATCATATATGCTTATTTAATATAGACTGCAGCCCTGACTTTAAAATGCATAATTGAACATGAGTATACATAGACTAACCTCAGTTCACATTAATGGACTTGGTAGTTCCCATCAAAAATCGTCATTATGTTCTATTCCATAGGTAATGATATGAATGATACAAATACTGATCAATGTGCTGAGAAAATATGATTAAACACACTTCTGAATCATTGATAAATCACTATGAGGTGATTTTTTGGGTCGTGAGTTGATTGAAATGTTTAAGTCACAAGGATCTTCTGTACATAGACATATAGAGAACATGAAAAATAACAGAAGCTCTTTAGGAAGTGTTTTCTGTCCAATATAGAGATAAGAAGCTGATCTTCATTTTATTCCTGTTTAATGGTTGGTGGAATGGAGGATTTAGAGCCTCAAGATTTCTTGCCTCTTTATGCACTAAAACTATATCCTGATTGACATATTTAATTTACTTTTTTTTTTTGTTTTTCGAGACAGCGTTTCTCTGTAGCTTTGGAGCCTATCCTAGAAATAGCTCTTGTAGACTAGGCTGTCCTCGAACTCACAGAGGTCCGCCTGCCTCTGCCTCCCGAGTGCTGGGATTAAAGGTGTGCGCCACCACTGCCCGGCTTCTGATTGACACATTTAAATTAGCAAGAAGAGTTAGCAATAAATGGAGCTACAGAAGCCCAGAAGGAAGGTTAGTACTCTTAGGGATTTTCTTAGAACCATGAGAACCAGGTCTTTGTTCTTGTTTTGGCATGTGTTGGGTTCTATATGCTGGGCTCTTAGGTTAGAATGGTGCTTTGGTGCCTGTAACATGGTGTTAGTTGTGTTAAGTTCTGGAGCTTTGTTTTAATCGTTTTTACTTTTAATCTCACTCTTTCCAGATTATATTGATTGTACTGTGGCTGCTACACGGCTTGTCTATCTATCTATCTATCTATCTATCTATCTATCTATCTATCTATCTATCTATCTCTCATGTATACAACATTCCTCCCATCGACACCTACACACCAGAAGAGGGCGCCAGATCTCATTATAGATGGCTGGGAATTGAATTTAGGACTTCTGGAAGAGCAGTCAGTGCTCTTAACCACTGAGCCATCTCTCCAGCCCCCACTGCTTGTCTTTTATTGCTCAGTCAAGTGTTGATCCTATGACAGGCAAGGCACTTCATTGCGAATGTATTTCTAACATGAAGAAATTGCATCAATACCTAAAGCAATGGAAAATTTTGCTTCTAATTAAAGAATAGGAACTAAGAAGCATAGTGGTATTTTGAAACCTAGAATATGTAGTCAGTTCAATGCTAATGATTTTGTTCTTTTAGTGCTCTCTTTACCATAGTCTATTCTCACAAGTAGCATTTGAGCAGCAGAGCATCAGTAAAGTTGCGCTGCTACCAGCAGATGTATCTGCATTTGCTTAACCCTTTCAAGATAGTTATGCTTGAGTGAGCTGAAAAGTGTCTAGGAAGTGAGAACAACACACCATTGAGTGTACCCACCCATGATGGATTGGGGGGACAATATTAATTTAAGATGAAAGACTAGCCTTCTATGTAAGTGGCCCTTTCCCATACACTGGAAGCCCAGGTGGAGGCAAAGGGGAAAAGGAAAGACCCCAGGACAGGTATTTTCTTTCTCTCGCTGCTGGCTAATGTGGTGGGAGTGGCTCTGCTTTGTGATATTCTCTCTCCATGGTGAACACACTGAGCTGAGATGTTTGGGGTCATAAACAAAAGAAATAATCCCCTTTAAGTTGTTTTTTAGTTTATAGTTGAGGCCCAAAGTTTGACTAACATAATTCTAAACTCAACACATAGTGTCTATCTTTAGATAGCGGTCAAGTTTAGGGCATTAACACTATGCCCTGCTACCAAGGAACTGCTAATGTGTAAATAATCTAATACACCCAGTACAATATTTATCAGAGAATTAAATACTAAATTAATTTAAAAAAGGAAAACTGAATACGGAAAAATTTTGATAAAATTGTACTTACTCTATGGCATTTATTGGGCCTTTCCTTTGTATATGTTAGATACCAAGAATGTGGTTGAATTTAGTATGTTTTTCCGAAATTAAAGCATTCAAACATTAATATATTAAAAGAATGTAAAAGCACAAAAAGTCTCCTCCAAAAAACATGTCATACATTTAGGGGGTGAAACCATATAAGGGTCATCCTTCAGAGGTTGTATTTCAGGTTCATATAAAATGAATTATTTATTTCCAGATAGTACATACCATGTTGTGAGAACTGGAGGAAGATGCAGCATAAAATCTGGCTGTGTGTCACCTTCTACTTACATAGTACAAAACAAGTTTTAGTGTGCCTTTTTTTATTAGACTAACCTTTTCTGGCACAAAATTGATACATGCTCACTTTATTGAAAGATTCATTTGAATACCTGACTTTGGTAGACTGTTCTCACTGTGTTCTAGATGGGAAGGTATGAGAGAAGTTAGAAAGGGCGTGATGGAGTAGACTGAATCTTGGAGGAAGGGTAGGTAGCAGCCACAGTGAGGAAGGCAAAACTGCACAGCAAGGTAAACAATAGGAGCAAGTGTATGGAAGGATGGAAAAGCACAGCTTGTGTGGGCAAGCACAGCTGCTCTAGCCTGGTGCAGTGGCACATGCTTGCAGTCCTCACTAAGGCAGGAGAATTGTTTGAGCCCAGGAGTTTGACTGATCTAGGAAAATAGCAAGATTCCATCTCCAAAAGTGGAGGGAGAGGAATACTTTAATTTTACTAAAGAAAGGGTACATACAGAGATTTAAATATAGGATTTTAAAAATATATAGTAGATACCTAGATGATGCAGAGAGAATGTTCAGAGATTGAAGGAAGAAGCTGAAATAATAGAAAATACTGAAAGCCAAAGAATGCTCAGTGGGGGAGTCTCCAAAAGCAGAGAAAGGCCATTAAAGAGGAGGTGCCATCACAGGCAAACACAAGCACAAAGCAACAGAAGGGGAAATTGCATTAGTAATTCTAATCGTTTCTACCTCTCTGTACTCACTTCCACTGAACTGTAGATTTTCCTTATCCTCTCACTCTGAATCTAAGTTCAATTATAGAGTGCAAGTGACACAATAATTGGTTTGAAAAATGAACGCAGCTTGGGCATTTGCTCTACGTCTGTGCCTCATAAAGGACAAGCCTCGGTAATTTACTGTTGCTAGGAAGTTAAGTCACCCCAAGCTGAACCCAGACTATGAACCAACAGTTAACCTGACTCACAGACTTATTTGGAAATAATAAGTGCCATTTTAATTCACCGAGGTTGGAGGTGATTTGTTATGTAGCAATAGTTGATTAACACATAATTCCAAAGGAAAGTTTTCAGAGCTATCAAATAGCAGGAGTGGAAGCCTTTTAGTTTGGAATATTTCAAGGTAGTGTGATGGACTGAAAGCAAGAGACAGTGAAGCCAAAAACACCACATAGGGAAAGAAGTTGCATGAGTGCAACCGGACAGGCTAGCTATGGGCAGTCTTGTCATATATAAATTTAAAAAAGAGCTGATTTATTTCCATATGAGAAAAATCTCGCAAAAGGAGTCTAGGGTCATGCTGTCACTCTACAATGCCATTATTGTCACATCACTACATCATTCTTCTTCCTCCTTGTTACATGGCTTTGTTGCAGTATTGGCTCCTGGACAAGTGCATCATCCCAACTGAGTTATACGCAGGGAGCAGGATGGAGAAAGTAGTGGCTTTCTCTTAAGGAGGAAGTAGTCTTTCACTCGGACTTCCCTTAACCCCCTTGTTCAGAGCCATGTCACGTCACCTCCCTTGTTGCAAAGGAGGATAGAAATTCCAGGCTTTTATGTTTTTAGCTCCTATAGTAGAGAGGTACCAGAAAGGGAAATTCAACAATGGGTTAATAACACAGAGTGTCTGTCATAGAAATGACTCCAGGGAATTGACACATTTCAAGAAAAAGAAGGAACCAGGGAAAGAAAACTCCAGAAAATTTAGGGCTTGAGTTTTAGTAATGTAAAAAGTTAGTACTATTAAGAAGCTATATGCATTTTCATAGTTAAAACAAGTCCTGTGGTATTCATTTAAAAGCCCAAAGGAAAAGAAATCAGTAAGGCTCCAAAGAAAATTAGGTAACAGGTCTAAGACAAAAGAATCAACAATAACTGATATATCAATTATATATTGCTTTATATGCCTTTAGCAACAATCATCTGTAAATTCTTTTTAGAAACCTCTTGATTGACTGGGCAATCTGGTTTTTGCTATTAGTTTTGGATTCTGCTAACTTCAGCTTAGATATTAATATATCTGAGGTCAGCTGGCTCAATCTGGTGATGGTTGGTCTAAGACATTCTTGTTCTCTCAACATGGTCCCAAAATTCTAGGTTGGATTATTTTTATCCAGAGGAAGGCATCCTAGAGATGCAAAGTCTCTTGTGTCCTGGTCTTGGAATATAATTGGAGCAATTCAATAAATTGCTTATACTTTGCATTGGGTAAAGCAAGTTACAAGACTATTCGAGATGCTAAAAGTGAGGAAATGGACTCCATCTTTTTGGAAAAGGAACATATATCTTATAAACATATTTAGTATGTAGATACAAAGGAGGAAAACTGGAGTAATTTAGCTAAAATCTACCACATTGTATGTTTTCTTGAATAATTATTGAAATTCATGACTCTGGACACTCTATTTGCTTCATATAGACAGCAGTAAATGTCCACATCTCAACCTATCTTAGATCAGTTAAAATAGGTGATTTAAAATGTCAGGGATGCTGGGCATTTTGAACCATAAGCACTTGGGAGGCAAAGGCAGGTGAACCTCTACAAGTACAAAGCCAGCCTAGTGTATAGAGTGAATTTCAGGCTAGCCTGGGATACATAATAAGACCCTCTCTCAAAAAAGGTCAGAAATGGGGGCTGTAGAGATTGCTTAGTAATTAAGAACACTTATTGCTCTTGCGAAGGACATAGGTTCAGTTCCCAGCACTCATATGGCAGTTAACAGTCTTGTGGAACTCCAGATCCACGGTATGTGATACCTCTCCTGGCTTCCATGTGCACTACAAGTACATGGTGCATAGACATACATGCAGGCAAAATACCCACACACATACAATAAAAATAAAATTTAATAAAAAGTCAGTGTTGTTAGTAATAAATATGGGTGTACATATAACACTTAGAATTTCTCATGGTTCAATTTTTTCATTTGACATGCTAACCCTAGTAGCATTGAATTCTTGTCATTTAATTAATGATAATTTCCCCACTCATATAATAAAGTATAAGTTCATCATTGAATTGCTTGCTTATCCTATGCCTGGTTTATTAAGCAACTTAGAACTTTAGTAATGCTCAGACACACAGCGATGGGAAGAGGGGAAGAGAAGTTTTTGTATATTCAATGATCCTTAACACAGCTGAAACTAACAGCATCAATTCTAGTGTTCTCAAAGCTGTGATTATCAATGGTTCTCCTGACCGCATTTGTTCCCATCCAGAGCGCACATCTCTCCATCTGTAGCAGCATCGCCCACCTTCTCCCCTCTGTTCTTCTTTCTTCTTCCCCATTTCTATTAGCTCTGTACTAACACAGGATTAGAAGAAAAAAAAAAACTGGAATCCTAAGCCTACGATCTGAATGACTAAAGTTTCTCTGACTAAGATGTTCTCAACTATCACAATGATGCTGCTATCAAGTTACTGGACCAGAAGAGGAACCTACTTCCCTTACCAGTTGTTAAATGATGAATCAATACAGACGCCAAGAAACAGAAGAGGCTTAAGCTCAATCACAGCTTTTTACACAGTTTAACAAATTTTCCCTTGAAAGTTACTTTCTTTCCAATGACACTTTTCATGCTAGTGTGTTAAAAATGCCACTGACTCAAGCTTTTTATTAACTTGTCAATGTATCCAAAGCGTTTCTCAGAGCCTCCGTGGGGATTTTCTTGTCTATTAAACCTACATGGTGCCACATAGGCTTTCCTCCCTAATTAACAGTGACAGGTTCTTTTTAGTGGAAATATTCCACTCTCACAGTACAAGAGGGAGCAGGTGGGTGGAAATGGCTTTGGATCATTCGCTAGGCAAGGAAAGGGAAGCTAACAGTGCTAACAACCATATGGCTTCAAAGGGAATATTGAGCAAATGGGCCTAGGCATGAAGTCAGACAAATTAACAATGGATTGAAGTAACACAGGCTGCTTTCGCTAAAGGAAATGGAGTATCTTGGAATAAGACTTTTCCTTACCTTGAGACTACATTGCTGAGTCCACAACTTCATTTTATCTATACTGCTGGTATGTGAGACTGTCTAGAAGCTTTGAAATTACTCTGTGGTGTCTGGGGACACCATTACCCACTCTGTAGGGGTATTTTGTTTGTTTGATTGGTTTTTCAAAGCGGGGTTTCTCTGTGTATCCCTGGCTGTCCTGAAACCTGCTTTATAGACCATACTGGCCTCAAAATCAGAGATCCTTGGGATTAAAGGCATGCACCACCAGCAGCTAACTTCCATAGGAGTCTTTGGTAGACCAAAGTTTTCTGTTTGTTTTTGAGTAATCTCCACAGTCTGACTTCTTCCTCAATTTCACTGGTTCATATCATCCTGGACAGAACTGTGGATACTATTTGACTTCCACCCACTTCACCATGTCAATAGAATCAGATTCCAGGGCATGGCTCTTTCTCAGTTTGATTCTAAATTTCCTAACATAATGAAAGATATGTCTCAGATTCTTGGAACATCCCTAAAAGGAGGCCAAGAAATGTTAGGGTGGTTGTAGCAGAGTCAGGCTTACTCTTTTTCTCACAGAAGGTACTCATTTATGCAGCATGACTTGAGGATGACAGATTCTACTTTTCACCCAGATATTTATACGAAAAGCTTGCTAGAAAATCCAAAGTTTATACTATTGGATGATGAATTTGTTTGGCAAGTTCTAAATTTCAAATAAAAAGATCCATTGCAATTTCCATTCCAAGTTTAAATGGCACACAAGCATAATATTCAAACACAGGATGCTTTTGGGTGTCTAGCTTTAGGTGCTCCATGTGTAGATCTTGGAAGTTTTTATGTCTAGAAAATACACATTGAAAAAAAACCCTCTGATCTTCTTTCATTTATTAGAGAGCTGAAATGCTAGGAGAAATAACATTATGAGTTGTGGAGAGTCACAGCCCAACTTTGTTTACAGGAAACAGAAACAAGTTGGGCCATACACTAGTAAGAACATTTAAGTAAGAATTTTGAGGACATGCTGGAAGCTGACTGTAGACCAGGATTGAGAGAGAGAATATCCTGGGAAAGCATGCTTATGTAAATACTTGTATTTTCTTGGAATTTATTTCCAGAAACCTAATCATGTATTCATAGTTAAAAAAGAGGGTGGGAGAGAAAGATCCCCTAGTGACTATGGCAGAGTGATCAAAAGAAAAACATTGTGAAATGCTTAGAATATTCTTTATGGCAAAAGCTTAATCTGTTATGTGTAAAGACTTCAGAAGAAGGAGCTTCCCCACACAAGAAGGGCATTTCCCCCTATTTCATTCCTTTAAGAGAGGAAAGCAAAGCCTTTGAAGGTTACAAAACTAAGACACACGACTGTTAATAGGCTAAGGTTGCTTCAGAAGTTGTACAATGCTTTACATCTGTACTGCTTCACTGGTGCCACAGGGTGCCACTGTAAAGACAGTGGATTCCTTTCTTTTTATCTTAATTTATTTTTATATAATATTAATTAGTGTTTTACCTGCATGTATGTCTTTGTGAAGGTGTTAGACCCTGGAACTGAAATTAAAGACAGATGTGAGCAGCCATGTGGGCTCTGGGAATTGAATCTGGGTCCTCTGGAAGCCAGTGTCCCTAACCACTGAGCCATCTCTCCAACCTCGAGATAGTAGACCTCGAATGAAAGTTTAGCATGATGACAACTCTTGGGTTTTATTAGAGATAACTAATGTCAACAAGGAAGGCAAAAATAAAGACAGCCAGTGTATAATAAATACCGTTAGTATATAACTCAGTGATAGAGGATTTACCCCAGGTTTCATCCCTAGCACTACAAACAAGCAAATGTTATGTAAGGGGACAAATACTTTAAAAGACTTCATAAGCTCTGATACTCACAGTTACATATACAATCAAACATAGCCCAACTCCTAGCCACATTAACATGGAATTTATAGCAAAGGCCCATGTTTCTATTAGCTAATATATTATGCTTGACTTTTAATAAATAATTCAAACCATCTTTAAAAGGAGTGAAAAAAATCACAGTATGTGGGAGTCCCCTCTGTGTGCTCTGATTATCATTAATGAATAAAGAAACTGCCTTGGCCCATTGATAGGGCAGAACTTAGGTAGGCAGGGAAGACAGAACTGAATGCTGGGAGAAAGAAAGCGTCAGAGAGATGCCATGGATCCTATGCCTGAGACAGACACAGGTTAGAATCTTTGCCGGTAAGCCACTGCCATGTGGTGATATACAAATTAATAGAAATAAGTTAAATTAATGTAAGAGTTAACCAATAAGAAGCTAGAGCTAATGGGCTAAGCAGTGCTTTAATTAATGTAGTTTCTGTGTGGTTATTTTGATTCTGGGCAGTCAGGACAAACAAGAAACCCCTCCTTGCTACAAGTGGTGCCAACATGATAGACTAAATATATTTAAAAATCCAAGAGCTTAATTTTAAACATAGCAAGAATAAAAACATGCAGTTTTAAAATGCCAGCTTTCTGGGTTATGCTGCTAATGTGACCTCTGTCTCTTACCGGAGTCAGAGCACTTGGATGGGGTTTGTGAGTAAAGTGCTATGACTTGCTTGTTGGCAATGTGGACTCACTGCGTGCCTGGAAGTGGGGCAGTGCATGAGGCTAGAGGCAAAAGCAGCTTAGAGGCACAAAGGGCTCCACCATGCTGAACTATGCAGAGCTTGGGCAGAAACTACCGTATTTATCATAATAATAATAGCACAACTTAAATTTTAGACTGGGTAGGCAAACAGATGGTACCACATTACCCCTACTAATGGCACAACTTCAGTTTTTAAGAAGAGCTTAGCATTTTAAGAAGTGCTCCTGGACAGTAAAGAATTACAGATTCACAATAGGACAGATTCAGACACAAAGACCGCTAAATGGGTCACAGTGTTGGATAAATGTATGTAGGATTGGAAGAGAGAAGAAAAGGAGTATAGAAAGTCATAAAATGAAGTTAATCTTTAAAAAAGGGGTAAAGTCTTTAAAGAGATAGAGGACAGATAGTCATAGATTAAAAGAAGTAAAGAAAAATAAGCCATGTAAAGATGGAGAATATACAGAGAGTCTGGATTATATATATTATTGTGTTATCTTTGAATTTTTTGAGTGTGAAGGAGCTAAGTACAGAGAAACATTTCATTGTATGGGCTGCTAAGCTAAACTAGCATGGATATTATAAAGGTATCATAACTTTCAAATTTGGGTGTAAGGATATGTTGCTTTGGAAAAGAGATTCTTCTTTTGTTTTCACAGAAGATAAGAACCTGTGGATTGCTTCTAGACCAATATGGTTTCATGGAACAAGACCCCCTGAGAAGTTACTGTAAACACCCCCACAAAGAAAATACTTCACCCAACACAGAATATACCATAAAAGACCTGATTAACAGTGCCCCCAAACAGCAGGAAGTAGTATGGACAGAACTATACCTATATTCCCAAAGACTGTTTATAATTATTTGTTTACATTTAAAGGGGGATAAGCTATAGAGATGAATAATTTTCTTTGGTGTGGATCTTGGTTTATTGATACAAATTTAAGGTCAATTTTGTTATGTGTATTTCTGCTCTTGATTAAGGTATTGTGATTTTGTAGCTCATTTAAAAATATAATGTATAATTAAAAATATGAGTTAATAGATATCATCTATAATTGTCAAGCTTATAGTCATGTTAGTTAGGTTTTCTATGTGTATAGAAATATCTTTCAGTTAAATAGGTATTCTTTAAATCTTTCAGAGACTTTCAGAATATGACATTTAAATGTTTTAAAAATTTAGGACTTTTCATGACAGTGAGACACATCTGCTCCTGGCAGCACCAATGTACTTCAAAAGGATGATGTATATTGAAGAAGCTCCTTATGGAGTTGGTTAGCCATTTGGGAAAGAAACTGTTCTTGCCTGGACTGCTTTACTGGACATGCAGGACCTGTATAGAAGTGACTGCTGAACTTGCTTAAAGGTGAGATGATGCTTCGGGGTTCCTGCCTCATAAAAGAGTCTCTGAGACATTCTGGAGGATACAGAAAAAAGTGACTGACAAAACACAAGTCCAAATGGATCAAAGACCCCAACATAAAGCCAGCCACACTGAACCTTATAGAAGAGAAAGTGGGAAGTACACTTGAATGCATTGACACAGGGAACCACTTTATAAATATAACCCCAGCAGCACAGATACTGGGAGAAACAATTAATAAATGGGACCTCCTGAAACTGAAAAGCTTCTGTAATGCAAAGGACATGGTCAACAAGACAAAACGACAGCTTACAGAATGGGAAAAGATCTTCACTAACCCCACATCAGACAGAGGTCTGATCTCCAAAATATAGAAAGAACTCAAGAAATTGGACACCAAAAGATCACATAATCCAATAAAAAATGGAATACAGACCTATACAGAGAACTCTCAACAGATGAATCTAAAATGGCTGAAAGACACTTATGGAAATGTTCAACATCCTTAGTCATCAGAGAAATGCAAATCAAAACAACTCTGAAATTACATCTTACACCTGTAAGAATGGCCAAGATCAAAAACACTGATGACACCTTATACTGGAGAGGATGTGGGGAAAAGGGAAACACTCCTGCATTGCTGGTGGGAGTGCAAGCTGGTACAGCCCCTTTGGATGTCAGTGTGGCAAGTTCTCAGAAAATTAGGAAACAACCTTCCTCAAGACCCAGTAATACCACTTTTGGGTCTATATCCAAAGGATGCTCAATCGTGCCACAAGCACATGTGCTCAGCTATGTTCATAGCAGCTTTGTTTGTCATAGCCAGAACCTGAAAACAACCTAAGTGCTCCTCAATCAAAGAATGGATAAGGAAAATGTGGTACATTTACACAGCAGAAAAAAATGGATGGAGCTAGAAAACATTATTTTGAATGAGGTAACCCAGACACAGAAAGACAATTATCACATGTACTTACTCATAAGTGGTTTTTAAACATAAAGCAAAGAAAGCCAGCCTACAAACCACAATCTTAGAGAACTTAGACAACAATGCAGACACTAAAAGAAACTCACATAGATATAATCTACATAGGAAATAGAAAGTAGAAAAAGACAAGATCTCCTGAGTAAATTGGGAACATGGAGACCTTGGGGGAGAATTAAAAGGGGGAGAGAAGAGACAGGGAGGGGAGCAGAAAAAAATGTAGAGCTCAATAAATATCAATAAAAAAAGAAAAAAGTGACTGACCTGTTTTTGAAATTTCCTGCTTCATGGAAAAGTCTGCTGGATACTATGTGTCTGTAGGCTGAAGATGGATGCCCCAATGGTACAGAAGCAGTTTGGGTAACTGTCCAGGCAGCAAGATATCTCTGTCATTTCTAGAGTTTTGGAAGTTGCTCATAATGCACTTCCTGTTTACTTAGGTAATATTATATCCTTCTGAAGTATTTGATAGAGTTGAATAATAGATAGATAGTTATAGTTTTCCTTAGTTATGGTAAAAGACAAAGTAGATATAAATATTGTACCTGCAATTCTTCTTTGATAAATATTTTGTTATCTGTAATTTTACTATGTTAAAGTTAAAATCTTCCTCTTTATTTAAAAAGAAAAGGGGAAGTGATATAAGAGTCTCCTCCATGTGCTCTGATTACCATTAATGAATAAAGAAACTGCCTTGGCCCGTTGATAGGGCAGAACTTAGGTAGGCAATGAAGACAGAACTGAATGCTGGGAGGAGAGTCAGGGAGATGCCATGGATTCTCCGCCTGAGACAGACCCAGGTTAGAATATTTGCCGGTAAGCCACTGCCATATGGCTATATACAAATTAATAGAAATGGGTGAAATTGATATAAGAGTTAACCAATAAGAAGCTAGAGCTAATGGGCCAAGCAGTGTTTTAATTAATATAGTTTCTGTGTGGTTATTTTGGTTCTAAACATCCAGGATGAACAAGCGGTCTCTCCTTGCTACAACAGTAAGTATGCATCTGGGAATGTATCTCTGTGGGTAGAATGCTTCCTTAGTATGCATGAAGCCCTGTGTTTGACCTCCAGCATTGCATTAACTTGGTGTGGTGGATCATACAGGTCCTGTAATCTTGATATTCAGGAGTGGAGGCAAGGGGATTAGAAGTTCAAGGATATCAACTAGATAACCAACTCAAGCCCAGGTTGGGTTTCAAGGGACCTATGTACAAAAATAAAAACATAAAATAAATAAAAGAAATTAAGGAAGGAAGGAAGGGAGGGAGGGAGGGAGGGAGGGAGGGAGGGAGGGAGGGAGGAAGGAAGGAAGAACAAAATTAAACCAGGACACGGATGTAGTAATTATCACAGAGTAGAGTTAGGGAGAACTATAGTTAGGGAGAATTGAAAGAAGACTTAGTTAAGAACAGTTGTTGTTTTTCCAGAGGCCCTGGGCTGGATTTCAAGTACTCACATGGTGGCTCACAACTTCCTGTAATTACAGTTTCAGAAGATTTGATTCCATATTCTGTCCTCCATGGGAACCAGGTATACATGTGGCACATATGGATTAATGCAGGGAAAACATGCACATGCATAAAATAAAAATAACTAAGTATTAAAAACATAATTGTTATTAATACATTAAGGATTGTAGTATATAAAGCAGACAGCATGTAAAAAACAGATCAGTATTTTAAATAGAGGGTAAGAATTCTTACAAATGAAATACTTGAAATAAAATTCTAACAGAAGTAAAAAATATTTTTGATGGGTTCATCATTATTCTGGACATTTCTAGGGAAATAATCAGTGAACTGGAAAGCAAGTTAATTGAAACTTTCCAAAATGAAATGAAAAAATAGAATATTATCTACAGATCTTCAGCAAGTAAAACAACAATTTTACCATAATTGCCACAATTAAAACATACTTTGGGGGAGAAATATGAGATTGTATAAAGGATACCCCTTTCTAGAAACACTATAATGATCCATAAAATGTTTCAGCAAGCTCCTTATTTGCAATTGATTAAATTCTGAAGGAGAAACTTTCTAACCAATGATATTGCTTTCTTATCTGAGACTATTGGAATTATTAAGGAATCAGTTTGTATACATTGATAAAGATGTTTGAACTGTTTAACATGAAGGAAGATTTATTTCTCTACCATAAGAAGGCTCAAGCTGATAGTTAGAAAGATAAAGACCCCGAGCCACACTATCATTAAAGGACTCATATTCCTTTCTTTTTGTAGCTTTGCCATCATCTATGATATTTTTCTCATCTTCTGAGTCATAGTTGACTCATTATCAGCATGTCTGTGTTAACAAATATGGGAAAAAGGGAAAGGAAGCAAAGCCTACAGATGGTCCTTAACAAATATGGAAAGGAAGCAATGCCCACGGATTGTCCTTTTAAGAATGAGTAAATGATTAAATACATCACTGGCCCTTCCTAGGTTTGTCAATAATTTCTTTTACTTAGTAACTTTTGTGCTCAGCTCTTGTCTTGCCCCTCGATTTTCTTTCCTGTGTGCTCAGAGTACCAGTGACTGTTAAGATAACTGTTAAGACTGTGAAGGCACCTGAAATAGTGAGTTTTGGAGGGAAGGCAAAAGCTTTTAGCTGAGCTTTTGTGTTGGTCTGGTACTTGCAAGCTGGTCAAGAATAATTATGTAAGGCTCTTGAGTGGGCATAGGTGCTGCAGAACTGTAATTCCAGACATTTAGGAGGCTGAGTTCCATGAAGAGGATCATGAGTTCAAAGCCCGCTTGGTTTATAGAGTGAGACTTGGAATGACCATTTTGTCTCTATGGTGCAGGGAGTATCAGTATCTTTGCTTAGTTCACAAGTGCTAAGGAAATAACTAAATAATTCTTATTCTGTTAAGTCAGACTCACTTCTGATGATAAGTTCAACA
Source organism: Microtus oregoni (assembly GCF_018167655.1). NCBI lineage: Eukaryota > Metazoa > Chordata > Mammalia > Rodentia > Cricetidae > Microtus > Microtus oregoni. The sequence continues at coordinate 1,241,885 of NW_024544601.1, forward strand.
TTGTTTTATTCAGATGCTCCATTTAAATTATACACAGCACATATAAGTTTATGAGTATACATAAATATATACATATATATGTTAAATGAAGTTATACCGCTTGGGTCACCAACTTCCCCAAGAGCCAGAGACTACCTAAAGAAAACTCAGGCATGAGTAGCCTTCATCTAAATTGTTAGTTATGGTGTTTCCAGTGACTCTCAGAATAATACAGGCTATTTATGTTACCTTTGGTTACCTCTAAGAGATTTAAGTTCCTTTTGCTGAAGGCACCATACACTTCGGACAAAGGACTTAGAGGATTTGAGCTTGGTCTAAGCTGAAAGTCTCCTCCCTACAGTCTAGCTTTCATAGTATCAGAAAGTACTGTATAAGCTGACAAGGAAGGGAAGCGATCAGCAGTCCCATACAGCAGAGATGCCAATGAGCTTTAACAAGGACCAGCATGGCAAGATATCCCTAAAGGTGCACTAGTGCCACTCATAGTTTAGAAATAACCAATAGTTGTTTGATTGGACTTACAATCCACTCAATAGGAGGGAAATCATGCCTAGTACAAGAAATATAGGCAAATACATAGAGCTGGTGAGGACATGGATCTGAGAAATAATCTACTGCCATTGTTTTACTAGACTAGCATGATCCTTAACTTTATTGGAAAATGTATTCTCATACACATAGATAAGTGTTCCTTTCACCACTCATCGAAGAAGCTTCTCTAAATAAGCTTCTTCTCAAACAGAGACCACTGTAGAAAACCCCAACAGGTCATTATTCAGAGATCAGTGAATCATGTGGAGACCAGGCCCAAAAAGACACAACTACAATACAACTCCTACACTTAAAACTCAATGAAGATCTTGGCAGAGGAGACAGAAGGAATGCAGAGCCAGATGACCAGGAAGTCAGCTCTGAAATAGCATTTCCTAGAAACAAAAGGGAAGCTACACCCATGATACCTCAACAATTTAGTTGCTTTCCAAGACTCAACAAATGATAATGTGGAAGGGGGAAATCTCAGAATCCTACCCTTAGACCAAGCCGTTTGGGCAACTAATAGCTACTGCAATGGAGGGATTAGCCTTTCCTCAGGATCAGCCCCCTCATTGGTAATCCAATTCAAACCTGGCCAGCCTTGAAATCGTATACACACAAACTACACTAAAAGGACTCAGCAGGTTGTATTTATATATTTATACATATGCATGTTACAAAAACAATAAAAAAGAGACCACCATTTTGAGAGAGTTGGGAGGGACATGAAAGATATTGGAGGTTTGGGGCATGAACAGGCTTGGAGGGAAGATAAGGAAATGGGGAAGTGATGCAATTGTATTTTAATTTTTAAAATTTTAATAAAAAGAAAATAATATACTGAAAGATAATCATTTTTTTCCTCACAGACAAGTCTAACTTTGGAGGCAGACAGACATATATGACAACTTCTCAAAGTCATCTGACCTTCTTCTTACTTGTTATCATGAATGTTATCCTCATCTGTTGTATTATAGGTGCACCCTAATATTTTATCTTCTGAATTACAAAAACAAGACAAAAGGAGCTACAAAGTAAGAACATTCTTCTTAAAATATGGCACAAATTTCATGCATTACTTCCACTTAAGGCTGTACCAGTGCTTGCTTGTATCAACACGCTGAGGCATTTGTACCAAGTTCAAGAATTGTGTGAGTTTATTGTTAAATAAAGTCATTACAAAAATCTAAACCCTATTAAATCATCACTGAACACATTTTCACTGAAAATCAGGTCAATATTTGGTAGGTCTTTAAAATATTTTAGTAGCTGTTACTATTATCTATGCCGCTGTGACCATTTGCATGAACGATGTCTGTAAGGGAAGCCTACTGTGTAATAGTGTGCTACTGCAAGCCTCTTTCCAAGGCTTCATTCAGTCGCTTAGTAGCTTAAAAGCAGAAATAGCTGGGCTATTTATATCACGGAAACTGATGAGAGCTACAAATCATATACCTCTTCCAGAGAATTGAGTCTTAACTATTACTTCCATTGTATTTTGTTGGCCAGAATGTGTCAACATTGTCATACATAGCTGCAAGAGAAGTTAAGATATGTAGTCCTTAGCATAGGTAGACACACACTTTTCCTAAATGTAAGGATTATATTATCAAGAGAAAGGGGATTATGCATATTGCTAGACAATTAGCAGTATTATGTTTAAAATAAAACATTAAGAGTTTGACAAGTTTCTATGCCTGGGAAAATGCTCTGTCATCAGTTCATTAAGAGAGATGACGATAAACTCAAAACAAATTTTGAGACCTGCCCAATGCACTATCACGAAGTTGATAAAAGCTTGAGATTTTAGCTTATTATTCTTCAGATAAAACAAATTTTTTCCCTCTGTCTGTGCCTAGAAAACCAAAAAACATACAAGTAAATCTATAAATGTGATAGAAAACAAGAAGAGGAGCCCTTCATAGACTAGATGCTATAAAAATCATCACAGGACAACAAATGAGTAGAAAACATAAAATGTGCCCAGGAGGATGGAGAATTTCAACAATAGGAGCCACAAAGAGTGACTCCATACCCAGCTCAACTTGCAGAGGCATTTAGGTAAATGCATTGAATATTTACACATATAAAAGAAAGTCTGACTGTGAGTGGTTGTTTAGGCTATTAACTTGGGGGGAGGGCAGAGGCCAGAAGATCTCTCTAAGTTTGAGGTCAGCCTGGGCTACATAGTGAGACCCAGTCTAAAAAAATCTGCATTTTTGATTTGGTAAGGAGCTGGAATGTGGGGAGACCTGGTTCATCCTACCTTCTTTAATGCAGGTCTTACAAAGGATAGTCTTGCTTTAAGTTTTGGGTCTGTGGGTATTGTTTTCACTTGATATACCAGGTTCTCCAATTTATTGTTATAGAGATAAATGAGGGAAAGGAAGACATGGCCAGTAATTAGATGCAATGTTTAAGTATTTGCTTGTAACCTAAACATGCAATCAATCTGTTTGTTCCTCCTATGTTAAAATATAATGATATTTACGGTGCATAATATGCCCAGAGATTTGCTTTACACATATGTGACTTATATTAAATGGGCAATGTGTCCAAACACTTTATCTTTCAAAATTATATTAGAACCTAGAATGAAAATGCCAGAAGTAAAATATTTTCAGTATGATACATGTTAAGCTGCTTACATCCTTCCTTAAAACTAAAACAATAGGGTCAATTTGCAGCAATGTATTTTCCCAGGATATCAGAAAAGCCATTACAGAGTTATGGATGCAGGCTTGGTTTTGATGATATGAATGATTATAATGCTTCTGTGGCTTTAACAAAGATGGAAACTGCTGTCAAGATAAATGATTCTCTAGGGTACTGGATATTTGACTTCCAGAAACAAGAAAACAAAAATATATTTAAACTAGGTATAGTGGAACATTTCTGCGATGCCAGCATTCAGGAGACTGTGGCAGAAAGATAAGCATAAATTCAAAGCCAGTCTAATCTACATAGTAAATGTCAGGCCAGCTAGAGATTCATAGAAAGTCCCTGTCTCAAGAAAATAACCACAAAAGTATTTTAATAATTTATGTCTCATTTTTTGATCTTTGGAGACATGTCTTGAACATTGTATACAAAGTACCAACAACACCCTTAAACAAACACAATGCTGCCTACATACATGGCTGTGTAACACGCACACAGTACCTGCAGAGGCCACAAGAGGGCATTGGATCCCCTGCAACTGGAGTGTGGGAGCTAATACTCAAACTTGAGTCTTCTGGAAGAAAAGCAACTGCTCTTAACTTCCGAGCCATCTCTCCAGTCATTATTTATTATCTTTAACATCTTTGTTTGAAAATTGTGGTGATTTGAATGAAAATGGCCCCCAGAGTCTTATAGGGAGTGGCACTGTTAGGAGGTTATGCCATTGCTGGAGGAGGTATGACTTTGTTGGAGGACATGTATCACTGGGGGTGGGCTCTAAAATGGTCAAGTCAGGTCCAGTATCACTCTCTCTTCCTGTTGCCTGCCAATGATCCAGATGTAGATTCTTGGCACCCTCAGTATCATGTCTGCCCACACACTGCCATGCTTCCAGTCATGATGATACTAGACTAAACCACTAAACCTCTAAACTGGAAGTCAGCCCCAATTAAATGCTTCCCTTAATAAGAGTTGTCCTTATCATGACATCTCTTTACCACAGTAAAACCCTAACTAAGACAAATGTCTTCAGGAAAATACTTTCTGTTAGGCAATTTTGGCATGATCCCTTGTGTTAAAGTTTATCCATCAGCAGGAAAGGATAAAAACTAGATCCTAGGCCAGGAGACTTTCTTCCTTCTCAAGTCTCCTTCATTTTTTATTTTATTTTATTTTTTGGTTTTTAATCCTGCCTCTGTAATACAGAAGAAAATGAGAGAAATAGCTTAACTGCTTTAAAAAATGCTGTGGCCTAGCACATGCTTGCTGTTCTGTCTTTAAAATAGGTTCTTTTATTCTCCCCAAGTTGCTAATGCTAGACAGGAGATCTGTAACTTTTCATTTCATTTCTAATTCAGAGGGAATAATATAAACACCACAGTTTATAAGGGGAGAGTAACTCTGTATCAACCCTACCTTCTTTCCACAGAGGCTGAACCAGCAGAAAAGGAAGAAAAAGATAGAGTTGATCATTTTCCACAGACACCTTGAAACTGTGCTTTCCATTGTGACCGGGACCAGGGTTTATAATGAGTCTTATTCTGACCCCCTCTCCTTCTTTCACTTTTTGGAAAATCTCAAGTTATTAAAGATCCATGAGAAGATGTTAAGTGGAGAGGAAAACAATTTGCATATGAAAAGCCTATAGTGAGCTAGACTTGGAAAAGAAAAAAATCCAGAAAGACTGCATCTTTATGTGAGAGAAGTTCCAGGAAGATTTGCAGAGTAAGCAGACAGATCAGGGGAATGAGTGGCTCAGTGGTACATAAGAGAGGATGCCAGACAAGTCTTGCTGAACTATGAGATGAACTTTAAAAAATCCCTTTCATATTTGTTAAGTGTATGTGTGTGTATGAGTATGTGTATACTTTCTATCTTTTGGATGCCACTCCACTCTATTATGACCCTTGACTTTAACCAAAGGGCATAAACAGTCATGTTAATTGAGAAAAAAAAACAAAATATTTTTGTCCATTTTCAAACAGACCACTTTACAAAAGTCCTTTCCCTTTCTCTTTTTCCACTTATCTTTTTACTCTTTTCATAGTACGTGTGTGGTAATAAGAAAAGCTAAAGACCAGGAATCAACACTCTTGGAGCTGGGGTCTCTGGCTAGATTTACTAGGCCACAGGACATATCATTTCACCTTTTTATCTTAAAAAATAATGTTTTATGGTATGATTGAGCATCCTTAGGATATATACCCAAAAGTGGTATTACTGGATCATGAGGAAGGTTGTTTCCTAATTTTTTGAGAAATCGCCACTCTGACATCCAAAGGGTCTATACCAGCTTGCACTCCCATCAACAATGCAGGAGTGTTCCCTTACCCCACATTCTCTCCAGTATAAGTTGTCATCAGTGTTTTTGATCTTGGCCATTCTTACAGGTGTAAGATGGAATCTCAGAGTTGTTTTGATTTACATTTCTCTGATGACTAAGGATGTTGAACATTTCCTTAGGTGTCTTTCAGCCATTTTAGATTCATCTGTTGAGAGTTGACTGTATAGGTCTGTACTCCATTTTTTATTGGATTATGTGTTCTTTTGACGACCATTTTCTTAAATTCTTTGTATATTTTGGAGATAAACCCTCTGTCTGATATGGGGTTTGTGAAGATCTTTTCCCATTCTTTAGGCTGCTATTTTGTCTTGTTGACTGTGTCCTTTGCTTTACAGAAGCTTTTCAGTTTCAGGAGGTTCCATTTATTAATTGTTTCTCTCAGTGTCTGTGTACCGCAAGGACATGTGTTCAAGTGTGTTCATATCAGTATTGTTTGTCATAGCCGGAACCTGGGAACAACCTAAATGCCCCTCGACCAAAGAATGGATAAGGAAAATGTGGTACATTTATATAATGGAGAACTACACAGCAGAAAAAAATAATGACATATTGAAATTTTCAGCCAAATGGATGGAGCTAGAAAACATCATATTGAGTGAGGTAATCCGGACCCAGAAAAACAAATATCATATGTACTCACTCATAAGTGGATTTTAAATATAAAGCAAAGAAAACCAGCCTACAAATCATAATCCCAGAGAACCTAGACAGCAATGAGGACCCTAATAGAGACATACATGAATCCAATCTATATGGGAAGTAGAAAAAGACAAGATATCCTAAGTAAATTGGGAACATGGGGACCACGGGAGAGAGTTGAAGGGGAGGGGAGAAAGGAGAGGAGCAGAGAAAAATGTATAGCTCAATAAAATCAATAAAAAGACAACAAAGAATAAAGAAGCAGAGCTAGGAAAAATAAAATAATGTTTTAGCCAGGCGGTGGTGGCACATGCCTTTAATCTCAGCACTCGGGAGGCAGAAGCAGGCAGATCTCTATGAGTTCAAGGCCAGCCTGGTCTACAAGAGGTAGTTCTGTGACAGGCACCAAAGCTATACAGAGAAACCCTGTCTTGAAAAACCAAAATAATAATAATAATAATGTCTTAAAATTTAGTTTTAATTGAATGTGTATGAGTGTTTCACCTGCATGTATATATTGTACTGTGTGCAATCAGTGTCCAGGGAGATCAGAAGAGGGCCCCAGATGATCCAACATTTCAGATGATCTCTGTTGGAGTTTCCTCTGAATTCTAGTTTCAAGACTGCTGGCTAGATGATCAAGCCCCACAGAACATTCCAGTCAGAACTTAACCATAATTCTAAATTTTATTTAGGTCCCTGTAAGATTATCAGTGTCCCCAATCAGCAGAAAGTATCCTTGAAAACTATGCCCACATTCCCCAAAAATGAATTATGGATATTTGTCTTTGTTTAGAGTGTTGGTTACAAGTTGTTATGGATAATGGGCAGAAAAAAAAAGCTAAATAAAAGAGATTAGATTCAGAGTTCCTTTTTTTTTTTAAAGGGGGTAGTGCTGTGGCAAAATGGTCTTGTACCCTGTAAAGATTTGTCACTTGTATTATAATAAAACACTAGCCAGTAAGTATAGATGGGGCGACGAGAACAGAAGAATTCTGGGAAGAGGAAAGGCTCAGTCTACAGTCATCACCCAGACCAAGAGGAAGCAAAATAAGAATGCCTCACTGATAAAATGTACCAAGCCACATGGCTACACAGACAAGAATTATGGGCTAAGATGTGGAAATTAGTTAATAAGAAGCCTGAGCTATTAGACCAACCAGTTTATAATTAATGTAGACCTCTGTGTGTTTCTCTGGGACTGAACAGCTGCAGGACCAGGAGGGACAGAAACCACTGCCAATAAGATCCCCTGGAACTGGAGTTAGAGTTTGTGAACTGTCATGTGGGGGCTGGGAATTGAAGCTGGGTCCTCTGCGAGAGTAGCCAGTGCTCTTAACCAGCGAGTCAGTTTGTCAACCCCTCACTGACCCTTTAAAATCTTAGTTTCCCCACAGGCAAAATGGAAAAGACTAGCTTGGCTATGTAATCTGGGTGTTGCTCCTAGGGCTTTGCATGAAGACTAACCTTCCAGTCCTCCCAAACAGTCAGTGGACTCAGCATGCCTTTACTTTTCATCTCTTGCCTGAAATTGAGTAGACCACAAAGTCTGAAACAAAGATTTTCTCAGATAAACACTCCTAAGGCATCAATCTGAATGATTTCAGAAGCAGTTTTTTTTCCATAAATAAAAGTGCCATGGGAAGTAAACTTCTCCAATATGATAATTTATGGCAGGACTTGTGGGTGCAGTAAAAGGAGTAGAGTGAGGAAATTGGCCTCTGAAGATGTAGTTTAGTCGAGGAAAGCACGCCAAGTACCATAAGCAAATGTGTGGGTGGATGGACGGATGGAAGGACGGAGTTTTGTTGCTTCCTTTGTCAGTACTGTCTTGAGAGGAATTTGGGATGACCTGGATGTCAAAGGCAAGACCTAAGCTGCCAGAAGACACTAAATTAATCACAGCAAGAGAGCAGTAAGCTGATGCCTCATGGCTAGACTGTTTCTGTCTGCTTAATAATGGAAGCTGCAGGGAACCCAAAGAGCATTCATTGTGGAGTGCTGAGAACACTATCCAGCTCCGTGTGACATCAGACTGTAGCATTTTTTCTTGTTGTATGGCCTTTGATGGATTTAAACTTCCATGTGGTTTTTGGAATTAAACTTCTCTGTGGAAGTCTTGGTATAGCCAAGACACTTTCAGATGTGGAAATTTGTGACAGGCTACTGAGCAGCCCAGAACAGCCAACTTTAGGGTTCCATTCGGAGGCTCATATTAGTAGGGAAAAGAAAGAAAAGATTGACTTTGCTGATACAGATACAAAACCTTGGAATGTTTTCATATGATTCTAACAAATTTTTCTGGTGGTGGTCTTTTTCTTTGAGACTGGGTCTCATTATGTGTTCTTGGCTGGCCCTAGAATTCACTATGTAGACCAGGCTGGCCTCCAACTCACAGAGCTCCACCTGCCTTTGGCTCCTGACAGAAGGAATTAAAGGTATGCACCACCAGGCTTTTGTTTGGTATAAAGGCTTTAACGTTTCTGTAATGAGGTCATATGAAGTCACATAATTCTGCTATGTGGGATGAGTTTCTCTTTGGGGTTAATTATATAATCTTTATTTTAAATAAGGTTTGTTTATTTTTATGTATATAGGTGGTTTTCTTTTACATATGTATGTGCGCCATTTGCATGCCTGGTGCCATCAGAAGCCAGAAGAGAGTGGATCTGGGATCTAGGATCCCCTAAGTCTGGAGTTAAAGGTGGTTTTGAGCCACAGTGTGCACTCTGGAAATTGAACCTGGGTCCTCTGGAAGAGTAGGCAATGTTCTTAACCGCTGAACCATCTCTTCAAGTCCCCATATGATGAATTTTTTTAGTGGAAAAATTGAAAGGCAAAGTGCAGTTTGCCTTAGATTCCACTGGGGAAGAATTACTTTACTTTCTCTTGCCTCCTTTAATCTTAGTTCTGACAAAATGAAGGTCTCTTTGGTAATTGACAGTTCCTTAGATTTTAGCTGAAGGAAAATCAAGTAAATGGAGAACTGCTAATTCTTAAGGAAACTGTGCAGTCTTGCTGGCCTGAAGCTAACTTGCTTTCCAAATAGATATTGCCATTGGGGTGGGGAGGAGATGGCTCAGCAGGCAAGAGCACTGTCTGTTCTTCCAGACCTGGGTCCAATTCCCAACACCCACGTGGAAGTTCACAACTTCTGAAACACCAGTTCCAGGTAATCCTAAACCCTTTTCTGGCCTCCAGGACACCAGGCATAATAGTGGTGCACAAATATACATACCGGCAAAACACACATGCACACATTAAATAGATAAACAAACAACACTTTAATACGTCACCAAGATTGCATTCTCTTGTTTTTCTTCCTGTTGTACTAACGCTTGACAACCCAAGTTTACCTGATATTTGCTGTGACACCGAGAAAGTATTAAACGGCGCTTGGATGTTCTGTAACTTTTACATTTGTATTTTGCTTTCTGTAAGAATCATGTAAACACACCGCAACTAAAAATGAGCACGGTACTCCCTGAAGCTTTACAGAGAGTTAACATTAGCTTGGGGGAGGGGCACTGTTGGCAGTTAATGGTTGCTGGGGGAGCAGGAGGCAGGATTTCCAGTGGCATAGCATTGTTCCAATAAAATCCTTTCACTACACTAAAATAAGCAATGCTTATTAAAGTGATTTGATCTCTCTCTCTCTCTCTCTCTCTCTCTCTCTCTCTCTCTCTCACACACACACACACACACACAAACAAACACACACACATACACACACACACACACTGCATGAAATTAGAAGGGGGAACTAGTTAGAAAAAAGGTATCAGCAAGAGTGCAATGGTAACAAGGGCAATGGGATGGATTATGATCAATGGGACGGATTGTTGATGCAAAAAATGCCATAATGAAACCCATTATTATATATAATTAATATATGCCAATACAAAAGCATTATAGCTTACAACAGATGAGCATAGCTGGGCAGGTGACTCAGGCCTGTAATTCTAGTACTTCAGAGGAAGGAAAAAGGAGCGTCAGGAGTTTAAGGCCATCTTTGAATGCAGAGTAAATTCAAGGTTAACAAACAAACAGAAACTCAAACACAAAACATGGTATCGAAGACAGTTTTATAGGGGAGCTGTATCAGTAGCCAATAAATACACGAAAACATAAAAGCTGCTCAACATCAAATGCAAATTAAAATTACAATGATAACTGAGCACAGAGTTCACAAGAGAGAGGCAGCAGATGTCTGTGAGTTCAAAGCCAACCTGATCTACTTTACAAGTTCCAGCCCAGCAAGGACTACGTAGTGAGACCTTATCTCAAAGAAATTTAAATAATATACAACTTCATGCCAATACATGGCCACAGTACTACTAATAACAAATTGAATCTAGTATCTGTTGGTGAGTATTTGGGGAAACTAAAGTATTCATTTTCTAAGCACAGATTCGCATATAACTCTGAAATTTTACTCTTAGGAATATTCCTGAGAAAAATGAAAACACACGTTAACACAAAAACGAGAAATGTTATTTATAATAGTTAAAAAGTGAAAACAATCAAATTGCATATCAACTAATCAGAGAACAAATAAATGTGCTGTATCGACACAATGGGATGCTGTTTAGTAAAATAAATGTATAAGGTAGAGATAACACATATTAATCTTAATAATATGCTAAGTGAAAGAAACTAGTCACAAGGCCACACATTGTACTATTCCATTTACATGAAATGTCCAGGAAAAACAGATCTATAAAGGGCAGAAAATAGATTAGTCCTTGACTCAGCTGGGGACTTGGGAAATAATGAGAAGTGGTTGCAGATGTTTTTCTGGTTTCTTTTGGGGGAAGAATGATGAAAATGTTTCTAAATCAATTGTAGTGATTTTATAACTCTATGAGCATTACTAAATATCATTTAATTGTGCAATTTAAATGGCCAAATTATATGAGTATGTCTTAGTGAAGCTGAAATGTATACAGAGACTCACATGAGTGAGTACGTATGTGTGTGTATTCTTTTTAAATTAAATGTATTTATTTTACATCCTGACCACAGTTTCCACTCCCTCATCTTCCCCCCAATCTTCTCTTCTGTTTCTGTTCAGAAAGGGCCAGGATTCCCATGTAAATCAACAAAACATGGTATATCAAGTTGCTGTGGGACTAATCCCCTTCCCTTGTATTAAGGCTGGGCAAGGCAACCCAGTATGAGGAATAGGTTCCTCAGGACATTCCAAGTGTTAGAGGCAGGCCCTGCTCCCACTGTTAGGAGTACCACAAGTAGACTAAGCTACACAACTGTCACATAAATGCAGCGGACTCCCTGGTTGTTGGTTCAGTCTTTGTGAGCTCCTATGAACCAAGTTAGTTGATTCAGCGTATTTTCTTGTAATCTCCTTGATCCCTTTGGCTCATAGAATCCTTCCTTCCTCTCTTCAGCAGGATTCCAGAACCTTTTCCATTAGTCACTGGATGAAGGCTCTCTGATGACAACTGGGGTAGTCATGTGCATATTCTGGAGGAATTTTTATGAGTGTATGTGGACAAATGTCTGAGATTTATTTGTAGAGAATAAGGGCATGATTCTCCGTATCTTTTCAGGGACACTTGGCAATACCTGCCATTTGGCTTCTGGTGTCAGTTTCCACTTTCTGGTCATTGAGTAGATGTAAGTTAGGGAGCAGATAATGCTTAAGGAAAGAGACATAGATGCTAAATCTGTCCCAAACTGTTCATCTCTTTCAATAAATAATATGTATATGAAATGTATAAAGAAACTTATACTCTAGTTTAACTCAATAATTATGTTTGAGGCAGGAGCTATGATTAAACAAAGCTGTGAAAGAGAGAGTAATTGCTATGGACCAGGCTAACCATGCATAAATGATGGAAGGTCAACTATTAATAGATCACAGATATGCCATGAATGAAACAGACATTTAATTGGAGCAGTAAAGACCCTCTGGCTAAGAACAACAATAAACAGGCATAATCTTATTTCATGAATGTAAAGCATAGGACAATGGATCCAGACACAAGAGAGTAATTTTCAGGCAGATTAATTTTAGGTATGTATTGAAGGTTTTATTTATTTAAACTGGTAGCAAGTAAGGGTAAATAATATTTTTCCAATAAAAACTTTAAAACTTGATGTAGTATAGCATACTTGTAATCAAATACATTAATCTTAACTGTATACTTTGATAGAATTTAAGTCCTTATTATTACAAGCCAGGTCATGATACAAAGTATTCCTTCTGCTTCAGCTCCTTCTTGCTCCTCTCCTCAACAATATTACTTTGTCTCTCCCTGGTAACCATTGATAAATTTTACTTCTTCTTGAAATTCATATAAATGAAACCACATCATATGTCTTTTTTTATCCTACCCCTTTGATTGTCTTAGACTTGACAAAACAAAGATGTCATAGGGCATCATCCCCCTTGTTTTATATAGCAATAGATCACTCTACTTTCTTGTTCTTCAGTATTCATCTGATTAAATATACTGGAATGTATACATCTAGTTTGTAGGCAATAGATCCAGAGACTTCTCAGCATATGTAATTTTATAAGGCAATTCCTAATAAGCCAGTCTTTCTGGGTTTACATTTCTCTATGTTTCCTTGTGGATTTGTTTCTCTGGAAAAACCAAACATAGCCCTCTAAATATTGTCAATGTCACCAGAAATTTGTGGAACATGTTATTAGTAATGATAATTGAAGTTGCAAATAATATTCTCAAAAGTTTTTGCCCCAGTCCATATTTGTTAAAAGACTTGAGAAAATTCCATTTCCTCAGATCTGGAGTCAATATCAAATAACACCTAATAGACATTTGATCCTTGATAAAGTATTTCACCTCTTTTTTCTTTGCTGTTGATGAGGATAATAACAATGAATCCATGGCTTTATCCTTTGCTATACACCAGCTAGTCAATCACTCCTACTTTACTTTCTCTCATTTCTCATTCCCTCTCTTTCTCTTCCTCTTGTTGTTCTTTTTCCTCCTTCCCCTCATTCTTCCTCCTCCATCCTCCCATTTCTTTTTCCTCTCTTTCACTCTATTTCTTTCTCAATGTGAGTTGACAAAAATAGTGAAAGTATTAAATTCTTATAATTATCTTAACAAAAATTCTGTAGTGACATAGAGCAAAGTAGGTGGGTGGAGGACAGTTGAAGAAGGAAAAGAATAAAAAGTGTGGGAGGATAAGACATCATGTCCTCATCCTTAAAAATCTCCATTGGGGGCGGAGAAATGACGTGTGGAAGAGAATACCTCACGTTGCGAAAATTAAGTCTTGTTGTCTATCAATGTTAAGCACATTGAAAAAATTAGACTGATTCACCTAATGTAATGATATACTGTAAGGAGAACTGCATTACATTGAACCTACGTCTGTGAGGCAATATATCAAAATTCAAGTCTTATTTGCATATATAATATCAGTTAGAGCAAATGATTACCACATGATAATGCTCCCTCTAGGAGAGGCCATTAGGTTGATTTGAACTCATTTCAATGTTCACGTGGGAAGTTGATTTTGTCCAATTGCTAGAGTAGTTAAGATACTGTGCTAGTGAAATAGGTAGAAAACAAATGACTGCACAGAAGCCGTACCACACGAGTGTAGCAGCTTATGTGCTGATTTAAGGAAAACTCCATGTGCTTAAACAACCCCAAACAACAAAAACCCATCATTCTACACATCTCCTTGCTCACTCAAGCTTATTCTTATGGCTTGATTTTGGGAATGAATGGAGTTACTTTTATAATAAAAACTAAATTTTACAGTACATTAGAAGTGGTGGCAGATTGTGAAAATGGGCATAAATTCTTTCAATCTTCATATGCACAGTCCATCGTAACTTTGTTTTCTTAACACTAAAACTCTTAGTCAATTTAAGATTTGCCATGTGACTTAGTTTGACCAAACAGATATTAATAACTAAAGCACTACGACAACTAGACATTTTCAAAGTACTGGCTTACAAAGGCTTGCTGCTTACTGCTCTTGAAACCCTGAGACCATCATGTGCACAAATCCCAGGAAGCCTGCTGGAAAGATGAGGTAGCTATTCAGAATAGACAGAGATACCCAGCTGAAAGGCTACCAAACACTAGAAAAATGAGTCTTGAAACTGTTTTACATCATCTGCCCAGTGGTTGTTCTGCCAGGGAGCTGGTCAACGACTATACGCAAACCCAGAAGAGATGAGCCCAGAAGATGTGGTACATTTATACAATCGAGTACTACACAGCAAAAATAATTATGACATTGGGCAATTGGATGGATCTAGAAAACACCATATTGAGTGAGGTAACCTAGACCTAGAAAGACAAATATCATATGTACTCACTCATAAGTGGCTTTTAGACCTAAAGGAAAGAAAAACAGCTTACAAATCACAATCCCAAAGAACTTGGATAACAATGAGGACACTAAGAGAGACTTACATAGATCTAATCTACATGGGAAGTAGAAAAAGACAAGATCTCCTGAGTAAATTGGGAACATGGGGACCTTGGGAGAGGGTTGAAGAGGAGAGGAGAGGCAGGGAGGGGAGCAGAGAAAAATGTAGAGCTCAAAAAAATCAATAAAAAAGAAGTAAACAAACAAACAAATAAATAAAAGAAAACTGCTCTAACAATCTTCAAAAGCATGACTTAAGCTACATAGTTATCCTTTTGGCCAAGTTTAAATTTCTGGTATCTGTCATACTAACTGGTATATGTGAAACCTGATGTAGGTGGGTCTTCTATTTATCTGTTGCTTTCATTGGTTAATTAATAAAGAAACTGCTTGGCCTGATAGGTCAGAACATAGGTGGGTGGAGGCAGAACAGGATGCTGGGTAGAAGACAATGAGGCAGTCGCCTCAGACAGACGCTATAGCTCTCCTCTCCAAAATGGACGCAGGTTAAGATCCTTCCCGGTAAGACACCACCTCGTGGTGCTACGTAGATTATTAGAAATGGGTTAATCAAGATGTGAGAATTAGCCAGTAAGAGGATAGAACTATTGGGCCAAGCAGTGTTTAAAAGAATACAATTTGTGTTTTATTATTCTGGGGCTGAGCTAGCTGTGTGGGAGCCAGGCAGGATGAAAAGCAGGCCCGCTCCCCTCACTACAGAAACCCAGTTTCCTCTGTCCTCAGTCTCAGTTCCAGAAGAATTTAGATGGGACACAGTAGTAAAAGTAGCATTCAAGAGTTTAGTTAGAGCAAGCAAGAAAGGAAGAATACACTCTGAAGTTGGGAGCGTGGGAGTCCTGGGAGAGGGTAGAAGGGGAGAGGGGAGGAAGGGAGGAAAGTGGAGAAAATGTATAGCTCAATATAAACAATAAAAAAGAGAATACACTCTGTAGACTATGATTGAGTTGGAGAGATAGCTCATCCAGGAAAAGCACTTGCTATTCCAGTCTGAGCAAAGACCTGGAACCCACAATGAAAGGAAAGAACTTGTTGATTTGACTTTGGCACAGTGACTGTGCCTTAACCTGCTGCTATCTCAGCCAGCGATTGCACCCTGGCAAGAATTTTGCTCCTTCGGGCACTAGCCCTGTTGCTGTTTTTAAAGGTAGTTTTAACTCACGTTCTATTCTAATTATGAATAAGACTTGAGGTTCAAAGGCTGGGTGGAAACCTGCGAGCTCAGAGAGGCTGAGTAGCAAATAGCTAACCTTTTCTCCTTGCTGGCATCCACTGAAGACCCTGCTTCCACTTAGCTAAGTCAGAAAAAAACTGCCCCACTCCAAACCTCACCCTACGGCATCCTGTGTCTATCTCTCCCAAATGCCCTCTGAGGCTCTATGATTCATTTCTGTAAACAAGTAGCTAATGCAGCCTCCTGATCCAAGGTTAATTTTATTTAATTAATGTAAATATAAACCCGGGGTTCACAGTGTGATTTAACATCCCCTAACAAGAACTGACTCTCCAAAATTGTTCTCTGACCTTTGCACACATGCTGTGACATGTGTCACACACACACACACACACACACACACACACACACACGGGGAGGAGAGAGAGAGAGAGAGAGAGAGAGAGAGAGAGAGAGAGAGAGAGAGAGAGAGAGAGAGAGAGAGAGAGAGAGAGAGAGAGAGAGTTACTAGAAAGCAAGGTCCCACAAGAGAGCAAGATCCTATGATCTATAAAAAGTAAAAGTAAGAGGAAGGGCACAGGCAAGAAGCAATGCTTCTGTACTAGCAGTAATGGCTTTTCTCCCCACTATCTATGCCCCTGTGTCTCTCGCAGGGTCACTTTACCCAGAATTCAGTCTATGTATACGTATGAGATACAAGAATATGTGGAAGGGCTTAAATATCCCCACAAACTTAAAAGTTTACCAGGAGAAAGTATAACAGCTATCTGCACATACCTCTAGTTAGGAAGTCCCAAAGTTGCTTTTAACTGATCCAGCTAGAGACCACTACCACCTATTTCTTTTCTTTTCTTTTTTTTTCTTTCCTTTCCTTTCCTTTTCTATAAACTAGTCTCACTATATAGGTCTGGATAAACTAGAACTCACTATATAAACCAAGCAGACCTTAAACTCATTGAGATCCATCTGCCTGTGGTTCTAAGTACTGGAATCAAAAGCATGTGCCACCACATATTGTCCTTTATATCCTGTTTTGGGCTCCTGAGCTGGTTCAGCTGGAAAACCCATCACAAATACTTTTTATGTGCAATTTCATTGACTCACACCATCAACTATGTTTATGGCCCAGCTAGGTTGACCACCACTCCCTATCTTTCATTATATACTCTTGTGGGGGTTATTGATGGTCAGTCCCTACAAAAGTTAATCTCCTGATTATAACTGAAAGTTATAATTGTTAGATGAGAGGAGGAGAGAGAAGCATGTATATATGTTTATAGTGGGCATTGAAATTTTAGATAACTTTATCAGTAAAGGCCTCTTGAAAAGATGACATCTGAATATATTTTGAAAGAAACAAAGGAGTGATTCATGTGGTTATTTAAGAAACTAAATATGAAGGCGGATCTCTGTGAGTTCGAGACCAGCCTGGTCTACAAGAGCTAGTTCCAGGACAGGCTCCAAAACCACAGAGAAACCCTGTCTCGAAAAACCAAAAAAAAAAAAAAAAAAAAAAAAAAAGAAACTAAATATGAAAGCTGGAGAGATGACTTAGAAGTTGAGAATACTTAGAACTCTTCCAAAGGATCCGGGTTTGATTCCATTTATATGGTGGTTCATAACCATCTGCAACTCCAGTTTCAAGGGATATAACACCCTCTCCTGGCTACTGTAGGCACCGTACATTCAAGTGATACCCAGACACACATAGAGAAAAAGACTTCATACATATAATCACATCAAAAAGAAACTGAATATACCAAGTAAACAAAATGGTGAGAGGGAAGTTCCTGAAGCATATCATATTCATCCTTTTTGGAAGAAAAGCAAGGATGTCAGAACACTGGCTCGTACAGAAGATGAAAACAGAGAGGTGAAATATATTCTAGGAGGCAGCAATGTGGGAAGCCTTCTTTGGGGCATGTGGTATTCCCACAGATTGCCACGCCTCATATGAGGCAAGGCTACTTAATTAATCCAAAGGTATAAGACAGATAAAAACTGGGCCAATCAAGGTATCACTACTAGCAATGTGAAACCTGAGCCGTAGAAACCCAGAGACAGATAGACATTGAAACTGATGGCTAATTTTCATTGTCAACTTGCTTGGATTTGGGATCACCCAGAATATTTGAGGCATATCTTTGATTATGCCTATCAGGATATTTCAGAAAGAATTAACTTTGGAGAAAAGACCTAACTTCAATGTGGGTGGCACCATCCTATGGACCAAATCTTTGGGTGGAGCAAAAGTGGGAAAAGGAGAAACACCCCTTTCTGTTTCCTGACCCGCTGAGGCGTAAAAAAGCAACTGCCATGTAACTGCCTGATGCTATGGTTTCCTAGCAATGATGGAAGCCATGATGGATTGTATTCCCTCTGACCATGAGATAACATCAATCATTCCCCTCTTCAGTTCGCTCTTGTTAGATATTTGGTCACAGCCGTGAGAAATGTGACTAACACAGAGCTGAAGTTGGATCAATCACTAGGTGAGTAGCTGTCTTGGACTGTTTGGGATGCTGGGACAAAAATACAAAAAACGAAGTAGTCTTAGAGCAGTGGAAGTTTATTGGTAACTAACTACTCTACAGACTGGGAAGTCAAGATCAAAGCATAGACCCAAATCATGCAGATTTGGGGTCTGGTGAGGCTCACCTAGTTCACTGACATCTGTGGGTTTTTTTATTGTTGTTTATTTGCTTTTTTTTTTTTTTTTTTTTTGCTAAATGTTCTCATGGAGGGAGAGGAAAAAGAGCTCTCTGTAGTTTCTTTTATGAAAGGCGCCAATCCCACCCATGAACTATCCATTGCCTAATATAACATTGCCACATTTTGGGTGAGGATTCAATATACTTAATTTTGGAGAAACACAAACATTCAGACTACAATATTGGCTGAACTTAAAGGATCCAGAATACAAACCAGCATCTAGTTACTGAATTTCAGGAGCTTATCTGGTTCTTGTCCTTGTCAAGGCTTGAGGCTTTAATTTGTTTTAGAGTCTGGGGAGTGTTCCTGATTTATTATGATGAATTTGCTCTAGTATTCATTTTTCTTAAATAAGGCAAAGTTAATTTTTGTTGCTTGCAAATAAAAGAGTCTTTACTAATATAATTATTTTTATGATTTCTCTCTAGTTCTTTAATATATTCCTTTTCATCTGAAGTAGATTATTAGTTTCTTCAAAACAGAAATAATTCCCTCAATTTATTTTGTATCCTTCCTCTACCCAGCTGTGCTTATAGAACAAGATAATAAGAGAGCTAAGCATTCATCCAATTACTATTATGTGTCAAGCACTGAGCTAAGTGCGAAAGTAGATCATCTTATTTAAGCTTTACAATAAGTCTGTGAATAACCACTCTGATTTTCTCTAATCTTTATAGATGAGGTCACAGAGGTCAATGGAGTGCAGATTCAAACCCTGGTAATCTTATCTAATACCCCATGTTTTATGCCAATATTTACTTTTAAAAGTAAGTATTTACCTTAATTATGTGCATGTATATGCCCCCCCCGTGTGTGTATGTGTGTGTATGCTACATGTGTGGGATTGCCTGTGGAATCCAGAAGAGGGTGTCAGATTCCTTGAAGCTAGAATTACAGGCAGTTGTAAATCATCCCATGTGGGTGTTGGGATTTGAACTTGGATCCTCTGGATGAACAGCAGCTTTTTGTACACATTGAGTCATCTCTCCAGTGACTTTAGCAAATGTTTAAAATAGTCATGCATCGCATCATGAAAAAGTACTAAGTATTTTCATGAAGTCATTTCCTGGGACAGTTACCCTTCACCATCCATTCAATCAGGGTTGTTCGAACAATCTTCCACTGTAGTAGGACCGTTTTATTCTAGGAACATACTGCCAGTGATAAGTTAGGTGGTGTGATAGTCAGATTCTACAAAGCCAGTCTTGCTCAGAAAATGTTCTTTCCTGCTGGCCATTCCCATCACAATTGCAGCCCCCAGAGGCCCACTGTTCTTGCAACAAAATTTTGGCTTTGAGAGATCACTTGAGACAACTGGTAATTTTAAATAAGAAACCAATAACATACCAAGAAAGAAAATAGAAGTATTACACAAAGAGCTGGTTATTCCTGGTAATAAAGACGACAAACTATTACTCATTTGGAAAGAATTTTAGTTATATCTTTGTTATTCCTTCTAGCAACCCTTACCAAGTCAAGTTACTTATAAAGATGTCGAGGCTAAATTTTATTGTTTTTCCATTCTATAACTCCTAACCTTAAGGGCACTACATTCAGTGAACAGAAATGCATAATACCTCACCCTAGACCTAGATACCCCAACTACCAGGTATCGTTCTTCCTCTAAGCTCGCAACACATTTTTGTTCAGGTTCACTTGCTGTTTAATTATGTGCTGCCCATGACACTAGTGTGCTACTCCATAATTACTGTTATGTTATTTCAGTGCCATGTAGTTGCTTTATAATTTTACTTCTCAGACCTTGCCTTTTATGCAAGACCTGATAAAAACGGACTATTTCCATGACAAAAACATATTTATAGTTAGTTTAGTATAGTTTAATGCCATAATGTTATAAAATAATCTTCCAACACAAAGAGACGGTTGACTTGAACGAGAAGTAATGACAAATAGACGTTTTCGATATCTAAAAAGTCAAGGCCTAGACAGCTGACTCAGTGTTTGATTCTCAGCATGCACAGCAACTTACAGCAGTGTATAACTACAGTTCCAGAGGCCCCCTCAGTCACCAAGAACTCATGTGATGTGCAAATATGCATGCAGGCAAAACACCCATATGCATAAAATAAAAAGAAAAAATCAAACAACACAATCGGTAGACTTTATATAGTTATATAATTTTCAAACATTGGTTGTATGCAGAGCAATGTTAAATATACCATATTCATTATATGGTCTCTTAAGCATACCCACTTTGTTTATTCATATGGAATAAACTAAATAAAGATAAAGCAGGCATTTTTTAAAACTAGTATTTAGTGAGTAGGATATATACACAGAGGGGGGAACCTTGTCTCTTTTATTTATTTCCATGTTCCTAATGCTTAGAACAGTATCTGGTACATAATAGGAATATAGCGCTGAAAAATGCAGAAATATGTGCTTCCTTGTAGTTTATATTTTAAAATTAGATGGCATAAAATGAAGAAATTAATATGATATATAGTATGTCAGACAATGCTATAAGTTATAGGGGAGAAATAAAGCAGAGTAGAGGGATAGAACAGGGATTGCTACTGGTGAGGTGGGAGAGTCATTATTTCAAATAGGATGTGAAGGAACATCTCAGTGATCGATGAAAAATAGAAAAAAGAAGGTGAGAGAGTGAGCCTTGGTGATATAGCAGGGCATAGTGCTCTTGTAATGTACTGGCGAGCAATGAGTTGAATACTGGCAAACAAGGGAGACAGTCGACGTGAGCAGATTTATAAAGATGACAGGGACTATGTAACGCAGAGCCCCCTGAGCATCATAAAAATGAAGATTTTACTCAAATGAATTAGAAACAATGGAGGATCCCCCCACATAATAGCACAAATACTATTTTTAAAATTAGTATACAAGTAATTTACATCTCTATTGACTTTTCATAAATATTTCATAGATAAATGAATTTGTGAATATAGTTTCTATTACACTATCTATAAATATATCATGTATAATATACATATTACGTATGTATATATAATGTGGTATATATGATGTGCACATGAGATTATATTTTAAAAGCTTTTCCTAGATGTCTTAGGAAAATAAATGATGTGGGACAAAGGGCAGAAGCAAGGAGACCACTTAGCCTACTTGCACCACTGAGATGATGATGGCTGCATAAGCATGATTGCAATGGTGATTGTGAGAAATTATCAGGCTCCTTATGTGATTGAAAAGGCAGAATGATCTGGGTGTACTAGCTGGTTCATTATGGGATTGATTTCAAGAGAAAATTAAAACACGACTTAAGGTTGCTAGAACTTGAACTTCAAAATGTTGGAGCTGTCACTAAAAATGAAGGACTTGGGATGGAGAGGTGGCTCAATGGTTAAGAGAGCTTCAGCTCTTGCAGAGGGCCTTGGTTTCCATCCTAATATCCATGTGGGAAGGTTCATAACTGCCCCAAACTCCAGTTATGTGGAATCCAATGCCTTCTTCTGGTCTCTGAGAGCGTATTTGAATGTGGTGCATATGAACTCACACAGGCCCATAAATATACATATAAATAAATAAATTTTTAAAATTTAGTTATACTTTTATTGTATGTGAATGAGTTTTTTTTTTTTACCTGGATGTATACCACATCTGCGTCAGATGAAAAGAGGGTGTTGGATTCCTGGAACTTGAGTTACAGACAGTTGTGAGCCACAAGATGGGTGCTGGGAATTTGAACCTGAGAGCTCTAGAAAAGCAACTCTCTAGCTCTCATAAATGAATATTTTTATATAGAAGTTTAAATGAAGAGTGAAATATCAGAAGGCATAGATCAGAAGGAAATATAGAGAAGTGGGTTTTCTGTAAGACAGGTTTGAGAATTCTAGTCATGAAGATGAAGACCTTGACTAGATTGCTGTCCGCAATCCATGAAAAATATTTAGAAAAATATGTAAATTTTGGAGTCATCATCAAATAATTGGAAATTTAAAGCATGAACCACAATTAGATCATAAAAGCCTTATAAGTATTTAAACAGTAATAAGTAAATGCTCACTATTTTTCTTCAATAACAAATTATTTACACATAATAGAAAAAAGAAAACCTTCAACTTTGCTGAAGTACTTTCAAGAACCCCTTTTCAAAAGGTAGGCTCTGAACTCAGGGCTTCTCCAAGGAGATCACCCTTAGCCTTGCATGGTTCTTGCCTCAGGCAGATTGCTCTTTTACCTGGGCTCGCTCTATGGGCAACTTCACTTAGTGATCCACTACTAGCTGCATGGCCTTTGCTCCTTCAAGACATAATTTCCACTTTGGTAGTTTCTTGCATTTTAATGTTCCCCTGAGTTATTATCTAGAAACATCAGGCTGTGTGTCTGAGCTGCTCCAGTCATGCACAGCTATACTAATTTTTAAATTTTGTTACTGCTTGGTTTATAAAGTCATATGAATTTTGAGTGTTCTGCAGCAGCTCTATTTTTTTTTTGTTTAAGTCGGCTTACCTTTAACATGTGCTTCTTGTGATTTTACTGTGTAATAATAGAATTTTGGGGTAGGGTATATCATTTTATATCAAAAATATTTGCACACATGTAGTAGACACGTTACATTTGTCCATATCATTTTGGACATCTTAATTTTTAAGAATTGTGCCTATCTTAGAGGGTGTCAGGTACTTCTCTACCTCTAGAAACACTGACAAACTAACTAACAGAGATGAGTACATGCCCAAAACTCACCTCTTAGAACAAACTACTTGTCCATTATCCAAGCTAGCCAATCAGAACACACTACCTGACTGTCAAACAGAGCCTGAGTCAACCGAACTAACACCTGTCTGTCCCTAATTAGCAACCATAACCAAACTATAGTGCATGACTGTCTACCATGACCCAAGTTCCAGTACCTGCCTATTTAGTGTGACTTAAACTAGCAACCATAATATATGTGCCACTTCATCATGACCCAAGTCGGTCAGGGTACATTACTTGCTTGTCTGGCATGTCTCTAACCAATGGAAACAACCCGACTGACCAACCTAACCCTGGCTAGCAAATCAAGGTTTACAATTTGCCTGTCAGTTGATTGAAGCTAGCCGATCAGGATTACTTTTAAGTTTTATTTTCTGCATGCAAATTTGTATTCATGTATGTCTGTGTACCACATGAGTGCCTGGTGCCCATGGAAGTCAGAAGAGGGCACCCTGTCTCCTGGAACTGGAGTTATGGATGATTGTGAACCACTACTATGTAGGTTCTGGGAACTGAACCTGGGTCCTCTCCAAGAGTGAGAAGTGCCCCTATCCATTGAACCATCTCTCTAGCCCCCATAGTGCTATTCTTAATGGCTGTGACCTTGCCTTATTCGTGTTGATATTCCTGAGACTAATCACAATGACTATCTCACAGAAGGTCATAGAAAATATTTCTATTTCTCATAGAAAATATGGATTAATGAATATATGATTCTGGTAATATTAATACATCTACCTGATGACCTTGGATAAGAGAATATATTATCTTGTAGACATATATACAAGTTGTTGAAGAATGTAGTATTTTTGACAGGTATGGGTTTTTTACTGAAGCTAAAACAAAAAATAACAAAATGTTTCATGCTAGTCAATTTTCCATTATTGCAATAAATACCTGTAGTAATCAACTTATAAAGTGAAAAAGTTTATTTTGACTTAGAGTTTTAGAGGCACTGGTCTGTGATTGATTGGCCCCATTGCTTTGTACCCATGGTAAGATAGAAGTGAACTGCAAAACAAAATTGTTCAGCTCATGGATAATAAATAATAAAAAAAAAGAAGAAGGAAGGTACCAGGGTCCCAGTACTCTAATCTGATTACACATTCCTAGTGACTTTAAATCCTCTCACTAGGTCAAACTTTCTAGTAGCACCAGGGGTTAGGGACCAAGTCTTCAACATATGAGGCTTTGGAGGACAACCAAGATCCAAACTACAGAAAATTTATTGAGATTAAAAAATGGAAAATAAGGCAAGAAAAGAACATGTGCAGTAGGAAGCATTAGAAAGAAAAGCAAAGTGAGGAAACCCCCACTACTTATGGAATCATGGAGAAGAGCTAGAGAAATTGAGGGATGCCATTATTCAGTAAAGTAGATGTGGAAGAAAAGTCAAAGAAAAGACTTTAAAGATGAAAAATAGGTACAAGCAGGTGGCAGGTATAAGAAGGACCTGAATGGTAGCTTTCCTCTCTGACTAAAGCTTTGGTTTTTAACCGTATGTCAGGACATTTATAAGGTTATTGGGAAGTTGAAATAAAAAAAATCTCCTCCTAGCTTCCATGCATTCGGTTATGGGAGAAGTCTACGTTTGTAACAATGATGAGAAAGCAGTGGGATGGTGGAAGGGGGTGTAGAGCGGGGAAGACAGCTTACTGTTCCGAGGAGGCAAACTCTTCCTTCCTTTACCAGAGCTGAAGAAAATGTGGCAGCCTTGTGGAGAAAATGCTTTCCCTTCTTCCCATTCTTGTTTCATTTTTTTTTATGAACTCTGACCTCTCCCCCTTTCCCCTCTTTCAAAGCTGAGGTAACTAATTTCTATATGCTCTTTGTCTGTATATATGGTAGGTCACATGTTAGTGGTACACACATTTAATCCCAGCACTTGGGAGGTAGGGACAGAGACAGATGAAGGAATATCTGTGAGTTCTAGGCAAATATAATCTATTTAGGCAGTTTCAGGCCAGCCAAGGCTACCAAAAAAAGTTAAGGTGGTGGTACTAATCCCCCTCCTCCTGGAATTAACATTTGCCCCTCCTACGTCTCCTGAGTGCTTGGATTGCAGACTTGTGTTAACTCCTCCAATTTGGTCTCAGTTTTGGTATAATACCGGCAGGACTGTCATTTTATCACCCCTCCCAACACACACACACACACACACACACACACACACACACACACACGCACGCACGCACACGCACACACACACACACACGCACACACACACACACACACACACACACACACACACACACACACACACACGCGCGCACACACACACACACGCACACACACCCCAGGATACGCCACGTCCCAGGGTGGAATCTAGAGCTTTGTTTGATGGAGGTAATACCGATTGAGCTCATTTCACACTCGGGCTCCCTAACTGTTCCAAGGAAGCACCAGCCCCAAACTCACTGCGGGTCTAATGAAGAGGGTGTCCCTTGCTACATCGAGAGTTCATCATTTCTCCAGACTAGGTTTCCAGGACCCTGGGACACCTGCAAGAGGAGGATATCAGAAGGGGGTCTTAAGAGAGAGAAGTAACTAGTGTGTGGCAAATGGTGGGCAGCAGGGCACCTCAGAGAAAGCTACTAAGTGTAGAACAGGTGGGATCTTGGCCATATCCAGCTGGGAGGCAGGATGAGGCTTGAATCCCTGGCACACCTTGCCTAGGCTGGGTGGGTTCTGGTGCTACCACAAGGGGTTGAATGAATATGGGATGGGGGACCTCTGTGAGGGTTTGGTTGGTCCTGAAGTCCTTGGCAATACTGAGCCCATGTGGCTTGTGGGGCTTGCATAGACAGCGGGAGGACAGCAGGGACCTCGAGAAAGAGAGAGAGAGAGAGAGAGAGAGAGAGAGAGAGAGAGAGAGAGAGAGAGAGAGAGAGAGAGAGAGAGAGAGAGAGAGAGAGAGAGAGAGAGAGAGAGAGAGAGAGAGAGAGAGAGAGAGAGAGAGAGAGAGAGAGAGAGAGAGAGAGGTTGCAGCCAAGGAGCTCCACGACAGAAGCCTGGTTGTGTGCTGGGGTCGGCTATGCCTGACTGGATTGTGGCGCCGCCGCCTGGTGGAGCCTGGCACTGAGCTTGTGGGTAGGGGGGGGGGGCTAAAGACCGCCTCCCTGCTCGGTCCCTCTACCTGCTGTGGGCGGGGAGGAAGAAAGGCGGGCACCAAGCGATAGGGTGAGTCACTCCTTTCCCTAGGGTTAGAAGAGGGACTTCTCTCCGTTCCCGGGGTCTGCGCACCAGCTCCAGACTCCGGGCTCTAGTTCCGCGACTCCGTCGGCTACTCTCCCAGCGGCGCGACTCCTATCTCTCTTCTGAGGCTTCGCCTTTCCCTATAGGTGAGGACTAGGTAAGTTCTCGCCATTTGATACCCTATGTTAGGGTGCTGGCTGCGGGGTGTGTGTGTGTGTGTCTGGGGGGTGGGGTGGTCTTCCAGTCTATGTCTCTCTCTGCCTTTGCTTCCTTCCTCTGGATCTTTCCATTGTAGACAGAAAGTTAGATTTTTAAAAAATGCATCAGAGAATATCAAATCCGTTCTTAGACTCCCTGCCAAACCAAACTCTGAAGCCATATTCTTAATTTCCCGGGTACCTTCAAATGTCCTGATGGCAGTATTTATGGGACAAGGTATGTTTGATTTGTTTCGGCTTCGCTTAATTAACCCCCCCCCCTTTTTTGTTCCTGGATAATTTTTAGAGGTGGGGACAGGAGAACTGGAGAGATGAGCTGGGATCATTTGCCGGGCGCTTTCTTCATTCACCAAGGTGGCTGGGTGTTTCGTGTAGCCTGAGTTGGGATCTTGGAAGAACCATTCTAGCCCAGGACACATGAGAGCTGGCAAAGAACTGCAGTTAGTGCATACCTATAAAGTGGCCACTGACAGAATCAAAATATTTTGGAGGTGCAGTCTGTGCCAGTGCAACACCAGTGTTGAGAGAATTCATTGAAAGACTCCGAGGAATATTCTAGAGAAAAAAATGTGGATTATTGCTGCTTTTGTATTTTCTGTTTTCAGGGATGCTTCAAAGCCTATTATTTCCCTTGCAGGAAAATCAATGAGAGCCTATTCTATTTCTTAGAAGGATTTACCTGTGCAAAGCTACATGTTAGCTTGTCCTCTATTAGTATATCGGGGGAGGGAATGTCAAAACCCACTGCTTTTAGAAAGATCGATTTGGGGAGGGGATGTTTCTGCTTTCACTGCCATTAAGCAACAAAGTGTTTCTGTGACTGTTAAATAGACACTAATTATTGCTGTCATTTTTGCATAGAAGTAACAAAGAGTATGCTGAAATACGTGGATCTGTGGCTCATGCTGACAACTGCTTGTCAGTATTATTCAGTTTGATGCGATGTTAACAGGTGGTCTTAATTCACATCACAAAATGATTCTGTTCTAGAAAACTTACTTGACGGTATAGTGCCAAAGTGCTTCTAAAATCCAGTATTTTAGCTTTGGGGGAGAAATATGGATGAGAGAATATTTTTTGGCAATTAGCCCCTGATCATTGCTTGCTGCTTTCTGAATTATCCTGTGGATTACAATCTGTGGCCATATAGACAAGTCCCTCTTGCTCCTCTTGGAAGAAAATGATCGAAACTTTAGGTTAGTCAGGTGACAGGGAGTCCTTGATAATCTTCTTTCAATGACCTCCAGGAAAACCCTTCAAAATAAGTTATATTTCCCACTTCCCTGGTAACCTAGCTCTTAGTCACATTTTTATCACTGGAATTTAGTAAAGTGGAGGTGTGTTGGAAATATGAGTGAATAATTAAATCATTTTGCAGGTAAGATTTCTCAAATTCTATATGGGCAAGCTTCCTCTTCATCTCTAGAATATAGTAGTAGGATCCATGTAATTCAATGGTATTCATAAAGTGTAGATCATCAAAGAATACTATATTATAAATAAGTAGGAATATGAATATAGACAAGTGTGTATATTTCATGCGCATACACATATCTATTTAAAAAGTGGCTTTAGCAAGAGAGAAGTCTGATAGCAGGCAAACACGAGGGGAGGACACCTTCAGGGTTCTGGGTCAATACCTTACCTTTATGATTTCAAAATGGCTTCAACAGCTCCAGATATGATGTCCTTATACCATATGCAAGGACAAGAAACAAAGGGTAGAAAGAGGACAGGGTTTTCCTTTGTGTAACTACCTCTTTTCTGAGAAATAAAAAAAATGCTTTCCCTCAAAGTTTCCTAACAAATGCCCCTTTTATCTCGTTGGCAGGAGCTGGGGTATATAAACTGCTCTCAGTAGCAAGAATAGTTGGGGAAATAGCAAGACTATTAGCTTCTATAATGGAAAGCTTATTGGGAGGGGTGGTGTTGATGGTTTTGGAGAGCTAACCAGAAGCTCTGATAGAATGTTATGAAAAAAAACTGAAGTTGTGATTGTGTCATTGGTTGTGCCAAGTAAAATAAAATACTACTCTAGGTAGCAAAATCACATTTAAAAAGGATAACCCCTACCCCAAATTGTATCCTATTTTAGTTATGTCTGTGAAACCTTCATTGTTGAACATTAATCCACATCATAAGATTTTAAGAAGGTGGAAACTTAAACTGACTGTGCTGTTTATAAGTAAGGCCTTTGAGAAGAAATTAGGATTGGATATGCCGTCAGGGTAGAGCTTTCATCATTGAATACAGCGGCTTACTAAGAAAAGGGAGGAGGGGGCCATACAACACTTAAGTGCATGCACTTTCTGTCAATTACTTTGTGAAGTCTTGCACTATCTCAGGACTCTGCCAACAAGATCACCATCAGAGTTGGGTTTATAAATACCAAGGACCTTGAAGCAAATGAAACACACACACACACAGCCAGAAACTACATCCTATATTCACATATAAATCTTACATGGCTTCCATTAATATTAAATATAAATCAGACCCTCCAGTTGCTGGAACACATCAAACTTTTAGTAAGTAGTTCTATGGATTATTATGTTTGAGAGCTACAGGGATATGGAAAAAGTGGAAAAGATTTAGCACCTAAATGCTGTTTAGTTAGTACCGTGGCAAAGCCCTGGAGTGAGGATTTATAGAATCTAAGTCTTTCATTTTGATCCTAGGAATCTTTAAGGCATCTTAATGGGAGGAGCAATGAAAACGCAGCAAAAATAGGCACTGACAACTTAGGTCAGCAGATTTTCTTGAGGGAGGACCGGTCTTCTTTATACCTGTACTACAGAAGGTATAAAGGCCAAATAACTTAAAACATTGATATGTGAAAAGATCAATATCTTCATAAAATTGTCAGTTGTTATTTTGGCTTCCTCCTAGTAGGAGTCTTCAATGTATAAGGAGGTTCAACTTTGGGAACAGAACAGCGGGATATTGGATAAGCAAGGATCAGAGACGGGAATTTTCAATTTTAGAGGTTGCCTGTTAAGCCTGGTGTAGATATCAACAGCTTTCAAACATTGCTGCACAGTAACAATCTCCGGGAGGTTTTTAAAACACAGATTTGTGGGTTAATCCTTAGATCACTTATGTTGGAAGCCTTGGGAATGGAATCAAGCATTAGTAGTGTTTTTAAAAACACTTTCTAAAACTGCCGGTACCTACTTGAATGTGAAGACTCTTTAATTTTCTGGAATTGCCACACTACATACTACAAAGGAAATGTGATAAGGAAAATAAATTTATTTTCCCCGAGTCCTGGAGATTAAAAGGCTAAGATCAAAATGCCAGCAGGGTTTCCTACTTGTGAGGCTGACTGCTTTGATTTGGATGCAGTCGCCCCCCTGCTGCGTTAGTCCACAGCCTTTCCGCTGTGCAAATCTGTGGTGCGACATCCACTTTCTAAATCCCAGTAGAAGGTTTACTCTAATCACCCCATTTTCGTGTGATCACGTCTTTAAAGGACCTGTTTCCAAATATCAGCATTTTCTCACATCCTGCCTGTTAGAACTTGAACATAATACGAGGAGGGGCACAATTCAGCCCGTGACACAAAGTAGGGTTCAAACATGGCAGTTCTTACATTTGAATGTACACATATGTCACCTAAAAATTTTATTAAAATGCAGAGGCCACTTCTTAAGGTGAGGCACGAGAGTACACAGTTCCTGGTGACATAATTTTGCTACCTCATGGATTGTCTTTTTAAGTAGTGTGGTCTGTGTAGATCAGTGGTAATCAAACTTTTAGCAGTCACCAAACTCGCTATAAAAAAATAGAAATAGATTTCTGGTGTCTGATCTCAGAATTTGTGACATCATGCCACTTGTCTAGGGATGATGGACAGTTTGCAAGCCACAGATCATTGACATTTGGACAGTTTATGGTATTGGTGAAATCAAGGTCATTACATAGATCATGGTATGTGAAGTTTATCTATGATATTCACTATGTAATACTGACAGTATTACACCTTATTTTGTGAAGATTAAGCCCCCCCCAGAACAGAGGATGAGAAAAACGTGAGAAAATGCTTCATCGGGATTTTTTATATGTCTTGTAGAAATAGAGTTCAGTGACTGCGTAGACACATTTGTCTCTAGTCAAGTTCTCCAACAAGAGAGCTAACTTGCAGCTTGCTATTTTTACCAGCTCAAAGATGATTGTGTAAGACTTCTCCTATGCAGTTTAAAAATGATGAGCCACTCTCGAGAATGTATGTCTCTCAAAGGAGCAATGAGAATTTCTCAAAACACATTAATTTTAAATAATTTCTTATTTAGTCCCATTTTTACTTCTACATGAGACTCATAGTGTACTATATCAAACAGTATCGCTTCTCCAAAATAACTGGAGATGAGAAAAACATGTTGCTAGTTCACTGAGAGCTAAATGAGTAAAATTTATTTCTGTGGATCTTTTAATCACGTATAAAAACATGTATCTAGCACTTTTATATTATCTTTACATTAA
Organism: Microtus oregoni; assembly: GCF_018167655.1. Taxonomy (NCBI): domain Eukaryota; kingdom Metazoa; phylum Chordata; class Mammalia; order Rodentia; family Cricetidae; genus Microtus; species Microtus oregoni. The sequence continues at coordinate 1,272,942 of NW_024544601.1, forward strand.
TATAAATATATTTTCTACATATTTTCATTATTGTTAATGTTATGCATTCATTTGTAATTCAATAAAATAAGATTATATTTTTAAATGATTTATTTTATAATTTTTAATTATTTGGGGGAGAGTGGATAAGGTTGTGTATGTGGGCGTGTGCATCAGGTCCTTTGGAGTTGGAGTTACAGATAGCCTGGAGCTGGCTATTTGTGAGCCACCAGATGTGGGTGCTGGGAGCCAAACTCTGGTCATCTGCAGGAACAGTATGCACTCTTAAATGTTGGCTCTCTGCCCAACCCATTTACTCTGGAGCTAGATATAAAGAATTTTTTTTTTTGCTAAAATTTTCCCTTGTACATTTTCCAAAGTTATGCCAGATATATAAAGCCTCTAGTCAGAATAAAGCTATTTATTTAACTCTGAAAGAGCAAGTAATATATTTCCTGGGTTTGTAAGTGTTCTGAGTTTACTTTTTCAGCTTTTCTACATTTTGCACCTTTGGTTTGTGCCATCAGTTGGCTGTATGCCCCCTGCACTGTCTAGAGGAAGAGGTTTTAGGTAGTGTTTCTCGTCTAAGCATCTGACTCACTGGATAAGACAAGCACAGTCAGTAAAATAGATGCAATAGGCTGTCAGAGCCCACTGGCATTAAGCATTTGAACTGTACAGTGTATTCTGTTTCTCCTGATTTCATGCTCAGCAATCAACCTTATGATGCCACATGTTCACTGCCTACAGGGAGAGGATAACCTGGTCAGGATGTCTGTTCTCCCTGACACTTAGATTTTTCATTGTAAATTACTAAGCCAACACTCTGGCTTTAAACAGTTATGAGTGTTGTGGGTATGAGTCAGCGACCAGCACCCTTAAGCCTGATAAATTCAGGGACACTGATAAGATCTGTTATCTGACAGATGGCTCCACAACAGGTCCTGATGCTGCTGACTCACTAAAGTGAATTAAAACCAGCCAACATTTATTACTATTAAGCATTTTCTGCATACCAAGCACCATGCAATTTCATTTACCTTATCTCATTTAGTCCACATATTAACTCTGTGAGTTATTTGCTGTTTTCATTTTATAATTTTAAGACAGACATGTAGATTTAAAATATGCCCCCAGTCAAATAGCTACTGTAATAGAATTTTTAATTAAATTTAATTTTTAAAATTGTCATGAAAAATAACAATTCCCTTATGACATTTTTATATATACTTTGTCGGAGTTGATCCTCTCACCTCCACATAACTCCTACCCTCTCCCATCCATAGTCCTCTCCCTGTCCATCCTTGTACATTTCTTCTCCCAGGGTTTTCCTTTCCACTCCTAGTCATAGAAACTTTTAATTGCCCTCAAATATTAATCCTCACCTTCTCTCTTAGGAAATGAATCCCATTGTTCTTGCTGGTAGCAGTGTATCTAATTAAGCTTCTCTTACATCCAGGTGTGAAGTTATGACTGAATTTCACCAGTGAGAGAAAGCTATTCTATGGGATACTTCCCTGAAGTTCAAGGAAAGGGAATTGGCATGCTTGAGAGGAGAGCCTCATCTCCATCCATCCCCCACCCCTCGCCCCGTTTCTTTCTCCTACTGGAATAGAATATAGACAAGATAGCTGGTGTATCTCAGACCATGGGGCAAGTTGCTGGATGTAAGCTGTCTTTGAATTTGTTGGAACAGCTAGGTAAAGAAGAAAACGGGACCTGTGTTGGTACCCGGGAACTTTTTAGACATTTTGTCGGTTGCCTTAACTAACTGACATTCTCTGACCAGAGAAGCAAACTCAGAATGGTTATTTGGTAGGCAGTGGGCAGTGTCTACATGCTAGGTGCAAAGGGCTGCTACTTTTATTGTAATAAATACCTGTGCTTCAATTTCATATCTGCCATTTACTAGCTGTGACTACAGCACACATTCTTTTTTCCAATAAATTGTATTTCTTTCTTCCTTTTTGATTAAGAATTTTTAATACAATAGTTTCTCATTTTACATAGTGTTGAAGGAGAGAGGGCCTGCTTTTGGTCCCAGCCACCCGGCTAGCTTACACCCGAAATAATCACACAGAAATTGTATTAATTAAATCACTGCCTGGCCCATTATCTCCAGCCTCTTATTGGCTAACTCTCACATCTTGATTTAACCCATTTTTGTTAATCTGTATGTCACCACAAGGTTGTGGCTTACCGGAAAAGATTCAGCATGTCTGACTTGGCAGCTCCATGGCGTCTCTCTCTCTCTCCCTTCTTTCCAGCATTCAGTTTTGTCCACTCCGCCTACCTAAGTGCTGCCCTATCAAAAGGCCAAGGCAATTTTTTTTCCATTCAAAAATTTACACTTCCTCCCCTCCTCCTATTCCCCTCCTGGTCCCCCACTCCCCCTCCCTCCTTAAGAGAGGGCAGGAAACCCTGCCCTGTGGGAAGTCCAAGGTCCTCCCCCCTACATCCAGGCCTAGGAAGCTTTGCATCAAATAGACTAGGGTCCCTAAAAGCCAGTACATGCAGTACTTGGTCCCAGTGCCAAGGCAGTTTCTTTATTCAACCAATGAAAGCAACACAGAAACAGAAACAGAAAGACCTCCTACACCAACATAGGTATCCCCATTCCCACTCCCTCCCTTCCTCCTGCTCTGCCTTTCCCCCACAACACCCCCATCCACTATTCAGAAAGGGTAAGCTTCCCATGCAGAGTCAAAGTCTGACACTTCATTTGGAGGCAAGGCCAAGGCCCTTCCCCCTATGTTTAGGCTGAGTAGTTCAAGAGAGGGAAGAGCCATAATATGAGCAAAGGGGCCCAAAACATGATGGGGATACCCACAGAAACCGCTGACCTGACCTAATGGGAGCTCATTGACTCCAGACTGATAGCTGGGGAACCTGTATAGGACCAAACTAGGTACTCTGAATGTGGGGGACAGTTGTGAGACTGGGGCAGTCTGTGGGGACCCTGGCAGTGGGGCCAGGATTTATCCCTAGTTCTTGAACTTGCATCTAGGAGCACATCTTCTTTGGTCGGATATTTTACTGCACACATTCTTACAGCCCAACTTTCAAAAGTTTTCATATATGTACATCTTGTATGTTGATCATATTCTCCCTCCCCCATGGGACCTTTCCATTCCTTTCCTTTCCCCTCCTATTAGTTCCACTAGACAGGTTAAGGTTTTTATTACTTTTAGTTATATATTCATGTGCCTGCACATGCGCACAGAGATCAGAGTTTAAGGAGCTGTTTGTTCTTTTCTCCATGTTGGGCCTAGGGATTGAGCTCAGGCCATCAGTCCTGGTGGGAAGCATCTTTACTGGCTGAACCAGTTAAACAGGGCTTTTGTCTGTTTGTTTGTTTGCTTGCTCATTTATTGATATTTTAATCATGGGTATGGACGAGAAAGGACAACTTTTGAGTGTTGATTCTCTTTTCCATCCTGTCTGTGTGCAGATGAAACGAAGCTTGGTGCTTTTACCTGTTTAACCATTTGATGGGCCATGCTTGATAATTTTACTTCTGTTTTATTTTGTACATGCATACATGATGTTCTGAGTCTACACAAATCTAAAATCCACAATTGAAAAACAGTGATGTTTCTTCCCTAGAGATTCAGCCCAGCTTTTAATCAAGCCTTCAGTCTAGTAACTAACTTCATGTTGTATATGCAGGCAGTTGCCTTCCTTAAATCACAGTGATACCCCACTTTCTATCCTAGAGCTTCTTTTCCACACAACTGTTGTTGGAGTACCCTAGCACTCATACCCATGTGGTATGTATTCTGAGGTGGCTAATAGCCGAAGATGGGAGCTGGTAATGAATCCTGCTTTATTCCACCTCCTTGACCGCATAATTCTCATTTGTATTTTCATGGAGCTTGTTTCTAAGAGGTTCTCAGAGGGTCTAACTAAGATTAAAATCTAGTTTTCTACAGTTGTGAATAACTTAGAAATATATTCTTATATTAGTTTTCTTTTTCTTTTTTCCCCACCTACCTACTTCTATTCACTGGAAACTCTGCCCCAAACAAATTTACCTGTGTATAACCTTTTGTTCCAAGCTCTTAAATAAGTTTCCTCTCCAGAGGAACTTATTTCGTTCCCAGATCCACATGGTGGAAGTTCCTCTCCAAGGAACTTATTTAAGATATCATATAAGCCTTGCATTAAAATATACTGAAGGCACTTGTGGAATCTTGTGGTGTTTGATGAAGCAACATGTGGTCTTTGGTGTGAAAATATGATGATACATAACAGAAACTGATAAGGAAAAGTGCTTGTGTGGATGTGGATCTGCAGGAGATCATATACCTTTTTGGTATGAGTATAAGTTGGGATAATTTTGCAAAACCAAATTCTGTTGCTATTATAGTTTGATTATGATTTGTGTGTGCTTCCTAAGGATTTGTGAGCTGGAAGCTTGGTTTGCACAGTCTTAAGAGGTGTTGGAATCTATAAGAGCTCAGGAGGTAGGTGGAAGACGATTAAGTTGTGGATTAATGCAATTATCCATGGGACAAGGTTAGTTATCTTGAAAGTAGATTCTTATAAAGTTGGGTCACTCTATGTACTTGCCATATTCTGAATGTAGTCTGTTGTATTTCTATCTCTCCATGTTGTGGTACAGCCCAGGAGACCCCATCAGAGGTTAAACAGATAGGATACCCAAACTTGAGATTTCAGCCTCCCAAAATGTGAGCTGGGTGAAACACTTTTCTTTATAAAGTCTCAGCCTCACATATTTTGTTATATGAACAGAAAACAGACTAATACAGACATTCAGTTGGTAAACTGAATCTACAAACGCTATGACTCAGTATTTTTATTCCTACTTAATCTCCAGAGAAATTCTGAATGTGAGTCAGTGTCCTGCTTGATTTTCTTTTTGTCAGCTGGATAAAAGCTAGAGGTATTTAGGAAGAGGAACGTCAAATGAGAAAAAGGTCTCCATCAGATTGCCTGTAGACTAGACTGTGGACCATATTGATTAATGATTGGTGTGGGAGAGCTCAGCTGTGCAAGCCAGGAAAGGCAAGCTAGCAGGCAGCACTCCTCCTTGGTTTCAGCTTCAGTTCCCACCCCCAGCTTCCTGCCTTGAGTTCCCAACCTGCTTCCCTCAGTGATGGACTACAAGGTGCAATCCAAAAATAAACCCTTTCCTTCCCAAGTTGTTTGTCAGGGCATTTACCCCAGGCATAGAGACCTAACTAAGACAACTGAACTCTCTAGAAATAAGGAACACTGAAGCCAGATTCATAATAAAAAAATTGCAATAATTAATCATCCATCGATAGGAAAATGGGAAAGTATAACATTTGTTTTTTCAAGTAAAATGAATTAACTATTGCTATAGGGAAGAATACAGACTCATCATAAATAAAATACTGAACCAAAACTAAGTCACCAGATATCACTCTTATGAAACCCATAATCAAATAATACTATACAGTACATCCTTAGGGATTTTCCATATACAATATATATGTACATATGTACATATGCACACACATGTGTATGTATGTATGTATATATATATGTATATCAGAACCTAGGCCAGTACTGGGTAGACAGATGGGATTGGGTAGTATTAACTAGATGCACTTGTATTAGCAATGTTGTAGGTATTGATTTGGGTAATGGATTCATAAAGACTCATTTATTAAAATCATCTACACTTTAGTCAAATAAGACATAGATACTTTGGCATTTACCATCTATTATATACATTCATCAATATGCATGCATGCATACATATAAAAACATAATACATACATATATACACCACTGACAAAGATAATACATACATACACCACTACAAAGATACATACAATGTCTCACAGATCGAGATCAGGACAGCAGGTATGGCTGTAAGCACCTTCCCTGGCTTAACTCAAATTTTAAAGTAGACATGAGAATAAAACAAAGATACCTGGCATGTGGTGCCATTGCCTTTAATCCCAGAATTTAAAAGGCAGTATATCTCGATGAGGCCACCTCGTCTGCATAGGCCACCTCGTCTGCATAGGGAGATTTAGATTAGCCAAGGCTACACAGTGAGATCCTTTCTCAAAAAAAGTCTGCATTTCATGATCTTGCCAATAATGTAATATGAAACGAAAGCTGCCTACAATTTCTTTGGTGACACAGTCACAGCTTCTGCTAATGTTTCTGTAATTTGTTGCCTGCATTTTTAATTGAAGCACGTACTAAATTTCAGTTAGAGATTAGTGGATGTAAGGATGAACTTTTTATTATTCAAGTGAATAGACTTTCTAAATTCCGTGTGTGTGTGTGTGTGTGTGTGTGTGTGTGTGTGTACTTGTGGAGATAAATACCAGCCATAGTATCATTTTGTTTATTATTTTTATTATTCAAAATAATTTTTAACTTTAAATGTATTTTGAACATATATTTCCCCTCCCCCAAATCACTCCAGTTCCTCTCCCCCTCCCTACCCATCCAACTTTGTTATTTCTCAAAAACAAACAAAAGCCCAATACAACTAACCCCCCCAAACCAAGAAAACATAATAAATCAAATCATAGTCCCCACAAAAACAAAATCACAAAACAGTAACTAAATAAAAGCACTGCCACAAAAAAAAAAAACGTGGAAGTCCATTATATGTTGGTTAACTATTCCTGAACATGAGGCCTGCCCTGGAGTAGTTGATATGCCTAGTGTCACTCTATTGGAGTAAACTTATTTTCCCTCTCCCGACATGTACAAGTGATAGTTCGGTTGTTAACTTTGACCCTGATGGCTAGGTCTTCATTCACTCATTTTTTTAAAAAAAAATTAACAAAATAAAATATAATAGGATAAAACAAAAACAATCAGATAAATGTTGGGCAAGACAAACAGAAGGAAAAGAGACCAGGAAAAAGCATAAGAATAAGGGACTCACTCATTTGCACACTCAGGAGTCCCATAAAAACACTAAACTGGAAGCCATAGTATATAAACAGAGGACATGGTGCAGACCCGTGCAGGCCCTGTGTGTGCTGCTTCAGTCTCTGTGAGTTCATATGAGCTTTGCTCATGTTAATTTAGAGGGCCTTCTTCTCTTAATGTCCTCCATCCCTTCTGGTACTTGTACTCTTTCTGCCTTCTCTTCCACAGGTTTCTCTGAGCTATGAAGCGATGGATCTAACGGAGACATCCCATTTAGGGTTGAGTATTCTAAGGTCTCTCTCCGTCTGCCTAATGTCTGGCTGTGGGTCTCTGTATTTGTTTCCATCTGCTGCAGGAGGAAGCTTCTCTGATGATGGCTGAACAAGGCACCAAAATATGAGTATAGCAGAATATCATTAGGAATAATTTTATTACTGCGTTGTTTTTTTTTCTTTTCATAGACCAGTATTATTTGGTTTCCCCCTAGGTTCATGGACTATCTAGTCTCAATTTCTTGGTCACTCAAGTAGTGTCATGCATGGGTTTCCTCTTGTGAAGTGGGACTTAAATCTGTTTTAGGTTTGTTACCTTCATAAGCTTTGTGCTACCATTGCCCTGTCTTGTAGGCAGGACGCCATTGTTGGTGAAGGTTTTGTGGCTGGCTTACTGTTTATGTTTCTCTCTTTAGAGCTTGCCGACTAACTTCCTGTCCTAAAGACCCTAGAACATACGAGTGAAGGCTCTATGTAGGCACTGGCTTGGCATTTTCATCTTCAGTGAGTTACATAGGCATTGTCTTTAACAATGGAAACTTGCTGTAAGTTTCTGGAGAGAAGCTTGGTTATCACTGACTTCACAGCTAATATCCACATATAAGCAGATACCACATTTGTCTTTTTGAGTCTGGGATATGTTGTTCAGAATGACTCTTTCCAGTTCCATCTATTAACCTCCAAATTTCATGATGGCATTTCTTTTTAATAGCTGAGTAATAATCAATTGTGTAAATTACCACATATTTTTTATTCATTCTTTGGATGAGGGGTAGTTAGGTTGTTTCTAATATCTGGTTGTTATGAATACAGCAGCAATGGCCATGGTTGAGCAAGTGTCTCTGTGGTAGGATGAAGTGTCTTTTGGGTATATACCCAAGAGTGGTATAGCTGGATCTTGAAGTAGATTGAGTCCCATATTCCTGAGGAACTGCTATGCAGTATTCCATGGTGGCTGTACAAGATTGAACTTCCACTAGCAATGTATGAGTGTTTCTCTTACTCCAAATCCTCACCAGCATGAGTTGCCACTTGTTTTGTTGACCTTAGCCATGATGACAGGTATAGGATGAAATCTCAAAGTAGTTTCGATTTGCATTTCTCTGATGTCTAAGAATGTTGAGCATTTCTTTAAGTGTTTCTTAGTCATTTGAGTTTCCTCTATTGAGAGTTTAGATCTCTGTTTACATCTGTACCCGATTTTAATTTATTTTCTTGATATTTAGTTTCTTGAGTTCTTAATATATTTTAGATATTAGCTCCCTATTAGATATGTAGTTGGTAAGAATATTTTCTTATTTTGTAGGTGCCACTTTTTCTGAATGACAGTGTCTTTTGCCATGCAGAAACTTTTTAGCTTCATGTGATCCCATTTATTAATTGTTGATCTTAGTTCTTCAACTAAGGGTGTTCTGTTCAGAAGGGTTTTTCCTGTGCCAGTATGTTCAAGGCTATTCCCCACTTTCTCTTCTATCAGTTTCAGTGTATCTATTTTATTTTGAGGTCTTTGATTCATTTGGACTTTGAGTTTTGTGCACGGTGATAAGTATGAATGTGTTTGCAGTCTTCTACATAGTGATATTCAATTTGACCAGCAACATTTATTGAAGACTTTCTTTTTCTGGTGTGTATTTCTGGCTTCTTTATCAAAAATCATGTGTACATAGGTGTGTGGTGTTGGCGAGAGGTTGTTTGTTCATTTCTCGGCCACTCAGACCCAAATAAACACACAGAAACTATGTTAATTTCAATATGGTTTGTCCAATAGCTTAAGTGTATTTCTAGCTAGCTTTTAAATCTTAAATCAACCCATCTCTATTAATCTGTGTTTTGTCACGTGGCTGTCGCTTACCAGCAAGATTCTGGTGTATCCGTCTCCTGTGGGTGGCTACATGGCTTCTCACTGACTGTGCCTGCGCGCTCTCTCTCTCTCTCTCTCTCTCTCTCTCTCTCTCTCTCTCTCTCTCATATATATATATATATATATTCCAGTCTGGCTATATTTTGTTAAGCCATTGGCTGAAAGCAGATTCTTTATTAACCAAGAAAAGCAGAGGGACTTCCTACACCAGTGTGGATTTATATCTGGGTCTTCAATTAGATTTCATTAATTGATGTGTCTGTTTTATGCCAATGCCATGTGGTCTTTATTACTATAGCTCTGTAGTCAATCATGGGATTGGGAATAGTGAGACCTCCAGCAGTACTTTTATTACTTCAGACTGTTTTAGCTGTTTTTCATATGAAGTTGAGAACTGTCTTCTCAAGATCTGTGAAGAATTGTTTTGAAATTTTGATGGGTATTGCATTGAATCTGTAGATTGCTTTTAGTAAGGTGATCATTTTTTACTTTGTTAATCCTAGTGACTCATGAGCATGGGAGATCATTCCATATTCTGGTATCTTCAATTTGTTTCTTCAAAGTCTTGAAGTTTTAATCATTTAAGTCTTTCACATGCTTAGAGTTACCCCAGGATGGGTTATATCATTTGAGGCTGTTTTGAAAGGTGTTGTTTCATTATTTCTTTTTCAGTCTGTTGGTCATTTATATATAGAAGGACTAGTGATTTTTATGACTTAATTTTGTTCATAACTACTTTGCTGAAAGTGTTTATCAGCTGTAGGAGTTCCCTGGTGGAGTTTTTCTGGGTCACTTAGGTATACTATCATGTTATCTGCAAGTAAAGGTACTTTGACATCTTCCTTTTCAATTGTTATCCCCTTGATCTCCTTCACCAGTTTTATTGCTCTAGCTAAACTTCAAGTATTATATTGTAGTAGATTTGATTTTTTTTTCTTTTGTGCCACCAGCCAGTTTCCAAATTCTGACACAGAGACTTATTATTAGTTTTGAATGTTTGGCTTAGCTTGGGCTCTTATAATTTAACCTGTTTCTCTTTATCTACATTTTGCCTGGGACTTCTTACATTTTTTCTTTCCTTCTGCATATCTTACTTTCAATGCTTCTCATGTCTGACTGGCTGGCTAGCAGCTACCTGGTTTTTGGCCCCAGGCATCTCCCTCATTCTCTCTTCTCCTCGTCTCTCTTTTTTCCCCAAACCTAGATTTCTCCTCCTGTTTATTTGCCCTGCCTGCCAGCCTTGCCTATCCCTCTTCTGCCCTAGTTATTGGCTGGACAGCTTTTTATTAGACCACTCAGGTGCCTTAGGCAGGTGAGGGAAAACAGATGCAACACATCTTTACATAATTAAACACCCATCCTTACTTAACTCTTAATCAGTCTCCTGACTGCACTCTGTATTTCTACTGAGAACCATATACTGCAGAATAACTCTCTGTTGGCCCCCACAGAGAAGGTTTATGGCACCCTATGGCTTGCCTTCTTCAAGGCTTTTCCACTGGGGTGAGTGGCAGTGAGAGGAGTCTATCCATTAACATTCTGCTCTCATAGATAGTGCAATCTTCTTCCTAAAAAAAAAGAATCGTCTGTTTATTTATGTATTTATTTAATGTGCACATGTGTGTGTGTGTGCTCACGCACACACCACATATATACATGCCTGGTGCCTATGAAGTCCAGAAGTCATCAGCTCCCTTTGAGCTGGAATTACAGGGTGAATTGAACCTGAGTCCTCTACAAGAGCACCAAGGCTCTGAATCATCAGACCATCTCTCCAGCCTTCAGTATGTCACAACTTTAAAACCCTTTTCCTGACCACCCATCAATCAAGACTTGAAACACACTGCCAGGCTAGTGTGCATTTATCATGCAGTTCATGGATGCGAGTGTGCTTTTCAGCCCAGAGTCCCTGTCAAATGGGCTCATTATTAAGAGTTAGCTTTATTAATGGCTGTTTCCTGGCTACACAAACACATGGAACCTGTTTGAATTTTCTGCCTGTGTGAGTGTGATTAGTTATTTACGTAGTTTATCATATTTATTCTAGAATATGCATTTATTAATTGATTCAATAATATATTAATTATTTCTCTGGAATTAATTGTGGATATATATTATAGTTTATTTGTGGGATACTTTATATTCACAGAAAAATATTGTAAAGACAGGACAAATAATTCCATACACATAAATCCAGCCTACCATTTTATTAGCATCTTAGTCTGTATGGCATATTCATTAGATGAAGCAATATTGACATGTCACCATTAAATAAAGTCCATACTAAATACAGCCTACCTTTTGTTCAGGTTTTCTTAGTTTTTAACTAATGACCTTTTATCTGTTCTAGGATCCCATGCAGAGTAATTCTCCCACAACAGTTGGTTTGATTTCTCTTCATTTCCTCTTGGTTGTGACACTTTCTTAGACTTTCCTTGCTTGTGATAATCAACTGGGATTTGTCTTCCGTTTTTCATATGATAGGATGGAGCTGTGTGTTTTGGAGAGGAAGACCCCAGAGGTTAAATGCCATTCTAACCCCTCCCCCATATCAAGGGTACATACTGTCAACATTATCGATCACTTCATGTTTATCTTGGCCACTATCTAGCTGAGGTAGTGTTTGTCAGTTTTCACTACCTTAAAGTGATTCTCTGCCTCTGCTTACCTACTGCAACCAAAGTTGCTAGGCATAGGCCCCACTTAAGGAATTATGTGTTACATTTCATTTCTTTGAAGGTAAATTATCAAAAGAACTGATTTGAAATCCTGCCCTGGAGATTTGTCACTTCTCTGTAATTTACCTATTCAATCACGCATTTGTTTATGCCAGCAAGGCTTCATGGTAATGAATTTTAATCAAAAAATCTAATAATCCAATTTATTTTTGACCAGTGACATGAATTTCTTTGTCTATGGCTCTGGTTCCTAAGCACACAAAAAAGTAAAATCAGAGGGTACACGTGGAAGCTGTTCATTATAGTCTATTTGTATGTAATCCTTTATAATTTTGTACAATTTTTCACCAAATGAGTAAGTCAGTGTCAAAGTAAATTCAATTATGAGAAGCATAGTAAAAAAATCCATTAATAAAAGAAAACACAGTGAGAATTAGGATTACTGCCATCTCATGTCATTGTATTCCTTTTCAGAGGAAGTATCACTATTATTTTGATGCATTCATTTATACATACATGTGTGGGTCTGTGTGTAAGTATGTATACTACATATGTACAGGTACCTGCAGAGACTAGAAGAGTACATTGGATCCCCTGGAGCTAGAGTTTCAGGTAGTTATGAGAAGCCAGATGTGGGCAGCTGAACCCTGGATTCTCTATCGGAATAGCAAGTGTTCTTAGTCACTGAGCCATCTCTCTAGTCTCATTAGTGCTATTTGGATAAAAACTTCATAGATGCAGTGTCCATCAGTCTGCCACTTTAGAGTCTAAGGAAAAGGGCCAGGAAGGGACAGGAGAATAAAACTAAAAGAGTGTATTGGGGCAGGCAGACCAGAGAACTTACACAATTCTTAATTCTAGCAGTGTATTTGCTCAGCAATCTGTTTCCCAAGATTTATATTTTTCTGGTGCAGTTTCCCTACATCTCTGTTTTCAACCTCTGATTAGCATACAGTATGGCCATATTGGTCAATTTTCTTTGTTGGAGATAACCGAATAAGCTATGTCCACATTAAGCAGATGTCTTTATTTGAAGGTGGCATATGTAAGGCCCTATGTATCCCCACTACTAACCATGTCTTGGGGACATGTGGCTTTTTAATTTCTTTCACTACAAGAGAGTATTTCCACATCCTTCCATTCTGAGACTGACCACGTGACTTGATTTGATCAATGAGATGTTACCGTATAGCTATGATGCAAGAGGAGGTTTAATTAAGGACTTGGGTGTTTCTCCTTCTATAGTCAGTATCCTACATTATCTCCAAGTGAACATGACAATCCTAGCCTGCTGGAGGATGAGAGACATGGCTTCAGAACTATGTCGTGACATTTTGCATATGAAGCTATCCAAGGTTGATAGACAGTTACCTGACACCCAGACACGGGTGATCTGAGTTTCAGCTGTCTTGTGTTAGATATATGAGCAAAACCAACCAAAATAAGCCAAACTTAGATCATCTGAACCTTGCAAATACATGAGATAAATAACTTATTTTTTTTTTAAATATCACTGCATTTTGGGAGATTGTTCCATATCATTATTGTGACACTGTATAGCTGGCGCCAGCATTTTAAAGACTCTCTAGAACTAGGCCAGAGAAACTTTTTCAATGTTTACCGGCTGGCAGCACTACCAATTAAACAACGGGATGGTTTTTAGATGAACTTCATTTCTCTTACCTCATTGTGATAGTGGGAATACATGCTAGTGTCTTCACATGGTGTCCCACAAAGGAAGCAGTACTGCCTCCTACTCAGTGTTTGCAAAAATCAGTGATTTCCACATTCCATTCCTACTGTGGATGTTTGTGACTAGTATAGTTTAAATCACATGACGAACTCCAGCTGCAAGAGAGTCAGGGAAACATAGGGAAAATTTGTTTTCTTTTCTTGTATTTTTAACTTTATCTTCTCTGAAGTACGAGAAGGATTTCTCGAAAGAGATTGGAGAACGTGTGAGCCACTCTCTAACATCTGCGTGGAGGTGCAGAGATTAGACTTTCTGATCCCCTTTGAATTTTCTATCTCTGCATAGGGGTGATCAAACTGTCACTATTCCCACCCTTGGAATCTTGGGGAAGACCTGAGCCCTGGAAATGCTTTGCACCAGAACTGTTATTCCAGTCTTAGCTCCAGAAATAACAGATTGGTTCTAATCCTCATGACTGAGGGAAGAACCTGCTTTTCTCTCTTTTGTTTCTGGCTAAATAAGCAGCTTGTGAATAATTTCAGGTCAAACAGCATTTCGTTTTCAATAGATTGGTCACTGTAAACAAGGACTTTGACCTCATTTCATTCCACATTCTCTGTGCGTGAGCAAAAAGATACAGTAAAAGAATCAAGAAAGGTATTGCTTGCTTTTTATGAGTTAAGGATGCAAAGAAAAAACAACGTCCTATATTGTCTCCTCTCCTATATGCATATGTTAATTTTGTGACCCAAATAACTAAATACGTTACAATTGACACCATTGAGCCGATCACGTGTAAGCTCATCCTTGATCTTCAACTGTATTTCCAAAACAAGCTATAATGGTTGTCTGTAGTGCCTGATATGGAGCACATAGTAACACTGGATAGAGGCGTTTTTACTAAATGAAAAGCCTTTGGGTCTAGGGGTATTTATTTGGAAAGTCCCATTTTAGAAATTGGCCATATGGAACATTTATTTGTTCTTCTTTTTTCCCCTTGAAGATCTTATTCCAGTTAAATATTTGTTGAATGAAATGTTTTCATGACCTTTTGTGTTTTAATTTAAAAGGCAAACCATGCTTCTCCTGATATTAAAAATTAGAATAAAACAAACAAAAATGAGAAGAGTTTCATTTCTGCAGTATTTTAAAGAGTGATTTTTTTTAGTGAGTTTTGGTGAAATTGGTATTTGTCTATGTTAGGAATATTTCCTAAGCGAGCTCTCTGACGACGCAAAAATTCCCAATCAAGCCAAATCAAAACAAGCCAAATTAAGAAATATTCAGGTTTAATGGGAGATCTGCACAGCCGAAAGGGAGACCACGTGTTTTTCTTTTGGGGGATCACTTAAGTACCCAGGGGAGTGGTCTGACCCTACCCCCAGGGAGGGGTCAGGACTTGGCCTGCTGGTATTTGAAGTCCAGACCAGGCCTGGGATAGATGCGAGGGACTGGGGCCTATGCTCCCAACCTGACAGTCTATATAACCAATGTAGGAACCTTTGACTGGTTACTACTAAGAGTGGGAGGAAACAGATTAGAATGTGGAGAACATCGTGAGCATATATATTATCTATCAAATTTTGTAACAGTGGCAATTGTGACCAGAACATTTACTTGGAGGATCAAAAGATTCTGATATTGCCAAAATACTACTTGTCCCGTATGAATTTATGCATTTAGCCATTTGGTTTTAACATCATTGTAAATTGATGTCAAATCTAAATATGGATCAATAATCTGATTGGCTAATTAGGAGTTTGTGGATTTTTTTTTTTATGTTCTGAGGTAGTTTTCTTTGCACATTATGAAAAAACATTCACAACAAGGTGAGAAACATCTGGTCAACAAGATGCCAGAGTTGAAGTCAAACTACATCCAGGGAAAGTCTCCCCATCCAGATTGGCCTCCATCTCTCAGCACTTCTCTTGTCATCTCTCCATAGACTCATCTTCTTTAGGCAACCAGAGTAATCCCTGACCTGTGGTGATATCATATACTTTAAACCCTTTCTTACTCTCTTGACTCTTTCCAAAAGATTTCTTTGGCCCTCCTTGTACATCTGTTGTTTATCAGGCAAGGCCTGCTCTAGTCTAGGTAAAGGGAAAGCTAGCTAAAAACATACAATTCTCTTCATTTACTCAGTCGTTCTCACTGTTCTTGCCTCTAAACTTCTGAATCATCTGCACTTTTAATGTCTAGATGAGCTTTCCGTGCCTCCAAGATGACTGCTACCAGCACCACCGTTAGTGTCTGGGTTATACAACTAGGCTGATTTTGTGTATCAATGCCTTACTCACATAGTCTTTATTTAGTTCCTGGACCTTCAGCAGAAAGCTACAGTCCTCGAGCCCCAGTGCTCCTTGCCATTTTGGGGTGCTTGCTATACATGTGGGACTAATCACTGACTTTGCTCTTATTTGTAAACCCCCACAGAATCCTGTGTCACCAAGAGCCATGAGATTCTTTTACTGCTTATTTTTCTTAGCAATGGAGAAGGAATTCTGGCTTGTTTTTGTTTCAAATTCCTCCATATAATTTGCGTGTGCGAGGTTCTGGAAGCTGCAAGAGCTTTTGACCTGCAAATGTGACTGATTTGATTTTCTCATTTAATCCTGTCAACTACCTTTAAGAGGTACCTACAATTATCATTCCTCATTGGAGATAAAGAAACAATATGGGGGGGGGGGGGAGAGGCACGGCGGGGGTGGGCAGTCAGGCATTACACTAAGGCATTCTGTCTCTGTCCTGTTAGCCTGTACCACACCTGCCTTTCCTTTGGCCCTGTAGTGTTTATTGTTGTCTCTGGATACCTCACAGGCTCAAGATGGGTCAGAAATTTTAAATAAATTGAAGCTATTATGAATCCTGGAACCTCTTCAGTTATGCTCCTTGTATTACCAAGAATCGTAGAACACCGTGCCCTTGCTAGAACTAAATGGGTGGGAATTAATTCTAATATGTTCCTAAGGCCACAAAATACAGTATTTCAGAACCACTCATGTCATTAAGATCTTCTTATCTAATGACACAAAGAGCCAAACTGCGACTTCACACCAAGTGAAGTGCAATGCCATTGCTATTTACCAGGTGTAATGATGTGTACATTGCATGACTGCTTTCCCCCAATACTTGGAAATGTTATGTGTTTGCTCTCATTTCTATATCATTTCCCTTGACCTCTGGTCTTCTTCATAACAAAGCACAGTACAACTGCCTTTTACATCTATTACAAAAGCCACATGCTTCTGTTACATGAAATTAAATAAACATTGTGGTAAATATGAAAGGAAAGCCATCAGAGTGTTCTTGTTTTCTTTATAAATGGAATGCTGAGTTGAAGAGAAAGGATTGAGTCACTCTAACAATGAAATGCTGCAAATTTAGGATTTAACTTCTTTTATGGTCATTGCTTGTTTCCTGTCACTCATTCTATGCATTACAAGGACAACTGTCCCCCTTTTGCCTTTTATAACTGAGACATCCACTTTGAAATACCTCAGCCAACCTTTCTAGCTCATCTTCATCTCAAGGAATAAAAATTAATTTCCAATGTTGTCCAGAAATTTTAGGTATGTGCTCTCTCTTTTGGAGTACTTCTTGTGACAGGTTAGGCATGAGGAATAGGTGAACATCGAAGATCCTGGACAAAATATCCCTTTTCCTCTTTTGAAAATGATATTGTATGGAAAACCTTCAAGATAGAGAATCACAAAACTTTAGTTATAGGATTCAAGTTTCAGAGAAAAATTGCAATATGAACATAATAGAAAAATTCTAGACTTAGAGTTCATGATCCATTTTAAAAGGTAGAGTGAATGTGATATGATAAATATTAATCTAGGGGAGAAGAAAATGTACTTTATGAAAGATTTCAGTTCAAAATTCCTTTTCTTTTGGTGCTATGAGCTGAGACTGGAAAGAATGTACAACGCGTATACACAGTTCTTACATGTGCCTTGTGGATCAAAGGGACCTCTGTAGTGCAATTAAGTTTTGTCTTGTTCTTTGGCTTTCAGAGATGGATGG
Organism: Microtus oregoni; assembly: GCF_018167655.1. Lineage (NCBI taxonomy): Eukaryota > Metazoa > Chordata > Mammalia > Rodentia > Cricetidae > Microtus > Microtus oregoni. Next base: position 1,290,345 of record NW_024544601.1, read on the forward strand.
AAGAGATGTGTGATCTCTCCCTTTCATAAGCCAGGGTCATGATTATTTGTGACTGCTAGGAACTCATTTCTTCCCCCATTATGCTCAAGGAGTTCAGGTGGTATTTTGTTTGTTTTTTTCCCATGTGCACAATTTCATTCTGACAATCTCCTGTTCCCTTATGTAGGGACTGATTTTCTTTGTCACTTCTGCTCCCTTAGTAACCGACTCTCCCTGCTACTACAGGCTCTGCCTGATAAATTTCATTCCCAAACTGTGGATGAGGGCTGCCTTCTCATAACCCACTCAACAGATCTGTTTGGTTTTTGGCTTGTGATAACCTGGAAGAACAGCACCACTGAACGGGCGCTTTTCAGGTAATGTGCTCCAACCTCCTTGCCCTTGTCTAGGTTGCCCTACCTCCTTCATTCCTTGCCACTTGCCTTGAAATCAAATTCTGAAGGCTTTCCTTATCCCTCACCTGTAGGAGTCATATTTTTCACATCTCCAGTTCCTCCCTCTTTCCCAAGAGAGAGGCAGTAGCCCTGAGCTCTCATTATAAGAACTGCCAAATGGTTCCTGTGTATGACAGACATTATTCTATATCACTCTATCAAGTCAACTGCTCTTCATAAGAACATCTGATCCTGGGTTTGCCACTACTTCAGTCAAGAGTGTGTAGCTGGTCTCTCACTTGTTTGCCTGCAAAAGCTCTCCAGGTGGTATCTCTGTGAGATAAAGAGATACTTAAATGTAAAAACATCTACAGGGACCAATGTGGTGACAAATACTTTTAATCTCAGGATTTAGGAGGCTTGAGGATGGAGAGCCATTAGCTTGAGGCTGGACTATGCTACATAGCTAGTGCCTGTCTCACCAAGCAAAACAAATGTAGACTCCAGGTTCAAATTGTTCAGAATTGTTTGATTCTCCAAAGCTGCTGGTTTACAAGAGATGAATGTAATTATGGAATCTGGAAGTAAGATGAACTTAAAGGAGAGGCCTGATAATATTTCCAAGTTAAAAAAAATTCTGGGTTTCATTCTTTTATTCATTTAAGCATTTGGACATATACTTAATGGATTCTTGTCAAAGGTCAAATACTCCATCAAATATCCAAGATATTTTGGACACAAATCTTACTTTCAAGACCTTATATAATCTGTTGGGGGAGAGTTGACATAAATATAGAGTGACATAGTAGAAAGCTCTGTGTGTCCTCATAAACTTCCAAGATCTGCTCATCAGAAGTTTGTTTAATGAATAATAGAAATTAAAATGAATTTTCATTAAATATTGCCTTTTATCTTTTCTATTTCCTTTAGTAATAACACAGAGCACTTTTGACTATGTGATTGGTCATCCCTGGTGTGGTGTCTTGACAATTGTGCCATGATTGCTGCAAACAATTTTAACATTTTTAATTTTTCTTGCGTGTTATTGCCAAGTCTTGAGAAGAACTCAGCACCCTGAATGTTATCATCATCTTTTCTTATTAATTCTTCTTGTCAAGGATACTCATGACTTCACATTTTCACTTCTCCATCTTTTTCTCTGACTCAGTGGCTTTTGTGTAGTAGCTGCTCTGTCACATTTTTGCCAGTAGGTGCCAGTATCTGATATGACTTCAAGGTGTAGACCATCCACTTCTGGGGGAAAAGTGTTTTCATGAACTCAGAAAGAGCAAAGGATTCTTTCTGTACATAGGAAGCCTCTGTCAAATCATACTTACGGTGTGAACTTTTTCTGAGATGTGAACAAATTCTACATAATCCATATAAGGCATTGATGATAGAAACAAAGGCACAGTTCTCCTCAAATGCAGCTCAAATGTGCCAATAAATTTAATGGGGATTACTCCAGGACCATGGACAATTTGTAGGTGGCTACACCACTGAAGAAAAACTCTCGCACAGTGACTGTTAAATGTATATAAATCTTTAGGGGCAGGCAGGGCCTCGAGAGCCCCTTTCCTCCCATGATGTGTAGGTTGCCTGTCAGTAATCACAGCTGGTTACACATCAAGTCAACAATGGCAATGTTTTTCCTGGAGAACCATGTTCCAAAACACCAACTGAAAAAATGGCATGATTTGGAGTGAGGAGTAGACTCTAATACCATTCTTTTTCCATTCAAGTCCTTTATAGATCTTCATGAGCATGTCTACACAATAATACTTTAAAATGTATTTTAAAATCAACTTAAAGGGCAATTATGTTATTCAATTATTCAAACATTCAATGAACTCTTACACATTTGTATAACTCAAACCTACAGTCATGGTACCCATGTTGTTTTCTTCCCATGCTTGGGGACTAAACCTTAGCACATTCCAGGCAAACACTCTACCATTGAGCTTACTGGTGGAATTTGCTATTGGTGATCTTTGTTCTGGGATCTGAGGTTGAATGGATGATTTAGTTTATGGTGGCTTTAAAATAAAATCAAGGTATCTTTGAGGATGAAGAGAGTTGCAGTTAATAATTACATCTACATAGAGGCATAAACTGGGATGTACAATCTGGGGTGCAATGTTACACATCAGAATACACAAACTAGTCAAACACTCAGGTTGCACTAAAATTTTGTTTTAATTGGCATATACTTGTATATATGCATTGGGTTTAATATGATCTTTCAAGGCATTTATACAGTCTGTAGTAATCAAACTAATTAGCATATCTACCACTTACATATTTAGTGTTCATATTTATCTTTTAAAACTATTTTGAAAAAGTAATTGTTTTTCTAAAATATATCTGTAATTCATGTGTATAATTTCCAAGTTAAAGACAGAATTTATCATGGGGACATATAGAAACTTATGTGTATGTGAGAGACACATCATTTTAATACATGGTTTGATTGTGTTGAGATGAAGCCAAGATCCAGATCTATAAAAATATGAAATATTATCTTTAAAAAATATCTTGTTTGAAACTGTATTTCTGAAGAATTTTCGTGAATTAATGAACTTTTCTCTTGTTTGTGCTTCCTCTGAAAGGAATTATAGGGCTAGTGACGTATGGGATAGAGCACCAGACAGAGGTATTTTATCTGAGGAGAAAATGGCTTTTCTTCTAAGCAGTAAGAGCCTTTCAGTCAGTATCCCTGAGAACGGTTCTGACTAACAGGCTCTAGAACAGCTTTCAGATTTCTGTACTCATAAATCATCTGCTGCTTACCATAGGGCTTCAGTAACATTGATAACATTGTAGTTTTGTCCGTTATGCAAAACAATAGTGTTTATCCTGTTTTGGTGAAAAATGGGCCAATGAACAAGATCAAGTATTGCTGAGATAAGTGGAAGTGAGGGCAAATCTATAAAGATAACAGACCTGAGGAGCAGGTAGGGGGTGGCAGACATGATCTGTGGAAGATTGAAGGGCCGAGTCTAGCAGGATCCAAGAAAATTAACAACTTTTTTTAGGAACCCCAGAAGCCTTTGAGAACATACCTTTCTTTAGCTCAAAAAAAAAAAAAAAAAAAAAAAAAAAAAAAGGATCTGAGGGCTAGAGAGATGGCTCGGTGGTTAAGAGCACTAGCTGATCTTTTAGAGAATTTGCTTCCCAGCACCCACATGGAAACTCACAATTTTTTGTAACTCCAGTTTCAGGGCTCCAACACCCTCTTCTTGACTCCATGGCACACAGGTGGTCCACAGCCAAACACGCAGGCAAAACACCTATATGTCTAAAGTAAAAATAAGTCTTAAAAAGGGGATCTGAGAAAGTTGGAAAAGTGGAGTTGCATGTACAAAACCCCTTTACATGTGGTTGTTTAAAAGGACTTTAGTGCTATAATCGAGAGAAATAAAAACTATAATTTATTTGCTTATGATCCTTGTAGAAGTAAAATTTAAAAAAAAAGTGATAGAAATTCTGAAGTCAATTAGGTAGCCTAGAAATAAACTGAGGAAAGTCAAACAAAAGAGTAATTGGAATTCAGGGAAAATTTTAGTTAAACCAAGCAGATAAATTCCTTTCCAGCAAAAGCTGAAGCAGCATAGGCTCCAACACTGTGGGAGAATCTTCCTAACTATGGTGAGTATAAAATGACCAAGATCATCTATTGGGCCCTTCCTGTAACAGATCCTGTATCTTGACAACCTTGTCCATGCTCTGAGAGGAAAATAACAGTTTAATGATTTACTAATCCTATTTACTCAGCCATTATGATTTTGAGGTGGAAATAGCTAGTTACTTTCCCCCTTTTTCATGGTGTTCTGAGCACAGGGATGCTCAGAATATAGATTACATTTCTAGTTTTCCTTATAATCGAGGTTGACACATGAGTGTGTTTTATTCAAAGAACTATAACCTGGCTCACATCGAAATCATGCTTCGTCTGCCTCAGCCTCCGGGTGTTAGAATGATAGGCCTTTACCACCACACCTGTCTTTTAGAAAATTATTTCTGAAGGAATAAAAATCTATATTTCTTCAGCATGCCTCTCTTCCCCTTGGTTGAATTACAAATGTGATAACAATAATTTTCATGCCAGAGCAACTGTAGCAGAGCAACAAGATAGATAGAGCCTAGGCCCTTGAAACTGTTATGTGCTAACCAGTCTTCTTGATTTTTGTAGCTTTTTACACTGGGGGAGTTCATTTTTCCTTCTTCAGGTACCTTTGCGGATGAACATATTCCTGATTCATTTAGTGCAGAAGTCTCAATTCACTTAAAATTAGGAAACATTTTGTCTTTGCTGGTAAGTATATTCCCTACCCATGTAGTACATAGATAATTATATCTATCACTGCTGTAATGCTGTGACAATTGCAAGATCTTAGTGACACATTCCCAGCGGGGTAGAGCAAACGTTTTCATGGCAGTGACAGAGATGCAAGAAATGAAGGATTTTTTTCAAGCCTCTATCTGATTGATCTTCGTAACTGGTTTGGTGTCTAAAGATTGTACCTGAACTCAGACACAAATGGAATATATGTGTCTCTTGATGAGAAGAATTGCAGTCACTCGGCAAAAGGCATGAATAGGGTGCAGGGCAAATTGCTGTCATTGAAGCGGTCAATCTAACCTGAATATCAATGTTTGAAAAATAGGTTTCAAATATAATTTGGGGACAGCTTTTTATATTTCTGTGTGTAAACTTGATAGTTGATGTATTTGTAATATTGAAGCAAATACAGCACATTATCTCTAACAAGAGACTAGATACGATTATGATTCCAATTTCAACTGCATAATTTTGGCATTGATTTTAATCATTTAAATTTTGGAAAATGGAAGACAAATTTAGTATTCTTAAATATAGTGACAATAAGAGAAGCTGAGGTTTACTAAATTTTGAGCTATAATTTAGATTGTTAAACACTGACTACTTGTGAAGTACGTTGTTCAGGAATTTTCTTCACTATTACCTCTTCTAAAAAAATTCCTGACAATTTTGTAAAGGACTGTATCTCTAAGTTTGTATCCTACTGCTATCTACTATTGTTATACATTGGTATATTACCTGTTTGACCTGCTAAATGCTCTTTCTATAAGGGCAAAGTGTTCTGTTCTGCTTGCTATTGTACTATGCTCAGAATACCTAGAAAGGGTGCTTGGCTTGTACTAGGTGCTCAAATATTTCCTGACTGTACCCGGGATTGCATGTAGAAGACAAGGCTATCAACATTCTGTCATGGAGGGGGAGAGTTCATGAAGACCCACCCTTTCTGAGGATTGACAGGCAGTTAACTGTAGCAAGGGGTAAAAGCTCAGCAGGTTCCACTCCACTGGACAATTGATTGGCAGTTAACTGTAGCTAAAGGTTGAAGAGCTTACAAGGCCCCTCCCTTCCCTGAAGAGCTAGAGGCTGTTAATGGTTGCAGGGAGACGGTCATTTTTCACACAGTATGGGCACTGATAAGGTGCCTATGCTCCTGCAAAGAACTTCTCACTTACGCTTCTTTTAGCAACCGTAATAAACTCATGGGTTCACCAAAACACACACACACAGAAAGACTTTAAAGTAGAAATGGAACTAATCGGGAGGAGAGGGAATCAGCCCAAGTAAGACCCAAACAAAAAAGGCAGTATGATCAAAATACATTATATATGTGTATGAGAATTATATATGTGTATGAGAATGTTACAATGAACCCCATCACCGTATGTGATGTGCATGTATGCTTTGTATGAATTTATAAATATATTACATAAACATGGAAAACCAAAGTACATAGTATTTTTCTACATGTAAAAGTTGCTCAGGGATTAAAAAATTTGAACCCTTATCCCAAAGAGCCTTCAAGATGCCCAAGGGACAGGCATGAAGCAATGACAGTTAAATCCCGGGAAAGGAGTAGGGAGATGATTATATTACAGACTCTCCCTGGAGGGCCTGGGAGAATGGTGGCAAAATCCAGAAAATGAAGGGATTGGGGGAAAATGGAGGCAAGAGAATCTATTAAATCCTCCAGGACTCCTAAACTGAAACTGATTTCCGACACTCTGAAAGCCCTCTGATGGATGAAAATTTCAGAATTATAGATGTTTTTGTACCCAGGAACACTAATGAAGACACTACAGATAAATTCCATTGAGAAAGAAGAACAAGATCTCCTGAGTAAATGGGGATCTTGGGGGAGGGCTGGAGAGGGGAGGGGAGAGGTAGGAAGGGGAGCAAAGAAAAATGTAGAGCTCAATAAACATCAATTAAAAATGCATTTTTTTTAAAAAAAAAGAAGAAGAAAGGATGAAGGCAACCACTAGGAGAATTAGAATGATACAGCTGGCCTGGCAGAAATGAGATATTATTTTCTTTTTTTTTTAAATTGAGATAGGGTCTACCTATGTGGCCCTGGCTGGCCTGGAACTCAAAGAAACCCTCCTGCCTCTGCTTCTGTAGTGCTGGAATTAAGGTATGTGCCACCATAGCCTGCTAAAACACTTGAGTCTATTAATCTGGCTATCAGATTGTTCAAACTGTGGACTCTATACAGTATAAAGGAGGAGGTCAATCCTCAACTGCTTCTAAGCTTAAACAGTTTGGTATAAATGTACCTTGTAAAATATTTAAGATAAAAACATTATTGCTTACAAAAGAATCTGTATTCACTGGCTTATTAAACTCAATATTTATGTTTATAGATAAAATGTTCTTATGTGTTATGTAACTGACAAATACAACATGGCAACTTGATACACACACACACACACACACACACACACACACACACACACACACAGTTACCAGTAACATAGCACAGTTTCAACATAAACTCCTCCATTTGGAAGCTTGCTTTATCTTTTCTACATTTCCATATACATATGCATGCATGCATACATATTTATTTATTTTTATTTTACCAAGACAGGATCTTGCTACATAGCCCTGGCTGGTATGAAACTCATTATGGATAGGATAGATGAGGCTGGCCCCTCCCACTTGTGTCTGCTCCTGGAGCAGCAAGCTTAAAGGTGTCTGTTACCATATTCAGTTGAAATCTATATTTAATTTTATTTTATATATATGAATGTTTTGTCTGCACATCTGTCTATGTACCACATGCATGCCGGCTGCTCACAGAGGCTAGGGGGTATTGGGACCCCTGGAACTGGAGTTACAGATGGTTTTGAGCAGCCATGTGGTTTCTGGGAATTGAACCTGGGCCTCGGTAAGAGCAGTTAGTGCTCTTTATAACTAAGCCAGCTCTATAGGCCCTCTTTTCTATTTTTTTCTTCTTTTTAAGTAAAAGACAATGAGCTCCTTTCTTCATCTTTACCTGAAATTTCTTTAATTTTCCCATTTTCCTTGAATAGTTATATTTCCGTGGAGTGTGAAACTTGTCTTTCCAAAATTTGGGGTTATAATAGACTATGGCAGGTGTTTTGTATATTTAAAACTGTAACATTATGCCTTCTTTCTTTTGTTATGACTCTGTGCTTGTTAGGATGTTAGATTAAGTACATGTACACTCTTAGCAAAAGAAAAATGAGGAAGGGTTTAGTCACTGTGGTAGTCAATATGTCAGATGTGCTCCTGGCTGTGTAAGGGCTTAGGAAGCGTCTCTTCAAAATTAGAAATTATAGGGGCTGGAGAGATGGCTCAGGGGTTAAGAGCACTGGCTGCTCTTCCAGAGGTCCTGAGTTCAATTCCCAGCAACCACATGGTGGCTCACAACCATCTGTGCTGAGATCTGGCGCCCTCCTCTGGCGTGCGGGCATACATCGAGGCAGAATGTTGTATACATAATAAATAAATCTAAAAAAAAAAATTAGAAATTATACTCGCAGGCAGACTCCCAGTAGGGTACCTGCCCTTTTCTCTTACAACACCTCTGAGAAAGCGAGTAAGCGAAACCCTTACTAGTGAGCACAGTCCTGAGTGAGCATGGCCTATATAAACCCCAGTTCAAATCTAACAGAAGTTTTATTATGAAATCGAATTCATGTAAAGGCTTTTCTGTCATTCATACTATCTACATTTGATTGCTCTTCTCTAAGATCAGTTAACATTTCAGTGTTTTGACCTGCTAATTGGTTTTTAAGTGTGACTGTGTTTGCGACTCTTATTTATTTCAATGTATGCATGATTTAAAAAATACACAGTAACTAATCAGCCAATTTTGTAAGTTTTCATTCTGCAAAAGTATAAAGATTGCCACTTAACTAAGAAAGTTATCTGGTTGTGAATGTTATTAAAAGATATTTTTAACGTTTTAGTTTCTTAATTTTTAAAATGAATAGCGAATAGATATAGATGATTGTTTAAAAAATAGTTTATATGCTTTGTATGATACTTGTTTATTGTGGACTATATATTTACATACATATTGTATTTATGTATATATATATGTATACATATGCACAGTATAATATAGACATGTATACATGCATATACATATTGTATACACATATATAATATATTATACATATATAAAATCTGTAAATGGCTGCTTACCATCTTCTTACCTTCTAACAATTTAAAATTTATGCTATTTGAACTTTCTGCATTTATTTTTAATAATATTTCTATCTGTAACAAAGATTTAGACTAAGGCAAAAAATGGATATGAGGGAAACAAATATCTCACCCCAATTATAAAAATCCACAGTTTGAGAACTAATAAAATTCATCTGTTTCAAAATGGTTAGTGTCAGTCTATATCAGTGTAAGACTATAACAGGCATGCCAGTGTTAGCCAAGTGGGTTCTGTGGGACAGACACAGACAAGACTGTCTAGGAGAGCAAACAGGTTGAAATGCAAAGAGAGAGAAAGCAACCATTTTATTGACAGCCCCTGGTGGGGTGTTAAGAGCAGAGAAGAGTTGGTAGTGCAGTGCTGAGTTGGGTACTGTATAAAATTCCTGAGTGCTCCCATCTTCCTTATTACTCAGCCCATCTATTTTTTTTTTTTTTTTTCTGAGCAGGTCTTTTCTTCCCCTTGACTTTTCCCATGAGAAAGAAAACAGCCCTCTTAGGAAGCACATCTCTGTTCTCTTTAACCCTCTCTATTTTTTAAACTTTTGAAACTAGAACCAAATTCCTATGCCTAAGGCAGTCAGACTTTCATAGGTGATTGTTCTGCTCTTTGTAATAAACTCAAGAGAAGATTTTTATGCTTGTTTAAATTATTTTATATTGTTTACTGTTTGTTCTTCACAATTTTTGGCTTCTTAGGAAAGTGTCTCTACAAAGTCAATGTTCATTTAAGTATCAGTCTGTGTTAAAGTCTTTTTTTTCCCCTTTTGGTTTTTCGAGACAGGGTTTCTCTGTAGCTTTGGTGCCTGTCCTGAAACTTGCTCTGTAGACCAGGCTGGCCTTGAACTCACAGATTCCTCTGCGTCCTGAGTGCTGGGATTAAAGGCATACGCCACCACTGCCTGGCTGTGTTAAAGTCTTAGATAACTACTTTGTAAGCAGTTATTTTAAATTAATTTTAGTACATTTAATGCCCTATGTATCTGTGGCTAGAGACATGTAGGTTAACAAGGAAATTCTTTCCATCCACAAAGGTATTGATAACTTTGGTCTTTGAAAGGAACAACTGCCACAGATGGGGGACTATTTTCACACTGTATTGGTCCTTGTTAACATTGTTTTTTCAGTTTCACCATTATGGGCCTTGGGAGATTGCCCCCCTCTTTATATAAAAGTTTAATTGCATGTTTTGTATAAATCTGTCCTTACAGACTTAAAAAGGATTTTAAGTCTGGCACTATCTAAATATGCTTATCATTTGAATACTGTTTATTATGTTTGTTTTGGACATAGACATATTCTACCTCAAGATGGAAGTGTTAAAGTGGGCAGCTGTAATTGGACTGTTCATAGAAATGAAGGGATTTTAAAAATATACTTGTAATTCTCATTCTTACTATCAGACTATTGAAAAACTGGACCCTATAGAAATAGGAATATTCATGGGAATCTCTTGCTGAGAGAAGCAAAAGTCTCCAGTCAGAGGGAGAAACCTTGTCTTCTGAAAATAAGTTTCACATAGTTCTAAGAACCTGTGAAGTCCTGCTAAAGATGGGTCAGTGATGGCCAGGACCACAGCTTCCCCATGACTGCTTAGATATTCATGTCCTTGGCTCTCTACTTAAGATTCAATCTCACTTTAGGGTCCAGAAGACAGACCTGGGTAGGGTTTAGCTAGTTTGTTTCACTCTTTTCTTTTTGAAGGGTCCACCTCTCAGCTCCCAAATTAATACACAGAGATTTATTATTACTTATAAATGCCTGGCCTTAGTTTGGCTTATTTCTAGTCAGTTTTTCCTAACTTAAATTATCCCGTCTACCTTTTGCCTCTGGGCTTTTACCTTTCTCTATTTCTGCATATCTTTTCTTTCCTTCTTATTCCGTGCCTGGATGTGTGACTGGGTTGCTGGTCTCTGGCATCCTCCTCTTCTTTTCTTGCTCTTTCCTTTCCTTTTTTTCCTTCTCTCTATTTTCTCTGCCAGGCAGCCCCACCTATTCTTCACCTGCCTAGCTATTGGTTATTCAACTCTTTATTAGACTAATCAGGTGTTTTAGACAGGCAAAGTAGCACAGTTTCAGAGTTAAACAGATGCAACATAAAAAAATGCAACACCCCTTTGCATCATTAGACAACTGTTCCACAGCATAAGTGAATGTAACGCATCTTTATACATGGAGGTGTCACTGGATCTCTTTGTTCCTCTTCTCAATACAGCCACATGGGAGAAATCTCCCTTTCTTGACTTTTACTATTAACTCTTCACTGGGTAACTGAGGACTAGTGGCCAGACCTGATGTGCTGCCTAGGCTGGAACCCACAAGTTACATAACAAAGACAGCAACAGCAATCCCAGTAGTATTCACGACAGAATTTCCTGCCTCCGATTTTGGTTGTCTACCGATTTGGTTGGTTATATAGTAAAATTCCTCCAAACCTTGCATAAGCATTTTATTTTGTAAATCAAAAATTTGCGAATGATCCAACAAGACTTTTGTTCCTCTGGTTCTGGTGATATGGGCTGGAATAGATGCCATTAGAAGGTTGACTTCAAGAAGGACTTAAAATCCCTACCCCAGACTTAAGTTCTTCTAATGTTGTGCCCAAGTTGAGACCCCCCCCCCCCCCCCAGAGAGACCACCACCAGAATCCAGTCAAATCCAGAATGCAAAAGCAAGGTTTATTCAGTGTGCTCTCCAGTCAGGCTGTGGGATCGGCCGCTACTCGACGCAGTGCAGTAGGGAAAAGACCCCCTCATCATTTGGGGTTGACATTATGTAGGCAAAAAACACAAGCCAGGTTTACTCAGGGTCAAGGGGGTTAGTTTTGCTGAGTACAGGGTACGGACTACTTCTCTGCATCCTCTTCCTCCTTTAAGTGACTACTTCTGCTTCTGTGTATGCCCCCCCCCCCCGCCCTCCCCCTGAGCAATTATTTCTTCTTCTGTCTAGACCACAAAGCTGGGTGTTGACAGGGGGCTAGCTGCTAGGGACAGTTGGTCTGCCCTTTTGCAAATGTTCCTGTTTCCAGCTAACTCTTGATGCTCTAAAGTTTCTTGAACCCAGTGCCCTAACCAGCTCCATATCAAGCAAAGTTTTTTAAAGTTTTCCATGTCCTTACAATAGGCCTTTCTTCATGTTTTCTCTTCAAGACCTCCTCCCGCATAGGCTTCTTATGGCATGGTACTCTCAAGGTACTTGCTCTTCTCCCTGTTGGCTGTCTTTCAACAGGCTTATTCTTCTGCATAAAAGTAAAGAAAAATTGGTCAGAAACAATGTTTTCAGACCTTGAGAAATTAGCTCTGGCTTATAGCAATCTAGGAAGCATTTATTCAAGAACAATAGCTAACACTGGGTAAGAGCAGCAAGCTTTGTGGCACTGTAACTTAGTATATGCTTATACCCAAACCTTTAGCACGGTGACGTCATTAAGAATCTGTTGTCTACTACCACAGTGAAAACCAGAATCCTGGAAGCCACTGAATGAGTAGAAGAGAGTTGAAGTATTTTCAAAGCCACAGTTCAGAGAATTATCCTTATTTGACCCAGCTTGTGGTTCTAGGAGGAACATGTTCAAGACTGTCTTTATTGCATTGATGTGGATCTTGTCCAGTATGGAAAAGGTATTCTGCAGAGCATTTCTCAAGCAGGCAGCAACAATGGCTGAACTTTCAAGTTTTCTATGGTAGACAATATTGGGGTACAAAATAAGTTTAACTAAAAAACTTGAATGGAAAAACTGTGGAATTGTCACAATGGACACTGATAAAAGAATCTAAAAGTGCACACAAAAGGGAAATTGAAGACAATTTATTGGAGTTTATTGGAGTTAGGAGAATAGCCTAAATGCTAAGGTAAAGGTGTTGGGGGACAGAGGATGGAAGAACAGGAGACAGAAAGCTACAGTTTTAGTAGGATTACAAATAAAATTATATATCTTAATGATAATTTCCAAGGAAGGCACAGTTTCTACAGTGGTATAACAACTTTTGGTCAAGTGCCCATGTTCATGTAAATGACTGTTCATCTATGTTTCTATTAGGAACCTTACTCCTCATACTGGGATGCCTTGTCCAGCCTTAATACCAGGCGAGCTGCTTGGTCTTACTACAACTTGATATGCCATGTTTTGTTGATATCCATGGGAACTCTGTCCCTTTCTGAATAGAAATGGGTGAGGAGTGGATTGTTGGGAGGTGCAGAAGAGAGTTGTGGAGAGGGACTTGGAGGAGAAGGGGGGGAACTGCACTTTTTTAAAAGAAAAAAACCCTAAGACACAAGAAGTAAAAGGGGCCTTGTTGGAAGGTCACTGAGTATAGGAATGAACAAAATAGGGTTATGGGTATGAATATGATCAAAATACATTACATACAGATGTGAAAATGTCAGAATGAAACAATTACTGTATATAATTAACCTAGGCTTATAACAAAACAAAGAAAATGATACATCTTGGAAAACACACCAGGAAAAGAAGAAAAACCAGGTGTGCAGATCTTTTATTTTTATAATATTATTATTACAATTTTAATCAAGAGACTGAGAGATTGTCCTCCTTCCATGGTGGTGTGGCCCTTGGACATGAAAAGAGTGTTCTGCCCTTTCAGGCCAACCAGGCAGGAAATAGAACATTTGGTTTAGCCTTCTAAGCCAACTAAAACTTGCTCTATGTGACCTTGAGGTCAAGATATGTCTAAGACAGGAAGGAATAATAACTAGCTGTATTTATTGTCATCAGTTTACCTCTTAGCTTTGTTAGCTTAGGACCAGGACAGAAAGGTTCACTGTGTTCCTGTCATTGGTGTCCCTTTGGCTCCATAGCCGTTCAGAGTCCCGGCCCTTGGTTCATCTTGAGCCCTGCCATGACTCACAAGCAGCTGCAGCTCTAGATCACTTACTGAAAGACTGGGGCTGATTTCTTTTTGACCCAACAATGGGAGATCAGCACTTGAAAATGAATTACAAGCAGCTGGGAGATTTCCTGTCATAGCATTTGAAATTCATCTCTTTTCAACTTTTCTATTCCCCGCCTACACTAACTGGGCCAGCAGTGAAGGTCTGTAGGCACCTGGGGCTTTTGTAATGCATCAAGGCCACGTTTCATTGAGGGACTGTTATTCTTCTCGTTTTATTTTACCTTGGGTGTGTCAATTTCTTCTTAAATTCTAGGTAAAACAGGATTATTTTCTTCAGAGGGAAGGGTCTTGACACAGACGAAGCCCTCACTTACCTGATCTAGACATGAGAAGCACTTGCTGTCTATTTCATTAAAAAGAGGTACTGACCAGTACCATATCACTTAGAAAGGATATCATCTACTAGGATGTTACTGATCACCAATTACAGCATTTGTTTCAGGGCTGAAGCTGATATATTGCTACTCATATGTGTCACATGGTGCCTGGGAAGCAGATGAGTGCAGAGGGCTTTCATTTCTCTTCTTCCTGTCTCATATCCCCTACAGAATGAGCTTCAGAGGGAATATGAAAAACTGCAATATTTTCATGGGAATCTAAAACATCAAATACATATGTGAGGCTCTCTGTACTCATGTTTAGTGATGTCCCAAGAAGACTAACTCATTACATTTAACTAACTTTGAAGAGCTCTTAGTAAGCAGGGTTAGGAACTGTCTAACTGTGTAACCAGTAGCAGCATGCCATCTCAAATATACAGAGACACTCAGTAGAAACTAGAAAACATACTCATTTTAGACCTCCAAGGAAATCCTTATCTAACCACTAGCTGGATGTTAAAGGTAATGAGAAGAATAGTAAGTGACCACCATGAGAAAGAATATGGACCTCCCAAAATTAAATTTAATTTAGAGGAATCACTAACCAAAAACCTAAGAAACCCTGAAAAATGGATAGAAATTTACCCCGAGTTGCTGTGTTATTTAAAATGTCCTCATTTTTGCAAAATTATGAGACATTCAAAAGAACAAAGTATGGTTTATGCTCATAATAAAAGTAACTAGTAGATACCATAAAGAATCTCAGATAGCGGTGTCATTAGACAAGTATTTGGAAGCTATTTGGAATATATTCAAAGAACAAAATGAAACCAAGTACCTAAAGAACGGAAGAAAGCTGGACATGGTGGTATACACCTGTATCCTGGTGTTTGGTCCAGTAATAGAGGCAATAAGATCAGGAGTTCAAAGTCATTCTCAGATATTGAGTTTAAGAAAAGCCTGGGCTTCATGAGACCTTGCCATAAAACAAAACCAAGCAAAACCAGAACAGAACAGAACAGAACAGAACAGAACAGAACAGAACAGAACAGAACAGAACAGAACAGAAATAAAGAATGCCAGGCATGGTAGTTCACAGAATTTGAAAGGCTGAGGCAGTAGGATGACCCATGAGTTCAAGGGCAGTCTGAGCTAGAAAATGAGACTCTGTCACAAAAGCAAAACCAACAAAGAGAGAAGTGGGGGATTAAAGTGTACAAGAGTGCCTTATCTGAAAGGCAGGGTGCTGCAATACTCAAAGTACTTAAAACACAAAAACTATTTATATGTATATAAACCAAAGGAACAAGAGAATTTGTCACATGATGAGTGACCTACTCATTTAAAGAATGAAATGAAATCATTTAGGCTGAAATTTGAAGACACTAGATGAAATGGATTAATTAAAAATTCTGCGGATCCCGAGTGGCTGCAGCGGGCAGCAGGCCATGAGATCACTCTGCAAGCAGTGAGCAGGGGGAGCAGAGAGCAGCCAGTCTCAGGCAGGGATGGCTGCAGGTCCCTGAGTGGTGGCTGGTACTGGGTAGGGAGACGTGTGGTGGTGGGTGAGAGACAGAGACATGGAAAGGTACCCAATACAGAGTGAGGTTGGATATTTATTCAGTGGGTTATGGAAGGGGAGGGTGATAAGGAGAAGAACAGGGAGAGGGAGAGAGGGGGAGAGAGAGAGGAAGGGAGAGAGAGAGAGAGAGAGAGAGAGAGAGAGAGAGAGAGAGAGGAGGGGAGAGAAGGGGAGAAGTGGGGAGAGGCAGATGCCTCTCCAGGAGGGAGATGGAAAAAGAGACTCAGGCAGCAAGCATGAAGGAAGATCTGCCTGATGGGGTAGGGAGTGGGCGTGGCTTGTCTCTTAAAGGGAAAGAACATATCATTACACTATAACTGTTAATCAAATCACACAAATAAATTAAGATTAACTAGTATGGTAAGCACATAAACCAACATAGGACAGCAACACTTGGCATTTTGCTTATAACTTTTCTTTCATTTTTTGTATTTTTTTATTTTTTCCATTCAAAAATTTACACTTCCTCCCCTCATCCCATTTCCCTCCCGCTCCCCCACTCTCCCTCCTCCCTCACCCTCTCTTCTTAAGAGAGGGCAGGGAACCCTGCCCTGTGGGAAGTCCAAGGCCCTCCCCCCCACATCCAGACCTAGGAAGATTTGCATCCAAATAGACTAGAGTCCCAAAAAGCCAGTACATGCAGTAGAAACAAGTCCCAATGCCTTTGTCAATGGCTTCTCAGTCAGCCCCCATTGTCAGCCACATTCAGACAGTCCAGTTTGATCGCATGCTCATTCAGTCCTGGTCCAACTGGATTTGGTGAGCTCCCATTAGAAGAGGCACACTGTCTCAGTGGGTGGACCAACCCCTCGCAGTCCAGACTTCCTTGCTCATCTTCTCCTTCCTTCTGCTCTTCCACTGGACCTTGGGAGCTCAGTCCATTGCTCTGATGAGGGTCTCTGTCTCTATCTCCATTCGTAGCCAGACAAAGATTCTATGGTGATATTTGATATAAACATCAGTGTGATAGTGGGGCAAGGCCAGTTCAAGCACACTATACTCTGCTGCCCAAGGACCAAGCTGGGGACATCCCTGTGGACACCTGGGATCCCCTCAAAAGCCAAGTCTCTTGTCAACCCTAAAATGGCTCCCTTAATGTAGATATCTTCTTCCCTGATCCTATATCTGCCCTTTCTCCATCTCCACCCTCCCAATTCCCCCAAGCTCTCTCCAGTCTTTCCTTTCTCCCATTGTCATTAAGACAAAAAGGCATCCTACTGAATGGGAAAAGATCTTCACCAACCCTGCATCAGACAAAGGTCTGATCTCCAAAATATATAAAGAACTCAAGAAAATGGATATGAAAATTCCAATTAACCTAAATTTAAAAATGGGGTACTAAACTGAAAAGAGAATTCTCATTAGACTAAGTTCAAATGTCCAAAAGACACTGAAGGTCTTCTTCAACCTCCTTAGTGATCAGGGAAATGCAAATCAAAACAACTTTGAGATACCATCTTACACCTGTCAGAATAGCTAAAATCATAAACACCAATGATAGCCTTTGCTGGAGAGGATGTGGAGTAACGGGAACACTCATCCATTGCTGGTGGGAATGCAAACTTGTGCAACCACTTTGGAAATCAGTGTGGCAGTTTCTCAGGAAATTGGGAATCAATCTACCTCAGGATCCAGCAATACCACTCTTGGGAATGTATCCAAGAGATGCCCAATCTTACTACAAAAACATTTGTTCAACTATGTTCATAGTAGCATTATTTGTAATAGCCAGAGTCTGGAAACAACCTAGATGCCCCTCAATGGAAGAATGGATAAAGAACATGTGGAATATATACACATTAGAGTACTACTCAGCGGTAAGAAACAATGACATCTTGAATTTTGCATGCAAATGGATGGAAATAGAAAACACTATCCTGAGTGAGATAACCCAGACCCAAGAAGATGGATATGGTGTGTACTCACTCATTAGTGGACTCTAGCCATAAACAAAGGACAGTAAGCCTATAGTTCACAAGCCTAGGGAAGCCAAATAATAAGGTGAACCCAAAGAAAAACATACATAGATCCTCCTGGAAATTGGAAGAAAACAAAATTGCTTATAACTTTTTTATCCCATCCAATTCAAAAGGAAACTATCTAAGTCCATAATTATAATCTATTAAAATCTCTAATCTTTATAACAATAATACCATAAGAATGGATTATGGATTGGTGACAAACTGGGGCAAAAGTTTTATATTATGTTGTAATTAAATAAGTATTAATTGTTGGGGCTGGTAGTACAAGCCTGTAATCCTAGATATTCAGGTTGGGAGAAAGAGGATTGAGAGTTCCATATTAGTCTTGTCTTCAGAGTGAGTGTTTTGGGGTATCCACTAGAGAAGACTGCTCAGACATGGATTTAAACCAATTGTCTTTATTAGCTGGCCAGCAACTACACTGGGTATTCGGGATCTCAGTGTAGCCCTAAGCCTTCCTTGGGGTGAACGTTTAAGCATAAAAACCAGGTTCTGGGCTGACATACTTCAGTTAACAAGAGCAGTTAGCCAAAAGTGGAACTATAAGCCACAAAGCAAGGTTTGAGACTTTCCCAAATCTGTGGACTTTGATGGATTAGGCCTTTGTTTTTAGTTTTGGCAAGTGTTGTTGTTTATGTGCTGAGTTTTACATCTTTAATGGTACTTTCATCATGGAGTCAGGTATACTAAGCTCTGGGAATCTGTTACATGAGTTCTAGAACAACTTGTGAAACTCAGTGAAACCAGGCTTCGGGGGAGCCTAGGCAGTTTGGATGCTCACCTTACCAGACCAGGATGGAGGTGGGTGGTCCTTGGACTTCTCACAGGTCAGGGAACCCTGATTGCTCTTCGAGCTGATGAGGGAGGGGGACTTAATCGGGGGAGGGGGAGGGAAATGGGAGGCGGTGGCGGGGAGGAGGCAGAAATCTTTAATAAATAAATAAATTAAAAAACAATAAAAAATAAAAATAAAAACACAATAAGGCATTAAAAATGAAAAATAAAGAGAAAATTAGGGACATATATAGTTCACTGGTAGATCACTTGGCCATCATGCCTAAGTACCTAGGTAAAATATCTATTACAGAAAAAAGTTGGTCAAATTGAAATTTCTTTTTATTTATTTATTTATTAAAAATTTCCCCCTCCTCCCATCCTCCCATTTCCCTCCCACTGCCCCCATTCCCCCTCCCCTTCGCTCTCCAGTCCTAAGAGAAGTCAGGGTTCCCTGCCCTGTGGGAAGTCCAAGGCCCTCCCCACTCCATCCAGGTCTAGGAAGGTGACCATCCAAACAGACTAGGCTCCCACAAAGCCCGTACATGCAGTAGGATCAAAACCCAGTGCCATTGTCATTGACTTCTCAGTCAGCCCTCATTGTCAGCCACATTCAGAGAGTCTGGTTTTATCACATGTTCCGTCAGTCCCAGTCCTGCTGGCCTTGGTGAGCTCCCATTAGATCAGTCCCACCGACTCCGTGGGTGGACACATCCCTGGCGGTCCTGACTTCCTTGCTTATGTTCTCCCTCCTTCTGCTCTTTTTTTTTAAATTTATTGATATTTATTGAGCTCTACATTTTTCTCTGCTCCCCTCCCTGCTTCTCCCCTCTCCTCTTCAACTCTTCCCCCAAGTTCCCCATGCTTCCAATTTACTCAGGAGATCTTGTCTTTTTCTACTTTCTAATTCCCATGTAGATCTATGTAAGTCTCTCTTGGTGTCCTCGCTGTTGTCTAAATTTTCTGGGACTGTGGTTTGTAGGATGCCTTTCTTTGCTTTATGCTTAAAAACTACCTATGAGTGAGTACATGTGATAATTGTCTTTCTGGGTCTGGGTTACCTCACTCAAAGTAATGTTTTCAAGCTCCATCCATTTTCCTGCAAAATTCAAGATGTTGTTATTTTTTCTGCTGTGTAGTATTCCATTGTGTAAATGTACCACATTTTCTTATTCATTCCTTTTTTATTAAAAATTTCTGCCTTCTCCCATCCTCCAATTTCCCTTCCACTGCCCCCATTCCCCCTCCTCTTCGCTCTCCAGTCCTAAGAGAAGTCAGGGTGCCCTGCCCTGTGGGAAGTCCAAGGCCCTCTCCCCTCCATCCAGGTCTGGGAAGGTGTGCATCCAAACAGACTAGGCTCCCAAAAAGCCAGTACATGCAGTAGAATCAAAACCCGGTGCCATTATCATTGGCTCCTCAGTCCACCCTCATTGTCAGCCACTTTCAGAGAGTCTGGTTTGATCACATGCTCCATCAGTCCCGGTCCAGGTGGCCTTGGCCAGCTCCCATTAGATGAGTCACACTGTCTCTGTAGTGGGCACACCCTCTGAGGTCCTGACTTCCTTGCTCATGTTCTCCCTCCTTCTGCTCTTCATCTGGGCCTTGGGAGCTCAGTCCAGTGCTCCAATGTGGGTCTCTGTCTCTGTCTCCATCCATTGCCAGATGAAGGTTCTATGGTGATATGCAAGATATTCATCAGTGTGGCTATGAGACAAGGCCAGTTCAGGCACCCCAAGGACCTAGCTGGGAAAATCCCCTTGGACACCAGGGAACCCCTCTAGAGCCAAGTCTCTTGCCAACCCTAAAATGGCTCCCTTAGTTAAGATATCTTCTTCCCTGCTCCCATATCCACCCTTCCTCCATCTCAACCATCCCATTCCCCCAAGCTCTCCCCAATCAAATTGAAATTTCTAAGGCAAACATTCATGAAAGAAGCAAAAAATATATATAAGTAAATGACAGATGAATTAATCTATATGCTATGCAGAACCATTTTAACACAAAAAGGCAATAATGGAGGAATAGAGTAACACCAAAAACACAGGATATATCATAAATAAATTTGAAAATTCCAGAGACAAATCCTACTTTGTGAGTAATCTTGTTAAATAATAGTAAATTGGGCTCTCCAATTAAGAGGCCTAAATTGGCATGATAGTATTAAAAACATACATAATCAACTATATACTAGCTATAATATGCATTCTTTATATTCAGAATCACCAGGTTGAAAGTTAAAGGTTAGAAAAAGATGCAGTATGCAAACAGTAATCAAAGGGGCTTAAGAAAGCTATTCTACTAGCATACAAAATTGCCTTGGAGAAAACTCTTGCTATAGTAGCTGGTGAGATGGCTTATGAGGACCCAAGTTCAAATTTTTAGCACCCACATAATAAATAGGTTCAGCCATGCATGTCTATAACCTTAGCTTCGGGACTTAGTGACAAGCAGATCCTTGCAGCTCACTGGCCAGCCAGCCCAGCTGAAACATTGACTTTCAAGCTCAGGGACAGACCCTGTCACAAGGGAATGAGACCAAAAGTGACAAAGAAAGACAGCCAGTGGCCCTCTTCTGGCCTCTACATGTGTGTGCCTGTGAGAACAGTCATGCAAGTCATGCATGCTTCTCCACATACATATATCATCCCCCACAATTGTATCTAGAAATAAGGAAGCAAATTTTAAAATGATAAAATGCCAATCTGTCCCATAGGAAGATGTGACAATTATAAATATATTTTCAACTGACACCTCAAACACTGCAAAACAGATGAAGCTGAGAGGAAATGCCTTAAGGGGTATTTTTGTGTCCATCTTCAGAAAGTAGCATCTATGACAACCACAACCACATGCATTAAAAACTAGAAAAATATACTGTTTTAATATTGACATCATCTTGCTTCCATAACTGGTAATTTTTATTGTTGTTAGTTGGTTGATTACCACGTAAATGTAATTATTATTTAATTTTGTGTGTGTGTGTCTCTGTGTGTTTATCTTCCTGCATACCATGTGTGTATGTGTGTATATGAAGTTTTGTGTGGAGGTCATAGTTCAACTTTGGGTGTCCCTCCTCTCGTTTAGTCTACCTTTTTGAAAATATTATTTTATAATAGGCTTGCTCACTGCCTGAAGCTCTCCTGGTAGGCTAAGCTCACTGGCTAGGGAGTTCCAGGGGTCCACCCGTTTCTGTTTCCTTATTCTGAAATTCTATAAACTTTTTTTAAAATTTCTTTTATTCATTTTTTCCCATTTCCCTCCCCCTCCTCCCACCCTTCTCCCCCTCCTCCCACCCTTCTCCCCCTCCTCCCACCCTTCTCCCCCTCCCCCCACTCCTCTCCCCCTCCCTCTCCAGTCCACAGAGCAGTACGGGTTCCCTGTCCTGTGGTAAGTCCTAGGTCCTCCCCCCTCCGTCCATATCTAGGAAGGTGAACATCCAAACTGGCTAGGCTCCCACAAAGCCAGCACATTAAGTAGGATCAAAACCCCGTGCCATTGTCCTTGGCGTCTCCTCAGCCCTCATTGTTCGCCATGTTCAGAGAGTCTGGTTTTATCCCATGCTTTTTCAGTCACAGTCCAGCTGGCCTTGGTGAGCTCCCAATAGATCAGCTCCACTGTCTCTGTGGGTGGGTGCACCCCTCATGGTCCCGACTTCTTTGCTCATGTTCTCCCTCCTTCTGCTCCTCATTGGGACCTTGGGAGCTCAGTCCAGTGCTCCAGTGTGGGTCTCTGTCTCTATCTCCATCCATCACCAGATGATGGCTCTATGATGATATGCAAGATATTCGTCAGTATTGCTCTAGGATAGGGTCATTTCAGTTTCCCTATCCTCAAGCACCAATACAACCCACTTTTCTGTGGATTCTGGGCAATCAAACTGAGGTCTGTATGCTTGTTTGGCATTCACATTACTGATTGAACTACAGTTCCAGCTTCTCAAGATCACTCAATAAAATATCAGTAATGTAATTAATGTGATTTTAAAGGATGAAGAGCCTTCACATCTAAATTGGTCATATCCAGTTTATCAGCCCAACTTCCCTTAGAGATCTAGAGGCAGTGTATTCCTTACTGATGTTGTGGTGACTGACACTTCTCAAAGTCCTGCTTGGAAAATTCTTATAGCGTACCAGAAGTCAGAGGGCTCCTTTAGTGGACATTCAGAATGATATTCACCACCTAAAAGCTTTTATGGTTTATGTTGTGCTTGAGAAGTATCCTCACAATCTCCAAAATGTGGATTGAAAGTAGGATAAGTATACTTTCTATAAAAGGCAATAAATTTTTATTTTCTGCCTCTACAAGTTGTGACTATAAAGGGATACTGCTGTCACCGTGGTTTGTCATTTGGGACAGCTTTTTTTTTTTTTGAAGCAAAGTGATTAGATCTAACTAAAATACAAGGTCACATGACAAAGAACTATATTCAGTTGATGATGGAAGATGGGGAAAGGGAATGTCAGAGATTCAAATAAAATAAGACTAGGATGCACCATTCCTAGCTTTGAAATGGAGGGGACAATGTGGGAAGAAATGTAGATGTTCTCTACAAACTGAGGGAGGCAACTGGAAAGTTTAAGCGAAAATATTTGCCAACAGCTTTGATGAACTTTATATTGAAGGAGATTCTTCCAACAACAATCTGTAGAAAAGCTAACTGAGCCAGTCTGATAGCCTGTCATGGCCACCCAAAATTCTGACCTTCAGAATTCTGAGGTCATGAATGGGGATTGCTAGGAGCTGCTTAGTTACTGGTAGGTAATTTGACCCACAGTTGCAGCAACATGGAGAATCAAGAATCAAGAGTACGAGTGAGTAATTATCCTGTAAAATAGTCTTTCTTCTTCTCATGAGCACTTCAGTCAGATACACAAGAGATAAGAAGATGTCTGGGGAACCTGATGAGCATTTTAAATTTAGTGATTTTACTAACACAGACAGAAATAGATTTAGTGATTGGCATATGTGTATATGTATATATGTTTCTTCAGAGGACTTGGGCTATAATGCTTTCTGGGGGACACATGGTCTAAGGTAATACTCCTGTACAAATGATTAAGAAGTATGAAGGGTATATATTATCCAACTGCACATTTTTAACCATGTATTCTGCTGTGGGATCATGCTCTTGTACATTGTAAAGATTTGCCACTCATATTGGTTTAATAAAATGCTGATAGGCCAGTAGCCAGGGAGGAAGTATAGAAGGTGTGACCAGACTAGGGGAATTCTGGGAAGAAGAAAGAGAGATGCATTTACAAGCCAGACACAGAAAAAGCAAGAAGAGAATGCCTCACTGAGAAAAGGTACCAAGCCATATAGCTAAACACAGACAAGAACTATGGGTAAATTTAAGTTGTAAGAGCTAGTTAATAATAAGTCTGAGCTAATAGGACAAGCAGTTTATAAGTAATGTAGGACTCTGTGTGTTTCTTTTGGACTGAATGGCTATGGATTGGGGGGACAGAATCTCTGTCTACAGTTTTCACAGCACTGGTAGTAGTTTCACTGGGTCTGTAGAATTTAGAGTAATATAAATATGCAAATTTTTTCTAAGAATGACCTTCGTTATATGGTTTTCTGTCAAGAAAAATGTCCCCATGCCAGACACAGGTGCTTAAAAACAACTTAATAGTCCTTCTACTGCCCTACAAAGTAGAAAAAGCTTTGCTCTCAGAGGCTACCTCTTCAATAGTAGGAATCTCACTCCAAACTTTGGCATGACTCAGCCCATGGCTGGCTTTAAACTGTTGACATAAACAATTTTTTACAATGATATTTTTGTTCCTTTATATTTTCTCAACCTGTCTTTAAGGCCACATGCTTTAAAGGTTTATTTTGAATAGAAAATAAACTTAGAACTGAGGTTCTAAGGTTAATTGTTAACTTTCCAAATAAGATGTTTCATCTCTGAATTTTCTTTCTCTATCGCAACTTTTTCTTACTTACCTCCTCTCAATTTCTCTTTTCCACGCCCCCTCTGCTTATATAAGTGTGTATATTTATACATAAATATACATATATATGTATATACATGTGTATGTGTTTGTATGTAAAGATGGATTCCATAAGTAGGAGCATAGCCCCCACTTAGTATTTTCTCTTTTCATCAGCTAAGCTCAAAAACTTTCAAAGATCAGTTCTGATAAATTACTATGAGATGGTGAGACAGGCCATTTGGCAATTTTTTTCATCCCAATGAAGACTGAACTTCTAAACAATTTATTTGCTAGATCAAACACCTATTCCTCAGCTGAGGCTCCTTTCTCTGATGACTCTAACTTGTGTGAAGTTGACACACAAAACTACCCAGTAAAGCTACCTGTAATATATGCACCTGTTGACCCCAGAAGCCAGAAAAGAGCGATGGATCCCACAGAACTGGAGCTACAGATGTTTGTGAGCTTCCGTGTAGGAGCTGGGTATCGAACCTGGGTCCTCTGGAGGAGCTCTTAACCACTGAGCCACCATTCCAGCTCCTTCGAACTTATTTCTTAATCTTCACTTCTTGTCCTGATTTTCTTCTACATTTATTCCTTAGGCTTTCCCTTGCTGTGATGATGCTGGTCTAGAATATTTTAGGCAACAGTTCTGTAGACAGTTGCAAGTCTTGACTTGAGATAGTCAAGATTATTGCTAAATGTCTAACAGGAACTGGACTCTGTTAAAGTGTCTTATTGCTGTATGCTGTCACCATAGGTGGACTGCCTGAGCTCTCCCAGTCGTATATCTCACTGTATTTGATAAAGTCAGAGGGGCCTGAAATTCTCTAAGTACTAGGCATCTGTATATAAGGTAAGAAAATGTTACATTTCCAAAAGTTTTATGTCTGAAATTATGTTTATAGTTGGTTTGAAATCCAATGCTTCTGAAGGCGCAGCAAGTGTACAATATTACAAGGCATCAAATTCATCAAATTTGGGTGTTCATGCACAAACTGGGCCTGATGTTGCTAAGCAGATTTGAGATCAACATTGGTGATCCTCTGAGTTTTTGAAAGAGGAAGCAGGTTATTTTAGGGGAAGTTTACTCCTTTAAAAATGTCATATAATCTAAACATAATGAATGGACAGGACAATAAAGCATTTCTGTAGCCTGGATTTAGACACTGTTAACCTTTGAAACCAATTTTCTGTGGCCTGATTATCCTTATTAATTCTTTCTTAGAATTACAGATTTTCAGACTTTATCCAATCAGGGACAGTTTCAATCAATGGAGTATTGGAGGAAAAAGGGCTCCAATCCAATCAATAATTGATCCAAATCAGAGAGTGATCAGCATTTGATCCTGATCAAGAGCTGATACACTCAGTTACCAGCCTGATCCAAGATTGGTCCAGTCAGAGCTTGGTCTAAAGAGTGGTTAATCTGATAAATACTGCTACAAATCAGAGTTTTGATCTAAGTACTGGCTAATCTAATGAGGGGATTGACAGTGCCTAATTTTACTGGAGCTTATCATTTCAGGGCTCTCCAAACTGAGGCTGACCTAATCTGATGTTGATCCTAACAGTGGCATACCTAGTCAGTGCTTTATTGGATCAGGGTTTGATATAACCAGTGGTTAATTGAATTAGGACCTTGACTCAATCAATGGCTAATGATTACGAGCAATTATTTTGGATGAAAGATAGGTGCATAATACATAATATAACTTAGATAAGGATGTCATATTTTACATAAAAATCAACATAAGAAAACAAAATGAGATGGGAAAGTTTATGGAACCCTTTAGTAGATATATATGATTACTGTTTATTATACTATCTCTTGATTAAGGTGTGTGGTGACTCTGGGATAGGAGTCTTCCTGGGAGGGGGGAAACATGATTAAATTATTGTAATAAAGGGTAAATGCCAGAGTCTGGAGAAGTAAATCATTCCGGCACGCAATTGTATACATGTTTTCAAGGCCATTTCTGTAAATAAAGCTGTATGGAAGGTTGCAGAGGGATTTTCTTTTTCTTTCTTTCTTTCTTTTTTTTTTTAACAGAACTTGCCTCAAGTTTATTTGTAAAAACAGCATAAGGTCCTGAACATCTGCAAATACTGTGTAGGTGTTCACACCAGTCCATCTGTCTTCACACTGGCAAACTGCGACCTTTTATATGGGGCCTTCACAGGGGCCTGGGCACCTTTGGGAGCCTGAGCTGCAGCTGAGGCCTCTGCCTTGGCTTGAACCTTGGGCTTTGTTTATTGGAGCCTACGACCCCTGGCCATGTAGCTTCTAATCCGCTTCCCAAGCTTGGGGTGAGCAATTAAAGCCAGACGGGTGAGTTTGCGGGTGGGGCCCTTTGGCACCTTGGGCTTCACCACCTGGGGCTTCACCAGGGCCTTGATGGCCTCCGCACGTGCGCTCATGGCCTTTGCATTATTTGCCTGCATCATCTTCTTCAGGCCTTTCTTGTTGTGCTTCTTGACAAAGCGCATGTTCCTCAGGAACTTGGGGTCAACCCCCTTGAGAGATTCGTATCTTTGTGACCGGGGTTTCTTTTTTTTTTTTTTTTTTTTTTTTTTTTTGGTTTTTCGAGACAGGGTTTCTCTGTGGCTTTGGAGCCTGTCCTGGAACTCGCTCTGTAGAGGGTTTCTTGATGCCGTTTCTGTGCCATTTCCGGGACTGGTTGTGTGTGGTGTGGTTCTTGGACTTGGCCATGGCTGGACGGTAATCGGCGGCTCCCGAAGCGCCTGCGACCGGAAGAGAGCAGAGGGATTTTCTTATCTTTGCTAGCAGTCTATGTCATTGCTATGAATCAGTGGTAGGATTAGATGATTTTTTTTTTCCAATGGATCAATTGAAGTTTCTGTGTTTCTTTTAATTACTTTCTCTCTCTCTCTCTCTCTCTCTCTCTCTCTCTCTCTCTCTCTCTCTCTCTCTTTCTCTCTCTCACACACACACAAAGAAGATTATGTGCAGCTACTACAGCTGTCTGCCTCGTTGCTGTTTCTGCTTTGTGTCTGCAGCCAAGGAGGCAATTTTACCTTGTATTCTGGGGAAGGAACCCAGGGGCCATTAGCCAGTGATTTACTGGGAAGATAAAACCACCACAAGTTCTTTGCTTTCTATTGAAGTATCTTTAAAATGTAAATTTGCATTTTCAGCCACTTACTAGACAAGCTCATCATGTTAATCTAAGCCACATAGAAGCCCAAACCATTTTCAAATATAAAATAAGCTTCTAAAGTCAACTTAAATTGTGCCTCCTATCTTAAGAAATTAATCACTTGAAATTACTTGAAGTGGAAAAATATCTTCATTTCTATTTCATCTTAGCCATCCCCGTACTATAATTTTGGGTTTCTTGATGGTAAGTCCAACTGTTTTGGTAGGCTTAAACTACTCTTAAATTCATTAGTGTTGCGTGTTTTCTAATATTTTGAAATGATTCAAATGTATCAATCATACACCTGAATGGATCAAATGTTACTTATACAAGTAATCCTTATAATAGTAGGCCTTTCATAAACATAAACATGAATTATTTCATCAGTACATTCTTTCTGTCCATAATGTGTCAGAGTTTTAGGTGCATATGCAGATTTTATGGCATTTTCCTTTATGATTATATGTATCTTTAAAGAAAATATCACATTATTTCAGACCTCTTAATTTTATCCACTGTCACCTCCTACCTAAATGAGTCATGTCAAGTATTACATGCCACTTCTTTTGACAATTACCCGATATTTGAAGTAATTTTCAAGCATTCTGTCACTTTCTTCCCTCTCAGTTCTATGATGCATTATAACCAGCATACTTGTAAGAAGGGTTTGTGGGAGGATGCTCAAATGAAATGGTGCTTATGCTTGTCATTCATCCCTTATATCTAAGAATCCTCACAGATGGCCTGGCCTGTTTATGGGGTAGGTCCACTCTCTGCTAATTTTTGAAAGGCCATTTCCTTCAGTTTGCTCTGCCTCTTGCGGGATCTTCTTTCCAATTCCTCATTGTTGTGATTCTCTTTATCCTCAGATAAATTTACCAAAGACGTTTGTGTGTGGAAGTCTCCTGGATCTTAAAGGAGAAATAGCTCAGTACAACTGCTTCTCACACCTCAGCCCTTAGCTGTTCCCTGTGGTAGGTAATCTTTTCTCAACCCCCTCATCACGACAGTGCTTTCTGCTTAACCCTTTCTCCTCTCATTGCTACTTGCTTGATGTGATCATCTCTTTTGGTCATATTAACTCCATTACCACTCCACTAGTTCAGCTCTCCTTTCTGGTTCTCAGTGATTTGCAATTTGAACAAGGGCCCTTGCATTTCTCCCCTTCAAAGCAATCCAGAGCCATCATTGCAATATAGTATTTCTCTAACTGAGAAAGCTGAAAGCTGTCTCTCTTGCTTGACTTGGATACTTCTCTTAAAAAGAGGAAAGTGCCTATAGTTTGTATGACTTTAAATACCACATTTCTTCTGTTATGGGAGTTAAAAGGAAAGACAATGGGATCTCCTGGCTACTGAGAAAGTCAGCACAGGTTGAAGGAAAGCTATAGTGAATTAAGAAGTAAGTACATCCTTCTGTTAACAAGGGGTGAACACTGTAGATATAGGAACTATTGCTTAAGGTTTTGTAGTGGGAGAGAGATTGGGGTCCACTCCAAGGAGAACAAATAAAATAGAGAAGTAGGGGGTTGGTGGGATCTGCCCATGAATGACCGGGAGCTAGCTAGATCTTTGACAGGCAGAGAGATACGAAAGACAGGCACTGATAAATACTAATGACAACAAACTCCAATTTCTTCCTTTTCCTCCTGACCCAACTTTTTGTTCCATCAGCAGGGTTCTCCTTCTGGCTGACCAGTACAGGCTAGTGATACATTCAAAGTCAGTCTTGAACACTTTTACCTTATGCTGTAGAGCAAGCAGCTCCCCTTTCTTTGTTTAAACTGCCTAGTCCAAAATTAGGGGAGGGAAACCCATCCCTGGCCACCAAAATCACTTAACTCTCTCATGGATTTACGTCCCCTCTGCTGTTTAGGGAGACACCCTTCTCCCCCCCCCCCCCCCCCCGTGTGTGTGATGGTTAGAGAGCAATTCTCAAGAGTTGGTCCTCTCCTTCCAAAATATATGTCTCAGAGATCAAACTCAGATCACCAGGAAGAGCTGCAAGCACCTTTACCTGCCAAACTTCTTCCCTGGCCTAACTAAGAATTGTATTAAAGGGTCACAACCAATGGAGTACTACACAGCAGATAAAAAGAAATGACATCTTGAATTTTGCAGGAAAATGGATGGAGCTAGAAAACATTATTTTGAATGAGGTAACCCAGACACAGAAAAACAATTATCACATGTACTCATTCATAGGTGGTTTTTAAACATAAAGCTAAGGAAACCAACCTACAAATCACAAACCCAGAGAATTTAGACAACAATGAGGACACTAAGAAAGACTTACATAGATCTAATCTACATGGGAAGTAGAAAAAGACAAGATCTCCTGAGTAAATTGAGAGCATGGGGACCTTGGGGGGAGGATTGAAGAGGAGAGGAGAGGCAGGGAGGGGAGCAGAGAAAAATGTAGAGCTCAATGAAAATCAATAAAAAAAGGGTTGCAACCTTAGGAACCACTAACTTAGCAGGATTCTTGCTTGAACTAAATTCTGTAAAGCCAGTGATTGAAGCTTCAAGTCCATCTTACTTCGTCAGAGGGCTCAGCTGAGACTGTTTTCATCCAAAGAGAGTATTTGCCAGTTTCCCCCCTTCTTTGTGGAAAAAAAAAGAGAATTTAGGTTCTTTTTTTGAACATAATAAATCCAATTCTTGTTTGGATGCAGCTTTAGTCCATTAAGGCTTAGCCGAAGCAACTGTAAAGATTGGTTCCTAGATAGTTTTGTTGGATGCCCAAGGTAACAGACATCTGAATATTTCTATGATGACAAATGAAACACAAAGTTAATGTTTTAACTTTAAAAAAAAAGAAAATTTTTAAAGTCCTAAAGTCTTCCTAAATATGTTTCAGCTAAAGTTAACAAGGAATCTGGAATTCTACCATGAGAGACACAGATTTTATTTGTGTCACCCATATTTTGTGAGTTCCTTTGCTATATTATTAAACTCAGCGAGGATGTCAACAACCCTAAAACCCCTTCTGTAACTTCTAAATGGTTGCACCCATTCTACAGGTGTGTGGCATGATACTCTTCCCCGAGATGAACAGCAGTGTTCTTTGGTCAGTCTTGTGTATAAACAACATCATGTATACTGATGTACTCTGAAAGAAAAAAAATGTTCCATAGAAGTTCCATACTGAGGAATAAGGGAATGCACATATTATTGCTGAAAAATCTTCCCTAATATGTATAATTTCTGAACAAAAACTGTTTAAAGTGATAAAATCTTCACACCAATATTACACAAATTACATTGTCTGAGTATAAAGTTCACACCATGTAGCCGGGTGGTGATGGCACACACCTTTAATCCCAGCACTAAGGAGGCAGAGGCAGGCGGATCTCTGTGAATCTGAGGCCAGCCTGGTCTACACGAGCTAGCTCAGGAAAGCTAGGACTGTTATATAGAGAAACCCTGTCTCAAAAAAAAAAAGAATAACTAACTAAATAAATAAATAAAGTTCACACTATGTCACTGCTTGGCTAAGTATTCTGTTACTTCCCCTCAAAATAAAATACTTACTGAAAGAAAAAAAAAAGGCTTAGCCGACGCAACTGTAAAGATTGGTTCCTAGATAGTTTTGTTGGATGCTCAAGGTAACAGACACCTGAGTATTTCTATGACGACAAATGAAACACAAAGTTAATGTTGCAAAGTCAGCTTTTACGTCCATAGGGAAGCAGACATTAGTTTTAGACTGAGCTCAAAGCATCTTGAGATGGTAGTGAGAATCTGCTTAATTTGCTGTTTTGCACTTTGAATGCCTTCGTTGTATTCTGATGGGTTATCTGAGTCTTTATGCAGCAGCAGGGATGAGGGCTGTCTGAGCATGATCTGTTGCTTTGATTCACTTTAAGTTAAGATTATGTCACCTAGCTTGAACTCGAATGGTTTTAGAAAACAGGTTAATTTTCAGAGGTGCAAAATCAGGAGAGCTGTGAAAAATTGGAAACTGGTATTGGAGGAGGCAAAAGTAATTAGGAATTTATAAGGTTGTGCTATAGGCTTTAATGGTCAACTTGATCTAGCTTGGATTCACTTGAGGAAGGAATCTCATTTAAGGGATTGCCCTACTCAATTTGGCATGTGGGTATGTGTGTGGAGGACTGTCTTGACAATTCATTGTTGCGAAAGGACTCAGACAACTGTGGACAGTGCTATCCTTAGGAAGGTAGGTGGTCCTGGTCTGGATAAGAAACATAGCAAAGCATTAACCCAAGAACAAGTGTTCCTCCCCAGTTTCAGCTTCAAGCTCCTGCTTGACTTTCTTCCCTAACTTCCCTTAATGATGTGCTGTGACCTGGAAGTATATATATGCCAAATAATTCCTTTCCTCCCTGAATTTCTTGGGGGTCAGAATGACTTACCATGGTAACAAGGAAACTAGAACCACCGTGTCCCACTGAAACAAATTTTATCCTTATACTATGCCTCCTTTTAATTTATTTTTATTATTTTTAATTTGAGAATTTTACATATGAGTATCATATACATAATTACTGCACCCCTTCTCCTTTAACTCCTCCCATGTTCCTCCACTACCTCTCAAATTCATGACATTTTCTATAATTCTTACTGAGTACATACAGACCCTAGTGAGTCCATTAATATTGCTATTAATATTAATATTGTCATCCCTGGAGAAAACTGATTTTTCCTCTTTCAGCATCCATTGGTGGTCTGTAGCTTTTCGACTATGGGGGGCAGTGAGAAATTTCCACCATCCATGTTAGCATGTGTCTGCTGTCATTATGCAGATATTATTTAGGCAACAAAATCGTTGAGATGTCATGTCTAGAAGAGTATCTCAGAGAAGGTGTCCTGGTCCTCTGGCTCATATAATCTTTACATTCCTTCCTCCGTATTTTTCAAGTCCCAGGTATAGGAGCTGTGCTGTAATGTATCATTTGAGGGTGGGGAACTCACAGTCATTATTCTCTTCATTTTGACCAGTTATGAATCTCTGTAATAGCCTCTCTCTGTTATACAGAGAAGCTTTTTTGATGAGGAATGAAACCTCATTTTTTTTGTTGGCTAAGGATGTGTGTCTATGTGACTTCCAAAATGTTTATTGCCATCATTTGAGGTTACCTCCCAGAACTTGAAGGTAAGACCCTATTGCTGAAGATACCTCATGCTTTCGACACAGAACTTGAAGAAATCCAGCTGGAACTGACCTGGAAGCCTCCTCCCTAAGCACTTGTTTTCATATTATCAGAAAGTGCTATGCAAGCTGCCAAGGGAGAAGAGCAATTACAGTCCTATCCAGCTGCCAAACCTACAAATCACCACAATGAGCAGCCTGGCAATATATTCCCAATGGCGCAATAGTGGCACTGCTTCTGTGACAGTCACCAACAGCTGTCTATTTGAACTTAAGACCCTCTCATCTGGAGGAGATTAATGCCTGGTACTATAAACTTACCCATCTATATCTGATGATGTCATGCACCCTGGAAGAGAAGCTACTACGTAGCTACCTTCCTACACCAGGATAAATTCAAATTCCACTCGGAAAACTTACCTTTAGACACACAGATGGCAAGTGTCTGTAACCCTTCATTAAAAAGACTTTAATTTCCCTTTTTATTCTTGTTTGAAAATGAGGTCTGCTCTCATTAGATTTTGGTCTGATTATTATATAAGTGCAGTAAGAATGGCAATTGGTCACATAGGACTTTCAAAGTTGGAAAACTTTTTGTTTGGCTGATTGTTGTAGTTCATAAGAGTCTCACTATGTAACCCAGGCTAGAGTTTAATTTACATTCATCCTTCTTCAGCCTTCAGGGGTTCAGAAATCACAGGCATGTACCACCATTACTCAGAACTACTGAAACTTTCCATGAGAAATATCACGTTAGGGTTTGGACAGATGGCTCAGATGTTAAGAGCACTTGCTGCTCTTGGAGAGGACCTGGTTTCAATTCTCAACACCCACATGGTAGTTCATCATCTTATTCTACTTCAGTTCCAGGGGGTCAGACATGTTCTTCTGGTCTCTGTGGGCATTGCACACATGTGTTGCACAGATATATATGCAAGCAAAATACTCGTACATATAAAATAAAATAAATCTTTAAAAAACCAAATCTGATGTTTAGAAGCCTCTTAACACTAAAAGGCTAAGCAAATTACTTGTCATCAGAGTTTAGCTGCAATCGGTGTATATGGGGCAAATATCTATGCTGTTGAGATTTTTGTGTGTATTCTGAGGTTCCTGGAAATGCCAGAGTGACTCTCTGATGTGTAATGTAGAAATCCCACAAATCAAGTGCCATTGTAATATCTCGAGAGGTCATTTATAAGTATTGGTTCTATAAAATCTACTTTAGTTTCTTGAATTTTCTTATCATATCTGATGTTACAGATATGTTATCGTATTACATTTTGTAATATGATATTCAACCAAAGCCTTGATAATGCAATTATTGTTTTCAATTGTGTACTATTATAAAAGATTCTTATTGAAGTTTATACAAATAATTAATTACCTTGTTAATTAGAATTTTAAAATTCTAGAGCAAACAGGAAGAAAAAGAATGTTTAATTTTTACTTGCCAAAGGTGTGCCTAACTAAATTCTATGTGTTACAGACAGCTTGAGAGAAAGGGGAAAATTTTTAACCTGGGGAAAATATGAACAGACCAGAAAGGTCTTGAATGGGAAGGCCATAAAACTATGGTCATTCTCCTCAGAATCAGTTCACTTAGCTCCATGTCACTGACCCAAATTCTACTTGACTTAGGTGAGGCATGTTATGAATCCCTGAGCTTTTTAATTTCTTCACTAAAATTCTGAAATTTTTTTTTTGCAGTTTTAATGGTCAGAGACATATATTTCAGAATATTTTGAAATTTTTTGAAAATGAAGTACTTTGGGATACTAGCCAATTCTGAACTTGAGAAAAGAATCAGTGTAAAACAAGGACTATCAGTGAGTAATAAAGGACCCCACAATGAGTACTGGAAAGACTGTCCAGAGGTTAAGAGTACAGACTCCTCTTCCAGAGGACCAGAGTCTTGTTCTCAGCACTCATGGTGAGTGGCTCACGACTGTCTGTAACTCTAGCTCAATAAGATCTAATACTCTCTTCTGGCCTTGGTGGGGTTGCACGGTGTAGTCAAGATTAACCTCATACTCTCAAGGATTCTCTTGTACTAGCCTCTAAAGTGCTAGAAATACAGGCATGAGACACCATGCATGGTTTTATCATTTTATTTTTTTATCAGAGTAAAGCACACTGGGACATACTAGTATGATTGTCTGAGACTATGTCCCAAGCTATTTTCATTTTATTTTTGACATTTTCTCTGCCACTGAACCAAACCATCCATTCCTCTCTCCTTTTATTGGTATGTTTAAAATGAGGTGTTTTAAAAGTTTATCTACCTGTAGCATTTATTCCCTTCCACAACCAGTTTGAACTAGGGTTTTTCATGACTTGGTCATCAGATATCATGACCCACTCTTATGACCATTTGTTGTCTCAGGGACCCTGTTGTCATAGGCAGAGCTAAGATTAAACAACAGAACTTTTTCAATAGCCCCATTTCTCCATGGCTTCTATGTAATTTCTACCAAACATTCTCCTTTGAGAACTAGAAACCTCAAATTTTCTTAGAGAAGCAGATGATGTCATGTCTACTTCTTGCTGGAGGGCGTTCACAGGCCTAGGATTTAGGGTGTTGTAGATCTTACTAAATATAGATCTATTGCTCTCATGGATATCCAGGGGCTCCCTATTGAAACAAGATGCATGATATTTTTATGGGTCTGTTTTACCTTACTCAGAATGATTGTTTACTGCTCCATCATTTACCTTCAAATTACATGATTTCATTTTTGTTAAGAGCTGAACAATATCCCATTGGGTATATATACCACATCTAGTGAGACATTCATCAGTTGATGGGCATTTCATGGCAATTGTGGGTAGATTGACAAAGGAAAGGGATGAACACCTATATCTGTCACAGAATAGAGAGTGTTTTGGGTACATGTCTAAGAATGGTATAGCTGGATCATATGTTAGATTTGGTTTTTATTTTTGTGAGGAACCTCTACACATACTTTCATACTGGCTATACCAATTTGTAATCACACTAGCAGTGACTAAATATTCTTCTTTGTCCATATCCACACCAGCAATGTGGTCATTTGTTTCTTTGATCTTTACTATTTTGACTGTGGTAAAATGGAATAAAGTAGTAATTTTAATTTGCATTTTCAGTTGTTGGTTTTAATGCCTACACTACCAGAGTCCTATTCAGAAAGTCCTTTCCTGGGTCAAGAAATTGAAATATAGTACTTGTTTTTCCTCTTTCAGATTTAGGACATCATTTTATATAGTGGTCTTTGATCCATTTGGAGTAAAGTTTTATGTATGTAAGAGATAAAGATTGAATTTCATTCTTCTACATATAGCCACCCAATTTGACCACTATAGCTTGTTGAAGATGTTGTCTTTTATGCAGTATGTATTTTGGCTTCTTTGTCAAAAAATCAGGTCGATTTTAGGAATGTGGGCTCATTTGTTCACTCTCAGTTCTATTTGATTAGTCATTGTGTCTGTTCTTACGTCAATGCTAAAGTGGTTTTGATTGCTATAGCCCTGTAGTATCTTTCAAAATCTGAGATCAGGTTTTATTATTATTATTATTAAGGATTATTTTCGCTATCTTGGGCATATTGTATTTCCATTTGAAATTGAAGATTATCTTTTCAACTTCTGTGAATTGTGTTTGAATTTTGATGGGAAGTATGCTGAATCTGTAGACTGCTTTTAGTAGAATGCCCATTTCCACAATATTAATCTTACTAGCCCATGAACATGGATTCATCATCTGGTATTTTCAACTCCTTTTTTCCATTGTCTTACAATTTTCATGGAACAAGAATTTTTTTGTTTCTTTCTTTTCTTTGCTTAGATGCATTTTGAGATATTTCTGATGGAAATTTTGTTATATTCCTAAGCTTCAATATTACTTTCCCTATAATATTTTTTAACATTTTCTATCTCTTGAAATTTTTACATTTAGTTTTTGTTTTTTAAAAATTTATTACTATATATAATTCTCTCTCTCTTTCTTTCTTTTTTTTGAGACAGGGTTTCTCTGTGTAGCTTGGCCTGGAACTCACTCTGTAGACCAAGCAGGACTCAAACTCACAGAGATATGCCTGCCTCTGCCCTCTAAATGCTTGGATTAAAGGTATAAACCATTACTACCTGGCTGCTGTTTGTTTTCTTAACAGACTCTGTCTAGAATGAGAAAAAATATCAGTATAGTTTAGATTTGAATTTACCTGATGGGCAAGTGCACTGAACATTTTTCTTACATTTATTGAATATTAATACTTCAATTTGTTGTTGTTATTTTCAGATGGAGTCTCATGTAGCTTAGTATGAACTTGAACTTCTGATTTTCCTTTCTTTGCTTGCTAAGAGCTGGGATTAGTAGAATGTGCTATTTTGCTAATCTTATAATTCATGTTTTGAGAACTGCTCATCTCATTTTTCACTTATTGAATTATGTATTTCCTTGGAATGTGTGTGTATGTATGTTCAGTTTTTATATAATTTAGGTATTAATAGACTGTTTACTAATTACTTTGCTGTGCACAAGATTTTTGCATTAAATTACAGAGTCTCACTTAAGTTTGAAGTATCTTCATGATGCTTATTTTGAATTCTGTATCTAGTCAACAATGTATCTCCATTTCCTTAGAGTTGATTTCTGGAGGTTTATCCTATTCCTTTTTCTTGTTTCTTCTATGTTCATTACTTATGTTGGCACTGGCACATCAGAACAAGCTACTGTCTTGTCTCAGTGTTTATTGACTAGCATCATTCAGAAGAAGACCCTCAACAATAAAGACTAGTAGATATTCTGTGATCCTCTTAATGTTCCATGTTATTTTAAACTTCTGCCTTTGGTTTTTAGCAACCTCCACATAGAGAATAATACTAGGTCCTGCCAGGGCTCTGAGATGGAGCAAGTTAGAAACAATGTTTCTGAGGCAGCCAGGACCTGTTATATAAAATATTAGTTTCAGATGTGTTACATTCATTTTTGCTGTGGAATATTTGTTTAATGATACAAAGATTTGTTGCATTTTTGATGTTGCTTGACTGTGTAAAGCTGTGTTACTTGCTTTGCCTGTCTAAAACACTTGATTGATCTAATAAAGAGCTGAAGGCCAGTGGCTAGGCAGGAGAGGGATAGGTGGGGCTGCCAGGCAGAGAGATAAATAGGAGGATAAATCTAGTTTCAAGAGAAGAATAAGGAGAGAAGAAAAAGGAGAAGTAGTGGTGTTGATTATAATAAAATAGTCTCACACTAACTCAGAATGGAGTATAATAAAGGTTTATTTGTTTAGGGGTAGACTCACAGATCAGCAGTCCTCTGCATGAGCAAGGCAATAGGAACTGAATCCAGCAGCCAAGGGGCCATGCACATTTACATTTTTGTATCTGTGTATAGTACATTTGACCACGGCCAAAGTGGGCCAGTATCTTAAAGGCTATTGGCTGAAGGAGTTCTGTAGAAATTAAGAGCGGCAGGCTGCGTCCTCAGCACCCAGCCACCTGCATGGCTAGCTTTACCCAAAATAATTACATGGAAACTATATTCTTTTAAACACCGCTTGGCCCATTATATCTAGCCTTTTTTTTGGCTAACTCTCGCACCTGGACTAGCCCATTTCTAATAATCTATGTAGCCCAAGAGCTGGCTTACCAGGAATGATCTTAACCTGCATCTGCCTGGAATGGGAGAATCATGGCAACTCCTGACTCAGCTTCTTTCTCCCAGCCTTCTGTTCTGTTTACTCCTCCCACCTATGTTTTAACCTATCAGGGCCAAAGCAGTTTCTTTATTGCTTAACCAATGAAATCAACAGATTGATATATGACACTCCCACATCACTTCCCCTTTTTCTGTTTAAACAAAAAAAGGAAGGCTTTAACTTCAACATAGCAAAATTACATATAGCAAAACAGTTATCAAGCAAGAATTACAGTTACAATATTTATATCTATTTTATCTTTTATCATAACTAAGGAACTATAAACTATAACTATCTATTCATTCTTCAACTCCATCAAAGACTCCAGAAGGATATACTATTACCTAAGTAAACAAGAAATAAGAAAACTCTAGAAATGACAGAGACATCTCCCTGCCTGGACAGTCACCTAAAGTTCTTTTGTACCCTTGGGGCATCCATCTTCAGCCTTCAGGCCCATAGTATCCAGTAGACATTTTCATCAAGCAGGAAATTCCAAAGACAGTTCAGTCACTTTCTGCTGTATCCTGCAGAATGTCTTGCAGACTCTTTCATGAGTCAGGAACCCCGAAAGACCATCTCCCCTTTAGGCAAGTTCAGCAGTCCTCTCTCTGCGGGTTCTTTGTGTCCAGTTTATGCAACAGTCCAGGCAAGAGCAGTTTCTTGCCCAAATGGCTATCAAACTCCATAAGGATCCTCTTTGATGCCCATCTTCTTCTTGAAGTAGATTGGTGCCGCCAGGAGCAGATATGTCTCATTGTCATGAAAAGTCCTAAGTTATTAAAACATTAAATGCCATATTCTGCAGTCTTTGAAAGATATGAAGAATGTCTATCTAACTGAAATGTATCTCTATATATCTAGAAAATCTAACTAACATGACTACAAACTTGACTATTATTTATGATTATCCATCAACAACCTATATTTCCTAATTATACATTACATTTAAAACTGAACTACACAATCTTAACACCTTATTCAAGATTAGAAATACATATACATATAACAAAATTGACCTTAAAATCCATTCCAATGCAAATTATTCATACCTATATCATTTCCCCCTTTAAATGTAAAAGAACATTTATAAACAATATTTTGGGAGCATGGGCGCAGTTTTTTCTCTCCAAACTGTTTTTTGCTGAATGGGGGCGTTGTTAATTAGGTCATTTAGGGTGTAACCTGTGTGCCAGGTTTATCTCAGTTGGCAGTTGAGTGAAGTAATTTTTTGAGGGTATTTACAGGAACTTTTTGGGAGGTCGTGGTCTATCATACCATATCGGGATAGATCAAATCCACAGGGTCTGGTCCTCTGTGAAAACAAAAGAAGACCTGCTCCAAAGCATCATATCCTTAGACCCAAATTTTGAAATCGTAATACCCTTATATCAATTCTGGTTTAGCTTGGCAGCCCATGTAATGAAATGTCTCTCTGTACTTAGCTCCTTCACAGTCAAAAATTTTAAAGAAAACATAATAATACAAAGAATCCAGACTCTCTGTGAATTTTCCACTTTTACATGGCTTATTTTTTTATTTCTTTTAATCTATAACTATCTGTACTCTGTCTCTTTAAAGACTTTACCTTTTTTTTTAAACCATTAACTTTATTCTCTATATTCTTTTTTTTTTCTCTCTCAAGCCTACTTACATTCATCCAACAGTGTGATCTTTTATGTCTGAATCTGTTTTATTGTGAATCTGTAACATTTTTTTATTATCCAGGAGCATTTCTTAAAATGTTAAGCATTTTTTAAAACCTTAAGTTGCACCATGTAGGGGTAATAATGTACTGCCTGTTTACTGCCAAGTCTAAACCTTAACTGCGCTATTATTATGGTAATTATGGCAGTTCCTGCCTAAGGTCAGCACAGTTCACCATGGAGCAGCTGCTCCTGCCTCAGATCCATTGGTGCCCCTGAGTTGAGCACAGTTCCAGGCACACAGCAAGTCCACATTGGAGCCACATTCAGCAGTTTAATTTTGAGACTGAGCGTGCAGCACAGAAACTCTTTTCATCCAAGTTACAGCCAAATCTGACACGCAGAGCACTGCGCAGTCTGAAAACACATCTCTGTCTGGCGGCAGGAATCCACCATGCTCTTCTGCCTGCCTAAGCCTGATTCTGCTGTCTGCCCAGGTGCAGGCGGGGAGCGCTGAGAGCCATCAGCACAGTCTCAGAGCACTCTCCTTCCGATCCCAAGTGGGAACAGAAACATCCAGTCCCAAAAAATCCTTTGAAATGCTTTAAAGCCAGAGTTTGCATTGGCAGCACAGCCCCAAGAAGCTGCGCTTTAAAATGGCGCAGCTTTTTTTCTGCTGCTGTTGCCGAATCAGGAAATCTCTCTACAGCACGCCACCAACAAACAGCAAAAATCTGTGTTAAACTCTCCCTTATTTTTAAGCCTTCTCAGGTTTTTAAAGTGGATTTAGCCCATCACGTCTGGGCACCACTCTGTAGAAATTAAGAGCGGCAGGCTGCGTCCTCAGCACCCAGCCACCTGCATGGCTAGCTTTACCCAAAATAATTACATGGAAACTATATTCTTTTAAACACCGCTTGGCCCATTATATCTAGCCTTTTTTTTGGCTAACTCTCGCACCTGGACTAGCCCATTTCTAATAATCTATGTAGCCCAAGAGCTGGCTTACCAGGAATGATCTTAACCTGCATCTGCCTGGAATGGGAGAATCATGGCAACTCCTGACTCAGCTTCTTTCTCCCAGCCTTCTGTTCTGTTTACTCCTCCCACCTATGTTTTAACCTATCAGGGCCAAAGCAGTTTCTTTATTGCTTAACCAATGAAATCAACAGATTGATATATGACACTCCCACATCAGAGTTCCCACAGGACCTACCCCTTTTTTCTAAAATAAAAGAATTCTAAGCCTAATAAAAAACTGTATACAATCAGAATAAATATCAAGTATAAAAGTTAGAATTGTAACCAGCAGAAACAATATCAAACAAGAAACATTACTAAAAATTTCAATAGTTATCCTATCCTAAGGAGTCTAAGTCTTGTATTAGAAATGGCTTGACTAAGTCATGAGAGAAAAGTAACTACAACTATCTAGTCTTCAACCCCATCAAAGACCTGAAAAGATAAATAATATTAGTTGAGTAAACAGGAAGCACAATCAAGCAACTTCCAAATGGTACAATAAATGATAAAGACAACTGGCTATGTAGGCAATCACCCAAAGTCTCATTTGCAATGTTGGAGCAACAAACTTTGGCTAAGGCCTAGAGTAACTGACAGACCATTTTCAGAGGCAGGAAAAACCATCTTACCCTGTCTTGGCAATGTTTGGCAGTCTTTTTTCTTGTATCCTGCTTGTCTAGTCTGGACACTGTGTATTTTGTTAGTGGTCAAGGCATGGGCAGTTTTGCTAAGAAGAAAACAAGCTTCAAGTGGAGTGTCTTCATTGCCCAACATTTTCTCAAGAATAGATCAGTGCTGCCAGGAACAATTGTGTCTCATGTCAACAGAATCCTAAGTTATTTAAATGCCATATTCTACAGCTCTTTGAGGCGGTTGAAGATTACCTATTTATGCAGAATACAATCTTTAAGTATCTAAAGAACCTGATTGGTCTAACTATAAGTATGACAAACATGGATGACTATTGACCTATAATTCTTAATACCTATATAGCTTAAAAACTAAGGCTTCATATTAGAATATTAAACAATCTTTAAACAAATGTGAAGTAAATGAAGACAGTGACCTCAAAATGTAAAAAGGTACAAGTATCTTGATCAGAATTATAAATGTATACTGCAATATGATAAATATATCCTAAAATTTCATCAGTATACAAAATATCATTTTTTGTTTTGTTTTTTTATTTATTTATTATGTATACAACATTCTGCCTCAATTTATGTCTGCACGCCAGAGGAGGGCGCCAGATCTCAGCACAGATGGTTGTGAGCCACCATGTGGTTGCTGGGAATTGAACTCAGGACCTCTGGAAGAGCAGGCAGTGCTCTTAACCTCTGAGCCATCTCTCTAGCCCCTATACAAAATATCTTAAGCAGAGGTTGAAACATACATACATACAATATGACAAAATAACTTTGCATAGGTGTACAAATATTATAAATAGAAATAGAAGAATAACAAACAATTTGAATTTATATTAATATATAAGAATCTATACCAATGTAAATTGTCTATAAATAATAGCTCACAAGTATCACTCTATTATTCACTATTATCATTAATGTGAGTAAGCTCACACTAATCTACATATTATTCAATCCAATTCTTTTTTTTTTTCATTTAGGGGTAGACTAACAGATCAGCAGTTCTTTGCATGAGCAGGGAATAGGAACAGAATCCAGCAGCCAAGGAGCCCAAGCATGTTTTTACATCTGTACATGTAGTACATTTGACCATGCCCAAACTGGTCCAGTATCTTAACAGCTATTGGCTGAAGAGATCTCAGAGCAAAATAAAGGACAATGCCAGGGGCCAGCCATCTAGTCACACAGCCAGCCATGGCGTAAGAGGAAAAGAAAGATATAATGAAAAAATAAAGGTAAAAAGCCCAGAGGAAAAAGGTAGTTAAACAGAAAGGGAATAATTTATGTTAGAAAAGCTGGCTAGAAACAAGCCAAGCTAAGGCCAGGCATTTATAAGTAAGAATAAGTCTCTATGTATTTATTTGGGAGCTGGCTGGTGGGCCCCCAAAGAGAAAAAAAAAACAACTACAAGACCCTGTCATAGTTGGAATATCAGATGTACACATTCTCTTTCTTTTCACAGAGAGCGCCTAGAATTTCTGGATCCCCACGTCTCCTGCTGAATCAGAAAGGGGATATGTGGTAGTTCTAGGAAATTTGAAACCAAATTATTTTCACTAGGATTTCCAGGAATCTTGAGTATGCCAGGTATTGTCAGAGGTCTGAAACAGGTGACACAGCATGGGCAGCATGCATTTTTGAATGCCTGGTCTTCAATATTTACCCTCCCTATAAAAAAGATAGGACCTTTTTCCCCCATTCCTTTGGCTTTATGCTAGGAGTAGAAATCATGATGAGAATGTTTCTTGAATTTTCCTGCTTTAATATGCTGGCTTTATCTTCTCCCAGGGTTAAGTAATCTTTCAACTTATTTCTGAAATTCTCACAAAAATAATTTGTCCATATATATTAAATCAGTATTTCCATGGGGGAAAGGAGAGCTTGGTCTTTCTGTTCTACAATATTCCTGATGTAAATTAAGTTATTTTAAATGTATTAGAGTAATTTACTGGCAAAATAAATTAAGTGAGAAGTATTTTTATAAAATATGTAATCACTTAATGTCCATGCCCAAATTTTCATGCATCAACTATTCTCAAACTAGTTTTTAAAATTGCCTAATATTTGATTAGCATATCTTAATAGACATACTGATGGGTTTCATTATGATGTTTTTATACATGTAGATTGTGGGTACACACACAGAGGTGAGTCTGTTCCACCTTGAGTAGATGTCAGAGAGTTTGAGCTTATCTTTGCTCTTTCAGAGTTGTTGACAAGAGGTTTGGCTACACCCTAACCTAGGGTGTGGTTACCTGGTATTTTGGACATTAATATGGCCCATAGAGGTGAATCCACTCTACCCTGACCAAAGGTCAGAGATTTCAAGCCTATTTCTGGTCCTTCTTTTAAAACAGGAAGTTTGACATAGGGAGTGGCTGCCTACAGGATACTGGGTCTAGGGTGTATTCACTGCATATCCTGCCCAAAGCATCAAATGCTTTATTCAGGAAATAATGGTTTGATGTCTCAAAGTATTGAAGCAAATGACTATTCTGGTTGTCCTTTGTGTCATGTTAAAGCAGTCTTTTGCCCTTTTGTATTGGGGTATAAAAGTGTACAAAAATTAAACACAGGCGAATTCAGCATTCAGTAATCCCTGAGTTGCCCTCCTGGTACTATCCTTTGTCTCTGTGTTTCTTTCATATCTCTGTTTCTCCTACCTAACATTTCAAATCCTTGCACCCCTACTCTAGAACATATGAACCTGTCATGGTGGTTGTGTCAGAAGCCACCCCCAAAGGTGGCTTATGACAGATGGCAGTCCAATGTGGTGCTTCTGAATGTAGATAAAGTATTTTGACATATTCACCCCCATTATTCTTTTGTCCCTTCTCATTTCTGCTGATCCTCTTCCTAACTAGTTTCCCTTCTAATTTTACACTTTGGTGACCTAGTGAGTTTAATTAGACTTTATTACATGAACAAGGAGAGAGGTTATTTACAGGAGCACTGGCATCTTACCAGTTACTACACTATTAAAAGAACTGCCCCTCTCTGTGCAACTATTAACTTCTAATAGCTTCTTGGAGAGAGGCTTGCATGGGAGACTCATGTGCTCCTCTTCCTTAGCTACTGTTAGCTGCCTATAATTGCTTACATGCCTCTAATGGAATATAGACAGGCTCAGTGTTGTGCAAATTATCAGAGTTGCTATGAGTTCATGAGTTATTGTAATAACCCTGTCAAGCCCTG
Source organism: Microtus oregoni (assembly GCF_018167655.1). Taxonomy (NCBI): domain Eukaryota; kingdom Metazoa; phylum Chordata; class Mammalia; order Rodentia; family Cricetidae; genus Microtus; species Microtus oregoni. Next base: position 1,335,233 of record NW_024544601.1, read on the forward strand.
AAAACACTGATCCACACCATTCCATCTCTTCCTCCCTTGTTTACAATCTTCCACTTTCTCTTCTTATGGTATTTTATCATCATTCTTTAAAATTCTTCATTTTTAATTTTTATTTTATAAAATTAAAATGCAGTTTCCTCATTCTTCTCTTTTCTCTTTCCAGCATGTCCCATGTACCTCCCTGTTCTCTCTCAAATTCATGATTATATTTTCTTTTTTCTTTTTTTAAATTATTTATTAAAAATTTCTACCTCCTCCCCGCCACCGCCTCCCATTTCCCTCCCCCTCCCCCAATCAAGTCCCCCTCCCTCATCAGCCCAAAGAGCAATCAGGGTTCCCTGCCCTGTGGGAAGTCCAAGGACCACCCACCTCCATCCGGGTCTAATAAGGTGAGCATCCAAACTGCCTAGGCTCCCACAAAGCCAGTACGTGCAGTAGGATCAAAAACCCAGTGCCATTGTTCTTGAGTTCTCAGTAGTCCTCATTGGCCGCTATGTTCAGCTAGTCCGGTTTTATCCCATGCTTTTTCAGACCCAAGCCAGCTGGCCTTGGTGAGTTCCTAAAAGAACATCCCCATTGTCTCAGTGTGTGGGTGCACCCCTCGCGGTCCTGAGTTCCTTGCTCGTGCTCTCTCTCCTTCTGCTCCGGATTTGGACCTTGAGATTTCAGTCCTGTGCTCCAATGTGGGTCTCTGTCTCTGTCTCCTTACATCACCTGATGAAGGTTAATATTCAGGAGGATGCCTATATATTTTTCTTTGGGTTCACCTTCTTATTTAGCTTCTCTAGGATCACGAATTATAGGCTCAATGTCCTTTATTTATGGCTAGAAACCAAATATGAGTGAGAACATCCCATGTTCCTCTTTTTGGGTCTGGCTTACCTCACTCACTTAAGATCATGCTCAACTTCCTTAGCGATCAGGGAAATGCAAATCAAGACAACTTTAAGATCCCATCTTACGTCTGTCAGAATGGCTGAAATAAAAAACACCAATGATAGCCTTTGCTGGAGAGGTTGTGGAGTAAGGGGTACACTCATCCATTGCTGGTGGGAATGTAAACTTGCGCAACCACTTTGGAAAGCAGTGTGGCGGTTTCTCAGGAAATACGGGATCAACCTATCCCTGGACCCAGCAATACCACTCTTGGGAATATACCCAAGAGATGCCCTATCATACAACAAAAGAATATGCTCAACTATGTTCATAGCAGCATTGTTTGAAATGATTATATTTTCTTAAAAATACATATACACATACATCATACTGCATACATACATGCATACATATACACACACATATATGTATATATAAATCACATACACATATAAATAGTTTATATATGTGTGTGTATGTATGTGTGTGTAACTACAGGATTAAGCTATACTTATAAAGTTTCGACAACATGGCTGCCTTAAACAAGATTTCAACAAGAATGACACCAAAAGATATGCTAACATGGAAGGTGGAAATATTACAGGGCTCCAACCCTACATAAAGCAAGGAATCTTGAGAGTGAGAGAAATATCACTATTCTTACTCAGAAAAAAGCCCCCCAATTGATTATGCAATACCGAGAAGTCGGTTCTAATACCATACACATACAAGGGACAGCATATGATATGGGATTTGACTGAGAACGGCACATATAACATGATGGAGGAAGGTCATTGGCTAATAAAGGAACTGCCCTGGCCCATTTTATTGGTTAGAGGATAGGTGGGAGGAGTAAACAGAACAAAATGCTGGGAGGAAGAGGAAGTGAGCTCAGAGTCTCCACAGCTCGCTCGGGAGCAGATGCCTCAGAGAGAGACGCCATGCCCCGCTCCCGGGATGAAGCTCCGACCCAGGATGGACTAGGCTAGAATCTCCCTGGTAAGCGCACCTTGGGGTGCTACACACAGATGATTATAAATGGGCTAAATTAATATGTGAGAATTAGCCTAGAAGAGAATGGGCCAGGCAGTGTTTAAATGAATACAGTTTGTGTGTTGTTATTTCAGAGCATAAGCTAGCCATGTGGGCGGCTGGGTGTGGGGGACGCAGCCCTGCCGCCCCATATTACTACATTTGGCACCCAGACGTGTGAACAGCTAAACCCACTTAAAAAACCTGAGAAGGCTTAAAAGTAAGGGAGAGAGAGTTTAACACAGATTTTTGCTGTTTGTTGGTGGCGTGCTGTAGAGAGATTTCCTGATTCGGCAACAGTAGCAAAAAAAAAAAAAATGCTGTGTCATTTTAAAGCATGACTTCCTGGGGCTGTGCCGCCATTGCGATCTCTGTCTGGCTCCTGCAGGAGACAGAGCTTTTGAATGGAGCATTTGGAGTAAAGTGCTACGATTTGTTTGATGGCAACTAGACTCGCTGTGTTCTCGGGTCTGCTCTGCTTGCTAGAGGCAAGCAAGCGCCTCATCTAAGAGAGGCTTCCTGACTCAGCTTTAGCTGCAAAGCCTGCAGCTCATTAAGAGGTCCTGCCACGAAACACTTAAACGGTGTTGAGGAAAAGCTGAACACATGCTTTTCGGTTTTCAGCCTCAGCAGGAAAAAAGCTGCTCCGTTTAAAAATGCCAGCTTTCTGGGCCATCCTGCCAGGGCAAACTCTGACTGTTTGAGGCAGGAGGGCCGGCTACCGAGAGAGGACTTGAGTGTTGTCTGTTGTAGCTCACTTGCTGGCAGGGACCTTGAAATGCCATACAGTTGTTGCAGTAAACATGGCTACAGCCTGTATATCCGCCATGAGGCTGGAAAGCTAAGGAATGGACTGGATCTAGCTGGCAAAGCAACGCCTTTAATCCTACTGAGATCGCTTGGTAAATTAAAGATTCATGTGGTCAGAAAAAGAGAGATATACAGTAAAGAGAGATTCAAAGACAGAAAAAAATTCTGAATGGTTTAAAGTGTGTTAAAAATATATGCAGACAAAAGTTAAAGTTCTTAAAGTAAAAAAAAAAAAAACAAAAAAAAAAGGAAGAGAGTTGTTGTGTGTGGTAGCACACGCCTTTAATCCCAGTGCCTAGAAGGCAGAGACAAACAGATCTCTGTGAGTTCAAGGTGTAGCAGTGTACACCTTTAATCCCGAATGCCTGGGAGGCAGAGACAGGCGGATCTCTGAGAGTTCAAAGACAGCCTGGTCTACAGAGTTACTTCAGGTCAAAGATACAGAGAACCTGTCTCAAAAAGCAAAAAGTTAAAAGTAAAAATAAATGAAATAGAGGTTAAAACAAAGGTGTACAAAGATGGAAAATACACAGAGAATCTTGATACTGTATGCTATTATGCTCTCTTTGAATTGTTTGAATGCTGAGGAAGGAGCAACAGCTGCTAAAAGATATTTATTTATAAATGCTGTTGAACTAATCCGACATAGATATTTTGATGCCTTGACTTTGAAATTTGTATCTAAGGACATGATACTTTGGAAAGTAGTTTCTTATTTTGTTTTCACAGAGGATGAGACGCTGTTCATTTCTTCTATTCCGATGTGGTATGATGGACCACGTCCTCCTGAATGGTTCCTGTGCACGCCTTCAAAAAATTGCTTCGCTCAACTGCCAACTGAGATGAGACTAGCACACAGGTTATACCATGAAAGACCTAATTAACGACGCCCCCATTCAGCAGGAAGCAGTTTGGAGAGAAATAACTGCGCCCATATTCCCAAATAATGTTTATAAATGTTCTTTTACATTTAAAGGGGGATATGATATAGATATGAATAATTTGCATTAGTATAGATTTTGCTTTATTGATAGCGATTTAAGGTCAATTTTGTTAAATGTATATGTATTTCTGATATTGATTAAGGTATTGTGATTGTGTAGTTCATTTAAAAATGTAATGTATATAGGTAGTTAATAGATAATCATAATAGTCAAGTTTGTAGTCATGTTAGTTAGATTTTCTAGATATATAGAGATATATTTTAGATAGACATTCTTCATGTCTTTCAAAGATTACAGAATAGGACATTTAATGTTTTAATAACTGAGGACTTTTCATGACAATGAGACACTCTGCTCCTGGCAGCACCAATCTACTTCAAGAGGAAGATGGGCATCGAAGAGAATCCTTATGGAGTTTGATAGCCATTTGGGGAAGAAACTGCTCATACCTGGACTATTGCATAAACTGGACACAGAGAACCCACAGAGAGAGGACTAATGAACTTGCCTAAGGTGAGACGATCTTTCGGGGTTCCTGATTCATGAAAGAGTCTGCGAGACATTCTGCAGGACACAACAGATAGTGACTGAACTGACTTTGAATTTTCCTGCTTTATGGAAATGTCTGCTGGATAGCATGGGCCTGAAGGCTGAAGATGGATGCCCCAACGGTACAGAGGAACTTTGGGTGACTGTCCAGGCAGCGAGATGTCTCTGTCATTTCTAGAGTTTTAAAAGTTGCTTTTTTCTTGTTTGCTTAGGTAGTATTGTATCTTTCTGGAGTCTTTGATGGAGTTAAGAATAGTTAGTTATAGTTATAGTTTTCCTTAGTTATGATAAAGACTATTGTAACTTTTACTTGATAACTGTTTTGTTATATGTAATTTTGCTATGTTAAAGCCTTTTTTTTGTTTAAACCGAAAAAGGGGAAATGATGGAGGAAGGTCATTGGCTAATAAAGGAACTGCCCTGGCCCATTTTATTGGTTAGAGGATAGGTGGGAGGAGTAAACAGAACAAAATGCTGGGAGGAAGAGGAAGTGAGCTCAGAGTCTCCACAGCTCGCTCGGGAGCAGATGCCTCAGAGAGAGACGCCATGCCCCGCTCCCGGGATGAAGCTCCGACCCAGGATGGACTAGGCTAGAATCTCCCTGGTAAGCGCACCTTGGGGTGCTACACACAGATGATTATAAATGGGCTAAATTAATATGTGAGAATTAGCCTAGAAGAGAATGGGCCAGGCAGTGTTTAAATGAATACAGTTTGTGTGTTGTTATTTCAGAGCATAAGCTAGCCATGTGGGCGGCTGGGTGTGGGGGACGCAGCCCTGCCGCCCCATATTACTACAATAACACATGTTTAAATACCTTGTCCCTAGTTGGTGGAACCGTTTGGGAAAGATTAGAAGGTGTGGTCTTGTTGGAGGAGGTGTATTGCTGATGGTAAATTCTGTGGTATCAAATTCCTATGACATCCACAGTTAGCTCTCTCTCCTTCTCTCTCTCTCTCTCTCTCTCTCTCTCTCTCTCTCTCTCTCTCTCTCTCTCTCTCTCTCTCACTCTGCCTCTTGCTTGTGGGTCAGATGTAAGCTCTCAGCTAGTGTTTCAGCATCATGTCTGCCTTCTGCCATGCTCATCACTATGAGGATTATCGGACACCCTCTGAAACTATAAGCTGCCTTTAAATGCTTTATTCTACAAATTGCCTTGATTATGGTACTTTGAGTCAGCAGTAGAACAGTAACTAAGAAAGAAGTTGGTACCAGGAGTGGGGTATTTCTGTGACCAGTCTGTCCATGCTGATATTTTTTTGAGGAATATGCAAGGCTTGAGGACTTTTTTAAAAATCACTTCTATCTTTATTTCTATTTTTATTGATTTTTATTGAGCTCTACATCTTTCTCTGCTCCCCTCCTTGCCTCTCCCCTCCCCTTCAACCTTTCCCCAAGGTCCCATGCTCCCAATTTACTTAGGAGATCTTGTCTTTTTCTACTTCCCATGCAGATTAGATCTATGTACATCTCCCTTAGAGTCCTCATTGTTGTCTAGATTCTCTGGGATTGTACTTTTGATAGGAAAGTAGTTGAGTGCTGTAAAAGGGGGCTTAGTGGGCCATCCTAGTAAAATCTTCAAAGACAGTAGGGTGAGAGCAATATATACTGTGGAAATCCAGCTCTAGAGGTTTCAAAGGGGAATAATGTTAGCAACTGGGTTAGAAACCATTCTTGTGATATTTTAGCAAAGAATATAGCCATTTTTTGTAATCTACCTGAAGCTAAATTGAAGAGTTTGGGTCTAATTATTTGCAGAGAAGGTTTCGAGGCATTCTAATATTAACTCTGTTGTATGTTTATTAATGATAACTCTAATGCAGATGTACAATGAAAAAGGACAAGTGAGGCAAAAAGAAATAGAAAATATACAGTTTGAGGAAAAAAAAAACAGAACCAGACAATTTATTGTTGGAGCCTTGGTTTGTACTAAAAGATACAAAGAGAAATGGAATAAAGGGAGTGGTACCCTCAGGACAAGACCCCACCCAGTTAATCCTGTAACTTGTGAAAAGAGCAGACCTAAGAACTTGTCTGTCCCCCCCAAAGAACTAGAACAAATCAAAGCTTATGCAAATGAAATTCGAGAGAACCGGGTTCTATCCCAGACTGATGGCAGAACTTGTCAGCTTTGACTTTAGTCATGTGTTTCTGGCCTTAGAAGGGTACAGGAGTAAAGGAGTTACGGAATCTTCAGTTAAGGAGAGCTCCAGGTCAGGGATGTGGCAGGGGAGTTCCTGCATGGAGACCTTGAGAAGCCATTTTGTGAAGCTGTGAAAGTTAACCCTGGATTGTGTTAGAAACCCCAAGATGTCAAAGATGTCAGACCCATGGAATATCTTTCAAAGAGGACTGCAGAGTGGAACCAGCCCAAGAGAGGGAAGTGTGTTGATTCCAGCAAATCAGAAAGAGACTAGTCATCTAAGCCCTTTGACCTCAGAGACACAGGATTCCCTTTGGGAAGCTTAGAAGATATGGCCGTGTTGAAGGAGGCTTCCTTTACCATTCTCAGTTTTCTCTTTGTTTCCTGCTTATGGATCAGAAAAAAAGCTCTAGCTAGTGCTCCAACATCATGCCTGCCTGCCTGCTGCTGCCATGCTTTTGCCACCAGGATCCTACCTTGAGTTACTCTCTAGGCTTCCATCAGTAAACTGTGACCTGCCATATGTAAGCCAAGTAAATCCTTCCAAACCCCAAGTTGCTTTTCATTAAAGTTTTTATTCCAGCAATAGAAACCTAACTAAGACTGTAACTCATGCTGGTCTCAAACTTATAGCAATCTGCTTACCCCTGCCTCTTCAGTGCTAATATTACAGGTATGAATCACCACACCTGGCTCTAGAAAGGGAATTTTAAATTAATGTACATCTATTATTATAAGAATTTCTTTTATCTGAAGAGTGGTCTATTATGTAAGTTACAATGAAATAGTGCACTTCATTTACAATAAAACGGTGATTCTTCATTTTTTTAACAATAGAGTATCATTTTAGAACTATGGTGAAGGAAGATCATTTTATGTAATTTATTCACAAATGATTTTATTGTAATTCTGAATACCTGCTTCTTTTTAAAGAGGAATAATATCTTAGGAGATCAGTACACTAAAACATATGTTTTTTAAAAAATTAGACAATTTTAATAGTTTCTTGGTGTGAGATTTGTAAATAGTCTTTTTATCATAGCAATATGCTTTTTTAAAGATAATATCTTACTCTGTAACCTAAGATGGCCTAGACTGACCTCAAACTTACAATAACCTTACTGACTCAGCCTCCTGAGTGCTAAGATCATGTATGAGCCACCATAACCAGAGGTCATTTTTTAAAAAAAATATAGATTTACTGATGTATAATTTATGTGCAAAATGTCATCAAGTTAAACTCTTTACTTTATAAGGTTTCTATTGAATGTATGCAATTATTTACTCAGCACAAACAAGACAGATTATTTCTGTTTTTCCTTAAAGCCCTCTAACTTTGCTCCGGGTAATTACTAATTTGCTTTCTTTTAGAAGAGGATGTTCAGTTTTTAGATTTTTCTTAAATACTTAGAAATAGCATATGTGCAGCTTTTGGCTATGCAAATAAAAAATAGACATTTAGAAGGCAGTTGCTGCTATATCATTTAGTTAAATATCATCAGTAAGTTCCCTGCCTGGGCTTGACCCCTCCAGATCTTGAGTGTTAAGTGGACATACTGTACCAGCCTTGAATTGACTCTATCTCCTTCCCTGATGGAAATAGCCTCAAATTCTATTAGAGAACAGTTGATTATCCCTACAACAATCATAATACTGTTGCATAGGCTGGCATATCTTCCCATCAAGTTGAACTTTTAGTTCACAGAGTTCACAACTAGCTAAGACCAACAATGATTCCTTTTTCTCTCAGTAGGCTCTGGTGGTTCAGATGCTAGCCAGCATGAAGAAAGTTTCCAGCTCAGTGCCAGCCTGCTTTCTTATAGCCAAGGTGTGTAGTGTCTTTTGTAGTATGACCTTATCTTCCAGTTCTGCTAGGCAACCAATTGTATCGATAGGAGCTCATATGGTTTTAGGCTTCTGGACCCTCCATGACCTACTCCTATGGAATATCTCATACTTGGGACTATTAATCCTCCAACCCAAGAAAACATCACCTCTCTACTTAAACCTTTCCATCTGCAGTATTCTCTCTTTTTATTTTCCTTTTATCGCTGTTCTATTATCTTTTATCATCCAAGGTACTCCCATCCATGTCCCTTTGCATGTTTCCTGGCTTCTGTCAATACTCCATGTTCAACAAGCAGAACTTAAAGAGTAGATACAGTATCTTCATATAGGAAAGAACATGTGATATTTGTCTTTTTGGGTGTGGTTTATCACTTTGTATACAATTTTTTCAGTTCTATTTCCTTGCAAATTTAATAATTTCATTTTTCTTTACAGCTGAATAAAATTCCACATTTTCATTATCCATTCATCACTATTTCCAAGGTATTACAAATAGGGTAGCAGTGAACATGGGTGTGGCAGTATTTCTGTCATAGGGTAGAGAGTCTTCAGCATATATGTTGAAGAGATTATCTAGTGTCATATGATAATTATATAGGTTATATAATTTCATACTGTAGTTCTAATTTTAGGGTTTTTTTGAGAAATCTAAGAATGATTTCCAACAGTTTATAGATTTTAACTTGGATTTTTTTCTGATGGCTAAGAAATTTGAATAGAAAGTGTTCCCAGTTATTTGTATTTTTTCCTTTGAGATCTCTCTCTTTTTTGTTTGTAACTTATCTTTTTTTTTGTTTGCTTCTGTGATGTTTAGGTTTTTGAGTTTTTTGCATATTCTTATCACTATCCCTCTGGATGTACACCTGACAAATTTTTCCTTCAATTTTTTGGGCTGTTTTTTTAAATTTTATTTACAATTTCCTTGAACCCATTTTTTTTACAAAGCAAGTAAATTTGCCTATTTTGTTCGTTATCTAATGACAGTTTCAACTTTCATTTTAGCATCTGCTCTTAGATCTGATAATAAAAACAGATCATTCCAGTACGTGGTGTTTAGTGTGGATTGTTAAATTGACAGGATCTGGAATCATATGGGAGATGAACCTCTAGATACACCCAGGGAGGGTTAAGGCTAGCTTCTGAGCAGCCTGTGGGGGGTTATCTTAATTAGGGTAATTGATGTGGGAGGACCCACCTTAAAAGTAGGCTCTGCAGTTGAGGACCCAAGCCAAGGGTCCTCAACTGCATAAGAATGAGAAAGCTTGCTGAATACTGGCATTCATCCTTCTCTGCTTCCTGACTGTGAGCACAACCTGATGAACTGCTTCCAGCACCTGATGCCTTGACTTTTCCCTACAATGATGGATCATATCTTCAAACTGTGAGCCAAAAATCAGCCTTTCCTTCTTTACTTTTGGGACTGAGTCAAAATGAACCCTTCGTTGTGTGTTTGTGCCAGGGTATTTTATCACTGGAACAGAAAAAGTAACTGAGACACTGTGCTAAATAGAAATATTTATTACCTCATTTTGCAACACCATTATAAGGCAGTTACTATTGTGTTCCTTTTGCTTTACACATGAGGAAAGAGGTGGAAAATTAATTAACAGTCCAAAGTCATACATGGTTGATGACAGAGAAAATGCAGGTGACCCTTAATTTAAATACCACACTATAATTGTTGCTAGGCTCTATTCCTGAAGTTTAATTTGTAAACTGATTTTTACCTTGGTTAAAAATTGTTAGTTCACAAAATTGAAAATATGGTCCAACATATTTGATGGATAAGGATGATAAATTTATTGTCATTGAAATTGTAAGTTGATATGTTCTAAGAGTAAATTATTTGTTTCATAACGTATTTCTCAGTTATACAATAGCAAGAATCTTTTACATCTTGTTGAAAATATCACAGAAGGTGTCAGAATGTGATATTTAGTTTAACCTTTTCCCTTTTTAAAGATATTCCTTTAGGCATTCAAGCTATTTGGCCTTTTGAGACCTTGTTTGAAATACAATTGCCACGGGGTGAAGGCTCCTCTTATCAGCTAATGCCTGATTTGTTAATTTGGACTTGCCTTTATTAAAATGAGCTAGAGAGAGAATATGACCCCGTGTAGAAAGCAGAACACATGGAAAGGACAAACGCTGCGAATAAAGAAAGCCTGAAGTTAGTCACAGCTTCTAGCAGAATTTCCCCCGAATTTAGCGAAGGATTAGATTTCACCCCTTCCTTCTCAAGTCTGAGTGTTCTGACAGGTTCAGAGCTGTTTTGTGTCACTTCAGGCACGATACCTTTTATCATTTTCTAAACTGATCTGTTCTTGAATATTGCTCTCCTTTTCTCATTAATTACTCTCACAACGATTACCTGCTTGTGAATGCTGTCGTATTTTCTATAAAGTTACATTTACAGATAACAGGAACTTTAGGAAGACTTTGGGGGTAATTTAGAAAGTACCTAAGCCAGAGTAAGGGATCTGACAAAGTGATCTTGATTGAATAACATCCAAGTTCTTTACATTTACTTTAATAGGATACTTCTCTATTTTGTTTTGAAAGGACGTCTTCAGGTTTTTGTAGTAGAAGGTATGAGAAATAATCGAGTTTATGTCTATTCAGGGCATATCATTTCATTAAAAGTTTTTATCTAGAATACATTTTCAAGTTCCTTGAATATTTTCATCTGAAGATTAAGTGTGTAGTTTCTGATAGTTCTAAGATTCGAAAACAAAGACAGTAACATCTGCTAATAATTGAGAACTCGTTTGTTCTAACCCTGACCCTTCACTTATTACCTAGATAAGACCTTTCAGTTTAATCTCTCCATTTATTTGAATGAGATTAGAAAACTTTGTTTGTCTCTACTCCTGTTATTGTTTTCTTAATTTTCACAGTGTACTTAAAATACTTTTATTTTATGCATGTGGGTGTTTTGCCTGCACATGCATATCTGGAGCCTGGAGAAGCCAGAAAGGGGTATCTTTAATAACCTGGAACTGGAGTTATCAACAGTTGTAAACCACTATGTGGTTGTTAGGAATCAAACCTCCATTATCCAGAAGAGCAGCCAGTGCTTTTAACCACGGAGTCATCTCTCCAGTCCTTGCCTTGTTTTATACATTTGAATGTTCTCTATTTTTAGTAGATGGTGTGTGTGTGTGTGTGTGTGTGTGTGTGTGTGTGTGTGTGTGTGATGTGTGGAGGTGTTGATGAGTCTGTGTGAGTACAAACGCACTAGGAAGCCGGAGGTCTATGTCAGGTGGCATTGTAGTTGCATTTCTGTGCTGTGATTAAACACTCTAGATGAAAATTGATTAGGAAATAGTTTATTTGGTTTATACTTCCATGTCACGGTCCATCACTGAAGGAAATGAAGGCAGGAACCTTGGAGGAAGTCTTCTTGCTACCCTGTTCACCGGGTCAGTCACAGGTTCACACTTTGCTAGCTCTCTTATCCAGTCCAGGACTACCTACCTAGGGATAGTGCTGGCTACTGTTGGCTCAACCCTCCTGCATCAATTAACAATCAAAACAACCCCCACAGATATTCCCACAAGTCAATGTGGTCTAGGCAATTCCTTCATCAAGAACTTCCCCTCAGATGACTCTAGATTGTGTCAAACTGATAATTAAAACTATCCAGGACAAGTATCTTTCTTAATATATCTCAACCTTACTTTTTAATGACTGTCTTTCTGAAACTAGAATTCATGGATTGGTTATACTGACTGGCTAGCAAGATTCAAGGTTTCACCTGTCTCTACTTTCCAGTGCTGAGTTTACAGAATATGCCTTTTGCATGTATGCTCATGATCCAAACACATGCTTACATATCAAGTACTTTAACAAATGAGTCATCTCCCCATTCGTATTTGTGGTAGATACCCTTTATTAATACTGAAGCATACCATTGAACAACACTTTGGCCTTAGACCTCCCCAAAATTATTGTGGACCCCAAAGAACTTTTGTTTCTGTTGACTCAATCTCTTGACATTTAAAAATATTATAATATGTAATAATATTATACTGAGCAATATAGCACATGTCTATAATCTCAACACTTCAGAAGTAGATATAGATAGATTGATATAAGGTCAAATTCAGCCTGGTCTACACAGTGAGTTCTAGGTCACCCAGCAGAACATAATAGCAAGATATTGTCTTAAACAATAACCATCAAAACTTTGTTATTTTAAGCATAAAAATATAAAGAGATGTGTTCCATAGGCTCTCAGAAAAGAGTAGTGGCATTATCACAGTGTTTATATATTGAAATATATTCTACTATACACAGAAAATAAAAAAGGCAAACAGAACCTTAGCATTGGGAAAGAAATTTTTACTTCAAGAACCCATGAGACAGTATCAGGGATCTCTGTAGCTTCTCATGATGTTTCAAGAACAATTTCTGGGATAATGATTTTCAGTAGTAAAGTACTTGCGTAGAATACTGGAGACATAATAGTACATGACTAAATAAATAAAATCATTGACGTATATTTAATTTCTTTATGAAGAGAAGAAAATTAGTATTTGTGTATCTAGGTTATCATTATCTGTCTCCTTTCTCAATGATGTGAACAGTACCTGTCCAAATAATGTCATATAATCGTGCTATTCATCCATTCTCAATTTATAATAAAAAGAATTTTTCTAAATGCCTTATAATAATAACTAAATGACTAATTAAAAAAAAGAAACATTGCAGAATCACTCAAATAGTATTTACTAATTTGAGAAAATATAATTGTAATCTATTTTAAATAATGTCGAGCATGGTCTTAATATATAAGAAAATGTCTCTGGTTCTTGTTTGCATTTTCTTTTGAAGTCATCTAGTTAGCTTTCCTGTGAATACCATTCTGTTCTTACCAGAATCCTTCCTTCTGCAGCTGAAGGAGGTGTTGGCAGTACAGATGTTGGCGCTCAGACACCTGCATGTGCTAGGCAAGTGCTTTATGCCCCAATTGCATCTTTACCTCCATTTAGAAGTTTTTTGCCTCACGTTTAGAGGGTTCTCACCTTAACGATAGTTCATTACTTACAGTTAAAACATTAAGCTCAGAGTTCCATGCAAGTCAAATGCTATTGTTCTATTTAGTTTTTCACATACTAATATTCATAGCTATCAATGTTAAATTCAGTGAAATGTGCTGTTTTCAAACTCACTTCCAGTGGCTACCTGGAGAATGGTCTCAGTGCGTTTGCTCTGATGGATGGCAAAGGCATGACGGCACATCACCTTTGTGGGAAAGAGCAGTTTGAGATTGAATGTCTCCAGTGGAAAAGTCCTGCAGGGTTGAGTCAGCATTATTGATTTTTCTGTCATATTATTACTCTCCTTAGCATAGGTCCATTGTTTCTTATGGTATGTATGCATGAGTCTCTGCATGGGGATGTTTTCTGCCTGTTGGAAGAATGCTTTGACTGCTGAAAACCATCTCGTGGGCTTAAAGCCCATGGACTCAGCTCAGCCTATTGTGGGCAGAGGCTTGTACACAAGTTATCCAGCTCCTCACTTTTAGCTGTAATAATTCGGAGTTGTATTCTCTGCAAATTCAGATGGTCTCGATGAAATTGTGCCCTAAATGCCTCTCACAGGAGGTTGCTCATGAGTGTGCCTTGTATTTCTTCCATCTCTGACTGTATGCTGGTGCTCCCTAACATCTTCCATCTTTGACTGTATGCTGGTGCTCCCTAACATCTTCCATCTTTGACTGTATGCTGGTGCTCCCTCACATCTCTGTCATACGCACTCAAAAGCTGGTCTAACAAGCCACTTGTGGCCCATCTTGAACTAAAATAAACAGCTTAAAGTGGTTCAGCCTAAAGTTCTGTCTTTTATATTCACATGTAAGCTATTCACATTTTACTCAATACTAGGTTTTAATCCAGGACTGATTACTGTTCCCATGGTAGCAGCTGGAGTTCATTGCCAGTAGTGTCCCAGGAAAATTTTAACAACCAGCTCCAGGAAAAAAAAATCCTCATTTACTGATTTTTATTGATTCCTGGAGCATGCATTCGCCTACTGTATAGGTGATTTCAAGCTACCAGTATGTTGTTACTAAATGCCAGGCTGAGAATAAGTATGCACAGTGGTCTCCCGTGAGCATCTGAAAGCTGGCTTTAGTGTATGTTCTAGTCACCTTTTTGCTGTTGTGGTAACACCTTGGGCAAAAGAAGCTTAAGGGAGAAAATGATTTACTTCGTCTTATAGGTTATAGTCCATTATTGAGGGAAGTAAGGGCAGGAACCGTGGAGAAACATTGCTTATTGCACCTTTCAAGGGCTCTTGCTTAGCAGACTTTCTTCCACACTCTAGGATCACCTGCTCAAGAAATGGTCTCCCATAGTGGTCTTAGCCCTTCTAACGCAAATAATACTCAAGGCAGTTCCCCACAGACATAGCTGCAGGCGTTCTGACCTTGGCAATCCACCAATTGAAGCTCCTTCTCCTGTTACTGTAGGCTGTGTCAAGCTGGCAGCTAAAGCTAACGAGAACTACTACCACGGCTTACAGGAGTGAAATGTCACAAAATGGGGAGTTTTGCTGGGGAATGTGACAGAATTTTCTCATATTTTAGCATAAACATAAACTAATCATATTTTATTACGTTTTAAATGTGGACTCTAAGGTCTAGGGTGAAGAAAAGTTTGATCGAGTAGCATAGAGTTAGGCATACCCTGGATCCCAGGTCTTTAATTATTCTTCGTTGGGAAAGATGGCAAGAAGCAGAATTTAGCTAATATGAACTGCCAAAGGATTTGAACTTTCTAGGGCCACTGGTAATGGTGAAACATGTTCTGGAAGAGTAGGAAATAGTGTTAAGTCAGAGAAATTGTTGCTAAATGTCTTACTGGGTTGGACTGGGTTTTGTTTGTTTGTTTGTTTTGGTGTTTGGTTCAGTTTTGTTTTGTTTTGCTCTTTGGTCTTTCAATAAATGCTTCCTCATTTCATCTGACATGCCTGGATAAGTTGTATTCAGTCCTGAGGACTCAACATTAAGTAAAACTTCCACTGCCCTCACCCAGTCCTCATTCATACTAGTGAGAATGAATGTGCTATATAATTGACTATGTATATGCTAAGTATTAAGGCAAGAGGAAAGGCGCTGTTTCTTAGCAAAAACCTCATCTGGAACTTTGGAGAAAGGATTAGATTTCAGGCAGGCAAAGAGACTTGCTGAACAAGGTGCAAGGCAAGAAAACAATTGTAAATAAAACAGTATCGAGAAAATTGAGGGGAAAAATCAAACTCTCAGAAAGACTGTTATATATGATTATAATGATCATTTAATTTACAATGTGGGGTGAGATAGATTTGGGCAGTGAGAAATGAATCAGTGAAAATGTTAAGCAGGAAAGAGGCATGCCTTAGTTTATTTTTTAGGGGTTTATAGAGAATAAATCATTGTGGTTATATAGTAAACAAGAAGCCAGGCTCAGATTCAACCATGACAGTTTACTTGGATATGATTAGGTAGTCATTCCAATATTTCCATAATAAATACATTGATGATGGTTTAGTTTGCCAATTTGGTGGTTTGATGTGATATAAATATTAGCTATGGCAATTTAATTTTTATTATTATCAATCGAATTTCTGATCTTTATACCACTATAGTAGTTATGAAGTCATTGAATTTGTATCTTAAGACAGTTATAACTGTAAAAATGCTAGGGGCAGTCCTATGTACTATGTAGGTATTATCTATCTATCTATCTATCTATCTATCTATCTATCTATCTATCTATCTATCTATCTCTATCTATCTATATTATTTATACAGTGTTCTGTCTTTATGTATGCCCGCAGGCCAGAAAAGGGCACCAGATCTTATGATAGATGGTTGTGAGCCACCATGTGGTTGCTGGGAATTGAACTCAGGGCCTCTGGAAGAGGAGTTAATGCTCTTCTGAGCTGTTCTCCAGCCCAATATTAACACTCTAAATACGCATGACAATCCTATATTCTTATTTTTCCAAGTGTCAAAAGTACAGAGAAATCATGTGCCCTATTTTATACAGATGACAAACAAAAGAGCTAGGCTCCAACCCCAGGCAGCTTTTGCTACAGAGTCAGCATTATCCCTGTGCTTTCATCACTTCTTGTAGTTTGTCAGCTGTGTAAGAATTAGTTGCAGCAAGTCATTTAAATTCGCTTATTGAAGTAAATTGTTTTCAGTTATGTGAATGATCACCTTGACCATTTTGATCAATACGTTTGCTGCCTGATAAAAATAACTGAACTTTTTATTTAGACAACCAGAACCATAGCATTATGAGTTCTTTATCCTCACCTGTTTATTTACTTAACAAGCACCCTTGTATTGTTATGTGCTTTGTATTTTTATTTGCTTTGTATGTTTCTTCTTTTTCCTGAGGTGCTGTAGCTTGAAGCCAGGGCCTCACACATGATAGACCAATGCTTTTTCCGATGAGCTCCAATCCTCAGTTGCAGGTAGCGTTATAAATATGTCAGCAACCTTCAGTGACTCCAAACCAAGGAGGTATGGTGCATAAAGTTTGGGACTTTACATGTGAAGAAACTAAGGCACCAAAGGTTTGACCAAGGCTGAAGTATCCTTGAGTGTGGAAGTGCACCCCTGTAATTCCTCTGACACTTAAGGGGAGGCTGAGTCAGGAAGATCAGGAATTCAAGGTCAACCTCACTACAAAGTTAGTTTAAGGCCAGCCTAGGCATCATGAGACACTGTTTTAAAACAACCAAAATGAATACATAAATACACAGATCAAATATAACAAATAAGCAAACCAAAATACCAACAAAACCAAAACCAAAATAATAGTAAAGTCAAACAGCTACAAAGCACCTTGGTATGGCACACCTACACAAACTTGGCTATTATCTCTTTCTAACCTAAAATGCATTACCTCATTCTCAGGTAATTCTAATTTGCTAATGATCAGAATGCTTCTTCTTCTTTTTTTTACATCAACACAATTTTTCTAATCTTTCCTCAGAATATAATTTGGTATCTATGTGCATTAATATTTCTAAATGTTCACATAAATTACATAAAAATTAGGCCCATAGTCTATAGATATTTTCCTACTTTACTGATATATAAATAGTATAAAGCAAGTGTGTACAATGTATCTATCTATCTATCTATCTATCTATCTATCTATCTATCTATCTATCTATCTATATGCCTGTATGTGTGTTAATAATACCACAGTCAAATTAATACAACCATATTCATCACTTTTAAATTTTTCTTATTTCTCTTTAGTTTTTCTTTTTTTGGTAGTAAGGCATCTGCCCTTGAGAAATGTTTAAATGCATTTAGTAGTTTGCTTTTGGTCACTATAATAAAATTTCCCGGGCTGGGCATTTATAAATAAAAGAGGTTTATCTAATCCCATGTTTGGGAGGTAAAAAGTTCAAATGATATACATTGATTCCACCAGGGGCACTCATTTTTTTTAATGTTTTTGAATTTTTGTTTGTTTTAAGGATTTATTTATTGTGTGTGTGTGTGGTGTGTGTGTGTGCATGCACGCGTGCCTGCATGCACATGTTTGCAGTGCCCTTGGAGGTCAGAAGAAGTGTCAGATTCCTGGAGCTTGAGTTCCAGGCTATGAGCCACTCAAAGTGAGTTCTGAGAACCAAACATGAGTCCTCTGGAAGAACAGCAAGTGCTGGTAACCACTGAGCCATCTCTCCAACCCCCAACTAAGGGCACTTCTTGTAGGTAGGAGATGGCATCACAGTGGCAGAAGGATCCACTAAGAGGGAGAAATCACATTACCAGCCAAAATACCAGAGTGATGGGGAGGACCCTAAGCTTGATTGTTTTATAACAATTTTCTTACAAGAACAAATGTAGGGTTCCAGGAGAACTGTCTTGATCCCTCCTGAGGGATCTTACTTTGACCTAAAGATTTCCCATTAGATGTCATTTCTTAAAGGTGCAACCATCTCTTCATAACTGAATAAACAACCAGACATCCAACATATCAACCCTTAGGAGACAAACAAACCATATCCAGGTATTTTACAACAAATAACTCATCATTAACTATATCTTCCCTGCACATTTTCATTGTATATTCAGGCATTTAAGAGCCTTTTTTTGAAAATTTAATTCATGTCTACAATATGTTGATCATATCCAACCACTCCTCCTTGGCTCTCTCTCCCCTCCAATTTCATGTCTTATTATGATTTTTTATACCTACTGAGTCGAATTATTGCTGCCTATATGTACTTGGGTATCAAGATAAGCACTGGAGCATGGCCAACCTACAAGAGGCCACAGCCCTGAATAAAACTGACTCTCTATTCCCCAGCAGCCATTAGATGCCCATAGCTCATCAGCTAGGTGTGAGGCCTTGTGGGACCTTCCCATATCAATACTGGAATGTTGGAATTTAACATGAATATTTAACAGAAATAAAACCTCTTTTATTTATAAGTACCCAACCTCAGGAATTTTACTATAGTAACCCAAATCAAAATAATACATGCACTTAAACTGTTTTTAGGGGAAGACACCATGTTAAATGTCCTCACATTGTCATATTAAATGTCCCTAAACATACTGGAATGTTAACAAAGTTGATCAGTCAACAGATTTTTAACTCCTCTTGACCTCAGAATGCATGAGCCACCACAGATGCTCTATCATTTGCTTGCTGATTGATGGGTTTAGCTTTATCTTCCATGCTGGAACTGACATGTATAGGTCCTGCCTAATTTAGATATTACACATGAAGAGCCACCTTTTATTTCACTGTTAGATACTTTAAATTACAAATTGCAATATGATTCCTATTAACATTCTTCTCGAATGAGATATGCACACAGGAGACTAGAAGTTTTGTTTTAGAAATTCTGTATTTAACGTAGAAGTGGAACTGTAAGGACTATGAAGTATATGATATCAATATGAAGATTCTTGGAATTAATACCTAGATGGTTTGTTTATTTTCTTACTATTTTGTTATTAAAATCTCTTGAACAAGTGTAAATTTGAAACAAGTAAGTACAAATCTTCACTTCTATGCTATTATGGGCTCAAGTAATATGGATAATTTAGCTTTAAAGAACATTCCTAGTAGAGCATGGTGGTACATGCATACAATCCTAGCACTTGGGAGTTCAAGATCAACCTCAGCTACACAGTGAGTACAATGAGGGCTTGGGCTACATGAAATTGTTTAACAGAAATGAGCAAAGCAAAATCCATAAAAGTTTGCACAAGTTAATAGGAGTTCTCCCTCCCCCCATCTGACTTTTGCTACTGCTTTTACTTCACTAACTGAAACTCTGGGCATTGTCAAAATAACTAGAGAACACTTGACAGAGAATTATAGAGTAAATATCTCTGACTGGGCTTCCGCTTGGAAGAATTCAGCCCTTTAAATGCTATCAGAAAAGATAGCATGAGTCAGAGTACAGAGTACGCATCTTATCTTATTTTCACAGGTGACTAATGCTTCAAAGAATGCCTTTGCTCCCATTTCCAAGTTTGAAATAATTTCTTCCCTCTTCCCAGTCCTTAATGTCCTTGACTTCCATACGAACCTCCTTGATAATATAACTATTTTTGCTTCTTCTATTATGGAAACGACTTCTGGAATGTCTTTTGCTTTTCATGGCTAATTTTGAACTAGAAAATATGAGTTTCATAAGTCAAAGATCATCTAAATCTCTCAGTGACTTTAAAGCCAGCCTGGTCCACAGAGCTAGTTCCAGGACAGTCAGGGTTGTTACATAGAAAAATTCTGCCTCAAAAAACAAAAACCAACAAAGCAACAACAACAACAACAAAAGAAAAAAAGAAAGAAAGAAAGAAAAAAGAAAAGAAAAAAATTATCTAAATCTTTTGAGGAAAATCAAATCCATCCAGCCAATATCTCCTAGATAATTTCCACTATTGAGCAAAGATTACCAAGTGTTCAGTAAAACCTTAGCATTAGGAATTAAAAGATGAAAATGCCATTTTAGCCTATTCTAGATGATTTTTTACAATTTAAATTCAGCATAAAATTGCTCTGTTTTGTTGTTAATCTTTGAGACAGGGTTCTATTCTATAGGCTAGGCTGGCCTCAAACTGGGGACAATCCTCCTGTCTCTGCCTCCTAAGGGGAACTTACAAGAATGAGCTACCATACCTGCATGATCTGCTTCTCAACTGTAGGAACTGAAGAACAGGCTAATATTTAGTATAGATATGATATCAACTAGATGACATGTATTATCTCATTTACTTCTTGCAACGTTTGTGAGGAAAGGAACAATATGCAAGATTTACAGATAGGAAAGCTTAGAATAAGAAACATTAAAATTACAGATTTGGCAGACCTGCCTGGGGTTGCAAAAAATGGGTGTTTGACCTCATCTTTTGCACTTTCTCAACTGTCCACCACAAGAGAATCTGACTCCTGGGACAGGTCTCCTTTTATTCAACTTCTTTTTTTGAACAGTGAAAAAAAAATCTTAAGGAGAAAAAAAGGGTTTTATGTGTTTTTTATTTTTTCCATTCAAAAATTTACACTTCCTCCCCTCCTCCCATTCCCCTCCCACTCCCTACTCACCCTCCTCCATCCCCCTCCCTCCTTAAGAGAGGGCAGGGAACCCTGCCCGATGGGAAGTCCAAGGCCCTCCCCACTACATCCAGGACTAGGAAGCTTTGCATCCAAATAGACTAGGGTCCCAAAAAGCCAGTACATGCAGTAGAAACAAGTCCCAGTGCCTTTATCAATGACTTCTCAGTCAGCCCCCATTGTCAGCCACATTCAGATAGTCCAGTTTGATCCCATGCTCGTTCAGTCCTCGTCCAGCTGGATTTGGTGAGCTCCCATTAGATCAGCCCCACTGTCTCAGTAGGTGGACCAACCCCTCGCAGTCCAGACTTCCTTGCTCATCTTCTCCTTCCTTCTGCTCTTCCACTGGACCTTGGGAGCTCAGTCCATTGCTCTGATGAGGGTCTCTGTCTCTATCTCCATTCGTAGCCAGACAAAGATTCTATGGTGATATTTGATATAAACATCAGTGTGATAGTGGGGCAAGGCCAGTTCAGGCACCCTCTGCTCTGCTGCCCAAGGAGTTAGCTGGGGACATCCCCCTGGACACCTGGGATCCCCTCTAGAGCCAAGTTTCTTGTCAACCCTAAAATGGCTCCCTTAATGTAGATATCGTCTTCCCTGCTCCTATATCTGCCCTTCATCCATCTCCACCCTCCCACTCCCCCAAGCTCTCTCCAGTCTTTCCTTTCTCCCATTGTCATTAAGACAAAAAGGCATCCTACTGAATGGGAAAAGATCTTCACCAACCCTGCATCAGACAAAGGTCTGATCTCCAAAATATATAAAAAAACTCAAGAAACTGGACATAAAAATTCTAATTAACTCAATTTAAAAATTGGGGCACTGAATTGAAAAGAGAATTCTTATCAGACGAAGTTCAAATGTCCAAAAGACACTTAATGTCTTGTTCAACCTCCTTAGCGATGAGGGAAATGCAAATCAAAACAACTTTGAGATACCATCTTACACCTGTCAGAATGGCTAAAGTCATAAACACCAATGATAGCCTTTGCTGGAAAGGATGTGAAGTAACGGGAACACTCATCCATTGCTGGTGGGAATGAAAACTTGTGCAACCACTATGGAAAGCAGTGTGGCAGTTTCTCAGGAAATTTGGGATCAACCTACCCCAGGACCCAGCAATACTACTCTTGGGAATGTATCCAAGAGATGCCCTATCATACTACAGTAGTAGTAGAAGCGGCGGGGCTGCGTCCCTGGCACCCAGCAGCCCACATGGCTAGCTTTAGCTTATGCCCTGAAATAATTACACGGAAACTGCCTGGCCCATTTCTATCTAGCCTCTTCTAGGCTAGCTCTCGCACCTGGACTAGCCCATTTCTTATAATCTGTGTAGCCCATGAGCTGGCTTACCAGGAATGATCTTAACCTGTATCTGTCTGGAGTGGGAGAATCATGGCGACTCCCTGACTCAGCTTCTTTCTCCCAGCCTTCCGTTCTGTTTACTCCACCCACCTAAGGGTGGGCCTATCAAATGGGCCTAGCAGTTTCTTTATTGCTTAACCAATGAAATCAACAGATTGATATATGACACTCCCCCATCATACTACAAAAGCATTTGTTCAACTATGTTCATAGCAGCGTTATTTGTAATAGCCAGAACCTGGAAACAACCTAGATGCCCCTCAATGGAAGAATGGATAAAGAACATGTGGAATATATACACACTAGAGTACTACTCAGTGGTAAAAAAACAATGACATCTTGAATTTTGCATGCAAATGGATGAAAATAGAAACACTATCCTGAGTGAGATAACCCAGACCCAAGAAGATGAATATGGTATGTACTCACTCATTAGTGGACTCTAGCCATAAACAAAGGACATTAAGCCTATTGTTCACAAGCCTAGGGAAGCCAAATAACAAGGTGAACCCAAAGAAAAACATATATAGATCCTCCTGGAAATTGGAAGGAAACAAGATTGCTGGGCAAAAGTTGGGAGCATGGCAGTGGGGGTGGGGGGTGAGGGTTGGGGAAGGGAGAGGGGGAGAGAGAAAGGAGAAAGGAAGGACTGGAGAGAGCTTGGGGGAGTGGGAGGGTGGAGATGGAGGAAGGGTGGATATAGGAGCAGGGAAGAAAAAAAGGTTTTAAAAGAGCATAGAAATACTCAGGAAAACAAATAAAAGGTCGTAAAAGAAGATGAGGCAACTCCAGTAGCTGAATAATATGAACAAATGCTAGCTAATGTATTATTTGGAAACAGCACCTGACAACTCCGTGCTAGCCTGTGAAGTGGAAAAGTGTGTGACTGGAAAAGTCCAGTCAGCAAACTGGACTTGAAGGTTCACCATACTCATCTTCCATTTCATGGCAGATGGCTGGTCACATTGCTCTGGGGACATGGAAAGTATTTAAAACTTGAAATAGCTTTCACCAGTTTTGAACAAATTGTCTTGGTGAGAAATAATTCCTGACGTGAAATCAACATGAAATAACAACATCCTATTTGTATGTTCTAGTTATGCCCCTGAAGCAAGGCAGAATTCATTAATCTCATAAATGAGCAATTTCTTTGGTTGACGTCTATATATGAATTACAGAAAATTATTGACCTGCAGGGAAAGAAAATTGGTACTTGAAGTCTTTTGGTGTCTGGCAGAGTTTTATAACTGTCACCATCTTTTCACTTTATTTAACTCAGTAGACCACTGATTGGCTTCCATGTGAACACAAATCATATGTCTGGGCCTGAGTTGAGGTGGAATGCCTGAGGATTTTTTTCTCCAGTGTCATGGGCAATAAATACTCCAGGAGATTTGTTGCCATCCACATTGGGATATACTTGTGGAAGCTCACAATTCTGACCTCGCTGCCCAGAACACAACCATTTTGATGATATTTTTCCTGTGTGTGTGGAATGCTGTAGAAATACTGAAAATGATACAAACCGTGTGTGTAGATACATCCCTGTAATTCCAGTACTTTCAAGGCTGAGGCAGGAGGTTTAGAAGTCCAACTCAAGCCACGTATTGGTGGTATATGCCTTTAGTCCCAGCACTTGGGAGGCAGAGGCAGGTGGATCTCTGTGAGTTTGAGGCCAACCTGGTCTACAGAGTGAGTTCCAGGAGAGTCAGGGCTGTTACACCTGTTTTGAAAAACCAAAAAGAAAAAAAAGTTTAACCCAAGCCTCAATTAAATACTGAGTTCCAGACAAGCCTGGACTACATAATAAAATAAACAACAACGAGTCAAACACTGTGGTTAGGGAATATAATTCCATGTACTCTGTAAGGCTGACGACGGAAAGGCTCCAAGCTCCAGGTTGTCATGGTCAAAAAAGGATTTCAAGACTGACCTGGTCTACTTAGAAAGACCTTGTCACAAAATAAATTATATAAAAGGCGTGTGGATATAAACAGTGGGGGTGTGTTAGCGACATGTTCCAGTTTCTTTTGATTGTTGTACCAGGGCACTTGAGCAAAAGCAATTTAGGGAGAAAAAAGTTTATTTCATTTACAGGTTATAGTCCACCATTGAGGGAAGTCAGGGCAGAATCTTCCAGCAGAAACTGTGGAGGAACACTACTTGCTGCCTCTCTCATGGCCTCATGCTTGCTAGCCTTCTTACATGCTCTAGGACACCGAACATGCATGAGGTTCTAGACCAGTCTGCTGTCTGACTGCTCATCTATCTCCACCTCCCTTTCCCCCCTCTCTCTCCATCTCTCCCCTCTCCTTACCTCTCTTCTTCTCTCCCTCTCTTCCTCTCCACTACCCCTCTCCCTCTCCCACTCTGCCCCTGTCCCTTTCCCTCTCTCTGTCTCTCCCTCTACTCCTGTCCCTCTCTTTCCTCCTTGCCTCTATTCTCCCCAATAGCTTCTCCCTGTCCATCTCTCACTCTCTACCTGTTACTAGCTGGGGGACTTCAGCTCCAGGTTCTTTTCGAGTAATATCTATGAGAGCTCTCTGCCCTTCTCCCCAGAGAGCGATGAGTAACCAGACCAAGCAAGAGAATTGTTTTTATAATGATTTTTTACTAGCAACTTTAATATCCAAGGCATCAATGGGAGTTACAATCTTAATAGGCATGGGGGGATTGATAACGGGCAACACACAGGCAATTCAATATCACAATTATTAATCTTACTAATCCTAATACATAAACCCAATTCATAACCTTAGTCTAACTTATTCATAAAACACTTCTTAACCTTAATACAACTTATCCATTACCTATCTATAAATCACTTCTTAACCTTAATACAACTTATCCATTAACATTTCCTAATCTTATCAATTATCCATAAGATATCTCTTAACATTTCACACACTAAACATATGTATTAACACATCTATGCTCTTGTCTTAACATCTCATACACACATGAAA
The DNA here is from genome assembly GCF_018167655.1 of Microtus oregoni. Taxonomy (NCBI): domain Eukaryota; kingdom Metazoa; phylum Chordata; class Mammalia; order Rodentia; family Cricetidae; genus Microtus; species Microtus oregoni. The sequence goes on from NW_024544601.1 coordinate 1,360,353, forward strand.
TAGTATCATATGACCCGGTACTCCCCGGCTTAAAAAGGCTTTTGAATTTCTTCAGGCTGGATGCCTGACCACACTGGGAGCTGGATAGCGAGGTTCTCTGTAGTCTGTGCTAGGGAGATAAGGTTCCCATGTCTTGTTCCAGGCTGGTATTAGGTGCTGGATCAATCCTTGACCATGTAGTCTCTGGCCTGGTGCTAGTCTATCTCAGAATGTAGGGTTTTTGGACTCGGCTTTTCTGGTAACCGAGTCTGGGGAGACAAGGCTTTTAGTTCTCTACTCTCGAAGACGAAGCTTTGCTCTCGGGATGGCAAAGTGTTCTGAAAGGCAGAGTATCTTGTCTGTTCTCGGGAGACAGACCTTCAATGTCCACTCTCAGGAAATGAGGCTTTGTATTCGGGATGAAAGGCATTAAAGGTCTGTTTTCAGGAGATGAAGCTCTGTACTTGGAAGACAGAGCATTAAATGTTTAGGCAAGGGGGTTAATATTTCTGCTTTTCAGGAGGCAGGCTTGGAGGATCTCTTCCATGGAGTCCGGATGCCCAAGCCATTGTGAAAAGTGATACGACTGCCCTGCTTCAGCCCTCTCTTTTCGCCAGTTCAAAACTGCCCCTCATTTGATCCTTCTGATAACCAGATTCCTAGGTTATTAGTATCGACTGGCCACAGAAGGATGGGGGTCCCTCTCGTGTGGCAAGATTACTTTGTTACCAAGGTTGCTAGGTGCAGCCTCCCCCAGATGGGTGTGACAGCCTTCAAGCGGGCAAATGTTCTCTTAATATTTCACCTTAGTACTTTTCCACACCACACACAAGAAGAAATTCTTTTACATTACACCAAGTTACATTCATTCTTATTCTATAAATTTCCTGCTCTATCTACACTACAGATTCCCCTTTTTTATTCATTCAGAGGAATCTGTTTCCATGCTCATTACACTACCTCTCTTCATCTCCCCCTTTCCCTTTGTCTCCCTTTCTACATCTTGTCTCTTGCTCTACCATACTCTCCCTATCTCCCTTCCCTCTCCCTCTCTCCCTTTACTCTCTCTTCCCCTCTCATTCTCTCCCCTCCTCTCTCCTTCTCCCTTCCCATCTCCCCCTCTCTCCACCTCTGCCTCACCCTCTCTCTCCCTCTTCACCTCTCCACCTCTCTTCTTCTCCTTCTCTGTATCCCTCTCTCCATATACCTCTCTTACCCTCTGTTCTTCTCCATCTCTCTTTCTCTCCTCTCCCTGTCCTTCCTCTCTGTATCCCTCTCTCTCCTACTCTCCCTCTCCACCTCTATCCATCCCCATCTCCCCCTCTCCTATTTCCCTCTCTCTCCCTCTCTCTCTTTCTCCCTTCTCTCTCCCTCTCTGTCTTCCTGTCTCACCAACTCACTCTCCCTCTCTTCTCTCTCTCCCTTCCTATCTCACCCCTCTCTTCATCTCCTCTCCTTCTCCCACTCTCCCTTTCTCCCTCTCTCCCTCTCACCATGCCCATTTCTTCTCTCTCCTATTTCTCACTCTCCCTCTTTCTCAATTTCACCCTCTGCACCTCTCGATCTCTCTTACCCTCTTTCCTTCTGTCCCCTTTTCTCTTCTTCCCTTTCCCATCTCCATTCCCCCTCTCCCACTCTCCTCTCTTCCCCTCTCCCGCTTTCCCCATCACTTTTCTCTTTTTCTGTCTCCCTCTCCTCTCTCCCTTCTCTCTCCTTCCCCCATCTCCCTCCCTCTCTGTCCATTTCTTCCCTTGTACCTCTCTCTCCCCCTCTTTAATTCTCTCTCCCCCTCTTTCTCTCTCCTTTTCTCCCCCTTTCTCTCTCCCCTTCTCTGTCTCTTTCTCTGCCCCTGTACCTCTCTTTCTCCCTCTTTCCCGCTACCCTCTCTCTGCCTCTCTTCTCTCCTTCCACTCCCTCTGTCTCTCTCCCTGTCCCTCTCTCCCTCTCCCCTCTCTCTTTCTCTCAAGACCTTTCCTTCTATTCATCTCTCCTTCTCATCTCCCTCTCCCTCTCTTCCTTTTCCTTCTCTCTCCTCCCTGTTTCCCTACCCCTTTCCTTTTCTCCATCTCTCCACCTCTCCAACTCCTTCCTTGTTTTCTCCCTCTCCTGTTTCCCTCTTCCCTCTCTCTCCCTCTCCCTTTATCACTCCCTCCCTCTTTTTGACCTCTCTCCTCTCTTCCCTCCCCCTTCTCTTTGCTCTACCACACTCTCTGTATCTCCCTTCCCTCTCCCTCTCTCCATCTCTCTCCCTCTCTCCCCTCACCCTCTCTTCCCCTCTCATTCTCTTCCCTCCTCTCTCCTCCTTTCTCGTCTCTCCCTCTCTCTACCTCTGCCTCACCCTCTCTCTCCCTCTCTCCTCTCTCTTTAGTTCTCTCTCCCTCTTCCTCTTACTCCTTCTCTCTATCCCCCTCTCTACCTCTACCCCTTTCCTATTTCCGCCTCTCCCCCATTCTCTCCCTCCCTTCCACTTTCCCCCATCACTCTCTCTCCATATTCCCTTGGCTCCTCTCCATTCCCCTCTCATCCTCTCCTCTCACCCAGTCTCCCTCACTCTCGCTCTCTTTCTCTCTCCCTTTCTCCCTTCCTCTCCTCATCAACCTCTCTTTCCCCCTCTATTTCCTTCCTTTTCTCTCTTTTCTATCTGCCCATTTCTGCTCCTGTACCTCTGTCTCCCTCTCCACCTCTCTAACTCCTGCCCCTGTCCTCCTCTCCCTCTTAATCTCTCTCCTTCTCTCCCTTTCCCCTTTCACTCCCCTTTCACTCTCTTGCTCTCACCCCATCTCCCCTCTTCCTCTCTCTATGTCCCTCTCTCCACTCTCTCTCCTCCTATCCATCTCCACATTTCTTTCTCCCACTCTCTTCCTTTTTCCCTCTCTTCCTTCCCTCTCCCTCCGTCCTTCTCTCCCCATTCCTCTCCTTCTCTCCCTCTCTCTTTTCCGCCTACCTTTCTTTGACTCTCTCCCTCTCCTTGCTTCTGACTGCATCTCTCTGTCACTTTCTCCCTCTTTCTCTCTTAGTCTCTTAATCTCTTCCTCCCCTTTCCTTTTCTCCCTCCCCCTCTACTCCTCTCTCCCTCTTCCCCTCTTTCCCTCTCCTCTCCTCTCCTCTCCTCTCCTCTCCTCTCCTCTCCTCTCCTCTCCTCTCCTCTCCTCTCCTCTCCTCTCCTCTCCTCTCCTCTCCTCTCCTCTCCTCTCCTCTCCTCTCCTCTCCTCTCCTCTCCTCTCCTCTCCTCTCCCTTTCCACCACTCCCTCTTCCTCCCACTACAGAATTAAGAGCCAGTTACTTTCTGGGCAATAGTGGCACACTTCTTTAATCCCAACACTGGAGTGGGGGGCAGAGACAAGTAGGTCTCTTGAGTTCTACACCAGCCTCTTCTACAATGTGAGTTTCAGGACTACCAGAACTAAACAGAGAAATCCTTTCTTAGAAAACCAAACAAGGAGGTCAGCTACTACAAATTTCATGAGAAAGCTTCACAGCTATCAGTAGACTTATTTTCTCTATTTTTAACTATATAAAAAATAGACGAAAATATATATGGGTGGTTTGTCTTTATGTATGTTGGTGTACCACATTTGTTTCTAGTGCAGTTTGTGGGTCACCATGTGAGTGCTGAGACTCAAACCCCAGGCCACTCACTCAGTAAAGAGCAACCATTGCTCTTAACTTACAAGCCATGGCCTCAGGAAGCTGGTTTAAAAGAGGGAGAAAGAGCTCACTAGGTAAGGTTGGAAAGACAATGAGAGTAAGGGTAGAAGGCATGCCCTAGAGAACAAAGTGCTGTAATGTTAGCCTAGAGGCCTGAGAAAATATGACATACTTGAGTAACCACAAAAATTCTGTATGATTGTGTGAATTATTTTGGTTTTCAATTTTATTGAAATGCTGTTTATTTACAACATAGTGTATCCATTAAAAGAACAAAGTTTCATAGTTTTGATACACACCCCCACAAATGACTATTATAATCAAGATACAGAGATTTTTGCTCTCTAGTATCCATTGTATTTCATCTCTTGCAGTTTTAGCTTCAGAAAAACATTGATAAGTTTCCTGTTTCTGAAGATCAACTTACCTTTTCTAGATTTAAAATTTGTTTTTTTTAAAGACTGGGTCTTGCTGCGTAGACCACACTAGCTTGAAATTTACTATATACTAACATGGCCTTGGACTTGTAGCAATGTAACTGCCTTTGTCTCCCAAATGCTGGCATTATAGCTGTGCACCATGTCTTAATCTGATTTCTGTTCTTATGCTGTGATAAAAAATGAACCAAAACCAGCTTGGAGAGGAAAGGGTTTATTTTAGCTTAGACTGTATAGTCCATCACTGATAGAAAATCAGGGAAGAAACTCAAGGTGTGATCCTATAAGGAGGAACGTTGCTTACTGGCTTGATGCCCAGAGTTTACTCTTTCTTTTAAGATTTATTTATTTTATGAGCATTTTGCATGCATGCATACCAATCTATAGGTATAAAAGTAAGTTAGAAGACAGTTTAACAGCATGACAATTTAGCAAAATAACATTAATAGTTTTCCCTCTAGGGCATATGGGTTTTTGATCAGGTTTTCTTCATGAGGCAATTGAATTCCCTCCTATGAAGACCTCAAATGCACTTCAGAAAAGCCTGTACACATTACATCCAAGTCTTTTTCTCCCCCTTCCCCACCCCAGAAAATTGTTAAACACAGTAGAAAGGTGGAGTTAATGTGGAAGTATGATCAGTGAAAGAGACAAAAGGAGTCCTCACAAGTCTCTTTGGGGAGTCTGGTCTTGCCAAAATCTACATTGAGGGAAATCACTAAAATAATCCATCCTTCCAGGAAACAAATAAATTGAGAAATAATATTTAAGAGGGGATCAATATCCCCAGTTGATAAAATATCTGAGATTTCAGTTTCCAACCAAAATTACAAGAGGTGCAAAGAAACAGTATACCTGAATGGCTGAAGAAAGAATCAATAAACTTAATGATAAGTCAATTTAGATTACGTATTTTTAAATAAAACAGCACATTATATATTATTTTTATCTCTATGGAGTGTCTACCATAGGTAATCCTGCTCAGACACAAAGAAGTTTGCTTAGAGCTATGGGGTATGAAGGGCTAGAAGAAAAATCGCAAATGGGTACAGGGTTCTGTTTTTCTCCTATTTTCCTTTTTATTCCTTGGCAGGTTTATACATATATTCAAGGGATTTCAGTAGTATTCTCTCTCATCCTTCTTCCCTCTTCTTCTGAAACTCTTTATCCCAAAAAGTCCCTCTCCTCCTATTCTCAAGGCTGTTTATGTGTGTAAACTGGGTTTCATTTTGATCTGATATGTGGCTACACATATCTGGCTGTGCTAAAAGCCATCTGATGATACACTTGAAATGCTTGGACTCTATGATATGTGGGGTATATTTCAGTAAAGTTTATATATAGATATATATAGTTTTCTGTACTTTGTGCGGTACACTCACTTTGACTGTGTCTTTGGTTTCAGTTATGATCGTTGAATACCGTTGGTCACTTGAGTTGATTTTGCCAATTATGCCTGGGGTCATTCATCGAATGCCTTAGAAAAACAATTTGACTGACTCAACTCAGCTTTGTGTGCTGTCTTGGTGATAGTTAATGCTAAATATTGACTTTTTAAAGAGATGCCTAAAATCTGGTAAAGCATTATTTTTGGATAAGACTGTGAGAGTATATTGGGCTAGGGTGTGAACAGGCAGACCAAGTAATAAAGATCCATTCTAAATATGGGTAGATACCACCCAATCAAATAGGGCCCAGGTAGAATAAAATAAAAGTGGAAAATTTGGTTTTTCTCTCTTATGGAGTTGGGATGATCTTCTCCTAACATTCCTGGAATCATAACATGAGTTTATGCAATCTTGGAACGATTTTGTACCAGAAACCCCTCATACACGCAAACTCACAGGTCTTTTGCCTCAGTTTGAGTTATAATACTAGTTTTCCTGGCTTTGAGGCTTTTGAACTAAGATTAAACCAAACTCCTGATATCCAGGGTCTCCACCAGCTTGCAAATGATGTGACATAGGACTTCTCAGTCTCTATATTTGCACAAGCTAGTTTTCCCAAGAAGGCCCCTCTCATTCATATAAATATATATAAACATGTATATGTATTATTGAATTGTAAAAGCAAAGGATATCTATCAAATTGATTCTTTTCTTTTTTCAAGATGGGGTTTCTCTGTGTAGCTTTGGAGCATGTCTTGGAACTCTTTCTCTAGACCAGGCTGGCCTCTAACTCACAGAGATTCGCCTGCCTATGCCTCCTGAGTGCTGGGATTAAAGGCTTGATTCTTTTCTTTATAACTCTGATTAAAGTACTTTTCATTTTCTAGTAAACTGGTTCATATTTTTTTGACATGATAGAAGTAGGAAATTCAAGTAAGAAAGAAAAACCACAGGTCTCAATTAAAAAGTAGGCCATCCATCATTTCCTATGTTATTTATCCAGAGAAATAGTAAGACAAGCCCAGATTTATGAGGTGAGGGCATTTGTACTATGTCTGGTTGAGAAGAACTACAAAACCACATTCTTAAGACATCTAAGGAGTGGTTAAAGAGAATGAGATAATGTGGTTACTTCTGTAAACAATCCACCATTCAATAACTAGCCCATGTCCTTTTAAAACCCCTTTCTATATCCATAAGGACATAATAATGCTTGTTTTGTTTGACATTCAATATATAGCAATTAACTCAGTGTCTGATGCCAAGAAGCTTTAATGTATGTATTTTTAATGAATGATGAAATAAATAATGGGCAAAATGTAAGAAGAAAGCATTTCTAAGGATGCTAGAGCACAGGATCTTGTGCTTCCCACAGCTGATACAATTTCAGTGCACAGTTTCTAGTACCAAAACTTGTCACTCTTTGTATATGGGACTTTATTAGACCATCAGAATCCATTGTTTCCAAGAATATGCAAGTTCAAGGTGGTGGAGCATTGTCTTCCTGTGGATACTGTGTCTCCAATAGATTCCATAAAGTTCTTCAGTGATTTCTGCTTCTATATAATGAATGCTTTCTTCCCTTCTCTCTTTCACTTCCTCACTCCACTCTAACAAGTTAGATTGTGTTAATCTAATAAATGACCTCCCAAATAATCTAGAATCTACTTCATTGTGCCTGTAAATGTTAGCTTATGTGGCTAAAGCAAATTCACAGATGTGTTTAAGGTTCTTGACATAGGAGATTCTTGTTTAGAGTCAGAGAGAACCTACATGTATTCACACATGCCCACTTTAGAGCAAGGCAGAGATAGATTCGGCGTAAAAGAAAAAGAAATGTGACCTCTAGAACAAGATGTTGTGCTGTTGGCTAAAAACATAAAGAAAGGGACCACAACACCAAGAATGTACTTTTATGAGCTTTGAAAGGCATAGAAAATATTCTTCTCCAGAGCTTGCAGAATGAGGATGCCACTAGAAACTTGCTTTCCACCCAGTGTAACTGATTTTGGTCTTCTGACCTGCTGATGTGTAGGAGTCTAAATGTGTGTTTGAAGGTACCATATTTTTGGTGGTTCACTATAGCAACCATAGGAATTAAACATATAGCTTCTAGTACCTGGAAATGGGTTGCTGCTCTAATGAGTATGCAAAATTGTGGATGTGCCTTTGTATTTGGATACTGGATGAACACAGCAGAGAAATCTTATGCTGCCCTAGGAATACCTAAAAGACATCATAACCAGATTCCAGACAGAAATGTGACCATTGATGATGTAGCTGGAAAAAGCTTAGAAGGATGTTAGAAACATGTCATTGGAAACTGATGAATTGCGGATGTGTACTCCTTGGGTGATACACGCTAAGATTAGGGACACCGCCACATTACTACATTTCCAAACACATCAGAGGAAAGGATAAGAGCTTTTTCCACAGTATCACAATATGCTTGAAGAATAAAATGGGCATACAGAGACAATCAAGAACCAGGTATCTCTAGTCTTTGTCAGTGCTTTTACTGAGGTTGACCTGAAAATGTCATTCTGAACTAGGCCCTGTTGCATAGGCCTATAATCTTGGATATTCTGGAGGCTGGTACAGAAGGATTACCAGTTCAAGGCCTGCTTGGGCTACAGAGTGAGTTTGTGATTTGTCTGGGTACCTCAGCGAGGCTCTGCATTGCAATTTAAAGAGGAAAAAGTGGTTGGGAGTACAGTTCAGGGTTTTAGATAACTACATTTTACCCAGGAGCACATGGGCCTTTGGTGTGAAAATATACTTCACCTTCTCAGCCCAAGTGAATTGACTGCATTCTATTACTACAGTTTTAACCACCTTCTATGACTGTTAGTGTGCCTTCAAATACTGTTAGTTTAACTGCTGTCTGTTACTGTTGCTTTAAGCACCTCCTATTTCTTTTGATCTAATTACCTTCTGTTAGTGTTGCTCTAACTTCCTTTCTGATTCTGTTAGCCAAACCCCTTCTGCTTCTGTTTTTTTTTTTTTTTAACTGCCTTCTATTTCTGTTGGTCTAGTCACTTTCTGTTAACTGCTGGTCTAAATACCTTCTGCTAACTGCTTGTCTAACTGTAGTCTGTTACTGGTGCTTTAACCACCTCCTACTGTTAGTGGAATAGCCTTCTATCACGGTTGTTTAACTCCATTCTATTACTACTGTTGCAACTTTGCATTCAGTTAAAGAATGTTCTCTGTGGCCCCAAACATAAAATGATTGTTTAAAATGGAAGATAGATAACAAAACTAATCACCATGAGTTTACCATGTGACTTTTCTTAGCTTTGGGCATGGAAGGCAAGCTAATGGTATTGTACTATGTCTTTAGTTTACCTTTTAATTCTGTGGTAATTTCAGGGACCTATACTGTTTATGGGGTTCATACATCACTAAACAAGCATAATCAGTTAGAGAATTGCTTGTTTAAATACTAGAATTTAAAAATTTTGTTTCCTATTTGAGATTGTCTTCTTTCCCAATTTCCAACTCTTTGCATATAGTCTTATAAAGACAATGTTCTTCTCTGGTTACTTCTGGCTTTGTAGGGGAATCATTCCTGACCCCTTTAGAATATTTTTTCTTTTGTCTGGATTTTAGTTTGTTTAATTGATTCCCTTAGTAGTAGCCAGTTAGCATTCTTTTTTGTAATAAATATATTAAGTGATCTTTTGGTTTCATAGGGACACACAACATGCCAACTCTTCTAAGCCCCCTGTTTATTTGGGGTTTTCATATAATGATGTGAATATCTGAACAGAAATGTTCTCAGACCTTGTGGCTTTTGTAAGAAAAAATAATATTGTACTATTGTAACTGAAGGGCTTTGTTTTTCATGTTAAAGTTTTTGTTTTACAATGAAATCGCGTTTCCTATCTGAACTGCATGGTACTGGTTTGTCCTATACATTTTCCAGAGAACATGCACAGACAAAAGAATAAGGATCACAGTAGGAAAGTTTCAGTACTCAGAGAATAATGCCTAAAACACATACCGCACAGAGAATTAGCCATTGCTTGAAAGTATATTAAAATAGCACAATAATAATGAATAAAGCAGGGCTGATGTGTATACTTTGTACGAACTAACAGTAGGCCGATTTGGAACATTTCATAGGTGCTGATTCAGGCATTCCAGGTATAATTAGAGACTGTAAAACTTGGTCGGTTTTTCCCTCTATTGGATATGTAATTGGTAAAGATCTTTTCCAGTTCTGTAGGCTGCTCCTTTGTCTGAATTATGGTGTCCTTTACCATACAGAAACTTTTCAGTTAATGAGGTTTCTTTAGTTGTTGATTTCTGTGCCTGTGCTATTGGTGTCTTGTGCAGAAAGACTTTTTCTGTGTCCAATGAGTTCAAGATTATTTTCTACTTTCCCTTCTATCAGATTCAGGATGTCTGGTCTTATGTCAAGGTACTTGGTCTACTTGGAGATGAGTTTTGTGCAGGACAATAGATCTGGGTTTACTTTCATTCTTCTACATATCTTCCTCTAACCAGAACCATTTGTTGAAGATGCTGTCTTTTCTACAGTGTACACTTTTAGCTTCTTTCGAAATTTATGTTTCCATAGGTGCGTGGACTTATGTCTGGGTTTTCAATTCAATTCCATTGATCAACACGTCTGCTTTTATGCCAATGTCATGCTGTTTTATTACTATAGTTCTATAGTACAATTTGAAATCTGAGATGGTGATACCTCTAGCTGTTCTTTTATTATTCAGGATTGTCTTAGCTATCTTGGGTTTTTTGTTTCCATATGAAGTTGGAAATTGTGATTTTTATTCAATTTCTGTAAAGAATTATATTGAAATTTTATGGGGACTGCATTGAATCTATAGATTATTTTGGTTGGATGGCCATTTTCATATGCTCCATAATCATAACAGATCTTTCCATCTTCTGGGATCTTCTTTAATTTTTATTCAATGTCTTAAAGTTTTTAATTATGTAAGTCTTTCATTTGCTTGACTAGTGCTACCCCAAGATATTTTTGAGGCTAGTATGAAAGGTATCGTTTCCTGGATTTATTCTCAGTCTGTTTGTCATTTGTCTATAGGAAGGCTACTTGTTTTTGGTGTCAATTCTGTATCCTGTTACTTTGCTGAGGGTTTTCATCAGCTAGAAGTTCCTTGAAGCATAATTAATAAAACTCAGAGAAAAAATTGGGGTTCAACATGAAGACCAGAAAAGCAAAGCAAGCAGCTGCCGGCTCTTACCTCAATCAGAGTCCGAAATAACAAACCTGCCTCCAGGAATCTCGGAATGAGATCGAGACTAAGAACTGTCTCCTCCCATTTTGTAATTCTCTCTAGTTCTGGGATTAAAGGCCTACACCACTACCACCTAGTTTCTATGGCAAGCTACTATGACTACTGGGAGTAAAGGTGTGTGTTATTGCTGCCTGGTCTGTGAGGTTGGCTAGTGTGGCTGTTTTACTTTGTGATCCTCAAGCAAGCTTTATTTATTAAAATGCAAATGAAATGCCACTACATTTCTTGGTATGTCTTTAGGATCTTTTATGTATAAAATCATATCATCTGCAAATAAGGCTACTTTGACTTTTCTTTTATTGTTTGTATCCCTTTGATCTCCTTCAGTTGTCTTACTGCTCTAGGGACGGACAAGATGGACTTCTGAATTAGTTAGTTTTTATTGATGTAATAAAATCAAGGTAACATGTTACTAGGAACTATTTACTTTGGATTTATCATTTCACAAGGATAGCAGCCATTACCATGGGGGCAAGAGACAGCTCTGTATTGGGCTGGTTCCATTCACTGTGTAAAGCTATCCTTGGCAGATATCCTATGCCTCTAGCATGCCCAGAATGATGCCCCCAACAAAATCAAGGTTTCACTTTCACAGTTTCATCCATTGGCTCCTCGGGGCCTCTTGCCCTCTCAAAGCCTTCATGTAGTGACTGCCCTGTAACACATTGCCTGGCCTCAAAGCTTCTCCATGACCAAAAGGAAGATTCCACAACCCCTTTACTCATGCATCCTTCATTCCTCTAAAGCCAGAATAACATGGATAAAACTATCAAGTACTGATGACCACTTGATACAGAGCCTGGCCCCACATGATACGGAGCCTGGCCCCCTTTAAACACATTTGCGGCAGGTTTCACTTGTTTCACGGTTTTTAGGAGCAGAAAGTTCCACAGGCCATTTACTTCCACACGATGGCATCTTAGCTTGGTGGGGAGGGTCTTACCCTGAGGACACCCTTCACTTTATTCAATTGCTAATCAGCCTCCCCTCAACCTCTTACCTATTTCAGCACAAGCAGTGACTTCAACATTGACTTTCTTGGTGGTTTTTTTTCTTCAAACTGTACGTTTTATATTTCTTTTTGTCCCATTTGCCGTTTATTTCTGTTATAGGCACGAATAATAGCAATTACTACATCAGAATCACTATTAAGGTATCTTGATATTTCTGAAAAAGACATTAGTACTTTTAAAATTTAGTCTCAGGCAAATATCCTATGCCTCTGTTAGGTCCATTTGATTTATGATGCTATTTATTTTTGTGTTTCTCAGTTTAGTTTTTGTTTGGATGGTCTATATGGCAAGGTTGAGAAATTGAAGTCATCCACTATCACTGTGTGAGGGTCAGTATAATATCTGTACTAGTGTTTATGTGAAACTTGGGTGCCCTGGTGTTTTGTGCAAAAATATTTAGAATCGCAATATCCTCTTAGTATATTTTTTCCCTTAATGTGTCTGATTTTCTATCTCTTCTGATTAGTTTTGTTTTGAAGTTTGTTTTTTCAAACATTAAAATACTATTGTTATGTTGAAACACCATGACCAATAGCAAGGCAAGGAGAAAAAGTTTATTTGGCTTATACCTTCTACATGACTGTTCACCACTGAAGGAAGTCAGGATAGGAACTTAACCAGCACAGGGACCAAGAGGCAGGAGCTGATGCCACAGAAGAGTGCTTTGAATTTGGCATGTAGCTTGTTCTTTTATAGTCAAACACAAGCATGAATTCTTGTTTAGATATTTTTACATACCAAATCTTTATTTTCCATAAGTTTCTCTCAATTTGGCACATGTAAACTCAGCCAAGATATTTTCTTTCTTCCTAAGGTATGAAGTTTTTCAAATGAAGCTGCTATTGGTTGATTATCTCAGTAGTCCACAAAGTGTCGAGTATGGACAGCCACTATTTGAGTTGGTCCAGGAAAATAATGGACCTGAGTCATGTTCTCCTTAGTCAATCACACCTCTATTTGTATCTTAACAAAAACCCAGGAAATGTAGACCTGGAAGTCATGGACATTGTATTTTGAATGTCTGTTATCAGCACACACAAGCCTTGGAGAGTTTTTAACCAAGGACTTTAAATCAACAAATTTGTTTGCCTACAAGATAGGTACTTTGAATTTTCTATATTCTTTTAAATGCAACTTGGGTTTTCTCATGGGCTACTTCAGATCACTCTCCCCGTTGCTCACAAAAAGAGATGTTTTTCTTTATGGTTTGGGGTTCAAAATCTTCCAAATGATAACGTGTGCACCCCAAAAGTAACTTCTGGGTATGCAATGATTGGTCATTTAATCTAGGGAAGAAAAAAAGAGGCAGAGGATGGATGGTTCTCTTTTTATGTTGCTATGGACACTACTCTCTTTGCAGTGTACCAAAGAGACTTCTTTTCTTGAAAAAAAAAAAAAGAAAGAAAACAAGAAGCCAAAAGGGGATGATGATGGGAAAGAAAATCTCTGAAACACCCCCAGATTATCCTCTTGTTTTCAAGCCTGCCAAGGTGTGGCCCCCAACAAAGCAGTTCCTTAATGAGGACCTTTGACATAGAGTGACTGTCTACCTTCTTCAAGGTGCCCCCACCAGTATGGACTTGGGATTGCTGGCCTGAGGAAATTCATTACCAGTTCTTGGATATGTATTTGTCTAAGATTCTTAATCACCCCCCAACCCAGTTATGGCGTGCTTTAAAATCTTTTTTTTTTCCAAACACAGTCCTTGTTTATTTTTATTTATTTTTTCTTTTATTAAAAATATCTTTTTTCATTTTACATACCAATCCCAGTTCACATTCCTTCCCATCCTTCTATTCCCTACTTTTTCCCCCACCCTATTCCACATCCACTCCTCAGAGAGGGTAAGGCACATTGCTTTGAGGAAGGCCCTCCCTACTATATCTAGGCTGAGCAAGGTATCCCTCCCAAGAGAATAAGATCCCAAAAAGCCAGTACAGTGGGAATAAATCCTGGTGCCACCATCAGTGACTCCTTAGTCTGCTCCTACTGTCACCCACATTCAGAGGGACTAGTTTGGTCCTATGCTTGCTCCTTTCCAGTCCAGCTGGAGTTGGTGAGCTCCCATTAGTTCAGGTAAACTGTTTCAGTGAATGAACCCTTCATGGTCTTGACCTCTTTGTTCATATTCTCACTCCTCCCACTCTTTGACTGGACTTTGGGAGCTCAATCCCGTGCTCCACTGTGGCTCAGCATGATTTTAAATCCTAACTCTTAACTATGACCCATGACCTCTGTAATAGAGGAACATATTCTGTGTGCTATGAGAATTCCTAGTTTTAGAGGGCCCACAAAAGGTACATCTATCCTCCGCTAAGGAAGCCTTTTATTTTAATTTTCATTCATGCCACATAAGACCAAATTTTATCTTACTCCCCTTTATAATCTTCATGTCTATCTGATAGTAGTTAAGGAAGCATGTGACTTGCCAAGTGAATAGGGAAAAACAGTCATCCGTGGATTCCAGGCTTGCAAATAGCAAGGTTTTTTAGTAAAGAACTTGGTGACCAGCAGAAATGCAAATAATAAAATCAAGAGCACTCAGCCAGGTGAATGATAACGCTGGAACCCTCAGGTCCCTGTGAACTAACTGAAACACAAATAATGTACTTATGTCCACAATCTACAGAGGCTAAGCATATTGAAGTGGCTGTCCTAGTGTGTTTCTCTATTGCTATGATAAAATACTCTACTTGGGGAAGAGAGTTTATTTGGACTACAGATTAAAATTCATATCACTAAGGATATCCAAGGCAAAAAGGTGGAAACAGGAACTGAAGCTGAAACCATGGAGGAATACTACTTGCGGGTTTGCTGCCACTAGCTTCCTTAGCTACTTTTCTTTTTCTCTTATTTTTGGGATCATAATATAATCACATCATTTCCCTTTTCCTTCTTCTCCCTCCAAACTCCTCTTTCATACATCCCTCCATCTGTTTTTGATTTCTTCACCTCTTCCATACACTCCTCCTCCCCTCCTTGATTTTTTCAAATTTATGGTTTGCTTTACCATTAGTTGTTGTTATACACACACACACACACACACACACACACACACACATATCTATATACACGTGTGTACAAATATAAACATGTATATACATTGCTCAGTATGTATAATGTTATTGTGTTATCGTATTATGTTTTTAGGGATAATTGTTTGGTATTGAATAACTAATTGGTATGCTCTTCTCTGGCAAAGATCATTTCTCCCACCCAACTTTCCTCTGTTGCCAATAGATATTTATGTAGGGCTGAGTCTCACAGAAATTCACACATTAAATGTTTATTTTTATTCTTGTTCAGCTCATGATTGGGCAGTCATGTTGGTGAGACTTTATGGGTGTAACTTCTGTCTAGGAGACAAGAATCTCACAGTAAACTCTCTGAACCCTCTGAATCTTTCAATCTTTCCACCCTCTCTTCCACAGTGTTCCTGAACCTTAGCAGTTGTTTTATCTATGTATCCATTGGCACTGGACTCCACAACTTGTCATTTTGTTTGGCTGTGCTTCTGTAATGGTCTCCATCTGTTGCAAAATGAGAGATGGATTATATTTGTCTGTGGCTATAAGAACAAATATTTAGAGTGTAGCTAGAGATTATGCTGATTTAGTAAATTGGTGGTTTTAAGTTCTCTTCCAAGATCCATGACTTCACTAGCCCTGGGCACTTGGTTTTTGTTGAGTGAGTCTTAAGTACAATTAGAGAGCTGTCGGTTACCATCAAGGTATTCCATATTACTACTGCATCCCTAGGGTTACCGTGCCACTCTTGTTGCGGTGGTGGTTCATGGGAATCATAACTGGGAAGGATGAATGGTTGGTTTTTTCCTTTAGGTGCTTTCATTGTACCTGTTAGTACTACTCAGGGAGGAGGCATTCAGGTCAGTTCCAGATCAGGGGCCTCTGGGTCCCATGTCTGAAGTGATTTGTTTTTTCAGAAATATGGACTTACTTTCTATTTCTGGGGGTCAACCAAGTGCAGTAGTCATAGATGTAGGTTTGGGTAGTCTCTTGAAGAACACTGACCAGTAATACCAAAGGAGGTCTCTCATGCCTGGTGTTGAGTTTTTGCTAGAGGGTCTTTGCTTCTTGTAGGGAACATTTTCAGCCCAGGTGATAAAATTTCATTCAAATTATATGTGAATATTTATACACAATCTCAAGTATATTATATTTTTCCTTTTAACTTTTTCATATATCCTACCTGCTATTTGATACTTTCATCCTTCTGTATTTTTCTCTCCTCCTCCTTAATTAAAGCCACTGCTTTTCTCCCATGCCCTGATCAGACCACATGGACCCTGTTACTCCCTTCTCTACCCTGTCAGTGGTTCCCCTTTATGTTGATAGTTTCTGCAATTACTCCAGGATATGTACTCACGTCTGAAGATTTAGAGCTAGGCACCTCCAATGGGAGAGAACATAGGGGGGTTGTCTTTTTGGGTCTGGGTTGCTTCACTCAATATGATCTTTTTCTAGTTCTATACCTGAGAAGTTCATGGTTTTATTTTTTTATATAGCTGAAGAGTTTTCCATAGTGTATCTATTCTATATTTTTATTATCCATTCAACAATTAAAGGGCATTTAGGATGTTTCCACTTCCTGGCAATTGTGAACAGTATAGTAATGGATATGGTGGAGCAAGTATATGTACTGTAGGCATTTATCAAGGAGTGGTAGAGCTGAGATTTATTTTTAAATTATTTTAAATTAAATTTTAAATTATTAAGCTATTGTGAATGAGAGTATGCCCAGTATTTGCTTTTCTGTTTGTGCTCATGTCAAGAGAAGGGAGACCAGGAAAGGCCTGTGGCACCCGGATATCTTGGACCAGAAAGACAGAAATCAGGTTGGAAAGTGGGCAGGGATACAAGCAGGGAGTGTACACAGACAGAGAGACCAGTAGTGTCTCTCAGAGAGCTGCTCTTGAGGAACTGGCACCCTAGGTGCTCTTCTGGGGTTACCGTAGATATGGAAGAGAGTAGTATATACAGAAGAGAACAGCAAAACAAGGAAGGGGTTTAAAATCATCAGCACTGGACACTATGGCTTCACAGAGAACAAGTAGTTATGGGCTCTTCTGAGGCAGGTGAGACCAGAGAAGCAACAGAGGGGGCAGATGCCAACAGAGAGCCCCCAAATGATCAGAGTCATACAAGAAGAAGATACAAGAATGAACTCGAGGGCTTTAGAGTGAAAAAAGGGAACTGAAACTCAGAACAGGGAAGAGAGTGGCATCCTAGTGGCAAGAACCCCAGGGAAAGGAAAGAGGAAACTGGAGAAGATCCCAGGCAGCAGGATTCAGGAAATGGAGAGGATCCAGAAAGAATCCCCTAGAAAAAGCAGTCCAAAGCCAAACAAGGAAGTAGATGGAGGAAATAATGGGGACATAACATAAGGGAAAAAGATAGAGATGGTATTGAAGAGTAAATCTGTTCCAGGAGAATACTGGGGGAAAGGGTGGCATCTCAAGCTACAGAATCAGCGAGAATTCTGAGCATGTCCTCTTCCAAAAATAGATGTTTTTCAAATTGGAAAAACTCATGTGGATGTGGAATGAACAAGTTCAAAGGAGAGTACAAATAGTGTACAGGAATTATAAGCAAGCCTACTAAAATAAGTAAATTGAATCAAAATGACTCTCAGAACTGTTTGAGGAGGTCAGTCAAATCTCTACCAGGAAAGCATATTTGACATGTTTATCAGTGCCCTGTAATTAATGAAAGGTTAATAGACAGTTTTCAACTAAAATACATTATTTCTACAAACAAAACAGTAAAATCCTAGTCCAAACAGGCTGTCATATTTCCTTCAAAATTTCAGCAAATAAGGCTATATACAAAGATGTTTGTAGGAGTTGTAGATGTTGCTTGGTAGTAGGGCCCTCAACTTGCATGCTCAAGGCCCTGAATTTGATTCATAAGATCTCACACAAAATTGTAGGTGTAAACAGACAAATATTATGGTCCATATTCTGAGTAGACCTCCATGTATACTGAAAACTCAGTTTGTAATGAAGACTGATTCCTTGTAATTGGGAAATTGCTATTTATCTTAACTACATGAAAAATGGATGATCTGTTTTCTCTTTAAGTTTTGCATTTTATTTATCATCTTTCTCTCTTCTCCTTCCCTCATTCTTCCCTCCCTCCTTCCTCTGTATGTGTGTGTGTGTGTGTGTGCATGTATGTGCGTTCATATCTAAATCACAAAAATTCAAATGGATACTGTTTATCTTTCAAGAAAATTCCTGTATACCTTTGTTATTGTGAATAAAAGGCATATGCTTGGCTCTGAACTTAAATACCATAAGAGGATGTAGCCATGTTAGCTCTCAGTCCCACAGAATATGTTCATGGGCAACTGGAATGAAATATAGTAGAAACATTTCATTTTATTAGGGGAAAATATTAGCCTAGGTCTGCAAACTTGAAAGGTAGGTGCAGTATTGCTGCTAAAAATAGAAACTGTTCACATTTTCTGAGGATTTTCCACTTCTCAAGTATTAGTCAAATAGTTTCTGTGGTATCAAGGTATATATAGAGGTTCAGTCACACCTTGAGATCCTATAGCTCACACATTTGAGACCGAACTTAGACCAAGAGTTTGGCATCACATTGATCAAGATAAGCAACTTCAGATGAATTCTTCCTGGCATCTATTTTTCCACATCCCCAGTTTCAATCTTTTGCCTTTTCTCTTAGCCTACATTGGAATCTGCAAAGCTCTTGTTAATTTGTCTCTGGCATCTTACTGGTAGACTTTCTGTCAATAATTTTTTTTTTTTTGCAAAGGGCTCTTGCATTATCTAGGAACCCCATATTCGAGGTTTCTCAGGTCTATTGGCCCCTTCAGCGCTCCCATTTCATTCACCCCTCAACTTTTCTTCCTCCTTTGTCTTAGCTCCCCAATCCCTCTGTGCTCACAGAAAGCATGGAGCACCAGACCTTCCCCCAATTTCTTTCATCTCTAACCTGAAATGTACAGCTTTACTTTCTTTCTTTAGTCAGAGAAAGTTGCTCCAATTTTATATCCTCTGTCTTCTCTATACTAAGAAAAATTCAAATAGTCAGACCTCCAAAAGCTGATATTTGTAGAAAAATACAGAACTTGAAATATATTCAAAACAAATATATTGAAGACAACCTTATAGTGATATTTCCTATCTGTTGCAGAAAAAAATATATTTTTTATTTTAATTTTTCTAACAACCTCAAAGAAAAATGTGAATAATAACTGAATGTAAAATTTCTAAATATTATATATACATATATACATGCATATAAACTCATACACATGCAAATACATACACATGGCAATGGGCACTTTTCAAACCATCACTAAATAGCTCACAAAGCACATGTTATCACCCTTCCAAGTATAAAAGGATTGAAAGAATATACATTTCTATGGCACACCTTTCATTTCTCATGTATGTCTTCATATATAGCAATTAATCTTTGCCAATTTTGGTACAGATGTGTATCTTCCAAAGAATAAATTATGAGCACTGATAAAAGATTAGCTATGGAAAATGGAATATATGTAATTATATATATATATATACATATATATATGCACACACAAATCTATGTGTTACACATGGATAATGATAGCTACTATGATACACACACATATATAATTGCATAATATGGTATGGTGATAGAATACACAGTGATTATACTTTTTTTAAATGTCTTGACATTATGATCCTTCCAAATTGAGGAAATTGAGAATATTTTTGGCTCAAGGCCAAGAATAAGGTTGCCATATCTGCCCAGCAAAGAAAAACAATGTTATCACAAAGTTTAAAGTTCACTACAGTAGATAGTTTTCTAACTTGATCAGTGGACACAAGAAGAAGGCAAAAAGCAGAAGCAATCTCTGGCCCCAGGTTCGACAGTAGTGGACCTGAGATGAACTAAACATGTTGTTTCAGAATTGCCCAAATCATGGAATGCTGATAACAATAAAAGGAATAACATCTTTAGAGGCAGTTAATAATGATTTAAATCCTAACTTCACCACTTATAAACTGTGTGGCCACGGGAAAGTGATTGAATGCCTCTTTACTTTATTTTCCTTATTTGTAATTTAGAAATAATAAAAGTAACTAAAAGAGGTCATGTGAAGATTGAATCAGTTAATGTTTATAAAGCAAGACCTTAGAACATGAATTGACTCTTTTTTAATTTTATTCTTTAAAAAAAAGAGAAAAACGAAATAGACACACATAGAAACACACACAGACACACACATACATACAGAAACACACAAACATATTCAGATACACACATCACAAACACATACAGAAACACAGACACACAGATACATACAAAAACACACATAGACACATAAAGATACACAGTAACACACACAGAGATACATACAGAAACACACACACACACAAAAAAAAAGAGAAAAACTATCTTTTTTTCATTTTACATACCAGTCCCAGTTCCCACCTCCTCCCCTCCTCCCACTCCCTCCACCTATCCCCTGTCCACTCAGAGAGGGTAAGGCACATTGCTTTGAGGTAGGTCCAAGGTCCTCCCTACTATACCTAGGCTGAGTAAGGTATACATCCTAAGAGAATAGGTTCCCAAAAATCCAGTACAAGCAGCAGGGATAAATCCTGTTGCCACTGCCAGTGGCCCCACAGTCTGCCCCAGCCATGCAGCTGTGGACTCCATTCAGAGGCTCTAGTTTGGACCTATGCTGCTTTCTTCCCTGTCGGGCTGTAGTTGGTGAGCTCAGGTAGACTGTTTCAGTGGAGGTACCCTTCATGGTCTTGACCTCCTTGCTCATATTCTCACTCCTCCCACTCTTCAGCTGGACTTTGGGAGTTCAGCCCAGTTCTCGATGCCTCTGTTTCTTGATGAAGTTGCTGGATGAAGGTTCTATGATGACATTTAAGATATTCATCAACTTGACTACAGGGCAAGGCCAGTTCAGGCACACTCTGGTCTATTGCTTAGGAGCTTAGCTGGGGTCATCCTTGAGGATTCCTGGGAATTTCTGTAGAGCCAGATTTCTTGATAGCCCCAAAATGGTTCCCTCAATCAAAATATCTCTTTCCTTGATCTCATCTCTCCATCTTGACTATCCCATTCCCTCAAGTTCTCCTTTCCCCTCCCTACAATCCCCGGCCCCTTCTACCCTCTCTTTTCCCCCCGAACCCATACTCCCAATTTTTTTTAGGCAATCTTGTCTATTTCCCTTTTCCAAGTAGATCTATATATGTTTTTCTTAGGGTTTATCTTGTTACTTAGCTTCTCTAGGGTTATGGACTATAGGCTTGTTATCCTTTGCTTTAAGTTAGTATCCACTTATGAGTAAGTGCATACCATGTTCATCTTTCTGGGTCTGGGTTACCTCATTCAGGATGGGTTTCTTTCTAGTTCTATCCATTTGCATGCAAATTTCAAGATGTCATTTTTCTTTACCACTGAGTAGTGCTCCATTGTGTAAATGTACCATATTTTCTTTATCCATTCTTCTCTTGAGGGGCATCTAGGTTGTTTCAGGTTCTGGATATTACAAATAATGCTGCTATGAACATAGTTGAACAAATGTCCTTGTAGTATGACTGAGCATCCTTTGAATATATTCCCAAGAGTGATATTGCTGGGTCCTGAGGTAGGTTGATTCACAATTTTCTGAGGCAACACCATACTGATTTTCAGAATGATTGTACAAATTTGCATTCTTACCAGCAATGGAGGAGAATCTCCACATCCTCTCCAGCAGAAGCTATCATTGGTGTTTTTGATCTTAACCATTCTGACAGGTGTAAGTGGAATCTCAGAGTTATTTTGATTTGCATTTCCTTGATGGCTAATGGCTAAGGATGAACATTTCCTTAAGTGTCTTTCAGCTATTTGAGATTCTTCTGTTGAAAATTCTCTGTTTAGTTCTGTACCCCATTTTTAATTGGATTATTTAGAATTTTGATGTCTAATTTCTTGAGTTCTTTACATATTTTGGAGATCAGTCCTCTATGTGATGTGGGGTTGGTGAAGATCTTTTCCCATTCAGTAGGCTGCCTTTTTGTCTTATTGACTGTGTCCTTTGCTTTAAAGAAGCTTATCAGTGTCAGGAGAAACTTTTTTGTTTGTTTGTTTGTTTTTGCTCTCAGTATCTGTGCTACTGGTGTTATGTTTAGGAAGTGGTCACTTGTGCTCATGCATTGAAGATTACTTCCTACTTTCTCTTCTATCAGGTTCAGTGTGGTCGGGTTTATATTGAAGTCGTTAATCCATTTGAACTTGAGATTTGTTCATGGGGATAGATACGGAACTATTTCCATTCTTCTACATGTTGACATTCAGTTCTGCCAGCATCATTTGTTGAAGATGCTTTCTTTTTTCCATTTTATAATTTTAGCTTCTTTTTTCAAAAATGAATTGTTCATAGATATAAATCAAATATCCAGATATTAATCCATATATCTGTCTGTTTTTATGACAATACCAAGCTGCTTTCATTACTGTAGCTTTATAATAGAGCTTGATGTCAGGGATGGTGATGCCTCCAGAATTTCCTTTATTGTACAGGATTGGTTTTGGCTATCCTGTTTTTTTTTTTTCCATATGAAGTTGACTATTGTTCTTTCAAGGTCTGTGAAGAATTGTGTGGGATTTTGATGGGGATTGCTGAATCTATAGAATGCTTTTGGTAGGATTGCTATTTTTTATTATGTTGATCCTCCCTATCCAAGAGCATGGAAGATCTTTCCATTTTCTGGTATCTTCTTCAATTTCTTCAAAACTTAAAGTTCTTGCCTAACAGGCCTTTCACATCTTTTGTTAGTGTTACCCAAAATATTTTATGTTATTTGTGGCTATTGTGAAGGGTGGTGTTTCTCTGATTTCTATCTCAGCTTCTTTAGCATTTGTATGAGGGGGCTACTGATTATTTTCTGAGTTGATCTTGAATCCTGCCACATTACCAAAGGTTTTTTTCAATTGTAGGGAGTTCCCTGGTAGAGTTTTGGGGGTCAGTTATATTGACTTCTTCCTTTCAAATTTGAATCCCCTAGATCTCCTTTTGTTGTCTTTTTGCTCTAGCCAGAACTTCAAGAACTATGTTGAATAGATATGAGGAGAGTGGACAGCCTTGTCTTGTTCCTTATTTTAGTGGAACTCTTTGAGTTTCTCTCTATTTAATTTGATGTTGGCTGTCGACTTGCTGTATATTGCTTTTTATTATGTTTAGATATGTTCCATATATCCCTGATCTCTCCAAGACCTTTAACATTCTTGAAGGTGTGCTGGATTTTATCAAATGCTTTTTCAGCATCCAATGAGATGATCATATGATTCTTTTCTTTCAGTTTATTTATATGGTGGATTACATTGATATATGTTGAACTATCCCTACATTTCTGGGATGAAGCTGACTTGGTCATGGTAGATAATTTTTTGATGTGCTCTTGGATTCAGTTTGCTAGTATTTTTTGAGTATTTTTGCATCTATGTTTATAGTGAGATTGGTCTGTAATTCTCTTTCTTGGTTGAGTCTTTGTGTGGTTTTGGTATCAGGGTAATTGTAGCCTCATAAAAAGAGTTTGGAAATGTTTCTTCTTTTTATATTATGTGGAACAATTTGAGGAATATAGGTATTAACTCTTATTTGAAGTTCTGTTAGAATTCTGCACTGAAACCGTCTGACCCTGGGGTTTTTTGGTTGGGAGGCTTTAGATGACTGCTTCTAAATCCTTGCAGGTTATAGATCTATTTAAATAATTCCCCTGGTCTTGATTTAATTTTGGTATGTGGTACCTATCCACAAAATTGTTTTACATTTTTTCATTTCTTTTACCATTTTCTTTTTCCATTTTTTTTTTTGAGTACAGATTTTGTAGAATGACCTAATGAGTCTCTGGATTTCAATAGTGTCTGTTGTTATGTCCCCCCTTTCATTCCTGGTTTTGTTAATTTGGATAAAGGTTTGTCCATCTTGTTAATTTTCTCAAAGAAACAGCTCTTTGTTTCATTGATGCTTTGCATTGTTTTCTTTGTTTCTATTTTATTGATTTCAGCCGTCAATTTGATTATTTCCTGTTTTCTACTCCTCCTGGGTGAGTCTGCTTCTTTTGGTTCTAGAGCTTTCAGGTGTGCTGTTAAGTCACTAGCATGAGCTTTCTCCACTTTCTTTATGTAGGCACTTAGTGATCTGAACTTTCTTCTTAGCAATGCTTTCATAGTGTCCCATTGGTTTGGGTATACTGTGCCTTCATTTTCGATGAATTCTAGGAAGTCTTTGATTTCTTTCTTTATTTTTTCCTTGACACAGGGGTGGCTTAATTGGGCACTGTTCAAATTCTTGAGTTTGTAGACTTTCTTCAATTAGTGTTGTTGTTAAATTCTAACTTTAAACCATGGTGATCCGATAAGATACAGGGGATTATTCCAATTTTTAAAATCAGTTGAGGTTTTCTTTGTTACTGAGTATGTGATCAGTTTTAGAGACGGTTCCATGAGGTGCTGAGAAGAAGGTTTATTCTTTTGTGTTTGGGTGAAATATTCTGTAAATGTCTCTTAAGTCCACTTGAGTCATGGCATCTATTATTTCTCTTATTTCTCTTTAAGTTTCTGTCTGGTTGGCCTGTCTGTTAGGGAGAGTGGGGTGTTGAAGTCTCCTACTATTAGTTTATGGGGTTTGATGTATAATTTAAGCTTCATTAATGTTTTTTTTACATATGTGGGTGTTCTTGCATTTGGGGCATAGACGTTCAGGATTGAGACTTAATCTTAATAGATTGTTCCTGTTATGAGTATAAAATATCCTTCTCCATCTCTTCTGATTAATCTTAGTTTTAAGTCTATTTTATTAGATATTAGGATAGCTACACCCACTTGTTTCTTAAGTCCATTTGATTGGAAAATCTTTTCCCAACCCTTTACTCTGATGTAATGTCTGTCCTTGAGGTTGAGATCTGTTTCTTGTATACAGCAGAAGGATGGATCCTGCTTCCATATCCATTCTCTTAGCCCATGCCATTTTAGTGAGTTGAGTCCATTGATAGTAAGAGATTAATGACCAGTGGTTGTTAATTCCTGTTAATTTTTGGTGGTAGTGTTTTTGTGTTTCTCTTCTTTGGGGTTTGCTTGTGTGAGGTTATCTGTTGCCTGTGCAGTTAGCTTCTTTGGGTTGGAGTTTTCCTTCTAGTACTTTCTGGAGGGCTGACTTTGTGGATAGGTATGGAATATCTTTTTTTCCTCCAACAATGGTGATTGAAAACTTTGCTGGGTATAGAAGTCTGCTCTTGCATCCATGGTCTCTTAGTGTTTGCAGCACATCTGTCCAGGACCTTCTGGCTTTAATAATTTCCATTGAGAAGATTATAATTCTGATAGGTCTGCCTGTATATGTTACCTGACCTTTTTCCTATGCAGCTCTTAATATTCTTTCTTTATTCTGTATGTTTTGCATTTTGATTACTATATGGTGAGGGTACCACGTCTTTTAGTCCAGTCTATTTGTTGTTCTGTAAGCTTCTTGGACTTTATAGGGATATCCTTCTCTGTGGCTTTGAGCTGGAATTCTCCTTCTTCTATCCCTATTATTCTTAGTTTTGGTGTTTTCATGGTGTGCCAGATTTCCTGGATGTTTTTGTATTAAGAGTTTGTTGGATTTAATGTTTTCTTTGACTGATGAATCTATTTCCTCTATATATCTTCAACACCTGAGATTCTCTTCTCTTCCATCCCTTGTATTCTGTTGGCTATGGTTGCCTATGTAGTTCCTGTTCATTTACCCAGATTTTCCATATCCAAAATATCTTAGTTTGTGTTTTCTTTATTGTCTCTATTTCAGTTTTCAAGTCTTGAGCTGTTTTCTTCACCTGCTTGATTGTTTTTTCTTGGTTTTCTTGAATTTCTTTGATTTATTGATTTCTTCAATTGGATTCTTTTATTTATTGATTTCTTCCAATTTTTTGTTTGTCTTTTTCTCCATTACTTTAAGGGAATTTTTCATTTCCTCTTTAAAGGTCCCTATCGTCCTCATAAAGTTATGTTTAAAATCATTTTCTTTTGCTTCTTCTGGGTTACGATGATCAAGTCTTCCTGTTTTGTGACCACTGGGTTCTGGTGTTACCATCTTGCTTTTTAGATTGTTGGATGAATTCTTGCATTGGCACCTACCCATCTCTTCCTTCAATTGGTGCCTCTTGGTTCAATCCTTGTAGTGGCTCTCTATGTCTTTGGGAACTGTTCTTGGTCTGCTCTGTACTGTCATTGCCTGTGTCTCAGGGAGCCACTGAGGTCTCTCTTGGCCTGTTTTCTCATCCTGCTTTCTTGGTCTGCTCTCTTGGTCCACTCTGTGCAGTCACAGGCTGTGCTTCAGAGTTCCTCTCTTGTTCTTCTCTGTGTAGTTGCAGCTTGTGTTTCAAAGATCCTTTGAGGTTGTGGGGTATAGGAGTGTTTGGGGGCAGAGCAGGACTTGTAACTTGCAGGACTTGCAGTGTTTGATCAATTGTATGTTCCTGCAGCCTACCTGCAGGAAGCTTGCCTGCTGGCTGACTAGATAAGCTGGGGCAGGCAGGGGAAGAGCCAGGGTTTTGCCCTGGTATGGAGGGCCTAGAGAATGGAGTGTCCAGCTGGGTGGGTGCTCACTCACCTCTCAGTCCTCTCTGTGTAGTTGTAGGCTAAGTTTCAGAGTTCTTCTGAGGGTTTGGGAGCTGAGTGGAACTTGTAGCTTGCAGGGTCTGATCGATGGGGTGGGGGTGTTGGAGCAGTCTTCCTGCAGGAAGCTTGCCTACTGGCTGGCTGGAGAAGCTGAAGCCAATGGAAGAAGAGCCCCGGGGAACCTAGAGAGTGGAGTATCCTGACGGGTGGGTGGTCACTCACCTCTTAGACCTCTTGTGTAATAGCAAGCTGTGTTTCTGAATTCCACTGAGGTTGTGGGGATGTGGGGAGGGGAGAGTGGGGACAGGAGGGTTTGGGGGCAAATTGGGACTTGTAACTTACTGGGTCCTATGGATGGGATGGGGCTGTTGGAGCAGCCTACCTGTAGGAAACTCTCCTGCTGGCTGTCTAGAGAAGCTGAGGCAGGTGGGGGAGAGGCCCTGGGTTTTGTCCTGGTATGGAGGACCTAGAGAGCGGGGTGCACAACTGGGTGGGTGGTTACTCACCTCCTGGTCCTCTCTGTGCAGTAACAGGCTATGTTTCTTTTTTGTTCTTTTTTTATTATTTTATAAATAATACAAATCAAAATTTCCACTTCCTCCCCTCCTCTCACTTTCCTCCCATTCCTCCGCTTCCCCTATCCCTCCAGTCCTAAGAGAGGGCAGGGTACCCTGCCCTGTGGAAAGTCCATAGTCCTCCCCGCTCCATCCAGGCTTAGGAAGGTGTGCATCCAAACAGACTAGGATCCCAAAAAGGCAGTACATGCAGTAGAGACAAATCCCAGTGCGATTATTATTGGCTTCTCAGTCTGCCCCAATTGTCAGCCACATTCAGAGGGTTCAGTTTGATCACATGCTCTTTCAGTCCCAGTCCAGCTGGAGTTGGTAAGCTCCCATTAGATCAGGCACACTGTCTCAGTGGGTGGACCAACCTCTCCTGGTCCTGACTTCCTTGCTCATATTCTCCCTCCTTCTGCTCTTCAACTGGACCTTGGGAGCTCAGTCCAGGGCTCTGATGTGGGTCTCTGTCTCTATCTCCATCTGTCACCAAATGAAGGTTCTCTGGTGATATTCAAGGTAGTCATCAGTCTGACTACAGGACAAGGCCAGTTCAGGCATCCTCTCTGTCACTGCCCAGGTCCTAGCTGGGGTCATCCCTGTGGACTCCTAGGAACCCCTCCAGAGCCAAGCCTCCTGCCAACCCCAAAATGTCTCCCTCAATTAAGATATCTCCTCTCCTGCTCCCATATTCGTCCTTCCTCCATCTCAACTATCCCACTCCCCCAAGCTCACCCCAACCCTCCCTTCTCTCTCCTCCTCTCCCCTTCCCCCCACCACACCCCCACCCCATGCTCCCAACTTATGCCTGGCAATCTTGTCTGCTTCCAATTTCCAGGAGGATCTATATATGTTTTTCTTTGGGATTCCCTTATTACTTAGCTTCTCTAGGATTGCGAAATATAGACTCAATGTCCTTTGTTTATGGCTAGAATCTACTAATGAGTGAGTACATACCATATTCATCTTTTTGGGTCTGGGTTATCTCACTCAGGATAGTGTCTTCTATTTCCATCCATTTGCATGCAAAATTCAAGATGTCATTGTTTTTTTTTTTTAATCACTGAGTAGTACTCTAATGTGTAGATGTTTCATACTTTCTTTATTCATTCTTCCATTGAAGGGCATCTAGGTTGTTTCCAGGTTCTGGCTATTACAAATAATGTTGCTATGAACATAGTTGAACCAATGCTTTTGTAATATGATATGGCATCTCTTGGGTATATTCCCAAGAGTGGTATTTCTGGATCCTGAGGTAGGTTCACTCCCAATTTCCTGAGAAACCGCCAAACTGATTTCCAAAGTGGTTGCACAAGTTTGCATTCCCACCAACAATGGATAAGTGTTCCCCTTACTCCACATCCTCTCCAGCATAAGCTATCCTTGATGTTTCTGATTTTAGCCATTCTGACAGGTGTCAGATGGTATCTCAAAGTTGTTTTGATTTGCATTTCCCTAATCACTAAGGAAATTGAACATTTCTGTTGTAAATAGGGGCGGTGGGGCTGCTAGCTTATGCTCCGAAATAACAACACACAAACGGTATTCATTTAAACACTGCTTGGCCCTTTAGCTCTAGCCCTTACAGGCTAATTCTCACATCCCGATCAACCCATCTCTAATAATCTGTGAGCATAGGTCTTACCGGGAAGATTCTAGCCTAAGTCCATCTTGGGTCGGAGCTTCATGGCGTGCATCTTCCCTGGAGCGGGGAGCATGGCATCCCTCTCAGGCGTCTGCTCCTGAGAGGAGAGATGTGGAGTCTGACCTCACTTCCTCTTCCTCCCAGCATTTTGTTCTGTTTACTCCACCCACAGGGCCAAGCAGTTTCTTTATTGCTTAACCAATGAAATCAACAGATTGATATATGACACTCCCACATCACATGTCCTTAAATATCTTTTGGCCATTTGAAATTCTTCTGTTAAGAATTCTCTGTTCAGTTCAGTACTCAATTTTTTACTTGGGTTATTTAGAATTTTAATGTCTTAAGTTCATTATAGATTTTGGAGATCAGACCTTTGTCTGATGTGGGGTTGGTAAAGATGTTCTTTCATTCAGTAGGTTGCCTTTTTGTCTTAGTGACTGTGTCGTTTGCTTTACAGAAGCTTCTCTGGTTGACTGTCTACCTAGAACTTTATTATTGATAGGCTCATCTTTTTTTTAACTTTCTTTTTGTTTTATTGAGAAAAAAACAATTTCCGCCTCCTCCCAGCCTCCCACTCCCCCCCCCCCACTCCTCTCCCTCTCCCCCCACTCCTCTCCCCCTCCCTCTCAAGTCTGAAGTGCAGTCAGGGTTCCTTGCCCTGTGGAAAGTCCAAAGTCCTCCCCCCCCCCATCCTGGTCTAGGAAGGTAAACATCCAAACTGGCTAGGCTCCCACACAGCCAGAACATGAAGTAGGATCAAAACCCAGTGCCATTGTCCTTGGCTTCTCAGCAGCCCTCATTGTCCGCCATATTCAGAGAGTCCGGTTTTATCCCCTGCTTTTTCAGTCACAGTCCAGCTGGCCTTGGTGAGCTCCCAATAGATCAGCCCCACTGTCTCCGTGGGTGGGTGCACCCCTCTTGGTCCTGACTTCCTTGCTCGTCTTCTCCCTCCTTCTGTTCCTCATTGGGACTTTGGGAGCTCAGTCCAATACTCCAGTGTGGGTCTCTGTCTCTATCTCCATCCATCGCCAGATGAAGGTTCTATGGTGATATGCAAAATATTCATCAGTATGGCTATAGGATAGGATCATTTCAGGTTCCCTATCTTCAGCTGCCCCAGGAACTAACTGGGGACCTCGCCTTGGGCACCTGGAAGCCCCTCTAGGTCCAAATCTCTTCCCAACCCTAAGATGGCTCCCTTAATTAAGATATGTGCTTCCCTGCTCCCCTATCCAACCTTACTTTATCCCAATCATCCCGTTGCCCCAAGTTCTCCCCATCCTACCCTTCTCACTTTTCTCTCCCCATCTCCCCTTACCCCCCTCCCCCCACCACCCTTAAGATCCCGATTTTTGCCTGGCAATCTTGTCTACTTCCCCTACCCAAGAGGATAGCTATATGTTTTTCTTTGGGTTCACCTTCTTATTTAGCTTCTTTAGGATATCCAATTATAGACTCACTGACCTTTATTTCAGTCTAGAAACCAATTATGAGTGAGTACATCCCATGTTCATCTTTTTGGGTCTGGGTTACCTCACTCAGGATAGTATTTTCTATTTCCATCCATTTGCATGCAAAATTTGAGAAGTCATTGTTTTTTACCGCTGAGTAGTACTCTAATGTGTATATATTCCACAGGAAGCCTGGCGCAGGAGCTGGAGGTGCGCAGGCTCCCTTACAGGGGACCCTGAGGCCTGCCCGGTAGGCAGGCACTCACTGCTCTGGGTGGGTAGCCTTAGTGTAGGAGCTTAAAACTGTTCTTGAGCACTGGTCCTAGCATACAGCAGGGCAGGGTTGGGGAGGGGGGCTGGGGTGCTGGGTCGTGCAAAAGAAAGACAGCCCTGCAGAAGGAGCTGGGGGAGGGGGGGTTTGTGCTCTCTTCCGGGACAGTCCGCCCCTGGATAGCACACACTCACCCGTCCAGATGGAATTCCTCAGCAACTAAACAGGGCCGCCAGTAGCCCAATGATCCAGGGACTAAGGATGAATGGAGCAGGGGGGGGGGCGGTATCCAGAAGAGCCCAGGAAGCCTGGCGCAGAAGCTGGAGGTGCGCGGGCTCCCTTACAGGGGACCCTGAGGCCTGCCCGGTAGGCAGGCACTCACCACTCTGGGTGGGTAGCCTTCTAGGCTCAGCTTTTTAAATGTTACTGTCTTTTGTAGGCCTAAGAGATTAGGATGCCTTGGTAGTGTCTGATGATACAGCTTATAGGCAAGTGTGAATGGCCCCAAGTTTACTCCCTAACACTATACAATAAAGGATTTTCCTGGAGTTACAATCTATTTTCATGCTAGCACTGTGTATGTACGGATTCTCACATAGGACCTATGCTGGCTATTTTTATGTCAACTTGATATAAGCAGGGCTTGGCTGGGAAAAGGAAATCTCAAGAAAATACCTTCATCAGATTGGCCTATAGGCAGATCTATGGGGACAATTTCTTGATTAATGATTGATATGTTTATGCAGTCCTGGGAGACTAAGAAAGCTGGATGAACAAGAGCCTGGAGAACAAGTTGTTCTCCTTCACTCCTTCGTGGTCTTTGCTTCAGTTCCTGCCTTCAGGTTCCTGGTTGAGCTCCTGCATTAACTTCTGTCAATGATGAACTCTGACCTGGAATTGTAAGCCAAATAAGCTTTTTTCTCCACAGGTTGCTTTTGTTTGTGGTGTTTAACACACCAGTAGGAAAGAAAACCAGGGCAGGACTTTGTGGTTTCTTAGCTTAGTCATTTTCCCCTGCAGGTTTGGAATCAAGATTCCTTAAAAACAATCTTCAGTACAGCTAGAGGGTTTGAATACTTGTGGTTGGATGATGGCTCAAAAAACTTCCAGGTAGAATGGCGGTGCACCATTTCACACCAGCTTACAAGCTACTCACATAGACTTGAGGGGTTTTCGGGGTGTTGGACTCTAACAGTCATCCTACCAGGATTCCTTTGTCTTATGCAGATAAAAATCCTAGGTGGGAGGAAGCTCTTCAGGGATGGAAAGAACAATAGCAGTTAGTGATATTTGGTGCTACACTCTTAGAGCAGGCCTCTAGTACCTGTAGTAAGGAGCTGTGGGCTGCATTCCCGCCACCCGGCTCCCGCACTGGCCAGCTTTCTACCTGAAATAATTACATGGAAACTGTATTCTTTTAAACACTGCTTGGCCCATTAGCTCTAGCCTCTTCCTGGCTAACTCTCACATCTTGATTAACCCATTTTTATTAATGTGTGTAGCACCACGAGGTCATGGCTTACCTGGAAGGATTCTAGCCTGCTTCCATCTCAGAGAGGAGAGCTTTGGCGACTGGCTCACTTCCCTTCTTCTCAGCATTCTGTTCGGTCTACTCTGCCTATCTAAATTCTGTCCTATTAAAGGGCCAAGGCAGTTTCTTTATTTAACCAATGAAATCAACACAAAACAGAAGACTCTCCCATATCAAGTACCAGAACCATTAGCTTCAAAAATGGTATAGTTTATAGGCCTGTTAGGTCAGGGTTCCTTGTGGCAGGTAGTGTTGCAGCTTCTTGGGTAGGAATAGTTATTGGGATTTCTCAGCTTTCGATAGTACCCAGTGCTACAACTCTTTAGTAGGCCTTCAAGATCAAGATTCCTTAGTCGTAATCATCAGTTAGTATGACAGCACAGGGTCTGTAGTCTGGAACTTATTGTCCAAAATAACTGACAGATCTTTGGAACTCCTCCAGTGAGAAGGTCATGCACTTTCTGTTCTTTGCTTCCTTGTAGCCATTTATTTCGTCAGTCCCATGTCTGTTGTCTTTTGCCATCTCCCTTCATTCCCAGACCCGATTCCTACCATGACCGCTCTTAAATTGTTCAGAAGGGTGTGTGTGTGTGTGTGTGTGTGTGTGTGTGTGTGTGTGTGTGTGTGTTTGCTTCATCATCTATTAAGCATTCTTAGCTTGGCATACCAACAGATTTGTGATTTCTGCCACTGCAGACCTCTGTGTCATCCCCACCATCCTCTGCTATCTTTGTGCCATTCTCACCATCCTGAATATGCTGTCCTCTGTGCCATCCTCACCTACCACTGGTGTCCTCTGTTCAATCCTCACCATCCACTGTCGTCTGCAATGCCATCCTCACCATTCACTGCTTTCCTCTGTGCCCTATCCACCATTCTGTGCTGTCCTCTCTGCCATTCCCACCATCCTCTGTTGTCCTATGTGCCATCCTCACCATACTTTGCTGTCTGTTGTGCCATACTCCAGATCCCGACTCTGCTGTCCACTGTGCCATCCCCACCACCCACTGATGTCCTCTGTGACATCCCTACCATTTTCTGCCCTCAACTGTGCCATTCTGTACTTCCTGTCAATGCTGTCCTCTCTGCCATCCCCACCACCTACTGGTGACTTTTCTGCAATCCACACCATGCTCTGCTGTCCTCTGTGCCATGCTCACCTGACTCTGCTATCCACTGTGCCATCCTCACCATCTACTGATGTCCTCAGTGCAATCCCTACCATTTTCTGCCCTCTACTTGCCATCCTCTGCATCCTTCCAATTCTGTCCTCTCTGCTGGCCCCACCACTTACTGCTGTCCTCTCTGAAATACCCACCATCCTCTGCTGTCCTCCATGCCATACTCACCATCCATTGCTGTCCTCTGTGCCATCCCCACAAACCCGTGCTATCAGCTGTGCCATCCTCACCATCCTCTTCAGTGTGTCCTATTCCATTCTCACCATCCTGCCTCTGGTGTACTATGTGCTATTCCCATCATCTTCTGCTGTCCTTTGTGCCATCCTCACCATCCAGTGCTCTCCGCTGTGCCATTCCCTTGATCCTCTATTGTCCTCTGTGCCATCACCACCATCCCGTTTCTGCTGTTCTCTCTGCCAAGCCCACCATTTTGAATATGGTATCCTCTGTGCCATCCCCTCCATCCTCTGCTTTACACTGTGCCATGCAAAACAACCTGTTTTACTCTGTGTAGTCTCAACAATATTCTGCAGTCTACTGTGCCATCCCCACCATCCACTACTGCCCTCTGTGCCATCCCCACCATCCTTTGCTTTCAACTGTGCCATTTTTACCACCTTTTTCTATCTCCTGGGCCATCCTCACCCTCCTGCCTCTGGTGTACTATGTGCCACCCCACCATCTTCTGCTGTCTTCTGTGCCATCCTCACCATCCAGTGCTGTCCTATGTACCTTCCCCACAATCCTCTGTTGACCTCTGTGTCATACTCAACATCCTGCTTATGGTATCCTCTTTGCCATCACCAAAATTTTCTTCTGGCTTGGTGCCATCCTTACCATCCTGATCTTGATCTCTTCTGTGGCATGCACACCATCTAATGCTGTCAGCTGTGCCATAGTCATTATCTCATGATGTCCTTTTTCTTATCTCCACCATACTCTGCTGTCCTCTGTGCCAAACCTACACACCACTACTGTCGTCTGTGCCATCCCCAACATCCACTGCTTTCCTCTCTTCCATCTGCAATATTCTGTGATGTCTGGTGTGCCATTTTAGCGATCCATGGCTGTTCTCTGTACAATTCACACCATCCAAAGCTTTTCTCTGTGCCATCCCCACCATCCTCTGCTGTCTTCTGTGCCACTCTAACCATCCATGTTGTCCTCTTTTACATCCCCACCATCCTCTGCTGTTCTTGTGCCATTCTCCACTATCCTTTGCTATGTTCTGTGCCATTCTCACCATTCTGTTTCTGCTGTCTACTATGCCAGTCTCACCATCTTCTGCTGCATGCTACACCATCCTCTCCATCCACTGCTATTCTATGTATCATCCACACCATCCTCTGCTGTCCTCTGTGCCATCCAATCCATCCTCTGATGTTCTATGTCCCATCCCCACCATCCTGCCTCTGCTGTCCTCTCTGCCATGTTCATTATCCACTGCTTCCTCTGTGCCATCCCCACCATCCTCTGATGTCCTCTGTGCCAGCCCAACCATAATTTGCTGTCCTATGTACCATATTATCATCCCTCCTCTGCTATCTGCTGTGCCATCCTCATCATCCTCTGCTGTCTGCTGGGCTATACTCACCATCTATGCTGTTCTCTTTGCCATCCCAAATATCTTCTGCTCTCTGCTGAACCATCCTCACCATCCTGCATCTGTTGTACGCTGTTCCATCACTACTTTCCTCTGCTGTCTTCTCTGCCATTCCCACCATACTCTGATGACCTCTGTGCCAGTCTCACCATCCTGCCTATGCTGTCCTCTGTGCCATCCCCAACATTAAATTCTGCCCTCTATGCCATAACTGCCATCTGCTGATATCCTTGGTGCCATATCCACCATCTTCTGCTGTCCTCTGTGCCATCCACACCATCCATTGCAGTCCTCTGTGCCATCCACACCATCCATTGCAGTCCTCTGTGCTATCCCTGCCATCTTGTGCTATCAGCTGTGCCATCTCCACCATCCTCTGCTGGCTGCTGTGCCATCCTCAGCATCCTGCCTGTGCTGTTTTATATGGCATTCCCACCATCTTCTCCTGTCCTCTGTGCCATCCTCACCATCCTGCTTCTGGTGTCCTCTGCACCATCACCACCTTCCTCCACTCTGTGCTGTATCATTTCAACAATTCTGCCTCTGCTGTACTCTGTGCCATCCCCATTATCTACTGCTGTCCTCTGTGTCATCCCAACCATTTTCTACTTTATTCCGTGCAATGACCATGATCCTCTTCAGTCTGCTGTGCCATCCCCACAATCCACAGCTGTCCTCTGTGGCATCTCCACCATCCTCTGCTGTGCTCTGTGTCATCCTAACAATTCTGCTTCTGCTCTTTGCTGTGCAAAACTCACCATCATCTGCTGTCTGCTATGACTCTCCAATGACTGCTGTCCTCTGTACCATCCCTACCATCCTCTAACGTGCTCTCTTTAATCCCCTCCATCCACTGCTATCCTATGTGCAATCTTGATAATCCTGCCTCTGCTGTCTTCTGTGCCAACCCCATCATCCTCTGAAGTCCTGTGTGCCATAGCCACCATCCTGTGCTGTCAGCTGTGACATCCTCTTCATCCTCTGCTGTCTGCTGTGCCATCCTCACCATACACTGCTGTCCTCTGTGAAATCCCCACCATCCCGTGCAGTCTGTTCTGCCATCCTCTCCATCCTCGGCTGTCCTCTGTGCCATCCCCTCCATTGTATGCTCTCCTTGTGACATTCTCTAGTATATGCTGCTGTGCTTTGTGCTATCCTCACCATTTTGCCTCTGCCGTATGCTCTGCCATCGTCACCATCCACTGCTGTCCTCTGTGCCATCCCCACCATCTTCTACTGTCCTCTGTGCCATCTTCACCATCCTGCCTTTGCTGTCTTTTGTGCCATAAATATGCACCTCTGCGGTCTTCTATATCATCCCCACCATCCACTGCTATCCTCTGTACTCAGCTGTGCCATTCTCACCGTCCTCTCCTGCGTCCTATGCCATCCTCACCCTCCTGCCTCTGGTGTACTATGTGCCATCCCCACCATCTTCTGCTGTCCTCTGTGCCATCCTCACCATCCAGTGCTGTCCTCTATGCCTTCCCCTCGATTCTCTGCTGTCCTCTGTGCCAAACAAAACAATCATTGCTATTCTCCATGCCATTCCCATCATCCTCGGTTGTCCTATGTCCCACCCTCACCATTCTTTGCTGTCTGTTGTGCTATCTTCACCATGCTGCATCTGCTGTACTCTTTGCCATCCCCATGATCCTCTGCTGTCCTCTGTGCCATCCGCACCAACCATTGCTGTGCTCTGTTCCATACCCACCATCCTGTTGTTTCAGCTGTGCCCTCCTTACCATCCTCTGCTTTCTGCGGTGCCATTCTCATCATCCACTGCTATCCTCTGTGCCTTCCCTACCATCCTGTGCTCTCTGCTGTGCCATCCCGAAAATCCTTCATCTGCTGTCCTTTTTGCCATACTCACCATCTTCTGCTGCCTGTTGTTCCATCCCCATTTTCGTCTACTGTCCTCTGTGCCAACCCCACCACCTATTGCTGTCCTCTGTGCCATCCCCACCATCCTTTGCTCTCAGCTGTGCCATTCTCACCATCCTCTTCTGCGTCCTATGCCATCCTCACCCTCCTGCCTCTGGTGTACTATGTGCCATCCTCACCATCTTCTGCTATCCTCTGTGCCATCCTATCATCCAGTGCTGTCCTCTATGCCTTCCCCTCGATTCTCTGCTGTCCTCTGTGCCATCGCCAACACCCTGTCTGCTCTCCTCAGTGCTATTCCCACCATGCTGTTTATGGTGTCCTCTTTCCCATACCTACCATTCTCTACTGGCTCTGTGCCATTCACACCATCCTGACTATTCTCTCCTCTGTGCCATCCTCACCATCTAATACTGTTACCTTTGCCATCATCACCATCCCCTGCTGTCCTATTTCCTAATTCCACCATCATCTGCTGTTCTCTGTGCCAAACCCAACATCCTGTGCTTTCAGCTCTGCCATCCTCACCATCCTCTTCTGCCTCCTGGCATCCTCACTATCCTCCCTCTGGTGTACTATGTGCCATCCCCACCATCTTCTGCTTTCCTCTGAGCCATCCTATCATCCAGTGCTGTCTTTGTGCCATCTGCAACATCCTCTGCTGTCCTTGTGCCATTCCCCACCATCCTCTGCTTTACACTGTGCCATTTCCAACAAACTCTGCTTAACACCGTGGAATCCCCAAGATCCTCTTCAGTCTGTTTTGCCATCCTCACAATCCGCTGCTGTCTTTTGTGCCATCCCCATCACCCATTGTTTTTTTTCCTGTGCCATCCTCACCATCCAGAGCTGTCCTTTCTGCCATCTCCACAATCCTCTAATGTCTTCTGTGCCATCGCCAACATCCTGCTTCTGCTGTCTGCTATGACATCCTCACCATCCTCCTTTTGGTGTTGTCTTTGCTATCCCGACCATTCTCTACTGGCTCTGTGCCATCCTCATGATCCTGACTTTGATCTCCTCTGTGCCATCAGTGCCATCCAATGCTGTCCGTTTGCCATCCTCACCATCCCCTGCTGTCCTTTTCCCTATCTCTACCATCATCTGCTCTCCTCTGTGCCAAACCCACAATCCACTACGGACATCTCTGCCATCACCACCATCAATTGCTTTCCTCTGTGCCATATGAACCATTGTGTGCTGTCTGCTGTGCCATTCTAACCATCCAATATTTCCTCAGTGCCATCCCCAACATCCACTACTGTCCTCTGTGGCATTACCACCATCAACTGCTGTCCTCGGTGCAATCGCCAATATCCATGCAGTCCCCTGTACAATTCCCACCATCCTCTGTTGTTCCATGTGCCACCCTCACCATCGTGTGCTGTCTGTTGTGCCATCCTCACCATCCTGTATCTGATGTACTAGGTGCTATCCCCACGATCCTCTGCTGTCTGCTGTGCCATCCTCACCATCCACTGATGTCCTCTGTGCCATCCCCCACCATCCTCTGCTGTTGTGCCATTCTCCACTATCTTCTGCTATGCTCTGTGCCATCCTCACCATTCTGTTTCTTTTGTCTGCTGTGCCAATCTCAACAACTTCTGCTGCATGCTATGCCATTCTCTACAATCACTGCTGTCCTATGTACCATCCACACTATCTTCTGCTGTCCTCTGTGCCATCCGATTCATCCGATTGTACTATGTTCTATCCCCACCATCCTGCCTCTGCTGTCCTCTCTGCCATGCTCTCCATCCACTGCTTCCTCTGT
Organism: Microtus oregoni; assembly: GCF_018167655.1. Classification (NCBI taxonomy): domain Eukaryota; kingdom Metazoa; phylum Chordata; class Mammalia; order Rodentia; family Cricetidae; genus Microtus; species Microtus oregoni. The sequence continues at coordinate 1,398,643 of NW_024544601.1, forward strand.
GCCATCCCCACCATCCTCTGATGTCCTCTGTGCCATCCCGACTATAATCTGCTGTCCAATGTACCTTACTCACCAACCCTCCTCTGCTATCTGCTGTGCCATCCTCACCATCCTCTGCTGTTTGCTGAGCTATACTCACCATCACAGTTATCCTCTTTGCCATCCGAACCATATTGTGCTATCTGCTGTGCCATCCTCACCATCCTGAATCTGCTGTCTTCTGTGCCAATACTACCTCCACTATTGTCTGCTGTGCCATCCCCACCATACTCTTATGTCCTCTGTACCATCCTCATCATCCCTCCTACGCTGTCCTCTGAGCCATCCCCACCATTAAATGCTATCTGCTGTGCCTTCCATGCGATCCGCTTATATTCTCTGTGCCATTCCCACCATCCTGTGCTTTCAGCTGTGCCATCCTCAACATACAATGCGATCTGCTGTGCCATCCTCTCCATTCAGTTTGTGTTCTTCTATGTGGCATCTCCACCATAATCTCCTGTCCTCTGTATAATCCTCACAATCCACTGCTGTCCTATGTGCAATCTCCACAATCCTGCCTCTGCTGTCTTCTGTGCCATACCTAACATCCTCTGAAGTCCTCTGTGCCATCCACACCATTCTGGACTGTCAGCTGTGATATCCTCCCCTTGCTCTGTTGTCTCCTGTGCCATCCTCACCATCCACTGATGTCCTCTGTGCCATCCCCACCATCATCTGATGTCGTTGTGCCATTCTCCAACATCTGCTGTGCTCTGTGCCACCCTCACCATTTTGCCTCTGCTGTCTGCTGTTCATCCCACAAACCACTGCCGACCTCTGTGCCATCCCCACCATCCTCTGATGTCCTTGTGCCATTCTCCAACATCTTCTGCTATGCTCTGTGCCATCCTCACCATTTTGCCTCTGCTGTCTGAGGTGCCAATCTCACCATCTTCTGCTGTCTGCTGTGTGATCTTCTCCATCCACTGCTGACATATGTACCATCCCCATCATCCTCTGCATGCTCTGTGCCATCTTCACCATTCTCTGATGTGCTCTGTGCCATCACTACCTTCCTTTGCTGTCTGCTGTGCCATTCCCACCATACTCTGATGACCTCTGTGTCACCCTCACCATCATGCCAATGCTGTCTTCTGTGCCATCCTCACCATTAAATGCTGTCCTTTTGCCATCCGTGCCATTCTCTGATGTCCTTTTTGCCATTTCCGCCATGCTCTGCTGTCCTCTTAATCATCCACAAGATCCATTGCTGTCCTCTGTGCCATCCCCACCATCTTGTGCTGTCAGCTGTCCCATCCCTACTATCCTCTGCTGTCTGCTGTGACATCCTCACCATCCTGCCTGTGCTGTTCTATGTGGCATCCCTGCCATCTTCTCCTCTCCACTCTGCCATCCTCACCATCGACTGCTGTCCTTTGTGCCATCCCCACCATCCTTCTTCTGGTGTCCTCGGCACCATCCCCACCATCCTCGGCTCTATGCTGTGCCATTTCAACAATCCACTTCTGTCCTCTGTGCCCTCCTCACCATCCTCTGCTGTTTCCTGTGCCATCCTCACCATCTTTAGCTATCCTCTGAGCCATTCCCATTATCATCTGCTGTCCTCTGTGCCATCGCCACCACCTATTTATGCCATCTGTACCATCCTCAACATCCTGTGCTGTCAGCTGTGCCATCCTCATCATCCTCTTCTGTCTCCTCTATCATTCTCACCATCCTGCCTCTGTGTATTAAGTGCCAAACTCACCATCTTCTGCTGTTCTCTGTGCCATCCCCACCATCCTCTGATGTCCTCTGTGCCATTCCCACCATCCACCGCTGTCCTCTGTGCCATCCCCCAAATCAAGGAGTGACCTTGAGCCATTCCCACCATCCTCTGTTGTCCTATGTACCACCATCACCATCCTGTGTCCTTTGGTGTGTGATCCTCACCATCGTGCCTCTGCTGTCCTAGGTACCATTGCCATGATCCTTTGTTGTTTGCTGTGCATCCCACCATTCATTGCTGTCCTCGGTGCCATCCCCACCATCCTCTGCTCTTCTTGTGCCATTCTCCACTATCCTCTTCTATGCTCTGTGCCATTCTCTCCATTCTGTCTCTGCTGTCTGCTGTGCCAATCTCACCATCTTCTGCTGTCTGCTATGTTATCTTCTCCATCCACTGCTGTCCTATGTACCATCCCAACCATCCTGTGCTGTTCTCTGTGCCATCCAATCCATCCCCTTCTGTGCTATGTTCCATCCCCACCATCCTGCCTCTGCTGTCCTCTCTGCCATGCTCACCATCCACTGCTTCCTCTGTCCCATACCTATCATCTTCTGATGTCCTCTGTGCCATCCCAACCATAATCTGCTGTCCAATGTACCATACTCACCATCCTTCCTATGCTATCTGCTGTGCCATCCTCACCATTCTCTGCTGTCTGCTGGGCTATAAACACCATCACTGCTGTCTTATTTCCCATTCCATCCATCTTCTGCTGTCCGCTTAGTGATCCTCACCATCCTGCATCTGCTGTCCTCTATGCCATTTCCCCCATCTTCTGGTGTCTGCTGTGCCATCCTCACCATCCTGATTCTGATGTTCTCTGTGCCATCATTTCCTTGCTCTGGTGTCTGCAGTGCCATCCACACAATACTTTGATGTCCTCTGTGCCATTCTCACCATCCTGCCTACACTGTCCTCTGTGTCATCCCCACCATTAAATTCTGTCCTCCCTTCCATCCCTGCCATCCTCTGAAGTCCTTTTTGCAATTCCCACCATCCTCTGCTGTGCTCTGTGCCATCCACAACATCCATTGCTGTCCTCTGTGCCATCTCCATCATCCTGTTCTGTCAGTTATGCCATGCCCATGAACCTCTGCTGTCTTCTGTGCCATCCTCACCATTCTGCCCATGCTGTTCTATGTGGAATCCCCCCATCTTCTTCTGTCCTCTGTGCAATCCTCACCATCCACTGCTGTCCTCTGTGCTATCCATACAATCCTGCTTCTGGTGTCCTCGGTGCCATCCCAACAACCCTTGGCTCTGTGCTCTCAACAATTCTGCCTGTGCTGTACTTTATGCCACATCCATCATCTACTGCTGTCCTCTGTTCCATCCCCACCATCCTCTGCTGTGCTCTGTGCCATCCTCACAATTCTGACTTTGCTGTTTTCTGTGCCAATCTCACCAGCTTCTGCTGTCTGCTATGCCATCCTCTCCATCCACCACTGTCCTCTGCACCATCCCCACCATCTTCTAATGTCCTCTCTTTAATACACTTCATCCACTGCTGTCCTATGTGCAATCTCCATGATCCTGCATCTGCTGTCTTCTGTGCTATCCCCACCATCCTCTGAAGTCCTGTGTGCCATAACCACCATCCTGTGCTGTCAGTTGTGACATCATCTTCATCCTCTGATGTCTTCTGTGCCATCCTCACCATCCTGCCTCTGCTGTTCTACGTGCCAGCCTGAAGATCCTCTGTTGTCTGCTGTACCATCCTCATCATGCACTGCTGTCCTCTGTGCAATCCTCACCATCCTGTTTTTCTGTTCTGCCATCCTCTCCATCCTCGACTGTACTCTGTGCCATCCCCAACATACTCTGATGTCCTTGTGCCATTCTTGATCATACCCTGCTGTGCTCTTTGCCATTTTCAACATTTTGATTCCACTGTCTGCTGTCCCAATCTCACCATCTTCTGTTGTCTGCTGTGCCATCCTCTCCTATCCACTGCTGACATATGTACCATCCCCGTAATCCTCTGCTATCTTCTGTACCATTCTCACCATCTTCTGCTGTCCTCTGTGCCATCCCCACTATCCTCTGATGTCCTCTGTGCCATTCCCACCATCCACTGCTGTCCTCTGTGCCATCCCTCAAATCCAGAGCTGTCCTCCTGCCATTCCCAACATCCTCTGTTGTCCTATGTACCACCATTACCATCCTGTACCCTCTCTTGTGCCATCCTCACCAACCTGCTTCTGCTATTCTAGGTGCCACCCCCACAATCTCTGCTGACTGCTGTGCATCCCACCATTCATTGCTGTCCTCTGTGCCATCCCCACCATCCTCTGCTGTTCTTGTGTTTCTCCACCATCCTCTGCTATGCTCTGTGCCATGCCCACCATCCTCTGCTGTTCTTGTGCCTTTCTCCATCATCCTCTGCTGTCCTCTGTGCCATCCCCACCATCCTCCGCTGTTATTGTTCCTTTCTCCACCATCCTCTGCTATGCTCTGTGCCATCACCACCATCCTCTGCTGTTCTTGTGCCTTTCTCCACCATCCTCTGCTATGCTCTGTGCCATCCCCACCATCCTCTGCTGTTCTTGTGCCTTTCTCCAACATCTTCTGCTATGCTCTGTGCCATTCTCGCAATTCTGTCTCTGCCTTCTGCTGTGCCAATCTCATTATCTTCTGCTTTCTTTTTTCTTTTTTTTTATTGAGAAAAGGAAAAAAAAGTTTCAGCCTCCTCCCAGACTCCCATTTCCCTCCCCCTCCTCCAGCTTCTCTTCCCCTCCCCCCACTCCTCTCCCCCTCCCTCTCCAGTCCAAAGAGCAGTCAGGGTTCCCTGCCCTGTGGGAAGTCCAAGGTCCTCCCCGCTCCATCCAGGACTAGGAAGGTGAACATCCAAACTGGCTAGGTGCCAACAAAGCCAGAACATGAAGTAGGATCAAAACCCAGTGCCATTGTCCTTGGCTTCTCATCAGCCCTCATTGTTCGCCATGTTCAGAGAGTCCGGTTTTATCCCATGCTTTTTCAGTCCCAGTCCAGCTGGCCTTGGTGAGCTCCCAATAGATCAGCCCCACTGTCTCAGTGGGTGGGTGCACCCCTCGTGGTCCTGACTTCCTTGCTCATGTTCTCCCTCCTTCTGCTCCTCATTGGGACCTTGGGAGCTCAGTCCGGTGCTCCAGTGTAGGAAAAACATATAGTTATCCTCTTGACTATGGGAAGTAGACAAAATTGCAGGGGAGAAAATTGGGATCTTGGGGGTGGGGTGGGATGGGGGTAGGGGGAGATGGGGAGAGAAAAGTGAGAAGGGGAGGATGGGGGGAACTTGGGGAAACAGGATGATTGGGATAAAGGAAGGTTGGATAGGGGAGCACGGAAGCACAATTCTTAGTTAAGGGAGCCACCTTAGGGTTGGCAAGAGACTTGAACCTAGAGTGGCTCCCAGGTGCCCAGGGCTATGTCCCTAGTTAGTTCCTTGGGCAGCTGAGGATAGGGAACCTGAAATGACCCTATCCTACAGCAATGCTGACGAATATCTTGCATATCACCATAGAACCTTCATCTGGCAATGGATGGAGATAGAGATATCTTCTGCTGTCTTATCCTCTCCATCCACAGCTGTCCTATGTACAATCTCAATCATCCTCTGCTGTCTCCTGTGCCATGCAATTCATACTTTTCTGTGCTATGTTCCATTCCCACCATTTTGCCTCTGCTGTCCTCTCTGCCATGCTCTCCATCCACTGCTTCTTCTGTTCCATACCCACCATCCTCTGATGTCCTCTGTGCCATCCCTACCATAATCTGCTGTCCAATGTACCATACTCACCATCCTTCCTATGCTATCTGCTGTGCCATCCTCACCATTCTCTGCTGTCTGCTGGGCTATAAAAACATCATTGCTGTCTTATTTGATATCCCAACCATCTTCTGCTGTCTGCTGAGCCATCCTCACCTTCCTGCATTTGCTATGCTTTATGTCATTTCCCCCATCTTCTGGTGTCTGCTGTGCCATCCTCACCACCCTGATTCTGATGTCCTCTGTGCCATCACTATCTTTCTCTTCTGTCTGCTGTGCCATCCCCACCATACTCTGATGTGCTCTCTGCCATTCTCACCATCCTGCCTACACTGTCCTCTGTGCATTCCCCACCATTAAATGCTGTCCTCTGTGCCATTAATGCCATTCTCTGATGTCCTCTTTGCCATTCCCGTCATCCTCTGCTGTCCTCTGTGCCATCCACAGCATCTATTGCTGTTCTCGGTGTCTTGCTACCATCCTGTGCTATCAGCTGTCCCATCTCCACCATCCTCTGAGTCTTCTGTGCCATCCTCACCATTCTGCCTGTGCTGTTCTATGTGGCATCACCACCATCTTCTCCTGTCCACTGTGCCATCCTCACATCCACTGCTATTCTCTGTGCCATCCCCACCATCCTCTGCTGTGCTCTGTGCCATCCTCACAATTCTACCTCTGCTATTTGCTGTGCCAATCTCACCAGCTTCTGCTGTCTGCTATGCCATCCTCTCCATCATCCCCTGTCGTCTGTACCACCCCTACCATCCTCTAATTTAGTTTCTTTAATCCCTTCCATCCACTGCTGTCCTCTGTACCATTCCCACCATCTTTCTTCTCGTGTCCTCGGTGTCATTCCCACCATCCTCTGCTCTGCTCTGTGCCATTTCAACAATCCTGCCTCTGTTGTACTCTGTGCCATCCCCATCATCCACTGGGGTCCTCAATGCCATCCCCACCATCCTATGTTGTCCTCTGTGCCATCCTCACCGTCATAAATGTTCTCTTTGCTATCCTCACCATCTTCTGATTTCCTCTGTGCCATCCTCACCACCCTCTTATGTCCTCTGTGACATCCCAGCCATAATGTGCTGTCCACTCTTCCATCCTCACCATCCTGCCTCTGCTGTCTGTTCTATTATCCTCACCATCCACTGTTGTCCTCTGTGCCATCCCCACCATCTTGTCATTTCAGCTGTGCCATCCTCACTATTCTATTTAGTCTCTTCTGCCATCCTCACCTTCCTGCCACCGGTGTACTATGTGCCATCCCCACCATTTTCTGCTTTACACTGTGCCATCCTTAACAACCTATGCTTTACTCCTTGCAATCCTCAAGATTCTTTGCAGTCTGCTGTGCCATCCCCACAATACACTGCTGTCCTCTGTATCATCCCCATCATGTTGTGCTTTCAGCTATGCCATCCTCACCATACTCTTCTGTTTTCTGTGCCATTCCCACCATCCTCTGAAGTCCTCTGTGCCATACCCAACATCCTGTGCTGTCATCTTCTGCTGTCTACTTTGCCTTCCTCATAATCCACTGCTTTCCTCTCTGCCATCCTCATCATCGTCTGCTGTCCTTATCCATTCTCCATCATCCTCTGCTGTGCACTGTGCGAACCCCACCATCCACTACTGTCTTCTGTGCTGTCACCACCATCTACTGATTTCCTCTGTGCCCTATGCACAATCCTGTGCTCTCTACTGTGCCATTGTAACAATCCACAGCTTTCCTCTGTGCCATCCTCACCATCCTCTGCTGTCTGCTGTACCATACTAACCATCCACTGCTGTCTTCTATGCCATTTCCAACACCTACACCTGTCCTATGGGCCATCCCCAACATCGATTGATGTCCTCTGTGCCAGCCACCCCATCCTGTTCTGTCTGTTGTGCCATCTTCACTATCCTGCCTCTGCTGTTCTAGGTGTCATCCTCACGATCCTCTGCTATCTGCTGTGCATCCCACCATCCTCTGCTGTGCTCTGTGCCATCCTCAACATTCTGCCTCTGCTGTCTGCTGTGCCAATCTCACCATCTTCTGCTCTCTGCTATGCCATTCTCTCCATCCACCGCTTTCCTCTGTACCATCCCAACAACCTCTAATGCCATCTTTTTAATGCCCTCCATCTGCTGCTGTCCTCTGGCCATCCTCACCATCCAATGCTCTCCCCTGTGCCATATCCATGATCCACTACACTCCTCTCTGCCATCCCCACCATTCTGATCTTTCAGCTCTGCCCTCCTCACCATCCTTTGCTGTCTTCTGTGCCATTCTCACCATCCACTTCTGTCCTCTGTGCCAGCTGTACCATCCTGTGATCTCGGCTGTGCCATCCCCACAATCCTGCATCTGCTGTCCTCTGTGTTATTGACACCATCCTCTGCTGTCTTCTGTGCCATCCTTACCATCCTCTTCTGTCTTCTGTGCCATCCTCATCATCCTGCCTCTGGTGTACTATGTGCCATCCCCACCATCTTCGCCTGTCCTTTGTGCCATCTCCACCATTCTCTGCTGTCTCTATGCCATCTTCACCATTCTCTGCTGTCTCTATGCCATTCCCATCATCCTCTGTTTTCCTATGTTCCACCCTCACCATCCTGTGCTGTTGATTGTGCCATCCTCACCATTTTGCCTCTGCTGTTTTGGGTGCCATCCCCGTGATCCTCTGCTGTCTACTGTGCATTTCACCACCCACTGCTGTGCTCTGTGTCATCCCCACCATCCTCTGCTTTCTTGTGCCATTCTCTACTATCCTCTGCTATGCTCTGTGCCATTCTCTCCATTCTGTCTCTGCTGTCTGCTGTGCCAATCTAACCATCTTCTCCTGTCTGCTATGTTATCTTCTCCATTCACTGCTGTCCTATGTAACATCACTGCAATCTGCTGCTTTCCTCTGTGCCATCCAATCTATCCTCTGCTGTGCTATGTGCCATGCCCACCTACCTGCCTATGGTGTCCTCTCTGCCATGTTCACCATCCACTGCTTCCTCTCTGCCTCCCACACCATCCTTTGATGTCTTCTTTGCCATCCAAACCATAATCTGCTCTCCAGTTTACCATACTCACCATCCTCTGCTATCTGCTGTGCCATCCTCACCATCCTCGGCTGTCTGCTGGGATATACTCAGTATCAGCGCTGTCCTCTGTGCCATCCCCACCATCTTCTGCTCTCTACTGTGCCAGCTTCAACATCCTCAAAGTGCTGTCCTCTGTACCATCACTACCTTCCTCTGCTCTCTGCTCTGCCATCCCTACCATACTCTGATATCCTCTGAGTCATCCTCACCATCCTGCCTACACTGTCCTTTGTGCTAACCCCACCATCCTCTGCTTTACTCTGTTCCATACCCACAACCTCTACTGTCTGTTGTGCCATGCTCATGATCCTCTGCAGTCTGCTGTGCCATCCTCACAATCCACTGCTGTGTTCCGTGCCATTTCCACTATCTTCTGCTGTGCTCTGTGCCATCCTCACCATTCTGCATCTGCTGTTTGCTTTGCCTATATCGTCATCATCTGCTGTCTGCTGTGCCATCCTCTCCATCCACTGCTGTCTTCTGTGCCATCCCCACCATCTTCTGCTGTGATATGTGCCATCCTCACCATTTTGCATCTGCTGCTTTTTTGTGCCAATATCACCATCTTCTGCTGTCTGCTATGCCATCCTCTCCATGCACTGCTGTTCTCTGTACCATTCCCACCATCCTCTAATGTCCTCTCTTTAATCCCCTCCATTCACTGCTGTCCTCTGTGCCATCCCCACCATCTTGTTCTTTCAGCTGTGCCCACCTCACAAACCTTTGCTGTCTGCTGTGTCATCCTCACCATCTACAACTGTCTGCTATGTTATTCTCACCATCCACTGCTGTCCTTTGTGCCATCCCTACCATCCTGTGCTCTCTGCTGTGCCAACCCGACAATACTGCCTCTGCTGTCCTCTGTGCCATAATTATCATATTCTGCTGTCCTCTGTGTTATCCCCATTACTGTCTGCTGTCCTCTGTGCCATCCCCACCATCCTCTGCTGTCCTCTGTGCCATCCCCACCATCCTGTGCTATCAGTTGTGCCATCCTCATCATCCCCTGCTGTCGGTTTTCTTATCTACACCATCCTCTTCTGTCCTCTGTGCCAAACCCACAATCCACTACTGTTGACTGTGCCATCCCCACCAGCCACTGATTTCCTCTCTTCCATCTGCACCGTTCATTCTGTGATATCTGCTGTGCCATTTGAAATATCCACTGCTGCCCTCTGTGCCATTCCCAACATCCTCTGCTGTTGTAATTGGAGCGGCGGGGCTGCGTCCCCAGCACCCTGGCCGCCTGGCTAGCTTATGCTCCTAAATAACAACACACAAACTGTATTCTTTTAAACACTGCTTGGCCCATTTCTTTTTTTTTTTTAAATAATTTTTTTATTAAGAAAAGAAGAAAAAAAACATAAACAAAAAACAAGTTTCCACCTCCTCCCAGCCTCCCATTTCCCTCCCCCTCCTCCCACCCTTCTCCCCCTCCTCCCACCCTTCTACCCCTCCCCCCACTCCTCTCCCCCTCCCTCTCTAGTCCACATTGCAGTCCAGGTTCCCTGCCCTGTGGTAAGTCCTAGGTCCTCCCCCCTCCGTCCATATCTAGGAAGGTGAACATCCAAACTGGCTAGGCTTCCACAAAGCCAGCACATTAAGTAGGATCAAAACCCCGTGCCATTGTCCTTGGCGTCTCATCAGCCCTCATTGTTCGCCATGTTCAGAGAGTGCGGTTTTATCCCATGCTTTTTCGGTCACAGTCCAGCTGGCCTTGGTGAGCTCCCAGTAGATCAGCTCCACTGTCTCAGTGGGTGGGTGCACGCCTCGTGGTCCCGACTTCTTTGCTCATGTTCTCCCTCCTTCTGCTCCTCATTGGGACCTTGGGAGCTCAGTCCAGTGCTCCAGGGTGGGTCTCTGTCTCTGTCTCCATCCATCACCAGATGAAGGTTCTATGATGATATGCAAGATATTCGTCAGTATTGTTCTCGGATAGGGTCATTTCAGGTTCCCAATCCTCAGCTACCCAAGGAACTAACTGGGAACCTCATGTTGGGCACTTGGGAGCCCCTCTAGGGTCAAATCTCTTGCTCACCCTAAAGTGGTTCCCTTAACTAAGAATTGAGGTTCCGTGCTCCCCTATCCACCTTTCCTTTATCCCAATTCTCCTGATTCCCCAAGTCCCCCCTCCTTCCCTTCTACCTTTTCTCTCCCCATCTCCCCTTACCCCCATCCCACCCCACCCCCAAGATCCTAATTTTCTCCCCGGCAATTGGGTCTACTTCCCTTAGCCAAGAGGATAACTATATGTTTTTCCTTGGGTTCACCTTCTTAGTTAGCTTCTTTAGGTTCACCTATTGTAGACTCCGTGGCCCTAATTTATGGCTAGAAACCAATTATGAGCGAGTACATCCCATGTTCATCTTTTTGGGTCTGGGACACCTCACTCAGGATAGTGTTTTCTATTTCCATCCATTTGCCTGCAAAGTTCGAGAAGTCATTGTTTTTTACCGCAGCGTAGTACTCTAGCGTGTATATATTCCATACTTTCCTCATCCATTCTTCCATTGAAGGGCATCTAGGTTGTTTCCAGGTTCTGGCTATTACAAATAATACTGCTATGAACATAGTTGAACAAATGCTTTTGTCATATGATAGAGCATCTCTTGGGTATATTCCCAGGAGTGGTATTGCTGGGTCCAGGGGTAAGTTGATCCCGAATTTCCTGAGAAACCGAAACACTGACTTCCACAGTGGTTGCACAAGATGGCATTCCCACCAGCAATGGATGAGGGTACCCGTTCCTCCACAGCCTCTCCAGCAAAGGTTATCCTTGGTGTTTTTGACTTTAGCCATTCTGACAGGTGTAAGATGATATCTCAAAGTTGTTTTGATTTGCATTTCCCTGATTGCTAAGGAAGTTGAGCACGACTTTAAGTGTCTTTTGGCCATTTGAACTTCCTCTGCTGAGAATTCTCTGTTCAGTTCAGTGCCCCATTTTTTAATTGGGTTAATTAGCATTTTAAAGTCTAGTTTCTTGAGTTCTTTATATATTTTGGAGATCAGACCTTTGTCTGTTGTGGGGTTGGTGAAGATCTTCTCCCAATCAGTAGGTTGCCTTTGTGTCTTATTGACTATGTCCTTTGCTTTACAGAAGCTTCTCAGTTTAAGTAGGTCCCATTTATTCAATGTTGCCCTTAATGTCTGTGCTTCTGGGGTTATACATAGGAAGCGATCTCCTGTGCCCAGCTCCTGTAGGGTACTTCCCACTTTCTCTTCTATCAGGTTCAGTGTGTTCGGGCTGATATTGAGGTCTTTAATCCATTTGGACTTGAGTTTTGTGCACGGTGATAGATAAGGGTCTATTTTCATTCTTCTACAAGATGACATCCAGTTGTGCCAGCACCATTTGTTGAAGATGCTTTCTTTCTTCCATTTTATACTTTTAGCTCCTTTATCGAAAATCAGGTGTTCATAGGTTTGTGGGATAAAATCCGGGTCTTCTATACGATTCCATTGGTCGACTTCTCTGTTTTTATGCCAGTACCACACTGTTTTCATTACTGTAGCTCTGTAATAGAGTTTGAAGTCAGGGATGGTAATGCCTCCAGAAGATCCTTTATTGTATAGGATTGTTTTGGCTATCCTGGGTTTTTTGTTTTTCCATATAAAGTTGATTATTGTCCTCTCCAGATCTGTGAAGAATTTTGATGGGATCTTGATGGGGATTGCATTGAATCTATAAATAGCCTTTGGTAGAATTGCCATTTTTACTATGTTGATCCTCCCAATCCAAGAGCAAGGGAGGTCCATCCATTTTTTGGTATCCTCTTCAATTTCTTTCTTCAATGCCTTAAAGTTCTTGTCAAATAGATCTTTCACTTCCTTGGTTAGATGTACCCCAAGATATTTTATGCTGTTTTTGGCTATTGTGAATGGTGAAGCTTCTCTGATTTCCCTCTCTGCTTCCATATCCTTTGTGTATAAGAGGGCGACTGATTTTTTGGAGTTGATCTTGTATCCTGCCACATTACTAAAGCTGTTTATCAGCTGTAGGAGTTCTTTGGTGGAGTTTTTGGGGTCGCTTATGTACACTATCATATCATCTGCAAATAACGAAAGTTTAACTTCTTCCTTTCCAATTCGAATCCCCTTGATTCCATTATGTTGTCTTATTGCTATTGCTAGAACTTCAAGCACTATATTGAAGAGGTATGGGGAGAGTGGACAGCCTTGTCGTGTTCCTGAGTTAAGTGGGATGGCTTTGAGTTTCTCTCCGTTTAATTTGATGTTAGCTGTCGGCTTGCTGTATATAGCTTTTATTATATTTAGGTATGACCCTTGTATCCCTAATCTCTCCAAGACTTTTAACATAAATGGATGTTGAATTTTGTCAAATGCTTTTTCAGCATCTAATGAAATGATCATATGGTTTTTTTCTTTCAGTTTATTTATATGCTGGATTACATTGATAGATTTTCGTATGTTGAACCAGCCCTGCATCTCAGGAATGAAGCCTACTTGATCATAATGGATAATTTTTCGGATGTGTTCTTGGATTCGATTTGCCAGTATTTTGTTGAGGATTTTTGCGTCGATATTCATGAGTGAGATTGGCCTGTAGTTCTCTTTCCTGGTTGAGTCTTTGAGTGGTTTTGGTATCAGAGTAATTGTGGCTTCATAAAAGGAGTTTGGTAATGACCCTTCTGTTTCTATCTTGTGGAATACATTAAGGAGTATAGGTATTAGATCTTCTTGGAAGATCTGGTAGAATTCTGCATTGAAACCATCTGGTCCTGGGCTTTTTTTGGTAGGGAGGTTTTTGATAACCTCTTCTAATTCTTCGCGACTAACAGGTCTATTTAGATTGTTCACCAGGTCCTGATTTAACTTTGGTATATGATATTTATCTAAAAAAGTATCCATTTCCTTTACATTTTCCAATTTTGTGGCATATAGGCTTTTGTAGTAAGATCTAATGATTCTCTGAATTTCCTCTGTGTCTGTGGTTATGTCCCCCTTTTCATTTCTGATCTTATTAATTTGCAAATTCTCTCTCTGCCGTTTGATTAGCTTGGATAGTGGTTTGTCAATCTTGTTGATTTTCTCCAGGAACCAGCTTTTTGTTTCATTGATTTTTTGTATTGTTTTCTGTGTTTCTATTTTGTTGATTTCAGCCCTCAATTTGATTATTTCCAGTCTTCTACTCCTCCTAGGTGAGTCTGCTTCTTTTTTTTCTAGAGCTTTCAGGTGGGCTGTTAAGTCTCCAATGTGAGCTTTCTCTGTTTTCTTTAAGTGGGCACTTAGTGCTATGAACTTTCCTCTTAGGACTGCTTTCATAGTGTCCCATAAGTTTGAGTATGTTGTTTCTTTATTTTCATTGAATTCCAGGAAGACTTTAATTTCTTTCTTTATTTCTTCCTTAATCCAGCTATGGTTCAATAGTTGACTGTTCAGTTTCCATGACTTTGTATGCTTTCTGGGGGTAGCATTATTGTTGATTTCTAACTTTAATCCATGGTGATCTGATAAGACACAGGTGGTTACTAATATTTTTTTGTAACTGTGGATGTTTGCTTTGTTACCGACTATGTGGTCGATTTTCGAGAAGGTTCCATGAGCTGCAGAGAAGAAGGTATATTCTTTCCTATTTGGATGGAATGTTCTATAGATGTCTGTTAAGTCCATTTGATTCATTACCTCCACTAATTCTCTTATTTCTCTGTTAGGTTCCTGTCTGATTGACCTGTCCATTGGTGAGAGAGGAGTGTTGAAGTCTCCTACTATTAGTGTGTGCGGTTTGATGGCTGCCTTGAATTTTAGCAATGTTTCTTTTATGTACGTGGGTGCTTTTATATTAGGGGCATAGATGTTCAGGATTGAGACTTCATCCTGATGAACTGTTCCTGTTATGAGTATAAAATGCCCCTCTCCATCTCTTCTGATTGATTTAAGTTTAAAGTCAACTTTGTTAGAGATTAGTATGGCCACACCTGCCTGTTTCTTAGGTCCATTTGCTTGATAGGCCTTTTCCCAGCCCTTTACTCTGAGTAGGTGCCTGTCTTTGTGGTTGAGGTGTGTTTCTTGTAAACAGCAGAATGTTGGATCCTGTTTTCTTATCCAATCTCTTAGCCTGTGCCTTTTTATAGGTGAGTTGAGTCCATTGACATTAAGTGATATTAATGACCAGTGGTTGTTAACTCCGGTCATTTTTTTTTAGTCGTAGAGTTTGTGTGTTTCCCTTCTTTGTTTTGTGTTGGTGAAGGGTCTCTAGATGTCTGAGTTATTGTGGTCATTGTTGGACTCCTTGGTTAGTGATTTTCCTTCAATTACTTTCTGTAAGGCTGGATTTGTGGCTGCGTATTGTTTAAATTTGTTTTTATCCTGGAAAATTTTATTTTCTCCATTTATAGTGAATGAAAGCTTGGCTGGGTATAGTAATCTGGGCTTGCACCCATGGTCTCTCAGTTTCTGCAGTACATCTATCCAGGACCTTCTGGCTTTCATGGTTTCCATGGAGAAGTCAGGTGTAAGTCTGATAGGTTTACCTTTATAAGTAATTTGGCCTTTTTCCTTTGCAGCTCTTAATATTCTTTCCTTATTCTGTATGCTTTGTGTTTTGATAATTATATGGCGAGGGGATGTTTTTTTTTGATCCAGCCTATTCGGTGTTCTGTATGCTTCTTGCACCTTCATAGGAAAATCTTTCCTTAGGTTGGGAAAGTTTTCTTCTATAATTTTATTAAATAGATTTTCTGGACCATTGAGCTGCCCTTCTTCTCCTTCTTCTACTCCTATTATTCTTAGGTTTGGTCTTTTTATTGTGTCCCATATTTCCTGAATGTTTTGTGATGAGAGTTTGTTGGACTTGCTGTTTTCTTTGATCAGTGTGTTTATTTTCTCTATGGTATCTTCAGAATCCGAGAGTCTTTCTTCTATCTCTTGTATTCTGCTGGTTATGCTTGTTTCTGTAGTCTCTATTCGTTTACCTAGATTTTCCATGTCCAGACGGCCCTCTGTTTGTGTTTTCTTCTTTGCCTCCATTTCAGTTTTCAGGTCTTGAACTGTTTCCATTATCTGTTTGATTGTTTTTCCTTGGTTTTCTAGGGTATCATTCACTGATTTATTCAATTCTTCAAACTTTCTGTTATATTTCTCATCCATTTCTATAAGGGCGTTTTTTACATGCTGTTTAAGGGTGTCAATCACTTTCATGAAGTCAATCTTTTCTCCTTCCTCTTGATTAAGGGGTTCTTGTCCTCCCGTTGTGAGGTCGCTTGTTTCTGGTAGCTTCATGTTGCTTTTCAGCTTGTTGGGCGAATTCTTGCCTTGACGTCGGCCCATCTCTTCTTCCAAATGCTCCCTATGGATCTTCTTTTACCGGATTAGGTCTCCTTGCCTACCAAACGCTGTCTCTCCCCAATGTTGGCTCTCCCAATGCTGGGTCTCCTGGCGCCGAAAGATCAGGCCTCCGTGCTGGTTGGGCAGCTCGCAGACAAAGCGCCTACCCCGCTTGGTGCAGGCAGGCCACAGAAACAAAGGAACTGCTGCCCGCCCGGGAGCCCCGGATACTCGGACCCTGCGCCCAGATAGGCTGGGCTGGGCGATGCCACGCGCCTAAAGAGGGCAGTGGGGGCGAAGTGGGGAGGGCTCTGGACGGAAGCTGGGTGGGCCAGGAAGAAAGAGGCAGCACCCGGGGAGTAGAGGCCCTGCAGAGAGCCCAAGCAGGACAGGGGGCCAAGAAACCCCCGAGCTCCCCGTCCCAGGCTGGCGCCGTGGGCCAGAAACTCACCCCAATGCTGGGTCTCCTGGCGCCGAAAGATCAGGCCTCCGTGCTGGTTGGGCAGCTCGCAGACAAAGCGCCTACCCCGCTTGGTGCAGGCAGGCCACAGAAACAAAGGAACTGCTGCCCGCCCGGGAGCCCCGGATACTCGGACCCTGCGCCCAGATAGGCTGGGCTGGGCGATGCCACGCGCCCCAATGCTGGGTCTCCTGGCGCTGAAAGATCAGGCCGCCGTGCTGGTTGGGCAGCTCGCAGACCTGCTTGGCCCATTTCTATCTAGCCTCTTCTAGGCTAATTCTCGCACCTGGACTAGCCCATTTCTTATAATCTGTGTAGCCCACGAGGTGGCTTACCAGGGAGATCCTAGCCTACGTCCATCCTGGGTCAGAGCTTCATCACCTGTGCCTCAGAGAGCAGAGCTATCCCCGCGTCTACCCAGGAGAGGGGAGCATGGTGTCTCTGCTCCAGAGAGCAGAGCTGTCGAGTCTGAGCTCACTTCCTCTTCCTCCCAGCATTCTGTTCTGTTTACTCCTCCCATATGTTTTAACCTATGAGGGCCAAGCAGTTTTTTTTATTGCTTAACCAATGAAATCAACAGATTGATATATGACACTCCCACATCACTCTGCTCTGTGCTGTGCCATTTCAACAATCCTGCCTCTGCTGTCCTCTGTGCCATCCCCACCATCCTCTGCTGTTCTTGTGCCATTCTCCACTATCCTCTGCTTTGCTCTGTGCCATCCTCGCAATTCTGCCTCTGCGGTCTACTGTTCCAATCTCACCATCTTCTGCTATCTGCTGTTATCTATGTTATCCTCGCCATCTACTGATGTCCTATGTACCAACCCCACCATCCTCTGCTGTCCTCTGTGCCATCCAATCCATCCTCTGCTGTGCTAGGTGCCATCCCCACCATCCTGCTTCTGCTGTCCTGTCTCCCATGCTCATCATCCACTGCTTTGTCTGTACCATAACCTCCGTCCTCTGATGTCCTCTGTGCCATCCCAACCATAATCTCCTGTCCAATATACTATACTCACCATCCCTCTTCTGCCTTCTGCTGTGCCGTCCTCACCATCCTCTGCTCTCTTCTGGGATAGCCCTTGCCATCCCAACATCTTCTTACTTTAAAAAAATTATTTATTTATTTATTATGTATACAATATTCTGTCTGGGTGTATGCCTGCAAGCCAGAAGAGGGCTCCAGGTCTCATTACAGATGGTTGTGAGCCACCATGTGGTTGCTGGGAATTGAACTCAGGACCTCTAGGAAGAGAGACAATGCTCTTAACTTCTGAGCCATCTCTCAAGCCCCCATCCCACCATCTTTTGCTGTCTGCTGAGCGATCCTCATCATCCTCCATCTGCCGTCCTCTGTGCCATCCCCACAATCTTCTGGTGTGTGCTGTGCCATCCTAGCCATTCTGAATCTGCTGTCCTCTGTGCCATCTCTACCTCTTCTGCTGTCAGCTCTGCAATCCCCACTATCCTCTGCTATCTGCTCTGCTGTCCTCACCATCCTGCTGTGCTGTTCTATATGGCATCCCTACAAAATTGTCCTATCCTCTGTGCCATCTTCAACATCCACAGCTGTCCTCTGTGCTATGCCCACCATCCTCTGCTCTGTACCATCCCCATCAAACTCTAATGTCCTCACTTTCATCCCCACCATCTAATGCTGTACGCTGTTCCATCTCCACAATCCTGACTCTGCTCTCTTCTGTGCCATGCCCACCATACTCTGAAGTCCTCTGTGCCATCCCCACCATCCAGTGCTGTTAGCTGTGTCATTCTCCCCATCCTCTGCTGTCTGCTGTGCCATCCTCACCATCCACTGATGTCTTCTGTGCCATCCCCACCATCCTCTGATGTCCTTGTGCCATTCTCTACTATCCTCTGCTATGCTCTGTGCCATCCTCACCATTCTGCCTCTGCTGTCTACTGTTCCAATCTCACCATCTTCTGCTGTCTGCTAAGTTATCCTCTCCATACACTGCTCTTTTATGTGCCCTCCACTCCATCCTCTGCCATCCTCTGCTCTGCTCTTTGCCATCCAACTGTCCTGCCTCTGTTGTCCTCTCTGCCATGCTCACCATCCACTGCTGTCCTCTGTGCCATCCTCACAATCCTCTGATGTCCTCTATGCCATCCCGACTATAATCTGCTGTCCATTGTACCATACCCACCATCTTGCCTCTGCTATCAGCTCTGCCATCCGCACATTCCTCTGCTATCTGCTCTGCCATACTCACCATCTCTGCTGTCCTCTTTGCCATCCCCACCATTTTCTGTTGTCTGCTGTGCCATCCTCACCATCCTCGATCTGTTGTACTCTGTGCCATCACTATCTTCCTGTGCTGTCTGCTGTGCCATTCCCACCATACTCTTAAGTCCTCTGTGCCATTCTCACCACCCTGCCTATACTGTCCTCTGTGCCATCCCAGCCATCCAATGATGTCCTCTGTGCCATTCCCACCAGTCTCTGCTGTCCTCTGTGCCAAACAAAACAATCATTGCTATTCTCCGTGCCATTCCCACCATCCTCGGTTGTCTTATGTCCCAAACTCACCATTCTTTGCTGTCTGTTGTGCAATCTTCACCATGCTGCATCTGCTGTACTCTTTGCCATCCCCATGATCCTCTGCTGTCCTCTGTGCCATCCGCACCAACCATTGCTGTGCTCTGTTCCATACCCACCATCCTGTTGTTTCAGCTGTGCCCTCCTTACCATCCTCTGCTTTCTGCGGTGCCATTCTCATCATCCACTGCTATCCTCTGTGCCTTCCCTACCATCCTGTGCTCTCTGCTGTGCCATCCCGAAAATCCTTCATCTGCTGTCCTTTTTGCCATACTCACCATCTTCTGCTGCCTGTTGTTCCATCCCCATTTTCGTCTACTGTCCTCTGTGCCAACCCCACCACCTATTGCTGTCCTCTGTGCCATCCCCACCATCCTTTGCTCTCAGCTGTGCCATTCTCACCATCCTCTTCTGTGTCCTATGCCATCCTCACCCTCCTGCCTCTGGTGTACTATGTGCCATCCCCACCATCTTCTGCTCTCCTCTGTGCCATCCTATCATCCAGTGCTGTCCTCTATGCCTTCCCCTCGATTCTCTGCTGTCCTCTGTGCCATCGCCAACACCCTGTCTGCTCTCCTCAGTGCTATTCCCACCATGCTGTTTATGGTGTCCTCTTTCCCATACCTACCATTCTCTACTGGCTCTGTGCCATTCACACCATCCTGACTATTCTCTCCTCTGTGCCATCCTCACCATCTAATACTGTTACCTTTGCCATCATCACCATCCCCTGCTGTCCTATTTCCTAACTCCACCATCATCTGCTGTTCTCTGTGCCAAACCCAACATCTTGTGCTTTCAGCTCTGCCATCCTCACCATCCTCTTCTGCCTCCTGGCATCCTCACTATCCTCCCTCTGGTGTACTATGTGCCATCCCCACCATCTTCTGCTTTCCTCTGAGCCATCCTATCATCCAGTGCTGTCTTTGTGCCATCTGCAACATCCTCTGCTGTCCTTGTGCCATTCCCCACCATCCTCTGCTTTACACTGTGCCATTTCCAACAAACTCTGTTTAACACCGTGGAATCCCCATGATCCACGGATTGCCATCCTCACAATCCAGTTTGTGTTCTTCTATGTGGCATCTCCACCATAATCTCCTGTCCTCTGTATCATCCTCACAATCCACTGCTGTCCTATGTGCAATCTCCACAATCCTGCCTCTGCTGTCTTCTGTGCCATACCTAACATCCTGTGAAGTCCTCTGTGCCATCCCCACCATTCCGTACTGTCAGCTCTGATATCCTCCCCTTGCTCTGTTGTCTCCTGTGCCATCCTCACCATCCACTGATGTCCTCTGTGCCATCCCCACCATCATCTGATGTCGTTCTGCCATTCTCCAACATCTTCTGCTGTGCTCTGTGCCATCCTCACCATTTTGCCTCTGCTGTCTGGTGTGCCAATCTCACCATCTTCTGCTGTCTGCTGTGCGATCCTCTTCATCCACTGATGACATATGTACCATCACCACCATCCTCTGCATGCTCTGTGCCATACACTCGATCCTCTGATGTGCTCTGTGCCATCCGCACCATCTTATCCTCAATGCTTTGCCATTTCAACAATCCTGCCTCTGCTGTACTCAGTGCCATCCCCACCATCCTATGTTGTCCTATGTGACACCATCACCATTCTGTGCTCGCTGTTGTGCCATCCTCATTCTGCCTCTGCTGTTATAGGTGCCATTCCGATGATCCTCTGCTGTCTGCTGTTCATCCCACAAACCACTGCTGACCTCTGTGCCATCCCCACCATCCTCTGCTCTTCTTGTGCCATTCTCCAACATCTTCTGCTATGCTCTGTGCCATCCTCACCATTTTGCCTCTGCTGTCTGATGTGCCAATCTCACCATCTTCTGCTGTCTGCTGTGCCATCTTCTCCATCCACTGCTGACATATATACCATACCCATCATCTTCTGCTATCCTCTCTGCCATCTTCACCATTCTCTGATGTGCTCTGTGCCATCCCCACCATCCTCTGATGTCCTCTGTACCATCCCGTCCATAATCTGCTGTTCACTCTCCCATCCTCCCCATCCTGCCTCTGATGTATGCTCTGTCATCCTCACCATCCTGTTGAAATACGGAGCGGCGGGCTGTGTCCCGCCACCTGGCTAGCTTTACCCGAAATAATTACATGGAAACGGTATTCTTTTAAACACTGCCTGACCCATTAGTTTCAGTTTCTTATTGGCTAGCTTTTACATATTGATCTAACCCATTTCTATTAATCTGTGTAGCCCATGAGCTGGCTTACCAGGAATGATCTTAACCTGCGTCTGTCTGGAGTGGGAGAACCATGGCGACTCCCTGACTCAGCTTCTTTCTCCCAGCATTCCATTCTGTTTACTCCGCCTACCTAAGGGTTGGCCTATCAAATGGGTCTAGGCAGTTTCTTTATTAATAAGAAATCACTCCCACATCACCATCCACTGCTGTCCTCTATGCCATCCCCAACATCCACTTCTCTCTGAGCTGCAGAGTGCTGGCTGCTCCAGATGTTGGCTCCACCTCTCTCCAATTTCAAAATTAAGGACATACCATTTTCTACTAGCTCTGGGGCCACCAGGTAGGGGCTGAACTCAGCACTTTAACTCTGAGACTGAGCGTGCAGCACAGAAACTCTTTTCATCCAAGTTACAGCCAAATCTGATAGGCAGAGCACTGCACAGCCTGGAAACATGTCTCTGTATGGTGGCAGAAATCTGCCACGCTCTCCTAGCTGCCTAAGCCTGATCCTGCTGTCTGCCCAGGTGCAGGCGGGGAGCACTGAGACATTGGCATGGTCTCAGAGTACTTTCTTTCTGATCCCGAGTGGGAACACAAACATTCAGTCCCATAAAAGCCATTGAAATGCTTTAAAGGCAGAGTTTGCACTGGCAGCACAGCCCCAGGAAGCCTCGTTTTAAAATGACTTGGCTTTTTTTTTCTGCTGCTATTGCTGAAACAGGAAATCTCTCTATGCATGTTCTAGCAAACAGCAAAACACTATGTTAAACTCTCTCTCCCTTTTTTAAAAGCCCTCTCAGGTTTTTAAGTGGATTTAGTCCATCACGTTGGAGCGCCAATTTCTAGTGATGAGGTGAGCAGGCCTGCTTTTCATCCTGCCCGGTTCCCACATGGTTAGCTTTATACCCGAAATAACAACACACAAATTGTATTCATTTAAACACTGCCTGACCCATTAGTTCTAGCCTCTTATTGGCTAACTCTCACATCTTGACTAACCATATCTAATAATCTGTATGCCAAAACAAGGTCATGGCTTACTGGCACGAGTCTAGCCAGCGTTCGGCTCAGGAAGGAGAAGCATGGTGACTGCCTCATTTCCCTTCTTCCCAGCATTCTTTTCTGTCTACTCCACCCACCTATGTTCTGACCTATCAGGCCAAGCATCTTTTTTATTAATTAATCAATGAAAGCAACACATAGAAAGAAGACCCTCCTACATCAACCACCATCCTCTGCTGTTGTTTTGCCATTCTCTACTATCCTCTGCTATGTTCTGTGCCATTCTTGCCATTCTGTCTCTGCTGTCTACTATGCCATTCTCACCATGTTCTGCTGTCTGCTATGTTATCCTATCCATCCACTGTTGTCCTATGTCCCTTCCCCTCCATCTTCTGCTGTTCTCTTTGCCATCCATGTCATCCTCTGCTATGCTCTGTGCCATTCTCACCATCATGTCTCTGCTGTCTGTTGTGTTGATCTCACCATGTTCTGCTGTCTTCTGTGCCATCCCCACCACACTATGATGTCCTCTGTACATTCTGACCCTCCTTCATCTGCTGTCCTCTGTGCCATCCCTACCATCTTCTGTTGTCTATTGAGCCATCCTCACCTTCCTGCATCTGCTGTCCTCTATGCCATTTCCACCATCTTCTGCTGTCTGCTGTGGCATCCTCACTATCC
This sequence comes from Microtus oregoni, assembly GCF_018167655.1. Lineage (NCBI taxonomy): Eukaryota > Metazoa > Chordata > Mammalia > Rodentia > Cricetidae > Microtus > Microtus oregoni. Next base: position 1,421,461 of record NW_024544601.1, read on the forward strand.
TGATTCAGATGTTCTCTGTGCCATCTTCTGTGCCATGCCCATCATACTCTGATGTCCTCTAGGCCATTATCACCATCCTGCCTCTGCTGTTCTAGGTGTCAGCCCCATGATACTCTGCTGTCTGCTGTGCCATCCTCACCATCCACTGCTGTCCTCTATGCCATCCTAACCATTGTGAGCTGTCTTTGTGCCATTCTCCAACATCCTCTGCTGTGTTCTGTGCCATCCTCACCATGTCGCCTGTGCTGTCTGCTGTGCCAATCTCACCATCTTCTGCTGTCTGCTATGCCATCCTCTCCATCTACTGCTGTCCTATGTACCACCCCCACCATTTTCTGCTATTTTTTGCCATCCACTTCATCCTCTGATGTTTTCCATGCCATTTCCACAATCCTGCCTCTGCTGTCCTCTCTGCCATCTTCACCATTCTCTGATGTCCTCTGTGCCATCTTCACCATCCTCTGATGTCCTCTGTGCCATCCCCACCATCCTCTGCTGGGTCTGTGCTATCCTCACCATCCTGACTATGCTCTCCTCTGTACCATCCTCACCATCCACTACTGTCCTCTATGCAATCCCTATAATCCTCTTCTGTCTGCTCTGTTAGCCCTACCATCCTCTGTTCTCCCATCCTCTGCTGTTCTCTGTGCCATCCTTACCATCCGGACTCTGCTCTCTCCTGTGCAATCATCCCCAGCCTGACTCTCCTGTACACTATGCCATCCTCACAGTCCACTCTCTCTTCTGTGCCATCCCCACCATACTGTACTCTCTGCTGTGCCATCCTCACCAACCTGCCTCTGCTGTTCTAAGTGCCATCCCCACTATTCTCTCCTGCCTGCTGTGCATCCCATTAACCGTTACTGTCCCTGTGCCATTCTCCACCATCCTCTGCTATGCTCTGTGCCATCTTCACCATTCAGTCTCTGTTGTGCCAATCTCACCATCCTCTGTTGTCTGCTATACCATCCTCTCCATCCCTGCTATCTTATGTGCTATGTTCACCTTCCTCTGCTGTCCTCTGTGCCATGCTCACCATTCACTGCTGTCCTCTTTGCCATCCCCACCATCCTCTGATATCCTCTGGGCCATCTCAACCATAATCTGCTGTTCAATGTACCATACTCACCAATCCTGCCTCTGTTATCTGCTGTGGCATCCTCACCATCCTCTGCTGTCTGCTGAGCCATCCTCACCACCCTACATATGCTGTCCTCTGTGCCATCCCCATCATCCTCTGCTGTCTGCTGTGCCATCCTCACCAACCACTGCTGTTCTCTGTTCCATCCCGACCAATCTCTGATGTTCTCTGTGTCATCTCCACCATCCATTGCTGTGCCCTGTGCCATTGCCACCATCCACTGCTGTCCTCTGTTACATCCCTACCATCTTTTGCTGTCCTCTGTGCCGTCTTCAACATCCTGCCGCTGCTGTCTTCTGTGCCGTCCCCACCATCCTGTGCTGTCAGCTGTGCCATCTTCACCATCCTCTGCTTTCTGCTGTGCCATCGTCACTTTCCTGCATCTGCAGTTCTCTGTTCTATTCCCAATATTCTGCTGTCTGCTATGCCATCCCCACAATCCACTACTGTCCTCTGTGCCATCCCAACAATACTCTCCTGCCTCTGTGCTATCCTGACAATCCTGTGCTGTCATCTGTGCCATCCTCACCATCTTCTGCTGTCGGCTGTGCCATCCTAACCATCCATGGATGTCCTCTGTGCAATTGCTGCTGTTGTAATATGAGCGGCGGGGCTGCGTCCCCAGCACCCCTGCCGCCTGGCTAGCTTATTCCCTGAAATAACAGCACACAAATTGTATTCATTTAAACACTGCTTGGCCCATTATATCTAGCCTCTTCTAGGCTAACTCTCGCACCTGGACTAGCCCATTTCCAATCATGTGTGTAGCACCCCAAGGTGCGCTTACCGGGAAGATTCTAGCCTAAGTCCATTCTGGGTCGGAGCTTCATCGCATCTGCCCAGGAGAGGGGAGCATGGCGTCTCTGCTCCAGAGAGCAGAGCTGTCGAGTCTGAGCTCACTTCCTCTTCCTCTCAGCATTCTGTTCTGTTTACTCCTCCCACCTATGTTTTAACCTATCAGGGCCATGCAGTTTCTTTATTGCTTAACCAACGAAATCAACAGATTGATATATGACACTCCCACATCATGCTGCCATCCACATCTTTCTTCTGTGCTATTCCCACCTTACTCTACTGTTTTCTGTGCAAGACTAACCTTTCTGCCTCTGGTGTTTTCTGTGCCATCCTCACCATTCTCTGCTGTTTTCTGTTTTCTCCACACCATCCACTGCACTCCTCTTTGCCATCCCCATTCATCTTCTGCTCTACTCTGTGTTATTTTCACCATCCTCTGCTGTCTGCTGTGCCATCCTCACCATCCTGCCTCTGCTGTTCTATGTGCCATCCCCACCATTTTCTGCTGTACTATGTGCCATAACTACCATCTATTGCTGTCATGTGTGCCACTCCCACCATCCTCTGCTATCCTCTTTATCATCCCCATTATCATCTGATGTTCTTTGTGTCATCCCCACCATCCTGTGCTGTCAACTGTGCCATACTCACCATCCTCTTGTCTCATGTGACATCCTCACCATCCTGCCTCTAATGTACTATGTGCCATCCCCACAATCTTCTGCTGTCCTCTGTGCCATCTGCACCATCCTGTGCTGTTCTCTCTGCCATCCCTACCATAATCTTCTGTCCACTGTAATATCCTTACCATCCTATCTCTGCTGTCTGCTCTGCCATCCTTACCATCCACTGCTGTCCTCTGTGCCATCCCTGCCATTCACTGCTGTCTCCTATACCATTCCCACCATCCTGTGACTTATGTCCTTGGTTCCTTCCTCATCATTCTACCACTTCTGTTCTTATGCAGCCACAAAGAACACTGCTCTGCCATCCCCACCCTCCACTTCTGCTTTCTGTGCCAGCCCTCCATCTGCTACTTTCTCCTGTGCCATCCCAACTCTCTGTTGCCAAACTCTGCCATTAGCACCATCCTGCCACTGTTGTCCTCTTTGCTATCCCACCATCCTCTCAATGCTCTCCTCTTTTCTATCCCACCATCCTCTCAATGCTCTCCTCTTTTCTATCCCACCATCCTCTCAATGCTCTCCTCTTTTCTATCCCACCATCCTCTCAATGCTCTCCTCTTTTCTATCCCACCATCCTCTCAATGCTCTCCTCTTTTCTATCCCACCATCCTCTCAATGCTCTCCTCTTTTCTATCCCACCATCCCTGAAGTCCTCTCTGCCATCCCTACCATCCTGCCATTCTTTTTTTTTGGGTTTTTTGAGACAGGGTTTCTCTGTGGTTTTGGAGCCTGTCCTGGAACTAGCTCTTGTAGACCAGGCTGGTCTCGAACTCACAGAGATCCGCCTGCTTCTGCCTCCCGAGTGCTGGGATTAAAGGTGTGTGCCACCACCGCCCGGCCATCCTGCCATTCTTGTCCTCTGTGCTATTTCCAACATTCACTGAAATCTCTGTGCCATCCAAACCATCTAGTTTTTTCTGCTTTGCCATCCCCATTATGCACAGCTGTCCCCTGCGCTATTTCCACCACAATTCCTGTACTCCATGCCATCCCTACCATCTACTGCTGTCGTCTCTACCATGCCAACTTTACTGCCTCTGATGTCCTCTGTGCCATCCCCAGCATCCTCTGCTCTCCTCGGTGCCATTATCACCATCCACTCTTATCCTCTGTGCCATCCCCACCATCCAATGCTCTCCTCTGTGCCAGCTCTACCATCATGCTTGTTTTCCTCTGCTATTTCCACCATCCACTGCTGTCTCTGTGCCATCCCAACCTTCTACTGGTATCTGTAGTTCCATCCCCACCATCCAAGGCTCTCCTCTGTTCCATTCCCACCAAAATTGCTGTCCTCTGTGCCATCCCCACCATCCACTACTGTCCTCTTTGCCATCCCCATCATCCTGCCTCTGCTCTCCTCTGTGCCATCCCACCATCCTCTGCTGTCCTCTGTGCCATCCCCACAATCCTATGCTTTCTGCTGTGTAATCCCCACCACCCACTGCTGTCCTCTGTGCAATCCCCATCATCCTGCCCCTGCTGTCCTCTGTGTCATCCTGACCATTCTTCTGTCTTTTATGTTATTTCTTTGTGTCACTGGCTCTGTCTGCATAACTGAAAATAGGTAAGAAAAGCCCACTCAAAAGAAGACTATGATGAGCCTAATGCTCATATACCAATGTAAACAACATATGGTAGGCTTGCTTGCTGACTCATTGTGTCTGAGCAGCTGAACAACCAGTTTATATGGCTGGAGAGGGAATATTTGAACCAATAATAGCCATTTATTTCACCCTCTTGCCTTGTTTTTGCTGTTTCTAGACCACCAAAGGAAGTGTTTCCTCCCTAACTACATGAAAATGTCCCGTGGGCATGGAGAATTTATCAAACTTTGTGATATCAAAACTTCTGGTTCAAAAAAATTCAGGCAGCCCTAGCTCTAGCTGTGTAAGAGGCTCAGAGAGGCAGTTGTGAGTTGTATAGTTTTCTTAAGTATTCTATATGTCTGCTACTGACATTTGGTAGCTTACCTGAGTAGTTGACAGATAAAATAAAAATATTTTATTTTGGTCACTAAAGCCAGAGAAGCAGGAGAGGTTGTACAAGCTGCTAATTGTGGAGTGAATTTGCCCTATTCCCCTAAATCATTACTTATTTCCAAGGAAGTGAGTATGAGAATGTCCGCTTACAGCTTGGACTTAAAGACCTTATTAAGTACTAATTCTGATTTATTTTAACACAACTTAATGCTTTCAAAGAGCTATTTATATTTTTAATTGTGTGTACATATGTGTGTTTGCCTGTGGGTATGTGCACGTGATTACTGCTGTCCCTAGAGGCCAGTGGTGTCTCATAGCCTGAAGCTGGAGTTACAGGTTGTTGTGCGTCCCCTGAAATAGGTTCTGGGAACTAAACTCAGGTCCACTGGAAGAATAGCAATACTTTTAACTGCTAACCCATCTTCCCAGTCTCCATTTTAACAGTTCTTAACACTTGTCACGTGTTCCATGTAGACAAGATCTTACTTCCAGTCGTTTCCCAGCATTTGTCCATTTCCAACCCTGTGAAAAGAATCTCCACTGCACTAAGGCTAGAATATGCATGGCTGTATACAGTTCTCCAGAATTCCCGTAGTCTTGCACACCATAATCCTCTCCCACACATCCTTTCATCTTAATCCATGACAATTTCAGGTCTCCTCACCAAATGCAAACCTTCTCTTCTTTTTTAAATCCAAGGGGGTGCCCAATAATCCTCATTAGGACAAGGTCTATAACTATGTGAATTTAGCATGCTTCAGGCGAATCTAAGCCCAATATTTGACTTGCAAGCACAATATTGACTTGTGGTCTATTTGTAATTAGATCACAAACAAAAATAATTCCAGGATATACTAACATATATTTTAAGAAACTTGAGACGTTAGGCTAAATAAGATTTTATATAACACTGGATTTGGTTGACTTAGTTGATATTGTGCCTTTTCTAGCTATAGTGTGATACTCTTCGTATCTGGAGGTATTTGTAACAGATTGCCTGACTTGTTAGCAGAAAGTTAAATGTAACAATTGTCTGTACCATTACCTGTGAGTGGTATACTAGACTACCAACTCAGCACACTTGACTCCCTCGCCCACTCTGTTAGTTTTACCTCTAGTTCTTTTCATTTTCTTCTTTATTCTTCTGTTAACTTTTTGAGACACGATCTAATGTAGTTTCATCTTGACTTGAGCTCACTACATAGCTGTGGATGACTTTGAATTCCTGATACTCTTGTCTCTACTTTCTTAGTGCTGTGATGACAAGTTTTAACCACTGTGCCCAGCTCAAAATTTTCCATACTAACAGTTTAAAATATTTTAAAGCAAAATAAAACAAAATGGTTGGTGACCTAGGAGTACATTTATGAAACTTATGTAAGCTGTTTTTGAGAGTCTCGCTGTGGCACAGGCTGGTCTTGTACTATTCACTGTCTAGCACAAGTTGGCCTTGAATGCCTGACCTTGTACTTTCGTCAACAAAGTGCTGAAGGTGTAGATGTGTACCAGGCCTGCTGCATCATCCATTCCTTACAGGTTGCTGTTGTCCTGTCCTTGACTCTTTTCTTTCTCTCTGAGTAATCTCATTTATTTGCTTATATTTAGCCACCACCTGTTATCTAGGACCTAAAGCTTCCCAATAAAATATCACTAGTCTTATTTCTCTGATGAACTCTAAGCTGGTGATTAGAAGTTCCATATTTCAAATTCCCAAAAGATCTTTCTTGATGTTTGCTTCAGAATCACAATGACCTCGGGTCTGAACTAAAACTATTTTTTTCTCTTATTTTCTTGTCCTAGAGTCACCCATTCTGTTACCATTACTTCTAACATCAGCATCCCTATGCTTTCCACACATTATGTTAAATCAAAATCCCTGGAATTTTAATGTACATAAAAACATCACAAACCTACTTTCATCCATCACCAGATGAAGGTTCTATGGTGATATGCAAGATATTCATCAGTATGGCTATAGGATAGGGTCATTTCAGGTTCCCTATCCTCAGCTGCCCAAGGAACTAACTGGTGACATTGCCCTGGGCACCTGGGAGCCACTCTAGGTTCAAGTCTCTTGCCAACCCTAAGGTGGCTCCCTTAACTAAGATACATGCTTCCCTGCTCCCCTATCCAACCTTCCTTTATCCCAATCATCCTTTTTCCCCAAGTTCCCCCTGTCCTCCCCTTCTCACTTTTCTCTTCCCATCTCCCCCTATCCCCATCCCACCCCAGAGACCCACACTGGAGCACTGGACTGAGCTCCCAAGGTCCCAATGAGGAGCAGAAGGAGGGAGAACATGAGCAAGGAAGTCAGGACCACGAGGGGTGCACCCACCCACTGAGACAGTGGGGCTCATCTGTTGGGAGCTCACCAAGGCCAGCTGGACTGTGACTGAAAAAGCATGGGATAAAACCGGACTCTCTGAACATGGTGAGCAATGAGGGCTGATGAGAAGCCAAGGACAGTGGCACAGGGTTTTGATCCTACTTCATGTTCTGGCTTTGTGGGAGGCTAGCCAGTTTGGATGTTCACCTTCCTAGACCTGGGGAGGACCTTGGACTTTCCACAGGGCAGGGAACCCTGACTGCTCTTTGGACTGGAGAGGGAGGGGAGAGGAGTGGGGGGAGGGGGAGAGAAGCTGGAGGAGGGGGAGGGAAATGGGAGGCTGGGAGGAGGCGGAAATTTTTTTCCAATAAAAAATAAAAAAAAAATCTACTTTCAAACAAAATTTTTATCTACTCTTACATCCATGAAAAATGTAAGAACCTTTTCTTTTTGTCTCCTGTGGGAAACCTCAGAGTCATTATCTTCCCTCTTGCATACCAGCTACATGTAGCTAGCTAGGCACAGGATCTCGTTGCAACAATCAATTCCCATATATTTCACTAATGATCCTCATTTCCTTTCTCCTAACAGAGCTTCTGTTGCTAATTGCTGCCTAGTACTCTCAAATCAGGTCTTGAACATAGAAAACTGTTATTTATTCCTTGGCTTAAAAGCATTCAACAGCTTGACAGCAAAGGGACACTCTGACTTTGCAAGGTCATTGGTCTGTGTTTTCAAATAAAATTCAATCAGGAATCCAACTTATAGAACATTGTAACAAAGTTGTTCTGTTTGAAATAGAGGTCAGCCCTATAGACCACACCACACAGCATTCCTTTGCTGCACTCATGAGAAAATATTCCCTGAATTCCAGGGCTATCTGTTTGAATAGCAAATCTTCAGTACTTTGGTATTCCCCTTCCTCCTTCTCTATTAACCCATACCTCAGGCCAGGGAGTAACAGTGTATCCTGAACTGGGGTGTTTTCTTGTGAATTTCTCATGCTTTGTCTTTACAACCTATAATTACAATTCACTACTTCTTAATTGTTATTTTGTGCTATCATTTATGACTTTCTGTTTATCTGTACCTTCATTAGGAAAAGACAAAGCTATTTAATTAAGGACCCATGTTTTCTTCATGTATTTATTCCTTTAGAAGAATTTCTGATTTTTGTACATTTCTATTGTATGAATAGTTCTATGCTCTGCAACTAACTCTCTTTTTATGTTTTTTAAATACCCAAATGGATAGAACATCATGCTTTAAAAAATTGATTGACCTCAAATCTCAACAAAATATTCTTTTTCTGCTTTGTGGTTGGAAATGATAACTACTAGATATGTGCACATGTATCATGAGAAACGAAACAGAGCTAAAATAGCTAGAATATTATTTTTGATAGAAGCCAGTTCTTAAAATTTATTTATTTAATTTATATCCCAGCCCAGCCACAGTTTCCATTCCCTTTTCTTCTCCCAGTCCTCTCCACTCCGTTCCTACCCTCCAATTCACTCCTCTGTTTCTGTTCAGAAAAGGTCAGGTCTTCCATTGACATCAACAAAATATGGCACATCAAGTTGCTGTAAGACTAAGCACTTCCCCACCTCTTAAGACTGGACAAGGTGACACAGTATGAGGAATAGGGTCCTAAAAACTAGTAAAAGAGTCACAGATGGTCCCTGTTCCTATTGTTATGAGTCCCACATGAGGACTAAGTTGAAAAACAGTAACATATATGTAGACGGCCTTGTTCAGTCCCTTGCAGGTTCCCTCGTTGTCTCTTCAGCCTCTGAGCCCCTATGATCCCAGGTTAATTGATTCTGTAGATTTTCTTGTGGTGTCCTTGACCTCTCTGGCTCCCAAAATCTCTTCTCCCTCATTTATGCAGGTTTTCCCAAGCTCTACCTAGTGTTTGGTTGTAGGTCTGCATTTGTTTTCGTCAGTTGCTGGATGAAGCCTCTCTGATGATAATTGGGCTAGGCACCAATTGATGAGTACAGCAGAGTATTGTTAGGCATGGTTCCATTGACATTTCCTCCCTCCAGTCATGTTTAGTTCCGCCGCAGATTTCTGGGTCATCTAGTTTATGGGTCCTGGTGATCCAAGCAGTATCAGGGGCAAGCTTACTATCCTGGCATGGTTTTAGGCTAGATCAATCATTGGTTGACCACTCTGTCAATCTCTAGGCCACCCTTACACCAGTAAATCCCATAGGCATGGCAGACTGTAGGTCGAATGTTGTGTGTCTGGTTTGGTGTCCCACTTCCTCCACTTGAAGTTTTACCTGGTCACAGAAGATGGCCAGTTCAGTCTATGTATCTGCTATTGAATTTGAGTATCGTTTTTTCAAGATCTGTAAAGAATTGTGTTGGGATGTTAATGGGGATGGCATTGAATCTGTAGGTTGCTTTTGGTAAGATGGCCATTTTTACTATGTTAATCAATGAACATGGAAGAGGTTTTCATCTTCTGATATCTTCTCCAATTTCTTTTGTCAAAGACTTGAAGTTCTTGTCATGCATATCTTTCACTTGTTTAGAGTTACTTCACTTGGTTATAGTTATACCAAAATATATTTTATTATTTGACATTATTGTAAAGGATATTGATTCCCTGATTTCTTTCTCAGCCCATTTATTATTTGTGTATAGAAGTGTTAGTGTTACTGATTTTTTTGAGTTAATCTTGTATCCAGCCACTTGACTAAAGGTGTTTATCAGCTGTATGAGTTCCTTGGTCGAACTTTTGAGTTCGCTTATATATACTATCATATCAACTATGAGTAATGGTACTTTGACTTCTTCCTTTCCAATTTATATCCACTTGATCCTTTTTTTGTCTTATTGATCTAGCTAGAACTCCAAATACTATATTAAATACGTATGGAGAGAGTGCACAATCTTGTCTTGTACCTGATTTTAGTGGAATTTCTTTGATTTTTCCCTCCCCTTAACTTGATATTGCCAATAAACTTGCTTTATATTGCTTTTATTATGTTTATGTATTTCCCTTGTATTCCTAGTCTCTCTAAGACTTCATGAAGGAGTGTTGAATTTTATCAAAGTCTTTCTTAGCACATAATGAGATGATCATTTTTTCTTTCAGTTTGTTTATATGGTGGGTTACATTTACAGATTTTCATATGTTGAACAATCCCTGCATTTCTGAAATGAAGACTTCTTGATCATGGTGGATGATCTTTTTAATGTGTTTTTGGATTCAGTTTGTCAGTATTTTATTCAGTATTTTTGCATCAATGTCCATGAAGAAAGTTGGTCTGTAATTCTCTTTCTTGATTGAGTCTTTATATGGTTTGGATAACATGGTGTCTGCGGCTTCATAAAATGAATTTGACAATGTTACTTCTGTTTCTATTTTGTGAAGTAATTTGAGGAGTATTAATATTAGCTCTTCTTTGAAAGTATGATAGAATTCTGTATTAAATCTGTCTGGCCCTGGGCTTTTTGTTTTGTTTCATTTGTTTGGGTGGACTTTTAATAGCTGTTTCTATTTCTTTAGGTGCTATAGGTTTATTTAAAGTGTTTGTCTGATCTTGATTTAACTTCGGTTATTGGTACCTATCAAGAAATTTGTTCATTTCTTTTAGATTTTCTAATGTCATAGTTAAATACAGTGTTGAAATATATGCTAACAGAAATGTTAAAAGGAAGTTATGACCTTCCTTGCCTTCATCTCTTCCTACTTTAGTAATGTTTCTTTCACAAACATGGGTGGAGTACCCTCACATTTTGAGCATAGATGTTCAGAACTGAGACATCATCTTGGTGGATTTTTCCTTCAATGTGTATGAAATGCCCTACTCCATCTCTTTGGATTAATTTTGTTTGAAAGTCTACTTCGTTAGATATTAGTATAGCTACATCAGCTTGTTTTTTAGGTCTGTTTGATTGGAAAATATTTTTCCAGCTCTTTAGTCTAAGGCAATGTCTGCCTTGATGTTGAGATGTGATTTATGCATGCAGCAGAAGGATGTATCCTGTTTTCGTATTCATTCTGCTAACCTGTGTCTTTTCATTGATGAATTGAGTCCATTGATACTGAGGGATATTAATGACCAATGATTATGAATTCTTGTTATTTTGGTGGTGGTGGTGGTAGTGTGTGTGTGTGTGTGTTTCCCTTCTTTGGGTTCCTGGTGTGAGATTATCTATTGCCCTTTTTTGTAGCTGTAGTTAACTTACTGGGGTTATAGTTTTCCTTCTAGTACCTTCTGTAGGGCTAGATTTGTTGATAGATATTGCTTAAATTTGACTTCATCATGGAATATCTTGTTTTCTTCATCTATAGTGATTGACAGTTTTTCTGTGTATAGTAGTCTGAGCTGGCATCCATGGTCTCTTAGAGTCTGCAAGACTTCAGTCCAAGCCCTTCTGGATTTTAGGGTCTCTAGAGAAATATCTTATGAATCTAATAAGTCTATTTTTTATGTTGGTTAGCCTTTTTTCCTAGCCACTTTTAATATTTTTCTTTGGTATGTTTAATGTTTTGACTGTTATGTGGTATTGGGATTTTCTCTTCTGATCCAATTTATTTTGTGTTCTGTAAGCTTCCTGTACCCTTATAAGTGTCTGTCCTTCTTTAGGTTGAGAAAATTTTCTTCTATGATTTTGTTAAATTTATCCTCTATGTTTTTGAACTGTGTTTCTTCACCTTCTTGTAGTCCCATGACTCTTTTTTTTTTTAAATTTCCACCTCCTCCCATTTTCCTCCCCCTCTCCCCATTCCCCCTCCCCTTCCATCTCCAGTCCAAAGAGCAGTCAGGGTTCCCTGCCCTGTGGGAAGTCCAAGGTCCTCCCCCCTCAATCCAGGTCTAGGATGGTGAGCATCCGAACAGACTAGGCTCCCACAAAACCAGTACATGCAGTAGAATCAAAACCCAGTGCCATTGTCCTTGGTTTCTCAGTCAGCCGTCCTTGTCAGCCACATTCAGAGAGACTGGTTTGATCACATGCTCTATCAGTCCCAGTCCAGCTGGCCTTGGTGAGCTCCCATTAGATCAGCCCCACCATCTCAGTAGGTGGGCATACCCCTCGCTCTCCTGACTTCCTTGCTCATGTTCTCCCTCCTTTTGCTCCTCATTTGGACCTTGGGAGCTCAGTCCAGTGCTCCAATGTGGGTCTGTGTCTCTATCTCCATCCATCGCCAGACGAAGTTTCTATGGTGATATGCAAGATATTTATCAGTGTGGCTATAGAATAGGGTCAGTTTAGGCCCCTCTCCTCAGCTGCCCAAGGAAAAAGCTGGGGACATCTCCTTGGACACCTTGGAACCCCTCTAGAGTCAAGTCTCTTGCCAACCCTAAAATGGCTCCCTTAATTAAGATATATACTTCCCTGGTGAGGGTAAGGGGAAATGGGGAGAGAGAAGTGAGAAGGAGAGGATGGGGAGAGCTTATGGGAATGGGATGATTGGGATGGAAGAAGGGTGGATATGGGAGCAGGGAAGTCCTATGACTCTTAAGTGCAGTTTTTTTTATAGTAGCCCAGATTGCCTATATGTTTTGTGTTAGTATTCTTTTTTTATATTTAGCATTGCCTTTGACTGATGAATCTGTTTCCTATATCATGTTTTGGTCCCTGAGATTCTGTCTTCCATCTCTTGTATTTGTTGATGATGCTTGCAACTGTAGTTCCTATTTGCTTACCCAGATTTTCCATTTACATGATTCCCTCCATTTGTGTTTTCTTCACTGCTTCCACTTCCATTTTCAGGTCTTGAATAGTTTCCTTTGCCTTTCAGGTTTTGAATAGTTTCCTATACCTGTTTTTTTCTTGACTTTCTTGGCATTCTTTTAGAGATTTATTGATTTCATCCAATTTCTTTTTCTTTTCCTCAATTTCATTAAGGGATTTTTTTTTCATTTCCTCTTTAAGGATCTCTATCATCTTCATGCAGTCATTTTAAGGTCATTTTACTGTTTTTCAACTGTGTTGGATTGTTCAGGTTTTACTCTCATTGACTATCTGGATTCTGGTAGAGTCATATTGCCCTTTCTGTTATTTGTTGTGTTCTTGCATTGGCATTTAGGCATCTGGATTTGTGAAAATTATAGGTCTAGGTGTTGATTTCTGCATTTGTCTTTGTTTGGTGTGTGTTTTGTTCCTTGGTTTCTTTTTCCTCTCCAGATTTCTGGCCTAAATGACCAAGGGTTCTGGTGACTATCAAGTCCTCAGGTCCAATTTGATGTCTCCTCTGGGGTTTTGAGATCTTGGTGTCCCTAGTTCCTGCCTGGCCTCTGATAGAGCCAAAGTCTTTTGAAGTTGGAGACCAGGATAGAACCCAGGGGAAGGAGTGCATTCTGGGGATATTAGGCAGGCTTAAAATGGTTTAGTGGTGATTGGCAGTGTTTACCTGGGGTTGCCATGACCGGCCTGGTTCAGGCTGTGGGCTCTAGTGTGTAGCCCAGGGGAGGGGATGCAGTCTAGGGTTGTTGGGTAGGCTTTAAGAAGTGTTAGTGTGCAATAAATGGTGTCTTACCTAGATCCAGCCTGGCCTCTGATAAAACAGAAGTCTTCTTCTGAACTGGTAGACCAGGATATAGAGCCTATGGCAGAGGGTACAATCTCTAGAAGCCAATTTTATTGGTAATTTTAATAAGTAATCTGCACTCATTATAAAAACATAAAATAAGGAAAATTGAAGAAGATATTAAAACATTTACAAATGCATCCATTCACACATAGATTTAGTATTCTGGCTTAGTTCATACTATTAATTATTTTATAATAGTTACATGCATGTGTGCTTTAACACAATTAAGAGGATGTGCACTATATAATTACTTTCTTTTTTGTCTTAGTTTGAGACAAGATCTGACTAAGTAGCTCTGGTTGTCCTAGAACTCACTATGTAGACCAGGTTGCCTTCAAATTCACAGTAATCCAACTACCTCTGCAGTTTGAGTGCTGGGATTAAAAGCAGGTATCAACTTGCCCAATTACTATTATGCTTGCTTTTATTTGTGTTGTATTCTGAACTTTCCAACATGGCTTCACACATTTTAAAAAATATTCTGATACTATTACATTCTTATTATTAATAATAAACTGTGATATTTCCAAATAGTTGGTAAAATATTTTCATAAGAAATCTAGGAAGCTAGAGATGCTCTGGGTATTTTGTAAATCAAAGGAAATGGAAATATGTTCTTGATGGATTATTTTAATGGTACATTATGTAGCTTTATCAAGGTCTAAATGTTTTTGAGCATGTGCTAAGAAACTCTATCAATAATTCATTTCAATAGAAACAACAAATCCATGAAATCAATATTAATATTTTCATTTTAAATATGAATAAACAGAGGCACAAAAACTTGCAGCTTGTTCATTCTCAGAGTAGAATTTTAACCAAATCTGAGAGAGCATGCAACATTATCCTTTCTTCTAAATATCTATTACTGCATATTCTGAAGGTTGTAAGGCATTTGATGATGGTTTATGAACCTCGGAAATGCCCTCTTCTTACCATTAGAACATGTATTATTAAGATAGAGAGTCTGTCATTCACTCATTCTCTAAGCTTCAACTATTTGTAGAAAGCCTCATGAATCTCTATTGCAAATAATTTGGCATATACAAGTGTATGAAGCCTTTAATTTTGCCTATCAGGGCCTGTGTCAAGAAAGAGCATTAGCTCTTGATCTATTACCCTTTCATGAGTTCATAAATTATAGAACTAGTTTCTCAATACCATTATATTGTTGGCTGATAGATGGAGATCAACTGATTTGTGCATTTTTGTGTGAAAACTTTTATACTAATACCTCTTAATAATTTAGTTATTTATATCTTACTAATTTTTCTTTGTCCAATTGAAATTCATCTTCCCCATTCCAATGAGGAACTAAAAGAATGGCAAGAATGGCTTATTCTTAATCTAAAACATTTCAAGTGACTAGAACCCCAGTGGCCATCTAACAAACAGCCTTGAGAGACACAAATGTGTAGCCTCCAGAGAAACTCATTCAATACAGAAAGCTAAAACTTATTGATATTTATTTTATTTTAACTCTCTAAAGTTTTGGGGTACTTGGCTGCTGACAAACAGGTAATGAATCATTAAGGAGCAAGTGTTTACATTATATTTTGAACTAATAATAGATTTCTAAGGAAATTTGCATCACTGCTCTGCTAGCTGCATGCTGCATGGTGTTACTAGTAGTGAAGGTTTGTGTTCTTATGGAAAGGCCAGGATGCAGAAGTTGGTGGAATAAGGAGATTTATTAAAGGCTGGCTCTGGAGAAAATAGAGGGGACTTATGTCTCAGATGCCCGTCTTTGGGAGTCTCAAGAGTATAAAGGTATGTTATGCTACCAAAGAGGTTACAGTCAAACAACAGGCAGGAATTCTTCATTTTAGGCAAGATTTCTCTCCAGATTTCAACTTTTTCCTGTCTTTTTTGATGTAGATCTCACCTTCTTGTGTTTTGTTTGGTTAGATTGATTTGGTTAGTTTTTATCCTGTTCAAGGAATTGAATATAGGACCTCATATCTGCTGCAATTCCTCTACACCAAATTATACTGTCAGCTCTCAGTTTTTTACTTAAAATTTTTATTTAATTTTTTTCATATAATATATTTTGACCATATACTTACCCTCTTTCAAGCAGCAGCAGTCTCTAGTACAACAAGGCTGAGAATTCACAGAGATTATGACAACATACACAAGACCTGTAAATGCCAGACAAAACCACAATAGAGAGAAGGGGAAGTAGAATCAAGGTTGTGTTCCTAACCATGAAGTTATTTGCAATTGATGGCTGCTGGAAGAGAGAACATCAGTTTTCTTCAATGGAGTGACACTGGATATTTCAATGACACACCAGGACAGGCTTCACGTGGACAGCACAAAATGGACTCAATGTTTGTGGGGTTTTTTGGGGGGTGTTTTGCTTGTATTTGTTTTTTAAGAAAGAGAAATAACATGAAATTTGGTGGGGGAAGAATCAGGGAAGTGCTTAGTGAGGGAACAATGTGATCAAAATATTGTGTATGAAGTTGCCAAGGTAGATCTTAAATTTGTGATGCTCCTGTTTTGGACTCCCTGGTACCTGGAATTACAGCTATGTGTGTTACCAGGTCTAGTTTTGAATTTTCCTTTAGACAAATGCATTAGTTTTCTGTGGGCCAATTCATGTGATGTGAATCAAGAGGAGAGCTTCCAGGGTTTAAAATACCAGGTGAAAGTGATGGGCCATCCGTGCTGTGGGGCACCACAATGGCATATACAATAGTTTTAGTGGTACGCCACACTGTAAATCCAGTAGCATTACAGTGCATCTATCATAGACCGTGTACTTTTTCATGATAAAATACCATATAATCCAGTGTTTATTTGGGCATTTCCCCAACACTTTGAATCTTTCTTCTCATTCATGAAGTTATTCAAAAGCCCATCACTCCAACTTCTGTCCTGTCACAACTAATTTTCCGACTCTAATATGTGTGTTCTCTTTCTTATATTTGTGATACTAATGATGAAACCAAGAGAGCTTTGCATATGCTAGGAGAGCGTTTTATTACTGAACTATATCCAGTAGACGATAAAAAAATTAATCTTTGTCCACCCAGCAGACTTTTTTCTGGTGTCTTATATTTCCTTATATAGTTGTGAGGGCTGGCCTTAAACTTGTGACCCAATTACTGGTGTGCACCATCAATCCAGCTATTCACCCCTTTGTGACGATGTTGGAGATTGTGACGAGGCCACTACACAATCCACACTAATTTTTCCATCTCAGAACCTTTGATTTAATCCCATCTGCAAATTACTTTTTGCTATATAAGGTAATGTATGAATAGGTCTGGGGATTACAATGGGCATGTTTGGAAACTATTAGTTTATACTCCTAAGCAGGCAAGTAGGAAGAGGTGAAGGCAAGGAAGGTCATGACTTCCTTTTCACATTTCTATTAGCATATATTTCAACAATGGATTTAATTATGACATTTCCTTCTATGCAATTCCGTATCATATTTGTCACCCCTTACCCTTTCTTGTCCCCTTCCCACTTCCACTGATCCCCTTCCATATCCCAACAGTCTTACTTTGATTTTTATGTCTTTGACTCACCAAAAAGTAAAAAATTAAAATGTTATTGCTTCTTTAGAAATGAAACGTTGAATGCGGCTAGAAAATAGATACATGAGAGAGGAGTAGTCAAGGACCAGGTGCAAAAGGGTTAAAAGGGTTGCAAAGCAGATGAAACAATTTAAACTGTTAAGAGTAAAGGAAATGAGGTTTAGGATTTCTATCAGAGTAATAGAGCACTTAACTAGCATGGGAAAGGCCTAGTGTTTCATGTTTGTGTTCCCAGCACCAAAAATATGAAGGCATGAGCCTGGAGGAGAGAAAGCACATGCAAGGAAGTCAGACATAGACTCAGGGAGCAAACGTTTGACAATTATCTCTAGTTAGTTGCTGAGGGACCATTATTGAGCAATTGTCTCTAGTTAGTTGCTGAGGGACCATTATTGACCAATTATCTCTAGTTAGTTGCTGAGGGACCATTATTGACCAATTATCTCTAGTTAGTTGCTGAGGGACCATTATTGACCAATTTCAGAGTTGTGTCAGTTGACAATGAAGGTGGGGGAAATGTTGCATTATTATTTTTTTCTTTTTTAAATTTACTTTTCCATTCAAAAATTTACACTTCCTCCCCCTCCTACCATTCCCCTTCCACTCCTCCACTCCCCTTCCTCCCTCCCCCTCCCTTCTTAAGAGAGGGCAGGGAACCCAGCCCTGTGGGAAGTCCAAGCACCCTGCCCCCACATCCAGACCTAGGAAGCTTTGTATCCAAATAGACTAAGATCCCAAAAAGCCAGTACATGCAGTAGAAACAAGTCCCAGTGCCTTTATCAATGGTTTCTCAGTCAGCCCCCACAGTCAGTCACATTCAGAGAGTCCAGTTTGATCGCATGCTCATTCAGTCCCCGTCTAGATGGGCTTGGTGAACTCCCATTAGAACAGGCACACTGTCTTAGTGGGTGGACCAACCCCTAGCAGTCTTGACTTCCTTGCTCATCTTCTCCCTCCTTCTGCTCTTCAACTGGACCTTGGGAGCTCAGTCCATTGTTCTGATGAGGGTCTCTGTCTCTATCTCCATCTGTCGCCAGACGAAGACTCTATGGTGATATTTGAGATAATCATCAGTGTGATAGTGGGGCAAGGCCAGTTCAGGCACCCTCTACTCTGCTGCCCAAGGACCTAGCTGGGGACATCCCCGTGGATACCTGGAATCCCCTCTAGCAAAGAAGAGATTAGTTTATTTTTTGTTAATTTTATACTAACAGAACATTCATAAACATTTTATTTTAAAGCTCAACTTGAAGCAATTAATAATGGAACTGAAGAGAAGGCTCAGAGGTTAAGGACAATTTCTGCTCTTCCAGAGGACCCAAACTCTCTTCCCAGCACCCAAATAGGGAAGCTCACAGCCATCTGTAACTCTGATTCTCGGGGATATAACATTGTAGCAATTATGTAGCCACAACTAATAAAAACCCAGAGACAGATATTGGGGTTCAAGCTGAAGATTAAAAACACAAACAAGCCAGCTACTAGAGAGCTCTTTCCTCTACCAAGGCTCAGACAAACAAAGGGGCAATCCTCTCCTCAGCATGAGTACAAACTGCAATTCTCTCCACTAAACTTCAGCTGCCCTGTTCTTATCTCCTCCTGTCTTTTTTTTTTAAATTTTTTTCCCGTTTATTTATTTATTAAAGATTTCTGTCTCTTCCCCGCCACCGCCTCCCATTTCCCTCCCCCTCCCCCAATCAAGTCCTCCTCCCTAGTCAACCCAAAGTGCGATCAGGGTTCCCTGCCCTGTGGGAAGTCCAAGGACCACCCACCTCCATCCAGGTCTAGTAAGGTGAGCATCCAAACTGCCTAGGCTCCCACAAAGCCAGTACGTGCAGTAGGATCAAAAACCCAGTGCCTTCTGCTCCTCATTGGGACCTTGGAAGCTCAGTCCAGTGCTCCAGTGTGGGTCTCTGTCTCTATCTCCATCCATCACCAGATGAAGGTTCTATGGTGATATGCAAGATATTCGTCAGTATTATTATAGGATAGGGTCATTTCAGGTTCCCTATCCTCAGATGCCCAGGGAACTAACTGGGGACCTCGGCTTGGGCTTCTGGGAGCCACTCTAGGTTCACGTATCTTGCCAACCCTAAGGTGGCTCCCTTAACTAAAAATTGTGCTTCCGTGCTCCCCTATCCAACCTTCCTTTATCCCAATCATCCTTTTTCCCCAAGTTCCCCCTGTCCTCCCCTTCTCCCTTTTCTCTCCCCATCTCCCCTTACCCCCATCCCACCCCACCCCCAAGATCCCAATTTTCTCCCCGGCAATTTTGTCTACTTCCCAGAGCCAAGAAGATCACTATATGTTTTTCCTTGGGTTCATCTTCTTACTTAGCTTCTTTAGGTTCACCAATTGTAGACTCCGTGACCCTTATTTATGGCTAGAAACCAATTATGAGTGAGTACATCCCATGTTCATCTTTTTGGGTCTGGGTTACCTCACTCAGTATAGTGTTTTCTATTTCCATCCATTTGCATGCAAAATTAGAGAAGTCGTTGTTTTTTACTGCAGCGTAGTACCCTACTGTGTATATATTCCACACTTTCTTCATCCATTCTTCCATTGAAGAGCATCTAGGTTGTTTCCAGGTTCTGGCTATTACAAACAATGCTGCTATGAACATAGTTGAACAAATGCTCTTGTCATGTGATAGGGCATCTCTTGGGTATATTCCCAAGAGTGGTATTGCTGGGTCCAGGGGTAGGTTGATTCTGAATTTCCTGAGAAACCGAAACACTGATTTCCAAAGTGGTTGCACAAGATTGCATTCCCACCAGCAATGGATGAGGGTACCCCTTCCTCCACGGCCTCTCCAGCAAAGGCTATCATTGGAGTTTTTGATTTTAGCCATTCTGACAGGTGTAAGATGATATCTCAAAGTTGTTTTGATTTGCATTTCCCTGATCGCTAAGGAGGTTGAGCATGACCTTAAGTATCTTTTGGCCATTTGAACTTCTTCTGTTGAGAATTCTCTGTTCAGTTTAGTACCCCATTTTTTAATTGGGTTAATTAGCCTTTTAAAGTCTAGTTTCTTGAGTTTTCTATATATTTTGGAGATCAGACCTTTGTCTGTTGCGGGGTTGGTGAAGATCTTCTCCCAGTCAGTAGGTTGCTTTTTTGTCTTAGTGACAGTGTCCTTTGCTTTACAGAAGCTTCTTAGTTTTAGTAGGTCCCATTTATTCAATGTTGCCCTTAATGTCTGTGCTTCTGGGGTTATACATAGGAAGTGATCTCCTGTGCCCATCTGTTGTAGGGTACTTCCCACTTTCTCTTCTATCAGGTTCAGTGTGTTCGGACTGATATTGAGGTCTTTAACAAGAGCAAGGAAGTCAGGACCACGAGGCGTGCGGACTCTCTGAACATAGCAGACAATGAGGACTACTGAAGCAGGGTTTTTGAAGGATTGTCCCACCTTGTCTTTTGTGTCCTGCTTGTCCAATTAGGACAGCATACTGTCAGCAGTTGAGGCAAGGGCATTTTCTTGCCCAGTGGCTTACTTTTCCCACAAAGAAGGTAAACCCCATATGGAGTTTCTTCACTGTCCATTATCTTCTCTGAAGCTGATTGGTGCTGCCAGGGGCAGACATGTCTCATTCTCATAAAAGTGAACTCATGTTATAAAAACATTTTAAATGTCATATTCTGTAGATCTCTGAAGTGTTTGAAGACAACCTGTCTATTTAAAATATATTTCTGTTTGACCTAAAAAGCATACCAAATATAGCCACAAGTATAATTATAATAAATGACTAATTACTAACCTGCATTTCCTTATTATCCTAAACAGTTGGTTATAATAACTGTTAAGAACTAGAAATTTGCACTACATTGTTAAATGAGTTGTATAGGTACAATACAATGAACAATATTATAAATGTATGTGAAGTATGTTTTAGCAAAAGTAATTTCAAATTTGTATCCATCTACAAAATTTGTAAATAATATACAAAAGTCCAATTTAGTGTAAAATATTTAAAAACTAGTAGTGCTTTTTAAAAGTAGATTGAATAATTTAACTTTTTACCTTATCATATCTATATCTTCCCTTTTTCCGTTTCAAAGTAGATTCAATAATCTATCCCTTTATCCTAACATATTGGTATCTCCCTTTTTTCTTTTCAAAACAAGAACTATCTAATCTCCTTTGTTCAACTTTCTTCCTCACTGTAACTGATAATAGTTTGTAACCAAAACACTAAACAATGACAAATATCCATAACCCAATGAAAGACCAAAAACCACTCACCCTACCTCTTGGGAATGTGGGCATCATATTCTTAAATATTTTTTTCTGCTGCCTGGGGGTGATGGCATCTTTAGGGGATTCTTCAAAGAAGAATTTTGGTTAATTGTCAAATCCTGGGAGAGGTAACTTTATCATTTGTTATCCAGTCTCTGTGTAATGGGAGAGTGTCTCAAGACCTGGTTAGAGTAGTCTTTGAGGCTGGATCATCTCAGCTAGCCACCTCAAAATTGTTCTGAACAATTTGTAATCCAAAGCCAATCTATAGGTAGTGTTTTTCAGCATGTGGTGTCATCATAATCCTGGAGGAATCATTGTTGTAGGATCCCATCTTCTTTTTGGAGAGTTCAGAGATTGCATTAAGTCAGAATATTTCTTTTCTTGGTGTTTTTTTTTTCTGGGTAATTCTCCCTTCTGCTTTGGATGCTTATTTTTCCAAAGGTCTTAAATTTCTCAAGATATTTGCTTTTATTTTACTGAAGAGACAAAAACAAACCCTTCCCCAACCCTAACTTTGGGGAGGTTCCTAATATAATCTTTATCAATTTGGACTTAGGATTTCTCCTGAAATTTTTGTTTTGTCTTCTATTGCTATTCCATCATCAAAAGCAGTATGGTTTCTTACAATAGGCTTTTTAATTTCTTTGGGAAGGAATTTTCTCCATGATGACAGGAAATAACTGAACCACATTTGTCATAGAGACCTATAAGAGGCCCCTCAAGGAGTTTCCTGATGACAAATGATTATCTTGAATATCTTTTCTTGATCTGTGTTTATTAGTTTAATACCTACCTTTGTCAGGCCTTCTTCATAATCAAGAAGGGAAGAGTGTTCTGCTTGGATTATGCTTAAGAAAAACATTGTTTCTAGGAATGCACTGCTTACAATTCTTTTTTTTTTTAAGGCAGAGTTTTTCTGTGTAGCTTTGTAGCCTGTCCTGAAAAACTCTCTGTAGACCAGGCTGGCCTTTAACTAACAGAGTCCTACCTGCCTCTGCCTCCTGAGTGCTGGGATTAAATGCATGCACCACCACTGCCTGGCTACAATCTCTTTTAAGGCAACATCGTTTGCCACAATTATAACACTTGACATTTCGATTTTTCCTCAGACCTCTGGAAATCACCTCTCCTATCTAAGAATCATTATGACTCATGAGATTCAATACTGATTGTATTTCAGATTCAATCCTCCAAGGGTGCTGACTTTATTCTTAAAGGCCCTATTATTATTTTACATTGAGAATTAGCATTTTCAAAAGCCAGAGATTCAACTATTATTTGTCTAGCTTCTGAATTTGGTATCATTATATTTAGTGTTGAAGTCAATCTTTGTTAAAAAAAAAAATCTGTAAAGGCTTCCTTGTGGGGGGCTGTATAACTTTAGTAAATGACTTGATTTTCTTTCCTACTTCTCCAATTCTGTGACAAGCATTCCAAGCTGGTGCACAGTATAAGTGAGTACAGAGTCATTATACAAAGATTTCCTTTTTATAGTAGCATAGTCTCCTTTTCCAAGAATTTGATCTTGGGAGATTTCCATACCTCTGGCTTTACTCCATTGTTCAATAATCTTAGCCTCTTCTTTGAACCAGATGCTCCATTGTAATTGTCCGGGCTCTAAAACAGCTTCAATCAAGTCTATCCAGTCTTTAGGGATAATGCTATTACAAACTGATCACAAGTTGAATATTTGCTTCATAAAAGCAAATGCATGACTTATGAGACTATCACTTCCTTGAATCTCCTTAAATCTAACATTGGCACAGGAGTCCAATTAGGTCTTACAAAGCCTCTATCACTTGGCAATTCCTGTAAAATTACTGGATGTAATAAGGTTGGTTGTTTGAAAACCTTAGGATGTTCCTCTCTAACTTATAATGCAATGCTGAATTTGGTTCTCCATTAAATTCCTCTTTCTGGATCTAAATATCTCTGTGATCTGTTTTATTAAGTTTTTCTCAGGTCTTTATCTTGGCAATCAAACTAAACAACTTTTTAAGAGATAAACCAAGAATTATCAAAATGACAAGGATTATCAAAATGATAATTAACCGTACGTCAATCCCAGTTAAGATGATTATCCCTTCATTTAGTTGTTCCATTTTAGAATTACTCATTGCATAATCATACAGACAACTTTCTCATCATACTCATGTTTCCCATTTTTTAATATGGAAAAAAGCTTTCCCTTTTAACTAATTCCTCCCTTAAATAATTTCTAATATTCTCACCAAATTTGCCACCAATGATGATGAAGATGTGAGGCTTATTGCTGCTGTGTAGAATAGTAAAAGCCTGACTGAATTTCAAGGCAGCTACTTAGTTTGGCAACAGCCTGAGAAGAGGGTTCAGGGAAAGCCCACCAGGAGAGAAGAAAATAAAAACTAGCGGTAGGGTGGTGACTCTAGCCATGCATGTGTAACTCCAACCTCTGCCAGTGGCTACAAAGTCATAAGCAAATGGCTCTTTTGTGAATTCATACCCCAAACATTGGGTGCCAGGTGTAGCATAACTAATAAACACCCAGAGACAAATATTGAGGTTCAAACTGAAGATCAGAAAAGCAAAGCAGCTAAGCCACTATGGACTTCTTACCTCTACCAAGGCTCAGACAAACAAAGGGGCAATCCTGTCCTCAGTGTGACTGCAGACTGCAATACTCTCTACCAAACTGAACACTCTACACTCTGATCTTCAGGCAGGCTTTATTTTAAAACACAAATAAAATATCACTATATAACACTCACTTATGGCCTCCAAGGACACACACAAATATATACATGTATATATACACATACATACACAGAGGGAGAGGGGGAAAGGAGAGAGATTGTTTTCAAATAAAATAGATTTTAATGACATATACTCAGACGTACCTATTTTTTAACTTAGACATTATTAGCCCTTGTTATTTTCTACTGTGTGTTGTCTGAAACAGATACTTAAAAAAAGACTCCTGTGTCTATTTGAAGCTGTGGTAATTACTGATGTAACATCTTTGTAGAATACTGGAGTTAATTACATGTCCAAAGTGACCAATGTCCCAAACAGAAGAAATTAGCCCAGTTCATCAAGGCTATTAACCACACAGAGAGGAAAACACATTTGAAGTTTGTAAGCCAAAAGCTCTAGCTACAAAAGGAAGTAAGAATAATGTATAAATGAGTTTATCCCTTCTAATTTGACTAGTATTCAGAGTGTGTTTTAAAAAAAAGGATTAGAATAGATAACTCATTTTCTCTCTCTCATTTTTCTTTGTTAAAGGGCGTTGGTAGTAAAGGATTCCTAAAGCAGAGCTACAATGTCGCTGAAGAAAGGTTTTATAAATTGACACATAGTTAGGTAAACTAGTTGCAGCTCAATTTAGTCTCCCTTAACTATGCCAAGACTCACCATCTTCTTTCTTTCACCTTGTGTTTCTCAGCATCTTCAGTAAGATACTCTTACTAAAACTGTAATCACTGTCCAGTCCTGCCTTCCAGAGAAATAGCCTGACTTTCTTGATGAAATTTTGACTACTTATGATCTCTTTGGTCACCATTTTATATGCCAATCCAGGTACTAATATATTAGTATATTAGTCCACATACAGACAAAAGGATCATATTTTAAATTACTTTCTGCCAATTCAATTTTGTTTCTGTTGAATTCTCTAAATTCCCCTCTTTTCTCACTTTTATAGTTTACTTCCTTTCCTTTATCAACTTTTATGTGTATTTATTTATTTATTTATTGAGTGCATGAGTGAGTGGGTGGATGCATGCAGCATGTGAATGCAGAGGTCAGAGTTCAACTCACCGGAGTCAGTTCAATTCTTCCACCATGTAGGTCATAGAGATCAAAGTCAGATGATCAGGCTTGGTAGCAAGCATCTTTACTATTTCATCTTGTCAGCCTTCTCTTCTTTGATTCACTCACGGTATAAACTCATTGATTTTAAGAGGGCAGACTTCTATCTGCAGGTCAAGACATGCTTAACTATTAATTTACTTCAAGCATTTCCAACCTCTTGCATATTTTAAAAAATCCACTCTGTAAAATATGCATGTAGGGCATATGAAATTTGACATTTTAGGAATAAAGTATGTTGCAAGTAAACCGAGACTAAAAGTCACTGAATTTCCAATTATTTTTTCCATTTCAGCTTAAAAACAGATGAGATACACAAGGATGAAAAAGCAAATTGTTTACTTTCTCTGGGGAGACAGCAACTGACACTGGCACTTATGCCAAGCATTGTGTTTTCTGTAGGGCCTCCCTTGTCCTTGACCTTGCTGCCTCCTCTTCATTTCTAATCTCTGCAGTCTAATATAGTCCTTGCAGATTGACAAAAGACCTCCAGTAAATCCAGTCTGGAAGGACCTGGGACATTTCCTTAAATGGAGCTACTTCTTGGTCTGTAGGAATTATTTCAATTTGGAGTCATTACAGCAGTGTTCTGGTTGGTGCACACCGAGTACAATACATTAATGGCTTTGAAAAGTTACAGAGGCTCTGAAAAAGATCCTTTTCTCTTGAATCAACTAGTATATTTTAGGTCAGTTTGACACCATGGTTAGTTGGCTGTCCCATAGCAGCCTTGCCTTTGAATAGGTATATAGTTATTTCTAGAAGCCTGGCAAGAACCAAGGAAACTATGTAGCTCATAGTTCATAGGTGTGAGGGAACCCTGAGGTACAGTATTTTAGGATGGTAGCAATCCCCAAATCTGGCAGACACTGTAATAATTATAATTTTAGGGGGTTATAAAAAGAGAATCCAGGTACAAAACTAAGTTAAGGACATGATCTAGAGCCTGGTGACCTTCTTATGTTGTCAAGACAAGTAGTTTAAGTGCATCTCCTCCTCAGCATGGTTGTTTCTTCTACCTGGAGGCAGTGTGTTCCAACATATCCAGTGACTACCTAGAACTGTGAGTAGTACTAAATACATGCACACACACATGCACACGCACACGCACACACACAACACACATATTCTCTCTCTCACACATACACAAGGTCTATGTATTTTTATTAATTTGAATGTTGTGCTCAAGCTAGGTACACCAATATTTCAAAAATTGAATAGCTGAGTGGGTGCTATGTGTGATATGGCCTAATTAACTTTTCTCATCTTTATTTTTTCCAACTTTTTAGTGTTTTCTACATTCTTGGCCCAGAGGAATTGAATCCTGTTCTGAAGCTTTTGAGAGATCAAAGTTCAGCATCATTAGTGAGTCTTAGCTGCTGACTGGGTACCGCAGCAAAGCCTTTAGAGAATTAGTTTTTCAGTGCAAACAATGACTTTCATGGCCTGTAATCTCAGTATAACATGCTTTCTCTGTAACCTGAAAGAATACCCAGCACTTGTCAGCAAATCTGTGGAGACCTTATAGAAACCCTCTTAACTGAACCACTGCGACTCTGGGTTGGCCAGGGAGAACCTTAACAATAGTAAATATCCATTTGCCTTCTGGAAGATTCAAGCACTGCCACACTGAACTGCTGCGGAAATACCATGTCTAAGAACTCAGAGTTCATCAATCTGTCATTTTTATTAGACCATGAGAAGGAAATGATCCTGGGAGTCCTAAAGAGAGATGAATATTTGAAAAAAGTGGAAGAAAAGAGAATAAGGTAATGCATGTTTTTTGTTTTGCCCTTTTGACTGCAATAATTTTGATTGGTGATGTGACAGTAACACTAGACGTTACTGACCAGGGATTTTTATGACTTTCCAGAAGGAGCCCAAATATTTGAAAATGGCTTCAGCACTATACCATTTAGCCAGAGAAGAGGATGAAAATGAGCAAATAATAGAATGTTAATGAGCCAACCTAGTAGCAAAGAAGAAAGACTCCCCAACTCTGGAATGTCCGATTGTCTCATTGAGCAACTTGCTACAGTGTTACTTTTACATTGCTGTAACTGTACAAGCAAGTGAGGGGGGAGAATTTACCTGGGCTTACAGTTCAGAGAATGCCATCCATCAGGCTAAGGAAAGGATGATGATGACGATGATGATGATGACGATGATGATGATGACGATGATGATGATGACGATGATGATGATGATGACGATGATATCATGTCCTAGCAATCCAGGAAGCAGAAACACAGACTTAAAGCAGAGCTGGCCCTTAGAGCTCTCAACTTCCACCTGTGCAAATCTACATTCAGCAGTTAAGCCTTAAACCTAGGAAGCCTATATAAACCGTCAAAGCAATGCCACCATCTGGGAACCAAGTTTTCAAACATATAAATCCATAGATTGACATCATAATTCAAACCTGATAGATCTAGTGTGCTCCCCAAAGGTTCATATGTTGAAGACAATGTCTCAATGGGAAGGGGTGAAATCTTTAAGAGGTAGGATCTAGTTAGAAATTTTAAGTCACTGAAAGCATGACCCTGGTTTCTTGCTTTCTGACCACCAGAAAGTGTATACGCATCCCTTCCTACATGATCTTGTTATCATGTGTTTTTACAATCTCTAAAAAACAGAGTCAAGCAGCCATTGAAAGAAATCCCCTTCTTTTTCATTTTTTCATCTCAGGTAATTTTGTTCCACTAATAGAAGAACTGGCTACTACTACCCCCGATTTCTCTGATTTAGATTTTTCATCAACAAAACAGTAACAATATTATTATTCCTCATAGCACCTGCTGTAAAGATGAAGGAAGCTGTTACATATGCTTGTGAATTTCCCTCCTCCCCAGCAACCTTCAACTGACCGTATATTCTGGAGAATGGGTAACCTCATGAGTTCTCTCCTTTAGCAATTGCAAGCTGTTTATAAATTCTCGGGGGTACGGAGGGTTTTGTGAACCCACTCCCACCTCCACAACAGAAAATGAATGGTTCCAATCTAGTGTAGATTTCCTGTTGATAACCAAAGCTGTCTGAAGTTTGCGAGTGCAGCAGTGGCCATGCCTGCAAACATTCCACAACAGAGATTTTGGTGGTAATTATAGCCATTTTGAGGATCCTGTTGAAAACACACTCATGACATTACCACTCCCATCAGTAAAAGGAACAGAACGGAAAATATTACTTCAGCCTGGCATTTACTGATAGTTCTGACCCGTAAGCTGTATGCCATTATCCAAAGTTACTTTGACTTTTATCAAACACTAAAAACTGACAAAAAGTTCTTTAAGTTGATCTTAATGTGGTGACTGAAAAACTGAAGTGCAAGTTCATTGTTTTGCTCTGCATGCCTAGTTCCGCTGAAATGGGCCACTAAGCAAGTCTAAACTCTGTACCATCAGTCACCCTACACCACCACAACTGAGAAACTGCCTTTTTCCTTTATCTGAAGGGTCATTCTTTCATTTTAGTCCTGGGGGAAGAGAAGGAAGGAGAAAGATTAGAGAAAAACAAATAAGGTAAACATTTGGTTCAAGTGAATTTAATTTATTTTCAGGAATAATTCTTTTAACCTGGAAGTCAAGGAGGCCAATAAGTGCAAAGAATAATATTCTTTTAATACTCTATAAATATTTAATCTGCAAGTATGTTTTTTTAATCAAATCTTATTACTCTACCACTAAGAATGAAATTAGTTTGACCTTTCCAAAAGCCTGAAGACTTACTGCCTCCATAGAAATCTCAGAGAAATGTGGGACTGAACTTCTAGCCTGGTAAACATTTTATTTTAATCTTAGGAGAATTTTTCAGTAAGATTCTTAACGCATTAGCATAAATCACAGCATGAGGGAATCTGGAGAGACGGCTCAAGAGTTGAGTGTGTACTGCTTGTGCAGAGGACCTGAGTTCCAGTCCCTGCACCCACGCTGACTGGCTCTCAACTGCCAGTGACTCTAGTTTCACTCCTACCTGCCTCTTTGGGCACAAACACTCACATGCATATATCCACACATAGATACATACATAGGCATAATTAAAGATAAGAGATCACAATGTGAAAATACTAGTTCCTAAAATGGAACTCAAACTGTTTATGAGTCCCACAGAAAAATGAAGAAGTTCTACCAAGAACTTAATATTTGGCACCTTTTGTCACTTAGAATAGTATGTAGCACAAATTGAGTGAGCGCTTTGGGAAGTATTGTCAGATTCTAGTGTTGCTTCTCAGTGTTGGGCTGAGTTCTAGGCTCTGTCCTAGACATTTGCACTACAGTAACCAAGTCCATTCTTGTTGTCTGTGACTGCTCTGTGCCCGCTGGTGAGCACTCCTGGGGTCCACGCCAGCTGCTGCAAAGGCTATTTTATATCCCTCTGGCTATTGCCTGGGCTACTGAAAAGAAATGCTATGTTTGTATGCAGCACTGACCCTTTGACTGCTAGCATCTGTCTCTGCTTGCGGTGCCTTGTTCTGGCTGCTTTCTTGTGCTAGTATAGTATATTTGGTGTTCGCCTTGTATATCTGCTGCTTTATACATTTGCCACAGTTTCTCTTGTACGTGGAATGGTTTGGGGTTTTACAATAAGCATTACATGGCAACTTCCTGTAGTTAACGCAGACTCATCTACAACCTAATATTGACCTGTCAGAATAAGCTAACTCTAAAGTGAATGCTCTCTAGCACTCTAACCTTAATCCATTCTGTGGAAGTGTCTGTAGTTAACTGCAAATTGGTGTACAGTTTACGACAGAAAACTCAGAAGTGAAACCCTGGTGATTTCTCTGTTGTTAGTCAAAGACTGGAGCTGGCGGTAGCGTTAGCAGAGGAACATTAGTGCATCCAGCTGCATCAGAAACAGGTTCCATGAGGTCTGTGAACCGGGACACAGCACCATTTAGCAGTTTGGGGACCATTTTAATTGATGATAAATGCCCAAAATGTGGACCTTTAACCAAAGACTTGTCCATTTTAATGCAAAATGGGGATTGAAGGAACTTAGATTTTTCTGTTACTTGTAGTAGAAGTCCCTGAGGAACATATACCAAAGTGTTTGAGAACTTCATCCAAACCTACTTTCAAAGCATAATGTGCAATTAGATTGTTATGACATAATTCTATTGCATAATTGTTGAGTCTGTTTTCTTGAGCTTATACTGTTCCTGGAAAGTAAACCTCTTGAGGAAAAAGCAGTCCATGCTGAGTATTGGAGAGAACTGTGAGCAAGTGACTCTGTGAAGAACACGGGAACGTGGAGAAAGACTTGCTGGTTTTATATGCGTGGAGCAAACTGATGTTCTCACTAGAGTTTTATAGAAAATATCAATGCTTTTATGTATTTCAGAAAAAAGTTTTAGTGAATAGATACATGGAGTCCAACTGAAATTTGATTTTACACAGTTTTCCTTCAAGTGATTTTTACTATTTTACTGTCAAGGTATATTCTAGGTACAGACATACAAACACTTGATATTTGGAGACTTGTCAAACATTGGACTGCTAAATGCTTTTATACATGATGAACTATTCTTTGTTTGAAATAATGTCACTATAGTCATAATAAGTTTGCTGCTTTTTTATGTTTTTCATCTGGATGTGTATATTCTTGTGTTTATCTCTCTGTGGAGCTATATAGTATACTATTTTATTTACAATTTATATTATTATTTTAAAGTTATATACTAGATATAGAAATAGATAGGAAAATCAACTGTCTTCCAAATAAATGTGTGTATCCAAGTCTGTCTTCATCCTTGTGTCTCCCATGCACGCCCATTTTAGTATCCTTGTCTCTCCCATGTATGCTCATTTTAGTGCTCTCTGTTTTAATGTCTTGTCTTTAGGAAGAATGGATGTTGAGGACAAACCTCTAGGTAGCAGAAGGTAATCTGCACTGATTGCCAGGAGACTACGGTTCTCCTTTTACTGTAAATGGTACAGAGAGTACGACGAAGTCCATGTAAGCTAGAATATGACTGAATGTTGGCACCACCTCCAGTGGTGGTCAGTTCATAAAAAAATTATATAATGTCATGTGTATTCTTGATTTGGTAGGCATTTTCTTTCTTTCTTTCTTTCTTTCTTTCTTTCTTTCTTTCTTTCTTTCTTTCTTTTTTTTTCTTTCTTTCTTTTTGAGACAGGGTTTCTCTGTAGCTTTGGAGCCTGTCCTGGAACTCACTCAGTAGACCAGGCTGGCCTCAAACTCACAGAGATCCACCTGCCTCTGCCTCCCGAGTGCTGGGATTAAAGGCGTGCGCCACCACTGCCCAAAAGCATTTTATTTCTAATAAGTAATAAGTAAAATTTTATTATTAAATATCAGATTTCAGATTTTAAACTTCAAGTCAACAATCTTTTTGATATAAATAGGATCAAGAATCTCATGGATTGGTTTTGTTTATTGTTTAAAGATGAACATCTCATATTTCTGTTATAGAATCTAAAATGATCAGTTGTAGTTTTCCAGAAGCATATAAGATTTTTTTTCAAAAAGCACATTTAAGTCACCTATTAATCTTTAGGGAGTTTTGATTAAATGGTAGCTTAACTTATACAACAACCAGAAAAAAACTCATGAATGTGTTTTTTGTACTGTATCATCTTGAAAATATGAATCTACATAATTATCTTCTTAAAAATTAAATGTGGAAATTAAGTACTGAACACTTTGCTGTTCAATTTCTCCTTCCTTGACACAGCTAAAATAACTGATACTGTACAAATTCAATTTAGAAATATTTCAGAAATGTACCTGTGTTATATATCTGCAAAAACTACCTGTACCCAGTGGCAGAAGTGCTTTTAAAATTATTTTCAAGGGCAATGTGTTCTCTTTAAAGCATATTGATTTTTGCATAAATGCCCAATTTCTTTCTATTAAGTCAGTTCTATTCTTTCATTTGACATAGCAACGGTCTTTTAAAGCACAATATTTTGTCCTTTGTTGTTTCTTAAAGAAATGCCACTTTCCTACCTGTCTCTGTATTGGTTCCATCTCTGTGTCTGTGTTTTCTAAGTAATTATTAATCTAAGTGATCATATTAGTAATAAGATGTTTTGTTGTTTGGATGCTCAGGAAAGATACTATTTGAAAAATGCATCTTTATTCATCTGTGGGTCAGGATAAACAACAATAGTTGTTTTCAGAAGTCCCAGTTTGCTAATTATATATAAAATTAATCCACTGTATGGTATCAGACAAGAATTAATAAATAGAGGGGCTGGAGAGATGGCTCAGAGGTTAAGAGCATTGCCTGCTCTTCCAAAGGTCCTGAGTTCAATTCCCAGCAACCACATAGTGGCTCACAACCATCTGTAATGGGGTCAGGTGCCCTCTTCTGGCCTGCAGGCATACACAGAGACAGAATATTATATACATAATATATAATAAATATGTAAAAAGAATTAGTAAATAGAAAATGTCACAGAGTACTGATTCATTTCTCACTTCTTTAGAAATGTGATGAGTTATCTTTGCCATGCAATCTCTGAAACCATTATCTTAAGTTGTGTTTATCAAAAGGAGACCTTGAGTTAGGATTTGTGTGCAAATGATTTATGTTTTTAAACCAGTTATATATATATATATATATATATATATATATGCATAAAACAGAATGTGTCAGATGGGGGAATGCAAATAAAGAAATCCCACACTAGCTCCCAATAGGGTATACTAAGGTTTTTCTTTATTAAAAGGGAAACTCAAGGATCACAACGAGGAAATAAAAATGGGGTGCCATATCCAGGTGTGGTGCACAGGAAGAAGAAGGGCAAGCAGGAGGGACCATAGCCTTTGGTACCCAAAGCCACGCCCAACCTGGTCGAGTCTCCCAAAGGCCATTGACTGAAGGAGGTTCACCATCACATCTTCCTTTTGTCTAAATAAGAGAGTTCCAAACCCAATACAAAACTATATAAAATAAGAACAGATATCAAGTATAAGAATTAGAATTTTACAACCACAATAAGCTTTATTAAGCAAGGAACATATGCTAAATGTTTCAATAATCATTCTATCCTAAGGAGTCTATGTCTTCTATTAGAAATGGTTTAGCTAATTCATAAGAGGAAAGTAACTATGACTATCAAATCTTCAACCTCACTGAAGACCTGAGAAGGGACGTACATGCTCCATGTACACAAACTTGCCCTATTTCAAATTTATGCCTTTTCTCATTCAGTTTTGTTCTATGCATATATGTACATGAATATAAAAATGAATTCCTAAATATAATCTGCTTTGTTAATATGCTACTTGTATATATGTTCTTAGAGCTGACCACTCTGCACCGAATAACTAATTGGTATGTCCTTCCCTGAGGAAAACTAGTTATCTTTCTTTCTTTCTTTCTTTCTTTCTTTCTTTCTTTCTTCCTTCCTTCCTTCCTTCCTTCCTTTCTTTCTTTCTTTCTTTCTTTCTTTCTTTCTTTCTTTCTTTCTTTCTTTCTTTTTTTTTTAGTTTTTCGAGACAGGGTTTCTCTGTAGCTTTGGTTCCTGTCCTGGAACTAGCTCTTGTAGACCAGGCTAGCCTCGAACTCACAGAGATCTGCCTGCCTGTGCCCCCTGAGTGCTGGGATCAAAGGCGTGCGCCACCACCACCCAATGGAAAATACTTCTTTCAGCATAGCCTAGCTGCATGTAGTTCTTTGTGCAAGGTTGGGGCCTCTTACGTTTTCCCATCTTGTCTATTGGTGTTGTCCTTGTTCAGCTCATGTTTAGACAACCATGTTAGTAAGATATCATGGGTATAAAAGCTAACATTTTTATATCCAGAGTACAGGATGAGGCAGGTGAGTAAGAAGGTAATATGTGGTGAAAATTAAGGAGACGGCCTCATTTGCTTTCTATTGCTGTGATAAACACCATGACCAAAAGCAAGTTGGGGAGGAAAGAGCTATGTCACTTTACATCTTGTAGTCTCTCATCCAGGGACATCATGGTAGGAACTTAAGGCCGAAATCTTGAGACAGGAGCTGATGCAGCAGCCATGGGAAAGTACTGCTTACTAGCTTGATCCCCTTGTCTTGTTCAGCCTGCTTTCTTGGGATGCCCAGGGATGTTCATTGCTCACAGTTGGCTGGGTTTTTCCATATCAATCATTAATCACATAAATACCCCTACAGGCCAATTTGATAGAAGCAGTTTCTCAATTGAGGCTTCCTCTTCCCAGATAATCCTGTTTTGTGTCATGTTGACAAACACTAATGAGCACTGAGATAGAGTGGGCAGGTGACATTGCTGGACAATTTGTATCTCAGAGGGATGCTGTAGCAATTAAATGAGTGGCCCCAAATCCACCTAGCACCCCTCCTTTAACTAATACTGCAATTTAGAAAGAAAGTAAGTTAATGATTAATGTAGTGAAGCAGAACACCTAGGTCTGAGTGTTTGTGTTACCCAGAGTCAGATTCTTGTCATTTTCTGTCCTGTAAACATAGGAATATTGTAAAGTGAGACATAAAATGTGGCGAAGTTCACTGCTGTCTCCAGAAAAGAGGGATTGCTGCCTTGTAGAGAATTCACAGTACAACACAGCACGTGATCCATCAGGAAAGGGGAGTTCTTCTTCACCCAATATTCTTTTGTTTTGTTTTGTTTTTAATTTTATTTTTTCATTCAAGATTTCCACTTCCTCCCCTCCTCCCATTTCCCTCCCGTTCCCACAACACCCTCCTCCCTTGCCCTCCAGTCTTAGAGAGGGCAGGGTACCCTGCCCTGTGGGAAGTCCAAGGCCCTCCCCTCCTCCATCCAGGCCTAGGAAGGTGTGCATCCAAACAGACTAAGATCCCAAAAAGCCAGTACATGCAGTAGAAACAAGTCCCAGTGCCTTTATCAATGGCTTCTCAATCAGCCCCCATTGCCAGCCACATTCATAGAGTCCAGTTTGATCACATGCTCATTCAGACCTGGTCCAGTTGGATTTGGTGAACTCCCATTAGATCAGGCACACTGTCTCAGTGAGTGGACTAGCCCCTCGCGGTCCCGACTTCCTTGCTCATGTTCTCCCTCCTTCTGCTCTTCAACTGGACCTTGGGAGCTCAGTCCGTTGCTCTGATGAGGGTCTCTGTCTCTATCTCCAACCATCACCGGACGAAGATTCTATGGAGATATTCGAGATAATCATCAGTGTGATAGTGGGGCAAGGCCAGTTCAGGCACCCTCTCCTCTGCTGCCCAAGGACCTAGCTGGGGACATCCCCGTGGACACCTGGGATCCCCTCTAGAACCAAGTCTCTTATCAACCCTAAAATGGCTCCCTTAATTAAGATATCTTCTCCCCTGCTCCTATATCTGCCCTTCCTCCATCTCAACCCTCCTACTCCTCCAAGCTCTCCCCAATCCTTCCCTTCTCCCTTCTCTCTCCCACTCTCTCCTTCTCCCCACCCCCACGCTCCCAACTTTTGCCTGGCGATCTTGTCTGCTTTCAATTTCCAGGAGGATCTATATATATATTTTTCTTCACCCAATATTCTTTACCCACTTCCACAAGCAGAGTGAAGTGTCAATTCCTTAGCCGCTGTTGCAACTAGTTGGCAATGATGTGACCCCGTCTAGTCGAGTCCAAGAAGTCCTTTGGGAGAATTTCTGAAGTAGATTTTGCTTTGTTTGTGAAGACCAATGTGCATAAGCACATAATCATGTACTCTCTTGTTTTGCCGTAAACAAGGCTACAATGTTGGAACTGCCTAGTCATTTTGCACATGAATAAACCATATTTTGTACATAGAGAAGCAACAAGATGAAAGGATACTGGATCTGTAATGATGCTATTTTGCACCTAAACTAATTGAAGTAACTGCCTAACTCAGGGTTTCTTGTTATCTGAAAGAACATAAAATAACCCCAGTTGTAAAGCCTGGTTCTTTGATCTGGAAGCATTCATGGCTTCTGAGGGTGGCTTTTCTGTTTGTGAGAGAGGAGGTACTAAGATACCAGCCAGAAGCTCATTTTCTTCAAGTGCCTTCCTGCGGCTACTATAGCCATACACATATAAATGAACTCCACTTTGATTTCTAAGAGCTGGCTGCTGGGACAGAGAAAAATTCTGTTTCAGTTTATCCCTTTCTCCTATCTTCTGGTACTCTCTTTCCCCTTAGTACCATTTTCCCAATCAGACATTTTCTTCATTTATTCTAATTACTATCTGCTATTATTTTATTATATCCTTAAAAACTCTTGTGATGGGAACACTGGGGAGGTGACTTAGAGATTTAGAGCACTTGTTGCTCCTGTAGTGTACCTGGCTTTAATTTGAAGTACCCACAAACATCCATAACTCTAGTCCTAGAAGATCTGACATCCTCTTCTGACCTCTTCAGGCACCAGGCACACATATGGTACTCATAAATACACACAGGCAAAACATTCATGCACAAAATAAGAATACAAATACTGATGTGTTGGAAACTTAATGCCCAGTATATCATATCTAGAAGCAGAAGGGAGATGCTTAGATCATCAGGACTCACTCTGCCCTCCTCATTAATGGAACTGTCTTCATCATTGTTCTAACAGTGGGTTTGTTATCACAGCAATTTACAGGCACTCGTATTCTCTTGAAATCTCATGCCCTTCCATCTTTGCCACTGGAGTAAAACGAAACACAATGGAACTCCTTATTAGGTGTCCTATATTAACTCATTATGATAGCTGTATACCATAAGAACTAGCACAGAACAGATACTCGATAAATGCAAGTATTGCCAGCCTACAGTCCTCTTTGGTGGGTTTTCGTGTCATTGACAAGAGATTGTGCTTTTAAAATATTTTATTTTTAATTATGTTTGTGTGCATAGATACATGCATGTGGGATTGCAGGTGCTTACATAGAACAGATGAGGGTGTCAGATGGACTTCACACTGGAGTTCTAAGAAGTTGTGAACTTCCCAATGTGGGTCTGGAGAACTGCACTCAGGTCCTCTACAAAAGCTGTACTTGTACTTACTGCTCAACTCTTTCTCCAGCCCCTGAGAAAAGAAGTTTAAAACAGATTAGAAGAAGGCTTGAGGTTCATTTTATTAGAATGAGAGGGAAACAGCAGTAAGGGGAAATGGAGGAGAGAGAGAAAGATCTACCTTTGAGATAGAGTCAGCAATGGTAGGCTAAAAAGAGCTAAAGAAATAGAGATGGAGTTTTTCGTGAAAATAGTAAGCATGCCCAGAATGTCAGGAAAAACATTTTTAGGACTTTGACTGGTACTCCAGAAGAAATAAGGAATGAGGAAAGATCATTCTTTGGGGGCTAGAACTCAGAAAAGTGGGTAGATTCAGCAGTTAAGATTTATAAGCAGCAGATCTGGGAGCCAGAGAGGTCCTGATGTGTACAAGTACATTGTCTCAGCAATGGGATATTGGGATTCAATTGGAAATCAATGAGATTCTCCTCTCTTTAGCATGTTTTCATTTCAGTTATATTTCCTGAGGGGTGGTCTCCTGACAAGGTGACTGATGGGTCCGGTTGGATTAACTCTGAAGGGAGGTGATGATATTGTATATTTCAGTCATGTCAGAAGGTCATGTTTCCACCCAAGGTCAAAAGTAGAACTCAAATTTTGATCTTTTGGCCAAGAAAAATCAGTTTTCTTTTAATGTACCAATAAACAAAGTCCTGTTCATGCAGTGTTTTAAATCATAAAGATACAAAAATTGTGGTGCTTCTCTTTCTAATGTTACCAGGGAAACAGGAGGTAGGGTTCAAAGTTAACTATGATGGAAGCATTCATCCTCAGTGACCTTCAAACTTGCTTATATCTGACAACCTACCTAATACATGCTGAATTAATATATGAAAAAAAATGTCAATCGTTTTGGAGAACTTGTTCCCGAGTTTAAAATTCTTGTCTTATGACTCTCTAATTGGGCTAAGAATGAAAAGTTCTAGATTCCAGTTGTATCTATCCCATCTATTGTCTTCAAAATATTTTTGACATAAATTAACAGTTAATAGCATTCACTGTGGTTTCAGTACATACACACTTCACTTAAACCAGTGCAGATTTATAAGACTTCACAAAAGAAATAATTATTACATTTAAGTATTTAACTGCTTTATAAACTAGCCTGGACTTAGACTCTGAATCTATGCTCAAGACTTAATGTCGTAACTGTGAAATGAAAATGGTATAAAGGGTGTGGAATGTTTCCGGGTTTTCTCTCTTGGCACTGAAGACAAGATAAAGAGATCAGTAACCTAAAGGAATGGCAGATCTAAAAAATATTAAAATGGGAATGGGCCAATCTTCTATAGCAGTGTTTGGGAAATCTGGCAGTATTCCATAACAAATAAAGACACTTTAGATATAATGTTTTCCAGGCCACATCTCAAGCCAAAAGCTTTCAAATTTGTGGAGATGAGACTTGGCCACCAGTATTTCCAAGCTATTCCAGTGTCTAGACAATTTAAAGAACACATGTTCCGAAGCTGTACTTCCCATATTACCATCAATTGATAAAATGCTTTTTTTTTTGCCGTGCAAGACTTCAGTTTATTAATTTTCAGTAACAATAATTTAAAAGGTACAAAGTGTCTCATATTACAGAAATATGGGAAATATACAATAAAGAAAAATCGGGGGTCAAACTGCTAAAACACAACAGCATCAGCTAGCAAGGAGGCCAGAGACCAATGTGAATTACTCCAGGCAACCAATACACTTGCTTTCATTGTTTTGGGTTTTAAGACAGCTTCACGTATGTACCCCTAACTAGCCTCAAACTCACTGGGTGAATTCTGGATTTTGTTCCCTAAACACGAAAACAGATCAATACATAGAACAGACTAATTCACACTGGCTGTTAGGTGCATCTACTGTCCACATTTCAGCCTGCAATCTGAACTGAACACACATTAACAGCCCACACAGTACGGTTTCAGGTGTTTAGTAGGAATTCACCAGGTAAAGCCGGGCACTGTGGCACAAACCCTAATCCCAGTGTTTGGGAGACAGGTAAGTTTAAAAGGCTGACCTAGTCTGCACAGCAAGTTCTAGGCCTAGACAGGGTTAATAAATGGATCAAATTTCAACAGTACTTGTTCACACACTCAAAAATCTGCATCTTTTAGGAAAGCTGACTTCAGCCCTGGCTTTACCACTGACAAAAACCAAGACTGGTGCATGGGCTACCACTGGAAATCCTATCTACAAAGCCTTTTCAAGACTGTGCACTAACTAGAAATGGGGCAAAGAATAACTTGAAAAAAAATATTGCTTTTCACAAAATGAAGACTGGGCCTGGGCCAGCCAGCAACTGTACCAAATCATGCCGAAGTCTCTCGTGACTCAAAGTTGGAGGTTGTGTGAAGCAGAGATGCTCTGATGTATGGGGTCTCACACATACCCTGTACATGAATAGCACCAGCAGGCTAATGCCTAGATTGCACAGGACTGACTTCGATGCTGATGGAGCATCTCAATTAATTCACTGAAGAATTAAGCTTGGCAACGCTCTTCTTACAAAACACTACTTAGTGCTTGATGTAGAAACCAAATAAAGCAGGCTTTCCCCCTTGACAGTACTATGTTTGTGTGCAAAGTTCTAGTTTTATTTACAAACTTAAGTAAACGCTAGAGTCCGCGGGAAGCAGTGAATGAGGCTCACATCCTTTTAAACAGTCTTGTGGCAACAAATGCTGAATGAATCCTGTTTGCTGGAGGGTCGCCTCTCATAGAGCCTGGGTCTGTTGGTGCTTAGGGACAAAGGTTATCATACTACTCCCAGAAGCCAAGGGCAGAATTTCCCCTAAGAATCCGAGTACCTTTAACATCCTTCCTCTAGTGACACAACTAGCAAAAAGGGACCAACTGAGGTAGCTACCCAGTTCTTAGATACCAGTTAACAAATTCATGGTGTAGCCAATTGATTGCTTTTGCTGATTTTTTTATGACAAGGGGAGAACAATAATCAGCAAAGAGCAGGCAGTTTACTCAGAAGTCAGCATCCAAGGTGAAAGAATTCTCTGCTGAATTTGACATCACCCCCATCCTCTGATACTTGCCCACTCGCTTCTCAAAGAAGTTTGTCTTCCCTTCTAGTGAAATATTTTCCATGAAGTCAAATGGATTTTCTACTTTGGAAATCTTGCTGAACCCTAGCTCCAGCATAAGCCTGTCCGCCACGAATTCGATGTAGTGCTTCATCAGGGTGCAGCTCATCCCGATGAGCTTCACAGGCAGGGCCTCCGTGAGAAACTCCTGCTCTATCCTCACGGCGTTGATAATTTCTTGTACTCTTTGCTCCGACGGCTTGTGTACCAGGTGCCTGAACATCAGGCAGGCAAAGTCACAGTGTAAACCCTCATCTCTGCTAATAAGCTCATTGGAAAACGTAAGGCCAGGCATCAGTCCCTGTTTCTTGAGCCAGAATATTGACGCAAAAGAGCCAGAGAAGAAGATCCCTTCCACAGCAGCAAAGGCCACAACTCTTTCTCCATAGGTAGCTTCTTTGTCCCCAATCCAACACAGGGCCCAGTCAGCCTTCTTTTTCACACAAGGCATTGTCTCAATAGCATTGAAGAGCTACTCCCTCTCTTTGAAATCTTCAATGTAAGTGTCGATGAGGAGACTGTACATTTCAGAATGTATGTTTTCCATGGCAATTTGGAAGCTATAGAAACAGCGGGCCTCTGTAACCTGAACTTCTTGGCTAAAGCGCTCCACCAGGTTTTCATTAACTATGCCATCACTCGCTGCAAAGAAAGCCAGGACATAAGATATAAAATGTCTCTTGTCGGGTTTCAGGGCTTCCCAGTGTTGAATATCCTTGGAGAGGTCCACCTCCTCAGCCGTCCAGAAGGAGGCCTTGGCTTTCTTGTACATCTGCCAGATATCATGGTATTCGATGGGAAAAACCACGAACTGGCGGGGATTTTCTCTCAGTAAGGGCTCATCCTCAACGCTGGGCTTAGTAGATTCTTTACTTTCTGGTTCTGCTGGGTCCAGGAAGATTCTCCTCGAAGCCTTGCTCGCCAGGATGCGGGTCCCGCTGAGACTCGGGGGCGTGTTCTCCTTCTGGGACAGGTTGAGTCGCTTCAGCGGCGACATCCTCAGCTGCTGCTGGTCGGTGATGGTGGCGAGTGGGATGCAGACGGAGAGCATGGCGAGCGAGGGCAGCTGCCGAGGCAACGGAGAGGGTGGCGGAGTGGCTAGAACCCGGAGCACCTAAAATGCTTTTTTAAGTAAACCAGATCCTGATATTTAGCATTCCCAAGAATTTCCTAAGTGCTGCTTCTGGAAAAAGGACTATGCTTGTAATTTCAAGTTTCCAAAAGGCAGATAAATATATTTTTGTCAAATAGTTTTTAAAAGGTAATATGAAAGAGGCATGTACTTAATACATATGTGGCAAGAATCATGCTAGGAACTTCACCTTTATTATCTCACAAAACAACCATTTTTAATGCGCCTTTTCTCTTACCAGGAAGCTGAAAAATGAACTTTTAGAGGCAAAATGTAGAAGTGGGAAGACTCAACAAGAGAGCAGTAGAGTCTGTGTTCACTGTCAGAAAAGCCTTGGCTTCATCTTTGACCGGGGATATCCATGCCAAGTCTGCTTCCTCAAGGTGTGCAGTGAATGTCGAGTCATGGGCCCCGATGGCAACTGGAAGTGCACTGTCTGTGCCAAAGTCGCGTGAGTTTCCTGCCTTTCTGTGCAAAATCCATATTTGATAATTGACAGGATTAGAATGGAGTAGTAAGAAATGAGAAAAAAGGATTTTAAATTAGTGTAGATTTAAAAGCACAATCTAGTCACAGGCTTGATAGGTATATGTGTGTGTGTGTGAGAGAGAGAGAGAGAGAGACAGAGACAGAGACAGAGATAGAGAGACAGACACAGAGAGGAATATAGAGACAGGCATAAAGACAGAGATAAAGGAGTGTTCAGTGGGAGAGAAACAGGTAAAGGCAGCTATAAAAGTAAAGAGCAGTATTTTAAAATCAATGTCTAAAAATGTTTGTATTTAAAAACCAGCAAGATATTTTCTTTTTTCTAAGCCCTTCAAGACTCCACGTGGTTTCTACAAGAGGCAGAGACAGAATTCTTTTGACATTCGTCAACATTTGAGAAACTTGGCAAGATGAGTGCCAAATGTTCTGTGTGCTGCGTGTATCAGCTGAGGTGGAGCAGTTCCTTAATGTTCTCCAGGCTTAGTTGTTCACCAAAAAGGACAAAAGCGGGCAACTTTCCCATTATGCTTCTGTTTAGCTTCTGTCTAGCTCAGTGGTTCTCAACCTTCTTAATACTGCAACGCTTAAATACAGTTCCTCATGTTGTGGTGATCCCCAACCATAAAATTATTTTCATTACTACTTCATAACTGTAATTTTACTACTGGTATGAATCATAATGTAAGTACTTGTGTTTTC
This sequence comes from Microtus oregoni, assembly GCF_018167655.1. NCBI lineage: Eukaryota > Metazoa > Chordata > Mammalia > Rodentia > Cricetidae > Microtus > Microtus oregoni. The sequence continues at coordinate 1,463,953 of NW_024544601.1, forward strand.
TGATGGTCTTAGGTGACCCCTGTGAAAGGGTCACTTGACTGCAAAGGGGTTGTGACCCACATATCGAGTACCACTGCCCTAGGATCTAGATATGAAAGCTCTATGTAGGTATCACCTTGAGATCTTCATGTGCAGTGAGTTGTGGGGCCTTGCTGTTAGTTTTTGGAGAACAATTTACCACCTTGGCAATGGCCTGGATTGTTTGAGAATTTCCATGGGACCCCTTTGGCCAGTGAGTCTCAACCTCTGAGTGGGTCACAACCCTTTTGGAGGTCACATATCAGATATCCTGCATATCAGATATTTATATTATGATTCATAACAGTAACAAAATAATTTTATGGTTGGGGTTAACACAACATAAGGAACTGTTTTAAATTGTCACAACATCGGGAAGGTTGAGAACAAACCACTGCCTTTTGCCAACAATTTGGTTGGGTGTAACCCAGTATTAGTACTGGAAGCTTCATTTGGTGACAGGAAATGGCCAGTTGAGACTCTATCTCCGTCTTAGTTTCTATTGCTGCAATGAAACACCATGATAAGAGCAAGCTGGGAAGGAAAGGGTTTATAGTACTTAAATTTCCACATTTCAGTCCATCACTGAAGGGAACCAGTACAGGATCTCAAATAGGGCAGAACCCTGAAGGCAAAAGCTGATACTGAAACCATGGTGGGGTGCTGCTTACTAGCTTGCTCCCCATGGCTTGTTCAGCCTGTTTACTTATAGAACACGGGACTACCAAGCCCGGGAATGGCAGCAGCCAAAAAGGGCTGGGCCCTCCCCTACCAATCACTAATTATGAAAATGCTTTATAGGGTTGCCTACAGCTAGGCTTTATGGAGGCAAGTTTTCAGTTGAGGCTTCCTCCTCTCAGGTAACTTTAGCTTGTGTTGAGGTCTGGAAAGAATTGAGTTGGAATTTTGGTGGGGATTACATTAAATGTGTAGATTGATTTTAGTAGAATGATCATATTTACTATGTTGTATCTACCAATTAATGGGCATGGAAGATCTTTCCATCTCCTAATATCTTCTTTGATATCTTTCTTCAAAGACTTTAAGTTTTTAATCATACAAATCTTTTATTTGCTTGGTTAGAGTTACCTCAAGATATTTTATAGTTTTGAGAATATTGTGCTAGGTGTTGTTTCACTGATTTCTTTCTCAGTCCATTTGTCATTTGTATATAAGGAGTGCTACTGATTTGTGTTAGTTAATTTGGTATCCAGCTACTTTGATGAGTGTTTATCAGCTGTAGGAGATCCCCAATTGAAATTTTAGGGTCACTTCAGTATAATATTTTATCATTTGCATAGATAAATATTTTGACTTCTCTCTTTCCAATTTATATTCACTTGATCTCCTTCAATTGTCTTATTGCTCTAGCTAAGACTTCAATGCTATATTGAATAGGTATGGGGAGAGAGGACAACCTTGCCTCATTTCTGATTTTAGTGGAATTGCTTAAACAAATCTCCCAGGATTGATGAGAATTTTTTCAATAACTATTTCTTCAGTTCTTATCCAATATTTTCTGAGTTGATTCTTAGTATGTATTCTTCCCCCATTTATCCTATTTCTGTTCATTCTCTTATATAGCCCAGACCCTCATTTGTTCTGACAAAAGGACCTAAGGCCTAAGACTCAGAAGTCTTTAAACTGTTACATGGAGTCTCAGACTTCAATATAAGAAGACAAATTTTTACTTTACTGTAAATTATTAATTACTAAATCACAACCCCATGACCTTATGTTGTAGCAGTAAGGTAATTTGCTAAATAATGTGGGAGGTAAATAAAGGTCTAATTCACTGTATCTTCCTCTGAAAGGTGATGGAGGAAGGTCATTGGCTAATAAAGGCACTGCCCTGGCCCATTTTATTGGTTAGAGGATAGGTGGGAGGAGAAAACAGGACAGAACACTGGGAGGAAGAGGAAGTGAGCTCAGAGACTCGAAAGCTCTCCTCTCAGGAGCAGACGCCTGAGAGAGACGCCATGCCCCGCTCCCGGGATGAAGCTCCGACCCAGGATGGACATAGGCTAGAATCTTCCTGGTAAGCGCACCTTGGGGTGCTACACACAGATGATTAGAAATGGGCTAAATTAATATGTGAGAATTAGCCTAGAAGAGAATGGGCCAAGCAGTGTTTAAAAGAATACAGTGTCCATGTAATTATTTCGGGGCATAAGCTAGCCGGGCAGGCGGTTGGGGTGTTGGGGACGCAGCCCCTCTGCCGGCCTTATTATTACTTCATATGGCGCCCACGTGGACAACTGCTTCCACATAAAGCCTGAGACAGCTTGGGAAGTAATTCTAGAACAAAATGAAAGCATTGTGCCTGGTTTCTTGGTAGCATCAATTTCTCGGTTCTACTCTGTTTGCTAGAGGCAAGCAAGCGCTCTCATCTAAGAGAAGCTTCCTGACTCAGCTTTAGCTGCAAAACCCTGCAGCTCATTAAGAGGTCCTGACACGAAACACTTAAATGATGTTGACGAAAAGCTGAACACATGCTTTTCGGTTTTCAGCCGTAGCAGGAAAAAAGCTGTGCCGTTTAAAAATGCTGGCTTTCTGGGCTGTCCTGCCAGGGCAAACTCTGACTCTTTTACGCAGGCGGTTTGTGCGGTTTGTAAGCACAGGCTGCTGAAGCTTGCTTTCTGGCTACAGCCAGTACCTCAGCCATGAGGTTGGAAAGCTAAGAAATGGGCTGGATCCAGCCGACAAAGCCACGCCTTTAATCCTACTGATATTGCTTGGTAAATGAAAGACTCTTGTGGTCAGAAAAAGAGAGATATATAGTAAAGAGAGATTCAAAGACAAAGAAAATTTCTAAATGGTTTGAAGTGTGTTAAAAATATATGCAGACTAAAATTTAAAGTTCTTAAAGTAACAAAAAAAAAAGGAAGAAAGTTGTGTGTGTGGTAGCACACGCCTTTAATCCCAGTGCCTAGAAGGCAGAGACAAACAGATCTCTGTGAGTTCAAGGTGTAGTAGTGTACACCTTTAATCCCGAATGCCTGGGAGGCAGAGACAGGCGGATCTCTGAGAGTTCAAAGACAGCCTGGTTTACAGAGTTACTTCAGGTCAAAGATACAGAGAACCTGTCCCAAAAAGCAAAGAGTTAAAAGTAAAAATAAACAAAATAGAGGTTAAAACAAAGCTGCACAAAGATGGAAAATACACAGAGAATCTTGATACTGTATGCTATTATGCTCTCTTTGAATTGTTTGAATGCTGAAGAAGAAGCAACAGCTGCTAAAAGATATTTATTGATAAATGCTGCTGAACTAATCCGACATAGATATTTTGATGCCTTAACTTTGAAATTTGGATCTAAGGACATGATGCTTTGGAAAGGAGTTTCTTATTTTGTTTTCACAGAGGATGAGACGCTGTTCATTTCTTCTATTCCGATTTGGTATGATGGACCACGCCCTCCTGAAGGGTTGCAGTGAACATCTTCAGAAAATTGCTTCGCTCAACTGCCAACTGAGATGAAACTAGCACACAGGTTATACCATGAAAGACCTAATTAACGACGCCCCCATTCAGCAGGAAGCAGTTTGGAGAGAAAAAACTGCGCCCATGTTCCCAAAAATGTTTATAAATGTTCTTTTACATTTAAAGGGGGATATGATATAGATATGAATAATTTGCATTAGTATAGATTTTGCTTTATTGATAGAGATTTAAGGTCAATTTTGTTATATGTATAAGTGTTTCTGATTTTGATTAAGGTATTGTGATTGTGTAGTTCATTTAAATATGTACTGTATAATTAAGAAATATAGGTTGTTAATGGATAATCATCGATAATAGTAAAGATTGTAGTCATGTTAGTTAGATTTTCTAGATATATAGAGATATATTTTAGATAGACATTCTTCATGTCTTTCAAAGATTACAGAATAGGACATTTAATGTTTTAATAACTGAGGACTTTTCATGACAATGAGACACTCTGCTCCTGGCAGCACCAATCTACTTCAAGAGGAAGATGGGCATCGAAGAGGCACCTTATGGAGTTTGATAGCCATTTGGGCAAGAAACTACTCTTGCCTGGACTATTGCATCAACTGGACACAGAGAACCCGCAGAGAGGGGACTACTGAACTTGCCTAAGGTGAGATGATCTTTCGGGGTTCCTGATTCATTTTGAAAGAGTCTGCGAGACATTCTGCAGGACACAACAGATAGTGACTGAACTGACTTTGAATTTCCCTGCTTTATGGAAATGTCTGCTGGATACCATGGGCCTGAAGGCTGAAGATGGATGCCCCAACGGTACAAAAGAACTTTGGGTCCAGGCAGCGAGATGTCTTTGTCATTTCTAGAGTTTGAAGTTTCTTAGTTCTTGTTTACTTAGGTAATATATCTTTCTGGAGTCTTTGATGGAGTTAAGAATAGTTAGTTATAGTTTTCCTTAGTTATGATAAAGATTATTGTAACTTTTACTTGATAACTGTTTTGTTATATGTAATTTTGCTATGTTAAAGCCTTTTTTTTTTTTGTTTAAACCGAAAAAGAGTAAATGATGGAGGAAGGTCATTGGCTAATAAAGGCACTGCCCTGGCCCATTTTATTGGTTAGAGGATAGGTGGGAGGAGAAAACAGGACAGAACACTGGGAGGAAGAGGAAGTGAGCTCAGAGACTCGAAAGCTCTCCTCTCAGGAGCAGACGCCTGAGAGAGACGCCATGCCCCGCTCCCGGGATGAAGCTCCGACCCAGGATGGACATAGGCTAGAATCTTCCTGGTAAGCGCACCTTGGGGTGCTACACACAGATGATTAGAAATGGGCTAAATTAATATGTGAGAATTAGCCTAGAAGAGAATGGGCCAAGCAGTGTTTAAAAGAATACAGTGTCCATGTAATTATTTCGGGGCATAAGCTAGCCGGGCAGGCGGTTGGGGTGTTGGGGACGCAGCCCCTCTGCCGGCCTTATTATTACTTCAGAAAGGCAGGAGTCAGATTCTCTTTAGGGTGTATTAACAGGAAATTAACTCTTAATATGTTGAGTTGAATTTGGAGATTGTCATAGAAACTGGCCTACCACTTAGATCACATGTGCTACATATTTCACTCATTTATTGTTTTCCTCATCTCTCTTCCTCTACTATAATATAAACTTAATAACCATAGAGACAAGAGATTTAAAAAAAAATCTGTATGATGGTCTCATACCTAAAGGAATGCCTAAATCAGGTACTCCATGTGTATTTGTTAAATGAGTAGATGGATGGATAAGCAAAATAATGAAATGATAAATGGATGAATGAATGTCTCCTACTTAAAGCACATCATTGTGGAGTACAAGGAAGAAAAATAGAACAAATACAATTTTATTCTATTGGGAACATGATGATAGGGGAAAAAACAAGAGCCATGACAAGTACATCTGCCTGTTAAACAAAGTAAATACCTACTTGTCATAGAAAAATACAGGTTGTTGTTAGTAGATGCAAGCATAAATATTAAGATGTTGAACCAGCTGCTTTTTTTAGGAAGTATTAATATAAAACTTATCAATCAATTGCCTTCTTTTTTGGTGAAACATTAACTTAATCAAAACAACCATTTATTTGTCTAATTGATGTATTCATCCATACATCTGTGCATGCCTTCTATACATTTGTTGTTAGTCTATTGGTATAAAGTTGGCTAAGATACAAGGATAGGGAAGCATCAAATGCCTTCAATAACTTTGTAGTCTAATGTAAAAAGTAAAGTTATTATGTTTTTTGTGCTTATTCAAAAAAGTCTTTGTCATTCTGGACATTCTAAAGAGAAAATAGCTTTCAATGTGTGATTCTTATACTTTTCCAGAAACAATTTGTCTATAGTTAGATTTTTCCTGTGATAAACAGAAATTTATGAGTATTTAATATATGAATATCCATGCTTACTTCTCCAGCTGAAGAATTTATTAGTAATACTTTCCTAATATTTAAGCTACTTGTTTGTGTGCCCTCTGAGACTAAAGCTTTCAGTATTGGAAATAGCCTGTTTGCTATTCATGGAGTGATTTTCAATAAGGAAGCACAAATAATATTTTATTGGCAAAGAATGTCCTTTGTTTGTTATAAGAGAATATTACAGCCCTACCTGGATGTCTCCATGTTTAATAGACCATGAAATTGAAATTCCCACCCTAATTTCTAAGAGATGAGATGAGTCAAAAAGTGACTCATTCTCTTATCAGTTGGCAGAACAACCTTTATTGTTATTTACGTTGGACAGGGCTTTCTTTCTGAAGCACTGAAATTATAGCAAGCATTGGTAGAGGGAGGCTGCTCTTTTTGTAGTTAATCCATTTTTGATTTTGTTGCCCCTTAACTATATTTAAGATGTTTTCTTTGCCTTCAAGTGGTTAGCAGTTTCACTATCATATACTCATGCATTTCTTTCCTGATTGGAAAAAAAGAACCTAGACTGACCACCCTTGCTAAAGGGACAAAGTGTTTGTGTTTCTCTTCTTTGTTATTTCAATCCCAACAGTAGGAATTCAATAAATATGTTCTGTGTTGTGAATAAATTTATAAATAATAAGTTTAACTAGCTTCTTTGTGATTAACAGATGGAAACTAATACCTTACAAAGCATATCTTATAACAGGTGTCTCCAGTAGTTAATGATAGATAAGCAAACAAAATACTCTGGTTGCTATGTATTTTTAAAACAAAATTACCTATTTGCACTGTGAATCCAAAGAGAAAAGAACTTCTTCCCATTGTGTAAGTTTACAAGTAAAGGAAACATAAGTCCCAGTAGTTTAATGTTACTAAAACCAAAAGCTGACACTCTGTGATAGTTAGCAATTGGTGTTCACAGATAGTAAGTATGATGTGTGGTCATTTCAGTCAAGACCCATTCTTCAGAGTTCAACATAGAGGGAACAGAGTCTGTTTCAAGCCTTGAATTGTTTGAATACTACAGTGGCATGGTAGATGGGTTGAAATCTTACAGCGAGTACCACTGTAAGATTATTTTTTATCCTCTCACCATTTCTTTATTCTTGCTACTTGGCCCCTTGTGGGCACACTTGGGAAAGTGTGCACACATTCATTTGAAATGCTAAGCGTTGCTTTCTATTGGTTTTTGCTTCCACACACCTTTGGCCCTCATCAAAGCCTTTTTGAAACTGACAAACATGAATTCTCTTCTGATGATATTGCCCAATGGAAAGAGTATGAAACTTGGAGTATGAATGTTATATTTACCATCATGCCTCTGTAACTTTGAGGAAAATGCTTAACCCATGTGAGTTTTCTAGTCTAAAAAGTGAGATCTGTCATTGCTAGTTTATATCACATAGTGAAGATTGGAGATATTACATATAAAGTGCCTAGCACATTACTTGGTACATGATAGGTACTCAGTATTAGTTTCTTATTCTTCTATTAACTTTCTGTCTACCTCCAGAACCTGTGATGGGAACAAAGGCATTATCTCTGATACTTCATAGTTCTAAAAATGATAAATTATCCAAGTTCATGTGGAAGGTGAACAAATAGTTATGACTGTTGTTCTCACACAGATGACAGGAGGTAGTGATTAACACTTCTGGAGAAACAGTATTTGTGCTATCTGTTGGCAGCTGTAGGTGTATGGTAAAGATAATATGGAGATTTATTTCCTTTAGAATGTAGATTGCCACACATGGAACTGCCACTGTGCTATCCTCTGCAGCCCCTCACACACAAGCACATACACACATAAGAGACAAGACTTTAGCATACCCCCTTGGATAATTTTTAAGCACTCAGCTATGTCCCCCTTCTTGTTCGCATTTCACTCTTTGACTTCCCACTCTACACTGTCTCTTTTGACTTCCAGTTATTTTCCTTGGTTTCAAGCTCATGTGATTACTTTGGATTCACATGAATGACCTAAGACAATCTTGGTATTTTAAAGTCACTAGATTAATGGCTCAATTCTTGCAGTAAAATCAGATTACATCAGTACATATATGAGTTTGTGATTGACAGTAATCTTGAAAGAATATCTTTAGAAATTAACATTCTGCAAACACCTGTATTTCTAGAATAAGTAATAATATATAAGCCTATAAATCTCTGGAGATATATCCAGGAATAATCTATTCAAATTCATTCTTTTGGTAGATTATATGTTCCTTAGATATGATGCAATTTGTAATAGCTACAGTTATGAATTAGCCACGCAAAAATCTGTGCTTTTCAAGGGGTTATATAGCCACCAGGAATGAGTGTGTGGTATGCCTCGTATAATCATATTTCACTGTATGCCCTCTCTGAGGTTAACAGGTTGGCATTTTTGAAAGTGGTAGAACTGTGCTGAACTTATCTTGCTGTTGTCTCTTATACTAAGAAGCAGGTTTTCAGCTACTGTAAGGAACAAAACTGATATTTTTCTGGATGAATTTTATATTTGGGATCTGACTGCTGATTTTAAAGTAAAATTTGTTGTTAAATCTTAATATCATGCTCTGGGGCTAGAAATCTCTATTTGGATCTCAGTTGCTTTCTTTTTATTGTTTTAATTTGAGTTTTACATTTTTCTCCACTCCCCTCCTTTCCTTCACTCTCCCCTTCTGCCCTCTTCCGTGACCTCCACACTCCCAGTTCACTCAGGAGCTCTTGTCTTTTCACTTTCCTACGTAGATCCATGTACATCTCTTATAGGGTTCTCTTTTTTGTCTAAGTTCTCTGGGATTGTGAATTGTAGACTGGGTTTTCTTTGCTTTATTCTGAAAGCCACTAATGAGTGAATACATATTATGTTTGTCTTTCTGGGTCTGGGCTACCTCACTCAATATAATTTTTTTCTAGATACATCTATTTGCCTGCAAATTTCAAGATGTTATTATTTTTTAACACTGAGCAGTACTTCATGTGTAAATGTACTACATTCCCCTTATCCATTCTTTGGTTATAAGGCATCTAGGCTGTTTCCAGGTTCTGGCTATAACAAATAACACTGCTATAAACATAGTTGAGCATATGTCCCTTGTGGTATGATTGAGCATCTTTTGGATGTATACCCAACAGTGGGATTGATGAATCTTGAGGTAGATTGTTTCCCAATTTTCTGAGAAATCGCCATACTGATTTCCAAAGCAGCTATACAATTTTGCACTCCCACCAGCAATGGGGGAGTGTTCCCTTTACCCCACATCCTCTCCAGCATAAGTTGTCATCATTGTTTCTGATCTTGGCTATTCTGACAGGGGTAAGATGGAAATCTCAGAGTTGTTTAGATTTGTATTTCTCCGATGGCTAAGGATGTTAAACATTTCCTTAGGTGTCTTTAAGCCATTTTAGATTCCTCTCTTGAGAGTTCTCTGTTTAGGTATGTACTCCATTTTTTTAATTGGATTATTTGTTCTTTTGATGTCAAGTTTCTTTGTATGTTTTGGAGATCAGCCCTCTGTCTGATATGGGGTTGGTGAAGATCTTTTCCCATTCTGTAGGCAGCTATTTTGTCTTTTTGACCATGTCCTTTGCTTTACAGAAGCATTTTAACTATGTTAATTCTGCCTACCTGAGAATTGGGAGATCTTTTTATTTTCTAGTATCTTCTTGAATTTCTTTCTTCAAAGTTTTAAAGTTCTTGTCATACAAGTCTTTCATTTGTTTGGTTAGCATTACCCCAAGATATTTTATATTATTTGTGGCTATTATGAAGGGTAATGTTTCTCTGATTTCTTTCTTGGATCATTTATCATCTGTATAAAAGAGGACTACTGAGTTTTTTTTAGTTAATCTTGTATCCTGCTACATTAATGAAGGTGTTTATGAGTTGTAGGCATCCCCTGGTAGAATTTTTGGGGTCACTTAAGTATACCATCATATTGTCTGCAAATATTGAGAGTTTGACTTCTTATTTTCTGATTTTATCCCCTTGATCTCCTTTTGTTGTCTTATTGCTCTAGCTAGAACTTCAAGTGCTATATTGAATAGATATGGAGAGAGTGGACGACCTTGCCTTGTTCCTGATTTTAGTGGGATTGCTTTGAGTTTCTCTCCATTTAGTTTGATGTTGGTTATTGGTTTGTCTATATGGTAGATTACATTGACAGATTTTCATTTGTTGTACCATTCCCTGCATCTCTGGGATGAAGCTTACTTGACTGTGGTAGATGATTTTTCTGATGTGTTCTTGTATTCGGTTTGCCAATATTTTATTGAGTATTTTTGCATTAGTGTTCATGAGCGAGATTGGTCTGTGATTCTCTTTGTTAGTAGTATCTATGTGTGGTTTGTGTATCTGGGAAATTAGTTGCTTTTCTTCAGTTACCAAAGCAGACTTACCAATTCTTGCAACATTTATTCTCACGATACCTTGATTTATATTTTGTCAGTTCTTGTCTTGTTAACTAAAGAAATTTCCTAATAATTTTGCTAGTCTCTCATTTCTCGATGTATTTCTCCAAGTATTATATAATCAAGTATGAACTTTAGTATAAGTTCCCTATTGCCTCCAAAACGAAATTTTAGCTTCTTAGCATGGCATTCAAAGGGTATTTCATAGCCCAGGCCTACTTCCCAATCTCATTTTCTACTATAATCCTCTAGAAATCAATTATCCAATAGTACAGGACTATTTTCAATTCTGAGCTCATGCTATTTTTTCTTGTTTAATTAGAAACAATTTTAGACTACCTAATGACTTCTATGGTTTTATGTCTTTATTGTAAGCCTCAAACTGAGCTTTACAGCACATAGCTGCTATAGGTTGAGTTCTAGGAATCTTGATTCATTTCACAAATGTTTATAAACTACAGTGCTGAATGTTACCGCTAAAGATGATAACCAAAAGAGTCAAGACTCCTGCCTTCATATCACTGGTGATAATGATGTTTGTGATGAAGATATGAAAAGAAGTTTAAGTCTTAAAATGATGGAGCAGTGGTCACTTATTCAGGTTAAAATTATAACCCGAAGACGTATAGATCAGTACTGTTTATGTGCAATTTTTGAACAACAAAAATACCACAATAAATGTCATCATCTGTGTAACAAATGTATGTTAGCATTTATAATAAAAAAGAATAAACTATGGTTTGAGAGACAGTCTATAAAATTCCTATTATTATAGTACTATGGGGGTGGAGTAGAGTTACATAGAGATTGTCTCAGAGAGTTAATAGAACAATAGGCATGACTAAAATTATAAGAAAAATTCTAAAACTCTAAAGGTCATAGAAAGAGTGAAGGCATACAAGAAGACCACAGACATTCCTAGAGGGAAGATAGGAGGTGATTTCACATAGCCTTTATAGGTAGAATTCAAAAGATGGATAGGACCTGTCCTAGTTTCATTTTTTGTTTCTGTGATAAAACATTGACCAAAAACAACTTTAGGAGAAAATAATTTAAATAATTTAATTTTAGTGCCTTCCTTTTTCTTCACGAGCAGGCAGCTAAAGTTTATAAGTGGAGAATGGTTTTATGAAGAAAAGGCAAAGCGTTTCAAGCAAGTCAATGTTCTGGGCACTGATGTTGTCCGACAGTCCATCTTAAGAAGAAGCCCAGGTAACTAATGCAATTATTTGTCTCCAAGACTTTGCTTGGGTTAAATTTGTTTGGGTTAAGGAACTTCCCTATGGTAATGTAGCAGGTGAACACAGTTGAATTTTTTCCCTCAATCCCATAGGTCATTTCACAACTTGGTAGCTTGAAATCTAAAAATCATCCAAATGAAGTCAGTAGAAAAGCAAACTTCATACTGATTTTCCACATATCTGACATGCTGAGAGTTTCAAAGGAGCCATTTATCCTCATCACAACCAGTTATTTCTCTAGGTGCATTGACGATGTTTTACTAAACATTTAAGAAAGCAACCTAAAACAGGTGAAATAAATTATTCCCATTTTTAAAGCAATTCTTGATTTTTCACCAAATCTAATTTCAGATTTTCTTTTAAATAGTATTTTTTAAATTTAATTCTTGGTTCCTAACCAAGCACTGGTACTGTACCCTAAAGTCCCACTCTCACAAGTGGGAGCACTGGGAAATGCCAAGGAGCATTTTTGGTGGTCATAATGCTTAGATTGAGTCAATGGCATTTGTTGGATAGGAACCAAGTATGATAAGTTAGGAGGCTTAAGTATGCAGGAACGTTTTAGTTTGTGAATAATTAGTTAGACTGGCCCCAAATATGAAGAACAACCATCTTGAGACTCTTCCCAAGAGTCTCAAGTCTTTAAGTTGAGACTTAAACTACAATCTAACTGGTTCAGTATTGAATAAAGTGTTCTTGAGTGCAAATTTCTCATGCATGGTTTATATAATAGAGGTGGAATGGGTATCTTTTGATCTTGAAATCTTGCAACTTTTTCCTGTGTCACTTTGGGGTGTGGCATTCACAAAGAAGGTCTCCTAAATGTGAATAACACCACATCTGATGTTATAAGAGCCAGGTTGAATGAAAATTATACAGTCAGCTACAGCCCCCTTGTACACTAAACCTCAGTGCCTTTCAGTGTATGGACTACATTTCCAGGCATAAGACATATGCACACATGCCTGTCATCCCAGGAAATCTGGCCTCTCATTTCCAAGATGTCTGGCTGTGTTTGGGGACACACTTGTGTTCACTACCGCTGGGAGACTGAGGCACAACGCTTATGTATGTAAAAGCAGTCTGGGGTACATAGTGAGTTCCAGACCAGCTTTAGGAATATAGAGAGAATTTGTCTCAAAACAAAACAACACCCATAAAAATTAGTACCTATAATCTATGGACTTAGAGATTTCATAAACTTAGCATTTCATACCCTAAAGATATCTGTAGAGGCATAATGAATTTGTCCCTTTATTTGTCCCTTTATTGTAGCCTTCCTAGGAAAGCTTAATGTGTCAAACCTTGTCCTGATGAGTCCTGGTCTTAATTCATAGCTATCTCTACAGCATTCAACATATTAGAGATGCCTATTTATGCCAAATAACTTGGGATTGAACTGTCATTACCAATTAATATAGGCTTTTTTGTTTTGTGGCAATCTAGCAACATGAGTGCAGAAGAGAAATGTGTTATCCTTTCTGCTTTTGTATTATTTTCTATTTTCCATAAGGATCTGAAGAAATACAAAGCCAAGAGCAAGCCCACCAAGATGTAGACAAGTCAGACACTTCATCGTCAATCAGACAGAAGGCCACTCATGATGGATCCAAGAGGAAGGGGTAAGTGCGGTTCATCCCCTCTAAAATAAATAATCTTCAGTGTTTTCATGTCCGATTTGACTTCAGTGACCCAGAAGAGGTGAGAGACTTAACTGGGGTAACATTTTATCCTAGGGAAATGCAGTCTTAAGTACTTTCAACCTCAGCTAAAAATAATAATAATAATAATAATAATAATAATAATAATAATAATTCCCTGGATGGAACCAATCAGTGGTGGCCCATGCCTTTAATTCCAGCACTCAGGAAGCAGAGACAGGTGGATCTCTGTGAGTACAAGGCCCATATGGTCTACAGAATTAGTTCCAAGAAAGTCAAGGCTGTTACACAGTAAAAGCCTATCTCAAAATACAAAACTAAACAAAATCCCTGGATGACCTGAACATGTAAGAGTTTTTATTTCATGCCTTATTTATTCTTGTGCCAAATGGCACATTATTTCCAGGCAGATCTACCGTCAAAGTCAGTCTTGACTATAAGACTAGAGCCTTTGTGTTCAAATGCTAGTATCCCTCTCTTCCAACCTAACCCTGGTATATAAAACAACCCAATGAAAGCATGGATACTTGAACATATTTAAAATGTAGGCTTCCTGAGTTCAATTCCCAGCAACCACATGGTGGCTCACAGCCATCTATGATAAGATCTGGTGCCCTCTTCTGGTATGCATACAGAACACTGTGTGTATAATAAATAAATAAATAAATAAATAAATAAATAAATAAATAAATAAAAAATAAAATGTAGGCTTTCTTAAGGAAAAAACAAGTCACATTTGACTGCTTCAGCTTAGCACATTGAGTACTACAATGAGCAATGGGAAATATATCGGAGAACAAGATGCAGGAAGGCACTGGGAACTGGCAGTAAGGTGCCACAAAAAATGAGAGTTCCCCCAAATGAGGGCTGCATAGCAAGGGTTCTGAGATGTGCCAAGTCTCATGGTGCCCCTCTCTAGGTAGCACTGCATTGTTGCCTCAGCAGAAGCCAACATGAAATGCTGATGTTGACTGAGACTGTAGCTAGCTCTCAAAGAAATGTGGACTTTTCCCATTTGTTCAGTGTTCTGAACTATGAGTGGGAATGAAATAAAAGTGTAATTTAACTCAGCCTCTCTTGACTAACCCCCTTGTTTACTAATTAGCAGCGACAAATGCAAAAGATTTTCTTGAATTTCTTCAACTCCTTTCCTAGGCATTTGATCCTCCCTATCGTATTGCGTTCATTTATTCATCAGGATACCCACAATGCCTTGTGCCTGTGTCATTGTGCACTCTGACCCTGGCCCCATATACACACACTTAATGGTAAGCTTTTGTAGTGCTGCTCAGGTGGCTTCTTTGCTTCTGCGTTAGGTATCTAGCATAGTGCCTAACCTTGAAAAAAACAAATGGATTGACTGCCTAAGGATCTCAGAGCCTACAGATGTTGTTAAGAGCTGTAATTTGCAGACTTTATTTCAGGCATCCCATTAGGTCACACAACTAAGAAAGATGGGAGCCGGAAAACACTAACTGGCAAACATGAGTCACACAGATCCTGACTCATTCAAACTACCATAGCTCCAGGCTGAGGCCTGCTGTCACTCAAAACAGGCAGCTGTGGTTCTGCCTTTAGGGACTGTAACATCCAGTTGGAGAGGAAAGCTTAACACCTAAAAGAGTAGCTAGGTTGGAAAGGCTTGTACGAAACTATAAAGTGCCAATGCAAACTATCAAGGTCAGAAATATAGCAATGTGGAAATAAGTCACAAGATATGGCATAGGTGATAAATGACACATATTAAATAAATAGATACTAGCTGCTTTGGAGGTACACAAGAGTTATCGAGACATACATCAGACTACAAGCCGGACTTGACAAGGAGCCTGGCAGGTGGATAGGGTTCACGCTATCAAAAGGAAGAAGGGGTGATTCTGAACATCAAAGGCTAGCATTGCATTAAGCTTCATTCTCACCCCAAATGTAATTTTCCAGCAGAGTGAAGGTTCTGACATTTTGACAGTGACATTTTGCTAGGGTCCTTTGAAGCAGAGACAACTTAGCAGATTCTGTTATAATTATGCCAGTACCTTTCAAGTCCATTTGTCCACTTAGAACATTGTTGAATAAAAAATAAATAAAATGGTGGCTCGGTACCATCTTTCTAAAGAATATAGATGGGATTTTGTTGCTTTCATTTTTAATATTTTTTATTCTTTAAAAATTTCAAATATGTATACACTGTATTCTGATCTTTTCCACCCATACTGCTTACCAGCAACTCTCCCTTGGACTCACAAACCCATCCCCTTCCACATTTCATGTGCCTTTACAAAATTATTCTTATTAATAGACCCCTGAGTTCAATTTTTGTTTAAGTGTATTTAGAAACATCCATGTTTGGTGCACTCACTATCCTGGATCAGAACTTGAACTGCATTTCCTCAAAAGTTATTTTTGTTTTAATGCCAGTTAACTACATGACATAGTAATGCACTCAGATTTCACCCAGCATGTGACCTTTCTTTGTATAAACTTCATTACCACGGGAGAGGTGCCATGGAAGACATAAAGGCAAGATATATAAAGGCATGTTCCATTAAAGCATGTACACACACACACACACACACACACACACACACACACACACACACACTAAAGAGAACTAGCGAGAAAGAGGGAGACAACACAAAGTGGGTAAATGGGTAAGGAAGGGTGGATGGGTGTCAAGTTGGGAGAGTGAATATAATCAAGACACATTGTACGAAGCTGTCCAAGAGCTAATAAATAATTTAAAAGCTGTGCCATTCCCAGTGAAGCTCAGTGATACAGAGCATGCTTAGTAAGAACATAGCATATTCTTTTATTCCCCAGAGCTGTTCTGGGTTCCACTGATGAGAAAGGTAGTCCCAACTCGAATCGTGTCTGCTCTAAGTTGCCACCTTCGTTCGTCCCAGAGACTCAGTTCCTTTCTATGCAATTCCCTATTCCCAGCCTGCTTGCAAAGAATCCCAGCCTGGAATATGCTTCTCCATCTCAGCTGCTACTGATGAGTTTCCAAACTAAGCAGTCTTTTGCTAAGCAGGGGCAGAGACCCGGCAGTAGTACGCTTACTGGGGAACTAGAGGCCCTGGCACCCCACTACGCAAAACTCCTCAATTATGGTCTTTTATTGAACAATCATTTATTGGCAAAAGTAATATAAAATATTTTTACTATTCAAACCCTGATCTTAGTTCTTATGAAACATGTTCTCTATCACTGAGCTACACTGGAAATTATATTATGCATATTATATATACATACAATGTGTGTAGGTGCTTTGCCTCCATGAATGTCTATGCAATCTGAGTGTGTGTGGTGCCCAAGATTGCCAGAAGAGGGTGTCAGGTATCAGTGTAACTGGAGTTATACACTGTTGTGAGTCACTGTATAGGTGCTGAGAGTTGAGCTTGGGTCCTCCAGAAGAACAGTTAGTAATTTTAACTGCTAGATTGTCTCTACATCCCCTCCTTTACTTTTTTTAACCTACCAAGACCTATTTGTAATATCTAAACAGTCTTGGCTATGTGGTCTTCCACTTGAGTACAATTGACTTATCAGGGGCTACATTCTTAGAGAAGCCTGACTCTCCTCTGTAGAGATTGGCAGTTGCTCCATGGGTATGGATAGGAATTTAGCACACAATTCTCCTTTGCACACTGGCATTTTTGACTGTCTTGGACTTGCATATGTGGATTTTTTGCATGCTGTCACAAACACTGTGTGTTCATATGTGTTGCTATCATTCTGTGACCAGAAGATAATGCTTCCTTGCAGTTGTCCAACATCTCTAGGCCTTTCAATCTTTCTGTCCCTCTTCTGCAACAATGCCTGAGCCTGAAGAGGAGTGGAACCGTATATATGTTCCTTTTCAAGCTAAGCATTCTGCAGTCTCACGTTTCCTTTGCCTTTCCCAGTTGTGAGTCTGTATTAATTACCATTTACTTTAATTAGAAGATTCCCTAATGGGGGTGGACGGATGCTTTAGTCTATGGGTATAATGATAAGAGTTTTCTTATCTTGCTCTTGAATTCATATGTTGATTTTCAGATTTCTTCTGAGCAAGTTCAGATCAGCAACCAGAGGAGAAATCAGAACTCCAAAACCTGAAAGTGGGAGGAGCTATAGCTTGGACTTAGACAGTCATACACTTCAGAGTTTCAAGTCAGCCTCTGGATCAGACAGGTAAGCAACAAATTGAGCAGTGGGCAGCCTGGAAATCAGGTTGATAACCTTCTACCCACATAGGGAGTCTATGTATCTGTAAAGGACCGGCACACAGAGAGTGTCTAACATATAATACAAAAGACAAGAAGATGTTTTACAGTTGTTATAGAAAACCTTTCCTCTTGATTTACAGCTATGAGAAACATTTTTTTTTTTTGTAATGTGAAAGGCTGCAGCCTTATGTTTGGGGAGTTGGGATTCTAAGTTCAAATACAGGTGTACATGACAGATAATTCTTTCATTGATTGCTTGGTCTTTTTCTGTTTCAACTTCTAAAATAAAACCCTCTAAGTGTCATACCCATTCTTTGCAGCTTTCAAAAACTATTAATAATTTCATCATTTTTGTGTTGCTCCAGGGAATTTTCTTGTAATTCCATTTATTTCTTGTTTCACTGCCTCTAACTGATTTCCAGACGGGTCAAGTGAGAATCTATTGTGCATAGTGTCAACACTCATCAGGATAGCCAAGAGCATAGTCACTTCTAATAACATTTGATTTTCTAGCTTGTTTTGGCATATGCCAGGCCTTATTTTCATTACTATCAAAGCTAAAAGTAAGGAAAAATTATCTGCTCTCATGGTACATTGATTTGTCCACATGCTAATTCCATTTTGTTCTTTTATTGCTCAGGTGGCTGCAATTCTGCTAGTATTTCTATTCTTTTCTGTTTAGGTTCTACAAGCAGAATTTCATTTTTCTTATAACACCTGGCCCTTTTTGCTCATTGTGGTACTGAGCATGGAACACAGGATCTTGCATGTTGGAGTCTAGTATACAAATCAGAACTATATATGTCCCCAGAGAAGACATTGTTTTGATTATTAGTATTTTTATTAATGATATCTGTTTATATGGGTTTCATTTTTCTCTAGAATTCTTCTACATATCACTTTTTATAAGACTTTAGAGAAAAACTATAGGAAAAAATAATTTATTATCTTCTCTCAGAGGATCAGTGTTATATTCAGAATTTTCAAATTTTTCAATAATGTAGATATATTCTCTGTAACATTAAAGAACCCCTGTGTGATTAAAATGCAAGCAAAGCATCTTTGCCCTTGAACTAGTTTTGCTTAGGAAACAACTTCCTCAAGACTTAGCAATACCACTTTTGGGTATATATCCAAAGGAAGCTCAATCGTACCACAAAGACATATGCTCAACTATATTCATAGCACCATTGTTTGTCATAGCCAGAACCTGGAAACAACCTAAATGCCCCTCGACCAAAGAATGGATAAGGAAAGTGTGGTACATTTATACAATGGAGTACTATACAGCAGAGAAAAAGAATGACATTTTGAAATTTTCAGGCAAATGGATGGAGTTAGAAAACATTTTATTTAGTGAGGTAACCCAAACCCAGAGAGACAATTATCACATGTACTCAATCATAAGTGGTTTTTAAACATAAAGCAAAGAAAACCAGCCTACAAATTGCAATCCCAGGGAACCTAGACAACAATGAGGACCCTAAGAGATTCATACATAGATCTAATCTACATGGGAAGTAGGAAAAGACAGGATCTCCTGAGTAAATTGGGAGCATGGGGACCATGGAAGAGGGTTGAAGGGGAGGGGAAAGGCAGGGAGGGGAGCAGAGGAAAACATATAGCTCAATAAAATCAATAAAAAATAGTTTTACTTCATTTCCCTTCTATTTATTTATTTATATTCTAATGACAGTTTCCCCTCTCTCTTCTCCTCCAAGTACCCCCTACCTCCTCTCTGCATCCCCAGTCTACTCTTCCTCAGTTTCTATTTAGACCAAGCTACATAACTATCACATATATGCAGAGGATCTAGGTCAGTCCGATGCAGCCTTGCAGGCTTCCCGGTTGCTGGTTCAGTCTCTGTGATTTCCTATGAGCCCATTTTTAAATGAGCTGCACAAACACAATACCTTAAACAAGAGCAGAAATAACATATATTTATATATATTATATATTATAATATAACATATATATATATTTAATATATAATATATTTATTTCTGTTCTTGCATATATGTCTGGGTTACCTCACAAAATAAAATGTTTTCTAGCTCCATCCATTTGCCTGATAGTTTGTGGATAGTTTGACTTCTCTTCTATGCTGCCTTCATTATATATTTTTTCTTCAAAACCTCAATCAGTCATGGTATTGCCTGTTAACTCAGTTTTCAGGATGATAAAGCAGGACTGTTGTGAGTTTCAGCCTGGACTGCATAATGAGTAACGGGACAGCTGTGGCTACATGGTGAGGCCATATCTCAGAAATTCAATAAGAAAAAAAAAAAAGAAACATTTGGTCTTTCTTTTTGCTTCCTTGGCTCTGAGTAGATATGAAAGTCACTCAAAATGATATTGTACCTAAATTAGTGTTGGTCTATTTTTCTTAGCCTCTTTGGGACCCTGTTGCTGAACCATTTTGCTTTCATTTTTCTTAATAGATTTAATTTTTATTATTGTGCGCATGGATGTTATGTTGGATATATGTTTGTGCACTGAATGCATACCTGATGCCCATAAAAGAAGATATCGGATCTCCTGGGCCTGGAGTAACAGGTGATCATGAGCTGCCATGTGGGTGCAGGAAATCAAACCTGGGTTCTCTGGAAGAGCAACCAGTACTCTTAAGCCTTGGGCCATCTCTCCAGCCCAGTCAGACTGTTTTCCACTTTGGGCTAACATTAAGAAGGGTACCATGTAAGAAGAGGAAAGACTGAGTTCCTTGTTTAAAGAAAATAAAGGATCCTGGGCCTATTGAGGAAAATTAAATTATGCTATTTTGAATTATTTACCTTATACTGACTCATCAAGAATGAGGGGCTTTCTCCCCATGATCATCAAGGTGTTTTATTCCAGAATCACTCTGCCTGGATTTGTTTCTTTTGTCTGCTCTGTTGCTGGGCATGAATAACTATAAAGCAGTTATGCCATATGGGCATGTTTCATCATATACTAGTGTTTTGACACAAGACTTTCTTGTAATTATAAACTGTAAGACAGTCTGTAATTAGACTTTAAAAATATTTATATTTATTCTTTGGAAATTGTATGCATTCACACAATGTATATTGATCATATTCATTCCCCACTTGTCCCCACAACCTCTTCCAGATGGCTCCTTTATGTTGCCAAAGAAGACTTTATCTTTTAAGTTGTGAATATCTGAAATAGTTTATAGGCAATCCAAATATTGGCCTCAGAGTTATTCGGCTTTAGCATGTCAAGAGCAAGGATTTCCTATCAAGAAAATGAAGATACTCAAGAGATCAGGAGAGCAAGCTGTCCTTTCCCTGGAACATTTATTGACCTTGGGGATGACTCACATTATGGCAACACTTCATTCCAAGTGATTGCTTAAAAAGTGGAGGGGGCTATCTCTTTTTTTAACTATCATCTAAAGAGATTGTGAGATGCCCATTTCTTTCATCAATGACCTGACCCAGCTAAGCAATTATTCTCTATTCTTCTTGATAAAGCATATTTCTTCATGGTTCATTAGTTTTTTCCTGGAGCAGCTGGGCTAAGGCATCCTTTTAAAAAACTCATATCATATATGAGTGGAAATGATGTTTTATCAGGTGCCTAGTTGATTTATTTATCGTCAGTAGTTTCAAAACTGGAGAAATATAAACAGGATACGAAAGGCATAGCAGCCTCTGAGGCGAGCATAACAAATTGCTATGCACTAGTTGCTAGAGACTGGACATACAAAACAAAAGGCATTTTTTAACGGTTGTAAATGTAAACTGTACTTAATCAAAGGGATGCCACTAAAAGCAGCTATTCCAAATTCCTTCTAAGTTCTAGTGAATGGTTGTTGTGCTCCACCAGAAACAGACCTTCAGACAAGAATTCATGTAAGAAATTTATCAACCAAACAACTTATTTTTTAAAAAAATGTATTTTATGTATATGGGTGTTTCGCTTGCATGTATGTCTGTGGGTCACACATGTGCCTGGAGCTAGAGTTACAGATTGTTGTGAGTTGCCAAATGGGTTGTGGGGAAAGAATGTATGTCCTTTACAAGAGTGGTCAGTGCTCTTAACCATTGAACTATCTCTCTAGCCCCTCAATCAACTGATTCTGAGGGAAAAAAAAACAAGAAGGCAGTAGGAGATACAGAACAGAGAAGGGGAAATGATGTGGGAGTGTCATATATCAATCTGTTGATTTCATTGGCTAAGTAATAAAGAAACTGCTTGGGCTCATAGCTTAGAACATAGGTGGGTGGAGTAAACAGAACAGAATGCTGGGAGGAAGAGGAAGTGAGCTCAGACTCGACAGCTCTTCTCTCGGGGTCAGACGCCTCAGAGAGACACCATGCTCCCCACTCCCGGGAAGATGCACGCGATGAAGCTCCGACCCAGGATGGACGTAGGCTAGAATCTTCCCGGTAAGACCGGTGCTCACAGATTATTAGAGATGGGTTGATCGGGATATCAGAATTAGCCTGTAAGGGCTAGAGCTAAATGGGCCAAGCAGTGTTTAAATGAATACAGTTTGTGTGTTGTTATTTCGGGCATAAGCTAGTCATGTGGGTGGCTGGGTGCTGGGGACGCAGCCCCGCAGCTCCTATTACTACAGGGAAAGATAGGTAATGACATAGCTCAGGTGAGGACTGAGTCTGAGGGCCTAGCCACAGTTTTAGGAATATAAACTGTCCCTTTGCAATTGGAGGAGCTAGGCCATCTTACTCTCATCCAACTCTGCCACTGTGAATCCCCTCACATAGGGTTTCCTTGCTTAACAAATAAAGACAAAATATATCTAGATAAACATGAATTTGAGATAAACAATATTTTTAGTATAAGTATACATAGTGAAATATTTAGAAGGTTCCAATTCTTAATAAATTTTGATTATTTATATAAAATTAAAATTTAACTTAGAATTTTGTATTTTAATCTAAGTTTTCTACCATGTGGGTGAGAGGGAGAAAAATTCCAAGTCATTTTCTAGGCCTGTAACTGTCTGTAGTGTCAATAGACAAATCCTAAAGACATAAATTGCAAGGCACCATAGAAATGCTCTTTGAAACTATGGAGAATTATGTAGAACTGTACCATGATTAATAAAAACCCAGAGACAGAAATTGGGGTTCAAGCTGAAGTTTAGAAAAGCAAAACAGCTAGCTCCTGGCTCTTACTTCAGTCCAAAATGGCAATCCTGTCTCCAGGAATCTCAGAATAAGACTGTGTCTGAGAGCTGTCTCCTCCCATCTTATATTCCTTTCTAGGGCTTTAAAGGCATGCACCACTACTGCCCAGTTTCTATGGCAAACTGCGTGGCTACTGGGATTAAACGGGTATGCCTTCACTGCCTGGTCTGTAAGGCTAATCAATGAGGCTGTTTTACACTCTGATCTTCAAGTAAGCTTTATTTATTACAATACAAATGAAATATCACTACATAGAACTAGTAATAGGATGTGAGGGTTTAGGTGGGACACTAGCAATGTCCCCTTAACATTATATAAAAATGTAGAACACTGAGCCTGAAATGTGCTGTTTAGTAGAAGTTGGTAGAAGATGGAGCTGTATTTCTAGGCAGAATTTCTTCCATGTTGCTGAAGGGTATGGCAAGCATTCTTGCCATGAGCCTTTGCACATCATCATACTCACCTATTTTGTGGTTCTTTCTTCCATTTCGGTCCCCTATACACACACTAAGATTATCCTTTTACTTTTAATTGCTCATCCTCATTCTATGCTTCACTTTTCTATTTTCCATGTCTACTAGAAATAGGTCACATTAGGTACCTTCACTATTCAAAAATTCTGTTTTCCGTATGTGTATTTGGTGAAAGCAAGTTTATTAAATCCATCCCATGATTTAATACTATCTCTACTTTCATTAGAAGTAATATTATTTTCATGTCCTATATAGAATTTTTAATCTCTTTGCAACTGAGATTTCAGGTAGGCAGTATCTTCTTCATGGTAGTATTCTATAGCATGGTGGGATTGTTTTAGTTTGCAGTCAAGATCATGTACATAGTCAACACTAGTTTATTTGACTTTTTTCCTTTAAATGAAACACTATAATTTACTCAGCAAACTTCTTCAAAAAAAGAAAAGAAGCTTTAAAACTGTTTTTATGTGTGTTGTGTCTCTAAAAACCTGTGAATTTTATTCCATAAATTTACCTATGAGTGTTGGGGATAGTGTTCTACCTTTAAAATGGTTGGGAAATTGAGGTACATGCTTGTACCCATAGTCAGGCTACTACTTGGTGAGTTCAAGTACCACTGAGAGACTACATCAAAAAACAGGTAGATGACAACTGAAAACATGAAATACTGGTAGTATTTGCTTTTACTCTAAGTCCCTGGGCTATCTAGTCTCTGGTTCTTGGTCACCCAAGCAGTGTCAGGGATAAGGAGTGGACCTTATGTCAAATTAGTTATTATTTGGTTATTCTCATAAGCTTTGTGCCACTATTGTCCTTGCATCCAGATCTACTAATTCTTTCTTTTTCTATTTTAACTTCTATTGGGTAAGGAGACCTTTCTTTAATAGAAACAAGGGATTTGAAACCAAAGCCACAAATGGTCATAAACAGCCTAAAGCAAAATTGTCAGACAATTGAGAGCTTATGAATAAAGAATTCTTTAAGTATTAAAGTGAGGATAAATGATAGAACAGGTAGGAAAATACGGATTCAGTCATATTATCATCAGGAAATGCATAAAGTCTGTATTTATAACCCATTTACAACTTTTTCCTTTGGAATGTGTTAGCCTTTCCAAATAGTTTGATTTTTAAATATAGATATTCATATCTGTGAATGAGTATGTATATTCAAGCTAATGTTTGGCCTTATGGCCTATAAATTCTCCACCTCAATTTTTCAATTCTGTTGGAGAAAGAAAGAAGTACAGACAATACATAAATGAAAGGGTATGCCTGCTTTCCAACAACATTAAAAGAGATAAGTCTAGAAAATGAAATAACTTTATTGATATTTAAATATGAATTATAGTATTTATGTATCATAAGATACTTTTCTTTTGTTTTTATCATCAATCTAAAAATGAGAAATTATTTTCATCTTGCTAGCCACAAAATTATTATAAGGGAACACTTAGTATCTCACAGTCACTCACTAAACCAGAAAATGTATCTTTATCTAAGACAGTCACCATGAGGGCAGCTCAGCACTTTCCATGTGAGCACCATACTAAGCAGGAAACATGGTAGTGCATGGGAAAGAATGAGTGTAGGCAGATGCATGTCTGAGACTAATGAACTTACTGAGCAGTTTAGCACAATATTTTCCAGCTTTTTCTGTGTATTGGAATCAGACAGGGGGTTTTAATATATTTATTTCTAGATCACATGCTCAGGGTATCCAATGTGATGTTTCAGATATACCATAGGGGGTCAAGGCTTAGCTCACATAAAGTTTAAAGATGTAGCATCTGGGGACACCAAAGACTAGAAGAGAACTGCATTTAGCCTTTTTCTCTTTTCTTTTTAGAGTTTGGTATTTCTTCCTCATGTATCAGACTTATCTTATTTTCTAGTTATAATTTTTTATTTCTCATTTTCTTATGAATTCATTTCAGATTTAAAATAATTAAAAGAACTTTAAAAAAGGCTTATATGCCTCGGTAGGAATACCCTGCATTCTGTGTGGTACCATGCTTTATACCTTGATCTCAGTGTTAATGGCTCTAATGCTGCCTTCTGGACATAATCATTTGACCATGTAGCGCAAGCTCAACATTATCAGTCTAGAAAGGGAGAACGCTGGAAAATTATTTCCTAGATACCATTCCTGGGAGAGCATTATGTAAGCTCAGAAAGGCAAGGCAATTTATAGTATCTGTCTTATCCTTGGCTCCTCTGTCCAGAATTGCACATATCTCAAAAGCCATTATCAATATTTGGGGGCATCACGGAATTAGAGATAACAAACACGTAGGCTGTTCAAAGTATATTTCATAAACTAAGTTAGACAAAACTCTTCTAATCTCGAAAATCTGTCTTCCCATAACCTAACATAACTAAGCACCACAGACCCTGTCAACTGGGTCTCCTTCTTTCCAGTTTCCCCTTAGCCACATGAGCCTGAACATTTGTTGCCAATAGTCTCTAATACATATTTAAATCATGGTAACATCAAAAATGGATTTCAAACTTCTCTAAATTTAATGTAGATGCCATCATAATCTTCCTACTTAAGTGGCAAAAGACCATGAACTTATATCCTATTTTAAATAGCATCTAAAACACTTGGCAGCTAAGCATTTAAAAGTCTGTGCCTCTTTAGATTCAACCTTTTCTTGGTATAATCAAGCAAAAGGAAATATTTTTGACACTCACAGTAAATGTCATGGACAAATAGGAAAGTCTGTGTCATTTTTCAGCTAATGCTGTTGGCAACAATAATTTCCAGTAGTTGACTTAGGATCACAAGAAGATTTTTCTTACTACAGGTGAACCTGTTAAATGTTATCATTCTGATTAACCAGATGCTGCCAGAGAATCTACAGTAAATAGGACTTTGCTTTCAGCCCTTTTGAAACCATCTTGGGAAATTTGGCAAAGCCACTTGGGTGTTGGAAGGCCTTCAACACAGGGAAGCACAAATATTCACACGAATTCTTTTTTACTTTCTTGAGCTCTTTTTGAAGAGACATTTTTAAAGGTGATCCCCCCCCAAAAAAACATTATGGAGATGTACTTATTTAGAATATTGTTCTGAGAATTGATCATCTATGGACATGACACATCACTGGGTCCGTGTCTGAGATGAACGCATGTAGAAAAGTGCAGATTGATTAACTGTTGTCAAAATGCAGTGGTTCAGGGAAATTGTTCTAAAACTTAGAACTCCAAATTGCTTCAAACAATTGAAACAGCAAATGTGTTATTTTGTCAGGATCAGCAAGCAGTGAGCAACTACTTTGAGCTATATCCATAGTTCTGAAATTTGGAGTTACCACTAGAGAGAGGAGGCCAAACATGCTCCGTGCTATCAAAAGGATGCTATATAGCAGGTTTTTCAAGATTCTTAGTCAGATGTCAAAAACTTGCACATATGCACAGGACTTAAGACACTAAACAATACACTCTGTAGCAAGAGGGAATAGTTAGTTAAAACCTGTAAGTGAACAGAGCAAGAAAAACAAGGTCTGTGCTTGTCAAGAAAGATCTGATGGGGAAGGCAGAACTTCTGTACTGAAAGGAGAGGAGGGTTCTCATGGACAAAGAATAAAAAAAAAAAGATGAGGATGGTGGATGCATATGACTTAGATGTGCCTGTAAATTTTGTCATTTAAGAATTATGAATGACTTAGAGTACTGATGAAAACAGGGAAATAAAGTTGGAAAGGTAGGGTGAAGCTCAGTTAAATGACATTGGAATTAGACAAGTTGGGATGTGGACACAGGACCTAGTGAACTCCTGCAGGTCTTTGAGGAAGGCACCATGAACACTACTGAGCAGCTCCAGTGTGGCTGGCCCTAGTCAGAGTGGTGTGGTTTGCATTCCTCATCAACATTTCTGGGCTGGCATCTTTGACTGCTGTCAAAGTTCAAATGTGCCTTATCCTTATGTATAGGAGAAGTACTGCTTCACCAGATCTCATTGACCAGGAGGCAGGACGAGGAACACCGACAAATAGCTACAGCAACGGTGGAACCCCAGCCACCCAGAGGTCACCAGCCCCAAGTGTTCGTAGTGTGACCTCCATCAGCAGTAGAGTGAGTATACAACTGTGAAGAGACATCCAGTCTCCAGGACTTGCTTTACCACCACCCATGACTCGTTTAAATTCTCTGTATCTCTGCACATGTTGTTCATACTGTTGAATGGACTGTATCCGTAGCTTTGCGCCAGAAATCCAAAGTGAGGACAAAAGGGCAAGACAGTTTTGAAACGTGCTGTTATGTGGCCCATCCTTAAATGGCTGTGCAATTTAAAGAAATAGGAAACTTTCACATTACTTCTCCGAGGACATATTTATAAATTAGCTGTTTCTCTACAGGAAAAGTAGAACCTTGGAGTGATTTTATAATTTTCTTTCTTTACATCTATTAAAATGACAGGTCAAACACATAATAAATGCTTAAATTGCTATTATATATAAATATGCTAAATGAGAAATTATTGTTTGTATCACATTATTTTCCTTTAAGGAAGAAAAGGCACAAAGCATTTGGGAGTAATACTTTCTTTTACCCACTATTCTATTGGAAGTCATTCTTGGAAAACATTACCATCTATTAGACTTTTGGGGGATGTTTTCAAGACAAGGTTTCTCTGTAGCTTTGGAGCCTGTCCTGGAACTAGCTCTTGTAGACCAGGCTGGCCTCGAACTCACAGATATCCTCCTGCCTCTGCCTCGCTAAAGGCGCACGCCACCACCACCCACTCTAGAACTTTTTATTAAGCAAGAAATCCCATGTTTCTGGAATATATAGTTAAGAAATCATTATATATATACTTTAGTACTTTGATTCAGCCATAATTTAGCGAAGTGAAACCTCCTGAAATGTCCTGGACAAACAAAGATTTAAAATAAGTGAAAGAATCAGACATGCAAATGTCTGGACTGGCAAAGTATCCTCCAGACAGACTAAATCAATGTTCAACACATAGAAAGAAGGCTGATCTATCTTTAATAATTAATGCCCTGACTCAAATAGTTTGTAAAATATCTGGACACTTCATGAGGAGCTGCCAGCACAAAGAACCAGAGATAGGCATGGCCAATTTACTAAAGGAAGACCAAAAGGGCCAGCGTGCTGCTGTAGGGCTCATATAGCAGAGCAACATGGCTTAGCATTTGTTTAGGCAGGATCTCGGGAGGGAGCTGCTGAGAAACAGCTGAGGGAAGTAAGCGAAGCCTACAGACCCTTTTGGAAGCCTTTGCCATACTGCAGCTATTAAAGGGGGCATGGAAACAGGAAACAGGAAGGTAGCAGCAGGATGTGTAGTGAGCAGAGTGGTTCAGTATTTTGGAGGAAGAATCAAAAGACATTCAGACAGCCTGAATATCACTGATTGATCTGTTTCAATATAGCCTAAACTGTATTTCCTTAGATAAAAGGCATCTTCTGAGTTTCATAAATATTTATGCTAAGCTCAGCAACTGGCTTCTGTTCAGCTGTCAGAAAAGTGCAGAGGTTGTTGATGACTATATTTTCTTCTTCAGTAACCTAGCAAGGAGTGATATTGAATGTATTTAGGAGCTGGTAGTAAGGAGACACTGACCAGTCAGAGTGATTACTTGTACAAGGCTCAGGAGCCTTGCATTCCTTATAAAGAGAATTGTGGGCAAGGAAAGGCATGAGGAAAGGAGGGTTCCAATGAAGATTATGATAATGTTTACCAGTTACTATGATAAACAAGCATTCAAAAAAGTTGTCAACTGCTGTGCCTGTGCCAGTGGGTAACAGCTGAATGCCAATAAGGGAACTCAGTTTGGTTGATCACAAAAGAAGGATTATCTTCCCAGGTGTCATTTGAAGGGAAAGAACAATTTTGCCTAAAGTTATTTCCTACAATGAAATTGGAAAATTTTTCGATTCATATACAGTGAGGGAGCGGAACTTGTTCTTGTGTTGTAACTGATCTAAGCACAGTTTCTCCTATAAATGAAAACCTTTTGACTATCTCTGTTTATGCTAGATATAAACTGCTAAGTCTAGGCTTCACCACCTGAAGTTCCAGACCAGTGGTTCTCAACCTTCCTAATGCTGCACCCCTTTGATACAGTTCCTCATGTTGTGGTGACTCCCAACTGCAAAATTATTTTCCTTGCTACTTCATAGATGTAATTTTGCTACTGTTATAAATTGTAATGTAAATATTTGTGTTTTCTGATGGTCTTAAGTGACCTCCATGAAAGGGTCTTTCAACCCCAAAGGCTGAGAACCCTTGCTATAGACTATGTGTTACATGTTAAAGACTGTACAATGTTAACTGACCTATTAATGTTCAATATTAATGGCACCACCAGATCACCCGTGGGGAAATTTTCCATCATCATAATTACCGGTGAGGAGCTTAGTCTTGCTTCGTTAGAGGACTTTCATGTGCAAAGAATTTTATGATGAGCTGTTAAAAACTGACCTAAACTACTTCATCCATTTGACCTCTATTACAGTCCAGACAAACTTTGCTAGGCTATGATAATTAGAGGAATTAGAAGAAATATACTTTCTGCTATAGGTTTTACATGTTGGAAATTATGAAATACTGAATACAGTCTACTGGAGCTGAATTGATTAGCATGCTAAACAAGTAAGAAGCAGATCTATCTGTGGAGACTTCATTAAAGTATTCCTGTAGGTCTAAGATGTCAGGCAACCAAGAGGGATTTCATCCTGTAGGCACTACTTAACCATTTATAATGAAAAGAATGGTAAAATGTCTCTTAGGTTTAACAGTTATCACACCATGGTGCCATCTTCCTTGACATTTAATCTCAGCCTAGTTCTCAAGAGAAGTACAGGATTTTTATAAAATATTAAATAAAGCTCAGTGTTAGGAGGTGGTGGTGCACATGTTTAACCCCAGCATTTGGGATGTGTCTACCTGAGTTTGAGGCCAGACTGGTCTACAGAGCAAGTTCCAGGACAGCCAGGGCTATTACACAGAGAAAACTTGTCTCAAAAAAAAAAAAAAAAAACCGAAACAAACAAACAAAAAAAGCTTAACTACATAGTGTCCCCTAGACATGACAGAGAAAATGTACCTATGAAATGTCAACAATATGACTGCTGAGGGGGTGAATCAGTTTCCTCCAAGGCTGGGTTCTCACATAGGTTTTCCAATCTCAAGTGGTCAGCCTTGGACACACATGTACATACAGGCAATGCTAAATGAACACAGTAAGTTACACACACATGTTATATATATATATATATATATATATATATATATATATATATATATATAGTATATACTATACTATATTTTTATATGTGTTTATACGAACTATTGTTTTATATATTCAATAATGGCCTAATATTAATGACAGATTAAAAATAATTAAAGAAGATATTATTAATTTGGGAATGAATCAAGAAAGGAGTTGAGGTGTAGAGTGATGTAGATGGAAGTACTCACCATTTTTTTTTTTTACAAAAGCAAGCTTACACTGCCCTTATAGAAATCAGCAGATCTGGGATAGGGTTTGCTTTTTGTCAGAGTACACAATGAAAACTAATCTCAGACTGTATTCTGCCACCTGTACAAACATTTATTTGTAGCTTGGCATCCCCTAAATCACCTATGGCTCTAAGATGAAGAAGTACCTGCTGCATCCTGCAGGACTGTTGGGATTGGGTGCACTGGGCTCTCTGATGGAAAAGCTGCAACCCCATCCCAATCTCAGCCTGTTTATTATATAACAGTCTAGTAGGGAGGTGGGCTCATTGCGTACAGCTGAACATGCTTACAGTTTAGCTAAACTCAGTAGCTGTCTTCTGGCCATAAACATCCAAGGGAGAATAAAGCTACTGTGGATATTTTCTACACACACTATCAACATTGTATAAATACCAGAAGAAGGCTTTGCCATTCCTCTGTGAATGAGGCATCGGTCCTTGACATGGCTATTCTTCTATTGAATGATATACATACACTCAGGACTTCACTTGCTGCCTACGTTTCCATTCTCATAAACACTGATAAGCATCATGCGTGACATTTTTATTTCAACATACATGTAACTATATTTTGATCACCCAGTCTTCTAGGTGGAAACTATGATGGGTCTTGGATAATTGTGGTCAGAGGAAGTATAGTTTATGTGAGTTGGCTTACTTGGTTTTCCATTATTGCCACAATGTTTGAGATGCAACTTAAAAAGAAAAGTTTGCTTTAGCTTAAAGTTTTGGGGCTTACAGATCAGAAAAAAAATAAAGAGAAAAAATACCCTCCTTTGTGGCAAATAATAAAATAAGAATATGCCAGAAGCAAACTGCTCATGTCATGATTGCCAATTACTGAAAACCATGCACTTGGCACACATCTTAAAGGATTTTATTATCATCCCGTAACACCAACCTGAAGATCAAAGTACCCGTTGTTTGGCCCTTTGGTGTAAGTTCCCTGATTAAAACCACAGCAGAGTATTTGAGGAGATGGATGTTGACAGAGGACAAATCAAAAACCAAGCAGTTCTAAGGCTAAGCGCTACTCCATGTAAGATTAGAAGTTCCTATACAATCTTTCTTGCTAATCTTATATCACTAGTTCATGAGTGAAAGAAGTATTCAAATATGTTTTATGCCAAATTGAAACCTTCTTGAATTCCATTTTATACAGTAGCTTTCTAAGTATGGGCTTCTGATAAGGATCCTTCAAATGTTATTTCATCCTCTCCTCCAATAATACATATAAATATCTTTATACTAAAGTGTATTTATATGAAGGGGTTTTAAGAGAAATCAGTCAGTATAATGTTCCTGTTTTTCATTTTCTTCCTCTGCGGGAAGGACCGTGTTGTTGAAAAGTCCATGGCTGTGGGTGCCAAGGAAAGCCCCTCTGAGGAGCTGACAAAGAGTCACCGCAGAAACACATCTGGGCCACCTTCCATCGCCGTGTCGGGTGCCTCCCTTTCTTCAGGTAGGTAGTCACAATATGAGCACTGTACTGCTAAAAAAAAAAAGACTGAAACAAATCGAATTGCCTGCTTTATAGGGTACTGAGTAGATGTTTTAGACTTGAGAAGACAATCATCCATTATAGTAATAGGTCAAAGCATAACCAGTTTCCAAGAGTGATCCCAGGTGAGCCTTAGGTCCAATGCACTAAAATAAAATCTACTTATTGAGTGTATAGCTTTGCTCTAAGTCATTGTTACGGTTCAAAGCTATACAAGGCTATCAATTTAGAAAGATAGAAAATACAAATAGTTCTAGGGTACATTTCTTATGACGGGTAATAACTCTCGCCTAGGGATCAAGGAAATGAAAGTTCCATCAGTAGAGACCAGACATTCCATATACCCACACAAACTGTTTCATCCTTTAAAACGGAATTATTTGTAAGTAGCTTGGTGTGCTTCCTATTGTGGTGATAAACACCATGACCTAAGGCAACTTGGAGAAGAATGGGTTTATTTCCTTATATAGCTTATAGTCTCTCATGAAGGGAAAGCAGGAACTAATGACAGACTGTCAGACTGTGGACGAATGTGGTTTACTAGCTTGCTCCTCACAGCTTGCTCAACCTGCTTCCATCTACACCCCAGGACCACCTGTTCAGGGGTAGTGTTGGCAACACTGATCTGGTTCCTTCCATATTAATAACCATCAAGAAAATTCCTCACAGACTTACCTACTGGCCAATCTGAGAGAGGGAGACATTTTCTCAACTGACCTTGCCTCTTCCCAGTAATAAGAGTTAAAAAAAGAGCCATGAGTCTAAAAAAGTTTGGGTGGGGTGTGTACATGGGATGGTTTGGAGGGACCTAAGGGAAGGGGAAGTGATAAAATTATACTATAATTTCAAATATATATTAAAATAAATAAGTTATCTCTACATACGTATCGCCTACGGCCCTTTTCATTGAATACTTAACATTCCAGAAACTGTCAATTAAACTAACTACATTCAGGTTTACCAACAAGTTCAGAAAATGCTGAATCGCAAACAAACTCCCATAAAGCAACTTCTCAAGGATAAAAAGAAAAACAGTGTAAAAAGATACCAAGTTCGGGGCTGGAGAGATGACTCAGTGGTTAAGAGCATCGCCTGCTTTTCCAAAGGTCCTGAGTTCAATTCCCAGCAACCACATGGTGGCTCACAACCATCTGCAAAGAGATCTGGCGCCCTCTTCTGGCCTTCAGGCATACAGACAGAATATTGTATACATAATAAATAAATAAATATTTTTTTAAAAAAAAAGGTACCAAGTTTTGAATCTATGTACGCAATGGTTGTTTCAAATCTTTTACGTGAAATGTGTGAAGAACCAAGAAGGTCTGGGACCTGGTCACCCCTATAGTGTGTGGATTCTGTATCTCTCTCACAGAATAGAATGAGGAGAATAAGGAGAGCCAAGGAAGAAGGATTTGAAAAACCTCAATCACATCTTGTCAGTAATGCCTTTTGAAACATATTCTTCCATCTCTCAATGCCCACATTTTCTCCATGGACAAACTCTATAGACTTTAACATTGTTGGGTTTAATTTATTGAAGAAGTAAAACTGTTATCAAGGTTTCCTGCTCATGCAATTCTAGTGACAAGAGGGGCCGGGAAATATAGTATTTCACTAAATCATCAAAAGCCTGACCTTGGAAAGCTTTTAGCAAATTTCTGTGATTTAAAAAAAAAAAAAACAGTGTCTTAGTTTGTTGATGGCACAGCTGCATGTGTTGATTTTAAAGGAGCAATAATGATAATAATAAAAGCAAGTTTTGAAAAGAAGCTAGCCCTATTTATTGCTTTGGAATTTTTATAATAAAATGTTTTTAGACTCTAAAAAAAATAAATAAATAAATAAAATAAATAAGTACAATATCATCTCTATAAGAGGAATTCCATGATACTTTAAAGAAAAAACTATCAAGCATGTATATTAAAGATATTAGCAAGAAATCTTTTTATTTATATAGATATTTATATTGCAGTTTATTACCTATGAGTAAGAAAATTCTTCAGAGAAATACATTGTTATTGTAATGTTTATGTACCATATGCTGAACTCAATTCATGATTAAATGCTCAGCATTAAACCATTATCTATTGCTAAAGGATAATATCTGCATGCTGCCTAAGGCTGGATTCTAGCTTGTAACTTGACTTGCAAAGAGGCCTTTTCTAGGCAACAGGCTCCTAAAGGGTTTGTGTGTGCATGTTTTTGTGTGTTTGTGGGCATACCCATGTACAGGTGTGGCACTGGGGACCGGAGGTCTCTAAAAATGCATGTTCTTAAAATTAGGAAAGGGGGCCCAACAACAAGGTGAAGTGGGTAAAGGCACTTGCTGCCAACCCTGACAACCTGTGTTCAGTTCCCTGGGCCCACATGATGAAAGGAGAGAACCAACTCCCAAAAGCTGTCCTGTGATTTTCACTTTTGCATCATGGCACACATGAATGTGCACATACGTTAAATAAATGAATATATTTTTTAAAAGAAAGATAATAAAGTAGTTCACTCATTTGATGAAAAGCTGTAACATATCCTAGACGCTAACGTCATGAAGTTACCTTCTACTGCATGTCTTCCACAACCCCCGATCATTTAGAGTGTATTCTACCAGGCACTGTGCTAAACCCCTCCTCATCACTCTATTTGCCATTTCAAACTTAAGTATCTGATTGCTCTCTCCAGTCTCTCTCCTCCATAAGCAACTATATTTGTCTCAGCAGGGCTTTAGAACAGAACTATTCTGTGAAAGTAAGCTGCCCTGACTTGGTAAGGTGTCTACAGCATTGCTGAGAAGCACATCATTTTTTCACTGTTAATTTAAAAACTGAAATAAAGATCTTCTATTCATGAAGGAATGTTCTAGTAGCTAATGAAATTAAAACCTCTCAATCTCTCTATAGTCACTCCCTTTTGCATGAAAGGAAGTCACATCATTTAAAAGTGGAAATTTATGATCGGTTGACTTCATCTTATGTCAAATGTGGAAACAGTGAATTCTCTTCAAGAATGTTAAGTTCTTTTCTTGTCAAGCTTAAGGACCCAATCTATGAGCATTTTTAGTATTTCAAAAGGAGTAAATCAGAATCTTTAAACAGCTTAAACCTACCCTTGGATCTTATAATAGAGCATTTAACTCCCTGTGATCAAAGGACAAATGAACACAGATGTGTTCATGGTCGAATTAAGGCAATTTCAAAAACACTATAAAAATGTGAGTGTGTCAAATTAAAGCAGCATGGAGTTTGTGAGCCTGGATGCTGTTTTTACTGTATTGTATTCTCTCTGTCTCTCTGTCTCTGTCTCTCTCTCTCTCTCTCTCTCTCTCTCTCTCTGTGTGTGTGTGTGTGTGTGTGTGTGTGTGTATGCATGTATAAACTGAAATATTGAAATACTTAAATGTTTGCAATGGAAATGCAGAACCACGATGGAATAAGCTGGTTCACATCTGCATTTCGTATTTATCCCTCCAGACCAAAGTCAATCTGAGTTAGATTTCAGTGAGTCATTTACAGAAGACGTAGAGGATACTTCAAGCATAAGAAGCAGATCTGTCCCTGGGACATTAGACAAAGACTTGGTAAGTTGGATGCGGGAGAAAGTTCGATAACACATGGAAAGAAAGGCATGATCTTGCTTCAAGCATTTGCAGTTTTAGGTGACAAGTTGAGGGTAGAAAGAAGACACAGAATATGTCTTCTGGTAGATTTTATGATCAAATATAAAAGTAACTAAAACACTGTAATCGAAAAACTAAAAACAGTACTGCAATTAAAATTGCAATATATACATGTAATTTGAGATGATATAAAGAAAGAGCAATGAATTAAAAATTATATAGTAAGAGAAAGTACATTGTGTTCTCAGTATGAATGGGATATTTAATATGTACATGAAATGAAGTAACATTATATTCCAACTATATATTAAAAACACATAAAACTGTGTTTTATAAAGCCACAACCTTGTGGTAAAATTTTAGTTATATCTATAAAACTGTACTTTAACAGTTTAACTCTAGACAGTTGCATGGCTGTGGCAGACTGAGGAGTCACTGACAGTGGCACCAGGTTTTATTCCTACTGCATGCACTGAATTTTTGGGAACCCATTATCTTTGAATGGATTCCTTGCTCAGCCTAGATACAGTAGAAAGGGCCTTGGACCTTCCCCATCAATGTGCCTTACCCTCTCCGAGGAGTGGATGGGGATGGGGTATAAGTGGAGGAAATGGGAGGATGGAACTTGGATTGATAAATATAATGAAAAAAAGATAGTTTTGTTTTCTTTTTAAAAATAAAAATGAAAATTGATTGATGAAAGTCATTAAAATATGATTTCAAACAGTCACAGTATATGCCATTTTAAATGTTGATATTATTAAGCCATTTACATTACAACTTAGAATACATCATGGATTTTCATATTAATAAATAAGGTTCTGGGGGTTTGGAAAATGCAATAAGATAAAATAGAAATGTTTTATAAGTTTTTAGAATGTTTTTATAAGGGCTCATAATAAATTGGGCCGTTCCACATTAATCAATCAAGAAAATGCCCCCACAGACTTGCCTACAGGCCAATCTGATAAGGATATTTTCTCAACTGAGGTTCCCTCTTTCCAGATAGACCTAACCAGAATAATGGGCATTAAAAAGGAAATGACATACTGAAAATGGAATTGAGGAAGAGATTGTAGCTTGTCTGTTTTAGTAGCAATTTTGTGATTGTCTGCTCATGATTGGCTA
Source organism: Microtus oregoni (assembly GCF_018167655.1). NCBI lineage: Eukaryota > Metazoa > Chordata > Mammalia > Rodentia > Cricetidae > Microtus > Microtus oregoni. The sequence goes on from NW_024544601.1 coordinate 1,500,728, forward strand.
AGACTCATCTACAGTTATCTAAGTTACAGCTATTTACATATCAAGTTATTTTGTGGTGCATTGTGTATGGAAACACCTTTAGGCCAAACTTAAATTTTATATGGAAGCCTCTTTGGGTCAAACTTAAAATTTCCTATGGAAAAATTCAAGGTGTATACAGCTTTACAAATGAATTCCATCAAATACTTGAGCTTATTGCTGTTGTAGACACAGTATCACTCTGTAACCCAGACTAGACTGGTACTATGTAGCCCAGGCTGTCCCTAAACTTGCATGCAGTCCTCTGACCCTAGCTTCCCTAATAATGATGTTAAAGGTGTGAGCCACCAGGCCTGGTCCATTAAGTATTTGAAAAAGAAACCATGCAATTCACAAATTCAGTCAGAAAGTTGAGGGCATGATGGAAGTATTCCCATAGTCCATTACTTCTCTGGTTAACAAAGCTCCATAGGCATCACGAGAAGAGAAAACAGCAGCTCAGAACATAGAACGAATACAAGTGCTATTCTTTAATAAAATCTCAATAAGCCCCATCCTCTTACAAAAAGAAAAAAAGAATCACATACTATAACTAAGTGAGATTTACTCCATAGAAGCAAGGTTGATCAACCATTTAAAAAAATAAATGAATGTAGGGGCTGGAAAGAGAGCTTAAAAGTTAAGAATACTTACTGCTCTTAAAGAGGACCTGAATACTTTTAATTAATTTATTTATTAAAAAAACCCTATCTGTTCTCATTTTACATAACAATCCCAGTTCTCACTCCCTCCCCTCCTCCTGTTCTTGCCACCTTCCTCCCAGTCCACTCCCAATCCACTCCTCAGAGAGGGTAAGGCTTCCCATGGGGAGTCACCAAAGTCTAGCACATTGCTTTGTTGCAGGACCAAGGTCCTTCCCATTATATCTAGGCTGAGGAAAGTATTCTTCAAAAAAGAATGGATTCCAAAAATACAATGCAAGCAGTAGGGATAAATCCTGGTCCCACTGCCAGTGGCCCCTCAGTCTGCCCCAGCCACACAACTGCCACCCACATTCAGAGGGCCTAGTTTAGTCCTATGCAGGTTCTCCTATTGTCAGTCTGGAGCCAGTGAGCTCCCATTAGCTTGGGTCAGCTGTTTCACTGGATATCACCATCATGGTCTTGACTCCTTCGCTCATATTATCACCCCTCCCTGTCTTCAACTGGACTTTGGGAGCTCAACCCAGTGCTCTAATGCAGGTCTCTGCATCTGCTTCCACCAGTTGCTGGATGAAGTTCTATGATGACAACTAAGTTAGGCATCAATCTGAATACAGGACAAGGCCAGTTCGGGCACCCTCTCCACTACTGATTAATGTCTTAGCTGGGGTCATCCTTGTGGATTCCTTGGAATTTCTCTAGTGCCAGTTTTCTAGCTAGTCTGGTTATTGGCTCCCTCAATCAAGATTTTGTTCCTAGCACCTACATCAGCTGACTCACAAGTATATCTAATTCTAGTTCCAGGGGATCTGACACCCTCTTCTGGCCTCCATGAGTACATACACATAGAAATCAAAATAAAATGTAAAGCTTTTAAAATTAAATGAAGGCAATATTAGAAAATTACTAGCCATAATATCTCAGTAGGAGAAAAATTATTTGAAAAAACCATATATATATATAAACCTCAACAAGCTAGAATGAAGAATTTCTTCAACCTAATGAAGGGCATGTATAAACAATACAATTAAAGTGGTACTTAATGGCAAAAATGAATAAATGATGTCTAAGTCCAACATATAATCAGAGTTCCTTCATTCAACATTGCACAGGAAGGTAGAGCTATTGGTATAAAAGGGATAAAGAAAAGAATGGAAAAGACAAAGTAAAGAAAGGTTCTCAGTGGGGAAAAACAGTTTCAGTGTCATTAATTTTCAGATGATGTGATCCTATGTGTAGAAAATCCTAAATGATATAAAATATGGTATGACTGCAGCTAATTCATAAAGGTTGCAAGACAAAAGATTAATATAAAAAGCAATAATATGTTATATGCTATCAGTAAACAGTAGGAAACAAAGTTAAGAATGTAATCCTATCAATAATGTGAAAATAGTTTTAAAAAGTAGAAAATAAGTGCATATTAAAAAGTATAAGGCATACTTTGTGACTTACAAAGTTTTATTGACGTAAATTAGAGACCTGAATAAATGAAGAGATAATTCATTTATAGATTAGAAAATTTTGTGTTTTTAAGAAGAAAATTCCTTCCAGGTTAATCTAGTGAATATATACCAATCAAATTCAACTAAGATATTCTATAGAAATGAATATGAGAATTTTGAAATTCATATGAACTTACTAGGAGACCAGAACAAAATTTTAACAAAGTTGAATGACTTGCATGATTTGATTTTAAATAGCTTCATTTATAAAGTTATTGGTGCAAGTACAGGCAATACATCGACAGAGCACCATAATTGTTATGCGTGATTCACTTAAGAAAAATTGAATTTCATCAAGATTAAAAGTATTTGTACTACTATAAACACTGTTACAAAAATGAAAACAGACATAAATGTTTGTGAATCATATATTTGTTAAGAACTTCTGTCTTGGACATATATATGGGTACCCTACATTCAATAGTAAAAAGACAAATAGTCACCTTCGTGTGTAAAAGACTTTAAAGCTAAATAGTTGTTACTATGAATTCTTTATATTAATCTTTCTACTTTTATGAATGCATGAACACACTTTTGAACACATCCCTTCTCATCTGGATGCTTAGAAGTTTTTGTAATAATCTACTTTTAAAAGAAAGTAAAGAGACAAGGATGAACCCAGCTAAGACCCTAAGCAATAAAGGAGAGGGTGCCCGAGCTGGCCTTGTCCTGTAGTCAGACTGATGAATATCTTAAATATCACCATAGAGCTTTCATCCAGCAACTGATGGAAACAGAGGCAGAGACTCACAATGAAGCACTGGGCTGAGCTCCCAAAGTCCAGTTGAAGAGTGAGAGGAATGAGAATATGAGCAAAGAGGTCAAGACCATGATGGGTTCATCCACTGAAACAGTTTACCTGAGCTAATGGGAGCTCACCAACTCCAGCAGGACAGGGAAGGAACAAGCATAAGACCAAACTAGTCCCTCTGAATGTGGTTGACAGATGTATGGCTGGGGCAGACTGGGGGTCCACTGGCAGTGGCACTGGGATTTATCCCTACTGCTTGTACTGGCTTTTTGGAAACTTATTCTCTTTGAATGGATACCTTGCTCAGCCTAGATATAGTAGGGAGGGCCTTGGGCCTTCCACAAAGCAAGTTTCTTACCCACTCTGAAGAGTGATTGGGGGTGTGGTGGGGGTATGTGGAGGGAATGGGAGGAGAGGAGGGAGTGGAAACTTGGATTGGTATATATAATGAAAAAAGATTGTTTTCTTTTAAAAACAATTAAATAAAATAGTAAAGTAAAGAGACATGATGACTAGAAGTTTGTGTTATAACCAGTTTATAAGTGTACACTCAGAAATAGGAAATGTAGTAAATACAGAAAAAGCACTAGTTGATGCAGTAGTAAGGATATTTTTGCCATACTTTAAAGAAATGTCTAGTTTGAAAGTATTCAAGATGATAAATAAATAATAATTCAGACCAGAAATATTAAATTCTTAAAAACTTCCAGTAGAAATATGATTTAATATAAATAAAGATCCAATTAGTATCAGTTTTCTATGGTAACACTGAGTACAAGATGAAAGCAGTAATATTTTTAAATTATTTTAAGAAAACTATTTTAGACTCAAGCCTTTAAAAACCTACTTAAATATAGCATGACCTCCAAGACATACTCAACAAGAGCCCATATTAAAAGCAGTTTAGGTTCAAATATACTTATGCAAAGAAGAAATCTTAGAACTATTGCAAAAGGTTTTAAAAGCAAATGTCATTACATAAATTGGCCAAGTTATACTAAAAAAAAAAGCTAAGATGAAAGAAGCAGAAAATAAAGGAAACACATTAAACAAGTCTTTTAATTCTGATTAAAAATCACTAATCCTATAGCACTTATATTAAGCATCAAAAACAAAAAATGGAACTCATGAATTACACAAAACAAAATCATTCATGAATTTTTATGTTAAAAATGCATTGCTAAAAATTAGTTAAGAAAGAAATCATAACAGAGATAGGGTAGAAAGAGCCTGGAGCAAGAGGGAGAGTGTGTGTGAGAGAGAGGTGTGTGTGGCAGCAGGGCAGGGTGCAACTCTGAACTAAATATCTGGTGCATTGTCCAATACACAAGCCATAGAGACCAGGAAGGTGGAAATTAAACCCAGATCTGAAGAATTCCAAATTTCCTTCAAGAAAGTGATGCTAGAAAAGATACCCTCTAATGCCCAACCCCTGTCTACTCCTTTGATTTTATAATTAAGATTAACTGAAAATGCAAAAACCTAAGCCTGTTTTTCTTTGATTTTCCAACTGTTTGTGAGATAAACCTTTATTTCATTTAAAAAGATATCCTCCTATGGTAAAAATAAGCTTAAACTATTGACTTTTACATCCTTTCTAGAACTCCTTAGAAGATGCTGAAGATGATGCCAATGACTTAGTGTCCTCTGGGTTTTCTGCAAGTCCCCACAGTCTGGCAACAGGCCTTTCAATGGTAAACATTCTCACAGAAACTTTCTTTATCTTGTTCATTCCCTGTGCATTTTCAAGAGGTGGGAAGGTTTGATCATACGTCCCAAGCTGCCACAGGTTCCTGCTTGCCCTGTGCCCATACACCACCTTACACTCTATTTTGATACTTGAATCCTTTCTTTTCTGCCATGATCATAATCCAGCTTTTGAACTGGATTCATTTCCATTTTATAAAGTCCTGGATAAAGAAGAGTTTGAAAACTCACAGCACAAAAAATTAAATGGTGAAGGAGTTAGAAAGGCTAATTGCGATGATATGATCATTGACAGGTGCATGAGTCTTTGGCACTCCTATAAACATACACAATTGTTTCGTAAATATCTGCAGAAATTCTTAAATTTCTTCATTTTCTAATTTAGGCCCAGTCATCTGAAGTCTATAAATTATTCCAATTCTCTGTTGATAAGTTCTTCTCATATCATTCTCACAATTCCCCAAATGTTCTCTGCACTACTGCCAGCCATTTTCCTACAAAACATCCCTACTTTCCTTTCTTTCCTACTCAAAAGAACTGCTCAGAGTTTCCCAGTGTCTTCAAGGAAAACTCTGCTCTTACCTTGAGTTAAAAATCCCCTTTGAGAGCCGTGCATTTCTTTGCTTCTCTGATTTCGATGCTCTAATACCCTTTTTCTTTTGGTCATTGGATGGCATCCTTAAAGAACTCCCAAGCAGGATCTGATAGGAAGAGGAGCTACCTAAATGTGCCTGATGCTGATTCAGACACCGTGAGTCTTCACCCTTGCTATTTTCCCCTTTCCAACCATACTTCAGAAGTTCCATGGTTTGAGAAATATGATTGGATTAGCAGTTCCACTTGTTTTCTGACTGGTACACAGCCAGATACTCCTTTCAGAAGGGATTCATAAGCTGAAACATCTCAATAGTTCCAGTTCATTAAATGTTAGAATCTGAGTACCAGTCAAAAGACATGTCCCAAAATGGTTTATTGATGAGTATCTCTATTTTAAGTCACAGCCATGTTTTGATTTTAAAAAAGTGGTTTATCAGTAGTAAAATTGTCATAATTAATTTAAATCCTCCTAAGTCTCAATTTTGTGACTGCTTAAATTTTTTCTACTCATAGGGATCCCTCATCCTTGTCTGATCATATAGTTACAGGAGGCTTTGTTGAAAGTATGGGTCAGTTATACAAGAAGGTGTTGAGTTGTAGTCCACACGGCTTTTGACTAGAAACCCAGAACTTTTCTCTGTGGCATCCTGCACACCTGGAACTGTGGTCAGGCAAGGGTCTGGAGATTAAAGAATACACGGAGACGTGGGTCACTCTTGAAGCAACAATGTCAATTTTATTATGTTCCAAGGCAGCTTATATAGTGTTCTCCTTGACTAGTGGCCATGCCCCAGCTCTCAGGATTTTCTAGTGCAAGCTTCCAGAAACCATTTCCTTGTCATCAGGAGCTCATGTGGGTTTTGGGCTCAGAGCAGCTGCAAGCATAGAAAAACAAGTTATTTACTTCCAGCAGGCAAAAGTGATAGAAAGTTCAGGGTCTGTGGGTATGCAGCTCCCAACATTCCTCTATGGCTTAGTTTTACTAACAAATTTGTGAACCAGAGTTTCTCCGTGTGTAGATTAGTTGAGGTTCATTCATGAAGCTCTTAAGGCTTGAACCATGCTCCATATATCAACAATATTGTATAACCATGGACCCCCAAACTTTCCCAATTAATGCAGCCCCTAGAATCTCAATAATTCTCTAATGTAACTCCTAAGTGAGAAGAAGTAAGGACTAGTTTCCCAAAAACTTAAGAACAGAATTTTTTAATTTACCTGAATTATTCTTTTTTCAAATAGTGACTAAGTTCTGAACTTAAGTGCTTTCATTACTTACTAACAGCATGTGTGTACTTGCTGAGTACTATATAGTTTTTCAGATCTTAGAATCTCATTAGATAGCACCATATTCAACCAAAATTAATGTTTCTGCTTTTTTTGCCTTGAGAAAAGTTCATTTTGTTTGAGAAACTCAAGATCCTTCTGCCTTCATCTCCCAAATTCTCAGATGAAGGGCATGCACCACCATACCTGCATTCTATATAGATTTTAATGGATTTTTTAGATTGAAGAAATTGTCAAAAGTTCATCATATCACAAATAGTAATTCATTATAAAAATAAAGTATGATCTTAATAATGACACTGCAACCTGCTAGTTAGTGCTTTACCAACTCTGTATGCTGTCTGATGTATGCTGCTGTAGCTGTGTTTCCCTTTTAAATCTTTTTTGGAACTCCTTGAATTTACAGTGATACTCTGGGGTACAAGTACACATTATTCGGGCCCTAAGATCTAGTTGTCTGTAGAAAAACTAAAATGCCAGACTGTAATCCAGACTTAATCTTCATTCTAAAATGATCTTCAGTAGATTTTTTATGTAGTTAACATTTTAAATTCTGTTGCATTATTTTAAGAATAAGAAAGACAAATTCTGTTACTTATTGATTCTCTTTAAGAAATCGCTTGTGTGGGTTGTGATAGCTCACACCTGTAAGATTTGCTGGAGGAGGCACAAGCAGGAGGATCATGTGTTCAAAATCAGCCTGGGCTATACATTAAAAGAAAAAGAAATAACGTATATGCAATTTTAAAATTATTGGTTCATTCTTGCCTTTGACTTCTGTTTAAAAGAGATATTGAACTAAGTCAGATAATCCTGTTTCTTGAAAAAATACATCCTGTTTAAAACACAATAGCCTTTTAAAAACAATGACAATAAAAATCCAACCATGGACATATACAGACACAGAGATAAATAGATAGAAATATAGATACATTCATGTATCCACACATGATATATGATGGATAGATGAGATATAGATACAGATATATATCCATGTATATGAATGAATGAAAATTCTACATTCTTTGTACTTCTGTAGTCTTTGCTTCTCAGTGGTGAATAAGAGGTTAATGAAATTACTGCATCATTCATGAATGTCACTGGGTTTTTGTTTCCATCATGTTAATAAGATACAGAGTCTTTGTTTCTGGTACTTAATAATAATGCTACATTGATTTAAAATATGTATATTATGTTCTGAATGTTTTGACAGAATTTTTATTCACCCTTATAGAATTTTTTAGGTTTTTATATTAAATGAGGTCCTTAATTTCTTGGTGCTATATTTAGGTCGTTTACTATTACATGGAATTTCAAAGCCATGGTTCTTAAACTACCTATGTATCCACACAGCTATGAAGCTGGGGAACTTACACCCTGTGAATATAGGATGTCTAGCTATACCTTTGTTAAGGCTGTAGCTGTGGTTCCCTGAGGACTGATAACACAAACCTTAAGAGTGCAAAGAAAGACACTAAGATTTTTGTTAACTCACAATGTAGAGTGAACTTTTCTTTCTTCTGATCATTATGGTCTAGATATGTAAATATATTGCATTTGAGTCTATCATCAAAAAAAGTAGACAGTGACAGGGATGGAGAAGCAAGATTGTGTTAGAAATCTCCAAATGACTCCGTATTCTTTAGAAGACATGAATAAAGGATTTTAGCTAACTTAAAGGAGATACTTCCTCTCTCGCAAGCTTTCTGCCTCCCTTACTGATGGAGCTAAGTGAGTATTCTTTTCAGGTTAGAATTTTGTGCAGCACCAGCAAAACAAGTAAAGGTATTAACTTGCTTCCTTCCCTCACCTTTGACTCCCCTGCTAGTTACATAGAACACCAACTAACATTGACTAAAGGGGGTTGAGTTTTGCATAGAGCCTGAAAATATTACTGGCTGACTTTCTTCATCTTGTTTACTACAGACCAGCCTTAACAGCATGATGAGTGTTTACAGTGAGACAGGAGACTACGGCAATGTGAAGGTAACCGGGGAAATTCTCCTCCACATCAGCTACTGCTACAAAACTGGCAACCTCTACATTTTTGTCAAGAATTGCAGAAACCTGGCCATAGGTGATGAAAAGAGACAGAGGACAGATGCGTAAGTACATGGGATGCTCCAGAGCTGTCTCTAGTACTACATTCTCTGTCTTCACTTTTCCATGTCACGCATATGTCCTCTTCAGAAGAAGTTAAGGATTACCTTTAGTTAAGAACTTTCTCAGAGTCAGGAGGTGGCAGTGCATGCCTTTAATCCCAACAACAAAGCCACTCTGGTCTACAGAGCAATTCCAGGACAGCCATAACTGTTATACAGCAAAATTCTGTCTTGATAAACCAACCAACAAACAAAATCAAAAACCTTCTTAGAAAGCTACTTGTGTCTAGGCATGGTGGTACATGCCTTTAATCCTAGCACTTGCACTCGGGAGGCAGAAGCAGGAGGATCTCTGTGAGTTCAAGATCAGCCTGGTCTACAAAGTGAGTTCCAGGACAGCCAGGGTTGTTACACAGAGAAACCCTGTCTCAAAAAACAAAAGAAAGAAAGAAAAGAAAAAGAAAGAAAGCTATTTTTCATTTCCTTCCTATACTGTAGTTCTAAATATTCTCTGGAGTATGAATATAAATATTGTATCCCCGATTATCTGATTTGAAAGAGGCCTTTAAATGATTCAGAACTAACAGAGGCCACTTGTGGAGGAAGAAAACTGACATATTGGCACACAGCATGATGCCTAAGAGGGTTGTGCTGATTGCTTAAAATATTTTTCATGCAGTATATTGTGATCATATTCTTTTCCCTCTCAACCCTCCCAGATTCCCCCTACCAACTTTATGTTCTTTCTCTCTCTTAGAACAAAACTAAAGCATGTGTGTGCACGCATGTGTGCATATGCGTGTGCACAACACACACACACAATACAGAGTCCAATTTGTGCTAGTCAACTACTCCTGAGCATGAGGCCTGCTTTGGAGTATACTTGATTATACCCAGTGTTACGCCATTGAAGAAATCCATTTTCTCTCTCCCAGCATCTCTTAATCATAAATAGCTTCTAAGAGGGGGGGGTGTGATTTGTTGCTCATTTTATACTCTCTAAATTTTAGATGGCTAAATGACAAACATAATTATTTTGGCTTGCATAGAAAGGAATCATCTAAAACCCCAGTGGATGTGTTTCAGAACTCTAGTATAATATGTTTCAATCTTGTTCTTGTCTCTGTCTTTTCTAATGTCTCTGTCCCAAAACACTTCTAAAATGGCTAGCCAACACAAGCCAAGAAATGGCATTGAAATTCTGTCAAGTTGCCATTTTCCATTGCTTCCAATTCACTGCTTTCTTTCTTTCATTCCAATTAACCCTGTGCCCTGACATCAGAAGATAGAGCTAGTAATGGAGAGACATATATCTCAGAAAAGGTTGTAAGATCATTGTTGTTAGCAGATTCCATTTGTGCAGTAGTACAATATGGCAGCTCCTCCTATATGTTTCATGAGTTAGGTATTGCTGATATCCCACTTTCTACATTTGAGGAAACAGATAAAGAAAAGTTAAAAACCCAAGGCTATCAAAAGCAGTGATGCATGGGTAGTTCTCCACCAATATACAACACTGCTTCTTTCTTATAGAAAGCCCAGAATTATATTTATGACACCCTGAAGTCTCTTATTTCTATATCTTTTATCCACTTACCCATTCCCTTTACTCACTAAAGTCCTGGAATATTTCTAGTAAAGTTTATGTTTGTAAATAATGATTTTTTTTATCCTATGTTATTTACAGTTATGTCAAGTCATACCTTCTTCCAGACAAGTCCCGAAACAATAAGCGCAAGACCAAAATCAGAATAGGCACCAATCCAGAATTTAACGAAACACTTAAGGTAAATAAATACCAATATAGGGACTTATGTCATATTAACTAGAACTTCTTTAATTTATAATAAACTACAGGTCAGAAGGTTGTGGTGGGGTATTGTTAAAAGTTCAAGGCTAGTCTGAGATAGCATGGTGACATTCAAACAAGCTTGGCCTACAGAAGAAGACTAGTCCCTATTTCAAAAATACAAAGATACCAAAAAGAAATGAAGAAATAACTAAATGGAGCATTTGTGAATTCCAAAGTTTATATGTGTTTTGGAAAGCTTGAATTTGAATGTTATTAACTTTCTGGAAGTTTATGGAAAAGAAAAAAACAGTAAACTATCCTTGCTCTGGTCATTCTCCACTATTTCTGGGGTTGTGCCTTATGTCAAGATGAGCCAGGAAACTGCAAATTAAATCTAAGCTGGTATATCTTGTCACAAAATAAGTTGCTCCTTTGAGAAATCAGCTTTCTTGGACATTTTTCTTAAATGAACTTTGTCACTAACTCAGCAAATCACTTTGTACATATTTATTGCTTTGTGTTGTTTCTTATTAGGATCTCTGAGTTTGGATAAATATAGGTGTGTGGTTAATGAGCACTAGCAATGCAAGGTCAGGTTTGAGAAGTCTCAGAAAATGCCTAGATAAAACATGATCCAGACTTTGGGTTCTAAATTCTAAAGAAATTTCTATTTCTAATGGGTAGCCATAAACAACCCCTTCTTTCACTTTGAATCCACATGGCCTGGTAAGAAAGACAAAGGAAAGATAAAATAAATTAATAATATTAATAATCATAAGAAAATGTTTTAACTTGTGCCCAGAGTAATGGATTCAGAGTTTATCACACTGAGCAGTAGTGATGGGAGAAAGCCACAAGTTGTCCACATGCGTTAGGAGAGGTACGTGTGGAAGCAGGGGTCAATATTAAGACAGACCAAATGAAAAATGAACAAATGCAGGCTGACTTTGAATCCACTGGTCATAATAGGGTAGCAAAGATGATCCCAAGCAGAACACATAATTACAGTGACAGATAAATTCAGGAGGTAGAGAGCTAAAATTAGTCATGATGGTAACAGCTGGGACAGGGATACATGCAAATCCAAGCTCAGAAATGAGTCAGTCTGAAGCATGACCCAGATGGATATACAGAACAACAGAAGATTAGAGAATATGTGGTCACGTGGCCATGCTGAACATTTTGCTGGAAAATATTGTGCTGCAAACCCCATAGTATTTATTTTCTGCTAAACCTGTGTGTAGTTTTAACTTCGACTGGGATTTATGAATCTTAGGCTACAATTTCACATGTTAATACTTGTCTGCATTCGAGGTTTTTTATTATGAATTAGTAAACTGGTGTATGGTTATATTAAACCTAGAGCTACAAAGTAGACTTGACAAAAACAAACAGGGAAATGACAAAAAAGAAAACCAAGTAAAATTGGAAAGAGCTTTCCTCTTCACCTAATACTTTCAATATTGTCCCTGAAGTTTGTTGACCCCTATAATAATTTGTTTATTAATATATGTGTGTGTATGTATGTATACATGTATATATGTAATGTGTATGTATAGTTCTTAACTAGGTAAAACCTAGAATGTGTTTTAAAGCATATCTTCAATTGTAGCAAAAGTATCAGGGTTTTTTTTTTCATATTGCTGATGCCTATGGTCTGAAAATTGGTGAAGTAAACTTTAGCCTGCTCTACAATTAGATCGAATCCTCACTGCAGAGTGTGATTCTTTACTTCTCATTTGTAGTATACCATCAGCCACACCCAGCTGGAAACAAGAACTCTGCAGCTCTCAGTCTGGCACTACGATCGCTTTGGGCACAACAGTTTTCTTGGAGAGGTGGAGATAGCTTTTGACTCATGGAACTTTGAAAACCCATGTGATGAGTGGTTTGTGCTTCAGCCCAAGGTAGGAAATACTTTCAGATTAGTCCACCAGCTACACAATTAGACAAGCGTGAACAAATGTGATAGTTTAGGCCTGAAAATGCTGAAGGCTTCTATTTTCAAGTAATAACAAATATTATTGTAATTTTAATAGATACTATAAATCCGTTATTTTAGAAGCTCTTCATAGATGCATGTTGTATAATATAAAAATATGTAATCATATATGAATAACTTTTATTACTTAAATCCATTTATCATTTGAAGATCTTCATGGATTGCTAAAGACCATCCTACATGATCCTATTATAACAAGAAAGCCTTTTTTATGCCATCAAAAACATATCCACAGAGTATGACCACTTTCAAAACATTATCTCTCTTTTTCATAGGCAGGGATGGTCTTCTTGGCTCACACGAAAAAGCAACTACTTGCCAAAATATTTTTACTTTAGGGATTCATAAAATGGCCGTGTAATCTAGCATGTTCAGTCCTAGAACAACAAAGCCTTGAATTCATTATAACCAACTAAATTTCTTGACATTTACTGTCAGTTTCTAAGTAAGAAAGAGAATGAAAAGGTTACATTTGTGCTGCCAGAGATTATTCTTTATATGTTGTAGCAAAAGGTCATTCGGTAAAGGTAGTGAACTGAAATTAGCATTGATTTCCTCATGGCTTCAAAATGCCTATGTGATCTTGAGCAAGTTACTTTCTCAACCTTGATATTCTAATTTGTAACATAATAATCAGTATGGTATCTGTCACTATAACTCTGAGACCTGGGATATCTGAAGTGCTTGGTTCTCTTAGAGAATTGGTATTATATTTGTATAAGCATTTTCTATAAGCCTGTCAGCATTCTGTTAGGCACACTGTAAACTGTAAATAAAAGCTTGGTAGTATTTGCATTGATTAGTAGCTTGACCCAGATTGGCAAATCTTACCTAGACTTTGGAGTCTCGGCTTTCTATACTTCTTTGGCTTCAGTTTCAGGTACACACATCATTGACCTCTCTTCCTAGCTCCACGAATGCTAAACCTGTACATTATTAGCTCTGCACTATACTGTTCAGAAAAGAAAACTTTTTTTTTCTCTTCTAACAGTCAAAACAATGTCTTTGGCCTGCCTGGTTCTCTTAACTCTAAATATATTATCCTTCCAATCGTAAGCTGATAACTTGCCAGTGAGGTAAGATGTAGTGGTTGGAATAAAAATATTGAAAACACAGTCTGGTCAGAACTGTAGGATAGCCACAAAAAATCAGACCCAATAGATATAACTAATTTGAAAGTTGATGTGGGAGCCCCCTATTGTGCTGTGATTATCATTAATGAATAAAGAAAATGTTTTGGACCTATAGCAAGGCAGAACTTAGGTAGTCAGGGAATGCTGGACTGAATGTTGGGAGAAGGAAGAGCTGAGTCAGGGGACGCCATAGAGCCTCCACCAGAGATAGACATGCTGAAACTTTGCTGGTAGGCCACAACCTGGGGATGATACACAGATCAATAGAAATGGGTTAAATTAACATGTGAGAGTAAGCCAATAAGAAGCTAGAGCTAATTGGCCAAGCAGTGAGGGTGCTGGCAGAGAGGGTGAGTTGTAAGTACTTGTCTCCATCAGAGGCAACAGAGTTTCCTATCAAATGTAATATGACTGGCACTACCACATTTCTACAAAGTTAGAAGACTTGAAATCTTTTCCTCTCCCTCTGCTCTGCATAGATTTTGTTCAGATTGCACATTAGAAGGAACTGAGAAATGGCTGTCAACAGTATTATAACAGTTGATGGTTCAGTCCATCTTCTACCAGGAGCTAAACTGTATGTGAAAGATTCAAACTTCTTTGTTAAGCATAAGTCTACTGACAAAAAGACTGAAGAAATCATGAAAGAAGGTAATGTACTTTACCAAATGGTGATCCACAATGTCTATCTTCACAATATCCATGTGATTCCTCCATCAAAGAATAAGTATGGCTACAATAATTATAATAATAATTATTATTATTATAATAAGTGCCTGCCATGGAGCATGTGTGAAAGATAAAGCACAACTCATAGAAGTCCATTCTTTCCTGCCATGTGGCTCCTGGAGATTGCACCAGGCTTGCTGGCAAGTTCTTATCTGCTAAACTATCTTGATGGTCCCATGTTTTCCAAATTTTAAAGACATAGCCTTACAACACATAGCCTTCTGAGATGGCGCAACAGGTAAAAGCAATTGCTCTGTGGGCCTGGTAACCTGAGTTTGATCCCCAGAATCTATAAAAGGGTGGAAAGAGAGAACCTACTTGTCTTAGTTAGGGTTTCTATTGCTATGAAGAGTCACCATGACCATAGCAACTCTTATACAGGAAAAACATTTAATTGGGTGGCTTATAGTTTTAGAGGTTTAGTCCATTTTCATCATGGCAGGACACTTGGTGGCATGCAGGCAGACATAGTGCTGGATAAGGAGCTGAGAATCCTACATCTTTGGCCCACAGGCAACAGTAAGTGAACTGAGACACTGGACATGGCTTGAGCAGATATGAAATCTCAAAGCCTACTTCCGTAGTGGCACACTTTCTTCATCAAGGCCACTAAAGCCACAACTCCTAATGCTGCCACTCCCTATGAACTTGTGGGGGCCAATTACATTCAAACTACCTTCAAAGTTTTCCTCTACCTCCACACATATGCTATGACATGTGTGCTCTCAGACAAACACACCTAGAACTCCTCAACCTTTATGTACTTAGGAATAGTAGTTGATGAATGCAAAAAGCTTAGAAAGAAAAGATAAAATGTCAAACTTGTGTGGTTTAATGTGATGATTTTTTTCACCTCCATTAAAGACAGATGATCTTCACTGATTAAAGGTCAGAAGTGACAAGACTTGATTATTGTCATTTGTCTGTTTTGTCTTTTTTTGAGACACTGTATTTTTATATAGCACTAGCTGCCTTTGAACTCACTACATAGACCAGGCTGGCCTCAAACTCACAGAGATCTGCTTGCCTTTGTCTCCCAAGTACTGGAATTAAAAGTATATACCACCATACCCAGCAAGACAGTAATTCTAGTTATAGATCTTCGTGTTGTGTGTTATAGAGTTGATTTTCACAAAATTTCTTGCTTTTTCTGCCAATAAAATAAAGGCAATAACAAACCATAAAATCAAATTCAGTACAATTATTTGAAACAGTCTCCTTCCTGTGTCAGTCATTTCAGTTCAGGTGACACACTACCGGCTGCTTAGGATTTATTGTGAGCAACCCTAGAGTCTTGAGGTTTTTATCTCTTATCCAGCTAAGGTGGAGTGTGAGTTATAGGGACTGGTTTCTCTAGTAATAAAAGATCAGAATTAATATTTCCGCAATCCTAACTTCCCTTTACAGGGGAAATGGCAGAGCAATATGCTGTTGTACTGCTTTTTCTTGTGTTACTGAAAGTCCTTCAGTACTGACAGCTTTATTTGTGTTAGGTTCTACAACAGGAGCCAGTGGGGAGGCTGGTGCAGACAAAAAAAAGGGATTCAAGTTGTCAAACTTGAGTACTGTGAAGTAGTTTCACAGTACAACTTCCATTTTACTGCATGACGTGGAATGCTTGATTACCTATGACTCATTATCCTTTTGAAAGTCACGTTAGCTAGTTAGACAAGAAGTGTTTGTCGGTATGAATTGTCATTCAAGCCTTCCCAGGAGGCGCTATTAGAAAAACAAAAGCCTCTGGAAACCGACAGAAAGTTTAAGTGGTTTTCTAAGGAAATGTTCTCTTATTTTGCCTCCAAGCAAAGAGTAAATGTACATTTCTGTAGAATTATTACCTAGCTAAAAGCTGTTCTTTACTTGACAGTATTGACACTTTTGTCTGTAATTTATTTCCCTACCTTACACCTGCAAATGTATTTGAATGTCTCAGGGTTGTTTTTTTTTTTTTTTTTTTCTGCATGGAAAGTGGATTTGTCTTTTCAGACAGTAAAAGACAGTGAGTGTCATTTGATTATTTCACACAAACACACACCCATCTGCTTTGAGAATCTCAATAATTTTTTACTGCTTTGGGGTATACTTTTAATCAATGCTACCTCTTTTCCTGACTCTAAAATCCTCACTTGATATGCCCCAGATTTGGTTGCAGCCTAGCATACCATACCTTTATTTTCGAATAAATACAGCTCTCCACTGTTTCTTTACCCACATTCCCTGACCTCCCAGTATTTGCAGGTGAAGGGCCCTTGTAATATGGAATAAGCTGATTAGAATTTTAGCTATCCGGAACGTGTTGCAATGAACATGAGAATGCAAAGGTCTTTTTCATTTCCTTTGGCCATATAACCAATAGAAGGAATAATGAATAATATGGTAGTGCCAGTTTTTATCTTCATTTTTGAAAGGCATCCATGCTACTTTGTATTACAGCTTTATTAATCTGCATTTCTCTAGTAACAATGTGCAATCATTCCCTTATCTGTATCTGTACATCTTTAACAGTTGTACATATCATCTTTGTAGTAGGAGCTATTCCAGCAGGTCTGAGGATAAATGGCATGTGAGCTTGATTTGTTTTTACCTAAAATTGATAGTTTTAAGCACTATTCATAAACCCATTGGCATTTACATGCGTTCTTTTGACAATTTTACCAAAATTTAACAAGGTTATTTGGTTTAATTTTGACCTATTTGAATTCCCTCTGTATCTTGGTTACTTACGTCCTATCAGGGGTAGATATTTTCTCACACCACCTAGACTGTCTCTTTGTTGAGTGTTTCCCTTGTTATACAGAAGTATTGAAATTGTTGTCATTCCAGGTTATAAGATGTGATCCCACTTGTGTTTTTGCTTTTGTTTCTTATGCTTCTGAGATCATATCCCTGCCCCTGACAAAATAAATGATTGACAAAATCAGTGCCATATAACTTTTCCCCTACACTTTCCAAATTATTTTCTAGTTGTCTTACCCTTTTGGGTCTTACAGGTAAATCTCTAATCCATTTTGTTTTGACTTTATATATGCTATATAATGTTTACATAGGTTAAGTATTTAGTTTTATTCTTCTGTTTGTAGACACCCAATCTTTCCTGCACTGTTTATTAAAGATATGGTCCTTTGTCCATGTGTGTTAGTCACTGTTTTATTGCTATGAAGAGACGCTTTGACCAAGGCAAAGAGAAAGCATTTAATTTGGAGCTTGCTTACCTTTTCAGAGGTTTAGTCCATTATCATCATGACAGAGACCATGGTGCCACACAGGCAGACATGGTGCTGGAGAAGTAGTTAAAAACTACATACTGATCTGCAGAGGGGTGGGGAAAGAGAGAAAGAGGGAGAAGGAGAAAATAGAGAGAGACTGAGCCTGGTATGTGCTTTTGGAACTGTAAAGCCCACCTCTCAATGACACTTTCTCCAACGAAGTCACACCTGCTCCAACAAGGTCATATCTCCTAATCCTATTCAAATAATTTCACTCCTTTGTGACTAAGCGTAGTGACATTTAAGTTGAATTTTAATAAATAAACACTGCCTGAAGATCTGAGAGTAAAACAGTCCCACTGGTCAGTCTTCTGGACCAGTTTATGGTAACACACCTTTAATCCCAATATCCACAATGGCACACACCTTTAATCTCAGTAGCCATAATGAGATGCACCTTTAAACCCAGTAGCTGCACTAGTTGCCATAGAAATCGGGTGGTGCATGCATTTAATACCAGTAGTTCATGCCTTTAATCCCAGTCCTAGAGAAAAATATAAGATGGGGCAAAACAGCTCTCAGACAGTCTCATTCTGAGATTCCTGGTGGCAGGATTGCTATTTTCAGACTGAGGTCGAGATAAGAGCCAGGCTGTTTTACTTTTCAGATCTTCAGGTTGAACCCCAAATTTTTCTCTCTGAGGTTTTATTAATTGTGCTTCAACTAAGTATTCAAATATATAAACCTATGGAGGGCATTCTTTTCCAAACCACTACAGTACTTTTATTGAAAATCAGTTGACCACAAGGTCCTGTATTTATTTCTGGATTCTTCATAAGATTCCATATGCATATTTGTCTATTTTTTATCTCAGTACCATATTGTTTTCATTACTTTTACAAGGGAGCACATATGTGTTTCAGTGTAAAGCTAATAAATATGCATTTGTATATAAATATTGATAGGAAACAATCTTGTTCGGATATATGTTTGGTAATTAAAATTTGGCTATATTTTTGTTTTATTGTTGTGGCTATTATAAAGGGTGATGCTTCTCTGCTTTCTTCCTCAGCCCATTTATCATTTGTATATAGGAGGGTTATTGACTTTTTTTTTTTTAGTTAATCTCATATCCTGATGGATTGATGAAAGTGTTTATCATCTGTAGGAATTCCCTGGTAGAGATTTTGGGGTTGCTTATGTATACTATCATAGCATATGCAAATAGCAAAACTTTGACTTCTTCCTTTCCCATTTTTTATCCCCATGATCTCCTCTTGTTGTCTTACTGTTCTAGCTAGAACTTCAAATGCTATACTGAATAGATATGGAGAAAACGGACAGCTTTGTCTTGTTCCTGAGTTTTTAGTGGAATTGCTTTGAATTTTTCTCCATTTGATTTAATGTTGACTGTCAGCTTGCTGTATATTACTTCTATTATGTTTAGGTATGTTCCTTGTACATCTGGTCTCTCCAGAACCTTTGTCATGAAGGGATGTTGGATTTTCTCAAAGGCTTTTTCAGCATCTAATGAGAAGCTCATATGTTTTTTTTCTTTCAGTTTGCTTATCTGGTGAATTACAATAACAGATTTTCATATGTTAAACCATCCCTGCATCTCTGGAATGAAGAAGCCTACTTGATCATGTTGAAGGAATTTTGGATATGTTATTTTTTGTTTTGTTTTGTTTTTTCAAGACAGGGTTTCTCTGTAGCTTTGAAGCCTATCATGGAACTAGCTCTGTAGACCAGGCTGGCCTCAAACTCACAGAGATCTGCCTCTCTCTGCTTCCTGAGTGCTGGGATTAAAGGCGTGTACCACCACCACCCGTCCCAGATATATTTTTGTATTTTGTTTGCCAGTATTTTAGTTAGTACATTTGCATCATTGTTCATGAGGGAGATTGGTCTGTAATTCTCTTTCTTTGTTTCATCTCTGTATGGTTTGGGTATCAGGTAACTATGGCTTCATAAAAAGAATTTGGTAATGTTCCTTCTGTTTCTATTGTGTGGAACAATTTCAGGAGTATTGGTATTAGCTTTTCTTTGAAATTATGATAAAGTTTATGCTGAAATCATCTGGCCCTGAGGGGTTTTTTTTTGTTTTTTTTTGTTTGTTTTGGTTTGGAAACTTTTAATGACTACTTCTATTTCTTTATGAGTTATTTAAATTATTTATTTGGTCTTGATTTAATTTTGGTATGTGGTACCTATAAAGTGCTATAAACTCCTCTGAACACTGCTTTCATAGTGTCCCATAAGTTTGAATATGTTGTGGATTCATTTTCATTGAATTCTAAGAAGTGTTTATTTTTTTTATCTATTCTTTGACCCAGTCACTGGTGATTCAGTTGAGAGTTGTTCAATTTCCATGAGTTTGTAGGCTTTCTTTAGTTTTTGTTGTTGTTGTTGAACTTTAACCCACGGGGATGCAATAAGGTACAGGAGGTTATTCCAATTTTTTTTCTGTCTGGTGAGATATGATTTGTGACCAAGTATGTGATCAGTATTCGACATGGTTCCATGAAGGGCTGAGAAGGTATATTCTTTTGTGTTTGGGTGGAATATTCTATAGATACATGTTAAGTTCATTTGAGTAATAGCATCTGCTATTTCCCTTATTGCTTTGTTAAGTTTCTGTCTGGCAGACCTGTCCACTGGAGAAAGTGAAGTGTTGAAGTCTCCCTATATTAATATGTGAGGTTTGATGTGTTTACATTTTAATAATGTTTCTTTCACAAATGTGGGTTCCCTTGTATTTGGGACATAGATGTTCAGAATTGAGATTTCATCTTGATGGATTTTTTTCCTTTGATGAATGTGAAATAACCGTCTCTATCTCTTTTGAATGATTTTAGTTTGAAGTCTATATTAGGATAGCTACACTGGCTTGCTTCTTAGGTTCATTTGATTCCAAGATCTTTTCCAAACCTTTTACTCTGAGGTAATTAATGTCTGTCTTTGAAGTTGAGTTGTGTTTCGTATATGCAGCAGAAGGACAGATCCTGTTTTTGATTCCATTCTGTTAGCCTGTGTTTTGTATAAGCATATTGAATCCATTGATATTAAGAGATGTTGATGACAAATGATTAATTCCTGTTCATTTCCCTCAGTTTGTGTTTTCTTTATTATTTCTACTTCAATTTTCAAGTCTTGAACCACTTCCTTCACATGTTTGTTGCTTTATTTTTTGACTTTTGTTAAGGGATTTATTGATTTCTTCCAAATTTTTATTTGCATTTCCTTGATTTCTTTAAAGGAATTTTTTATTTCTTCTTTAAGGACCTCTATTATCTTCATTAAGTTATTTTTAAGGTTGCCTTCTTGTGTTTCAGCTGCATTGGAATATTCAGGTCTTACTGCTGTAGGATCACTGGGTTCTGGTGGTGCCATCTTGTTCTTTCAATTGTTACATGTATTCTTACACTGGCATTCACTCATCTGTTCTTCCAAAGGGTATAAGTCATGCCTGTGTCTATGCAATCTGTTCTTCCAACTGGTGTGATTTGTACTTGTCCCTATGTAGTCTGCTGGGGTGGCAGGGGAGGGCTGGTCATGGGGAGGGTGTTCAGGTTCATGGGGTTGAGCCGCAGAGTGGGTCTTGGAGGAACAGAATCCAGTGGTTGGTGGTGGGGTTGGTACAACAGGGAGACAGGTCTCTCACCTGCCTGCAGGCTTGTGGGGACTGCGCCAGAACACTGGAGTTCATCCAGAGGTGGGGGGAGGGCCAAGCTGCCTTGCTGGTACTATGATGAGAAGGGGAGGGGAAAAAGATATGTCCTGGGATTTAGGGTTTGGATGTTGGGGCAGTTCAGCTAGGAGGTCAGTCACTCACCTGTTCTACTAACTAGAATATGTCGTGCCTATGTCTATGTAGTCTGCTGGGGTTGTAGAGGAGGTGGGCCACAGGAAGATGTTCAGGTGCATGGTGTTGGGTGCTGGAGTGGATATTGGAAGGACAGAGTCCAGTGGGTGGCAGGGATAGTGGTACAGCCTGAAAACAGGTCTCTTGCCTGTTTGTCAGTTCTTGGTGTCATTCTTAATAAATTTTTCTAACTATTCATAATTGCTCTAATCTACAGTTTTACAGCTACATAAACCAACAACTTGGCATTCAAATATTTGTTTCTGTAAAGTATTTAAGCCTAATTTCTACAATGACAGCTGTCTTTGTACACAAATCAATTTATGTAATATTGAGTTATATAATTACCACGCCAATGTGCCTGCCATTAAGAACCTTAGAGACTAATACAGCTGACTCTCTGTGGATATGAATTGAGCAGAAGAAACATACCATCTTTGTAGAGGTAACCCTGTTCATTGCTGAGGATAATACATTAATTCAATGAGTTAGAAATTGGGTAGTTTAAAACAGCTTCTAAACACTATTGACAGTAGCATCTATGTCTAATGCATCCCCACAACACTTACAAAAAGGCCCTGTATGAAACTGAATTAAATCCTATATTTTTCTGAGCAGAAATTGGTTGGATAATGAAAATTATGGTATGGAAGGAACATGTTACCTCAAAACTTCCAAGCCAGAATATCAAATATACCCAAATATATATGTGCAGATTTCAAAATAACCCTACATTTTATCTGTCTTTGTATATTACTTTGCTATAAAATGCACTGGTTACTTTTTTGTCAATTTTGCACAATCTAGGGACATCTGATAAAGGGTACTTCAACTGAGAAATTGTCTCTATCAAATTGGCCTGTAGGCAAGTCTGTGGGACATTTTCTTGAATGATTGATGTGGGAGGGGAGCACATGGGAGCAGTTCCAACCCTGGGCAGGTATTCATGAGCTGTATAAGAAAGAGGTTGAACAAGCCACAAGGAACAAGCTAATTAGTAACTTTCTGTATGGACTCTCCTTCAGTTCCTGCCTCCAGGCTCCTGTTTTTGAGTTCCTTCACTGATTTCTCTTCAGGATGAACTGTAAGGTGAAATAAACCCTTTACTCCCAAAATTGCTTTGGACATGTGGTTTGACAGAACACTAAAAAACAAATTAAAACATCATAAGATCTCATTGCTATTATGTTATACTTTTATAATTCTTTTTTTCCATTTTTTTTCCATTTTTTTATTGAGAAAAGGAGAAAAAAAAACAAGTTTCCACCTCCTCCCAGCCTCCCATTTCCCTCCCCCTCCTCCCACCCTTCTCCCCCTCCTCCCACCCTTCTCCCCCTCCCCCCACTCCTCTCCCCCTCCCTCCCCAGTCCAAAGAGAAGTCAGGGTTCCCTGCCCTGTGGTAAGTCCTAGGTCCTCCCCTCTCCGTCCATTTCTAGGAAGGTGAACATCCAAACTGGCTAGGCTCCCACAAAGCCAGCACATTACATAGGTTCAAAACCCCGTGCCATTGTCCTTGGCTTCTCATCAGCCCTCATTGTTCGCCATGCTCAGAGAGTCCAGTTTTATCCCATGCTTTTTCAGTCACAGTCCAGCTGGCCTTGGTGAGCTCCCAATAGATCAGCTCCACTGTCTCAGTGGGTGGGTGCACCCCTCGTGGTCCCGACTTCTTTGCTCATGTTCTCCCTCCTTCTGCTCCTCATTGGGACCTTGGGAACTCAGTCCAATGCTCCAGTGTGGGTCTCTGTCTCTATCTCCATCCATCACCAGATGAAGGTTCTATGATGATATGCAAGATATTCGTCAGTATTGCTATAGGATAGGGTCATTTCAGGTTCCCTATCCTCAGCTGCCCACGGAACTAACTGGGGACCTTGGCTTGGGCATCTGGGAGCCACTCTAGGTTCAAGTCTCTTGCCAACTCTAAGGTGGCTCCCTTAACTAAGAATTGTGCTTCCGTGGTCCCCTATCCAACCTTCCTTTATCCCAATCCTCCTTTTTCCCCATTCTCCCCTTCTCCCTTTTCTCTCCCCATCTCCCCTTACCCCCATCCCACCCCACCCCCAAGATCTCAATTTTCTCCCCGGCCATTTTGTCTACTTCCCATAGCCAAGAGGACAACTATATGTTTTTCCTTTGGTTCACCTTCTTACTTAGCTCCTTAGCAATCAGGGAAATGCAATGAAAACAACTTTGAGATATCATCTTACACCTGTCAGAATGGCTAAAATAAAAAACTCCAATGATAGCCTTTGCTGGAGAGGCTGTGGAGGAAGGGGTACCCTCATCCATTGCTGGTGGGAATGCAATCTTGTGCAACCACTTTGGAAGTCGGTGTTTCGGTTTCTCAGGAAATTCGGGATCAACTTTTATAATTCTTAAGGTTTGTGTTTATAAAAAAAATCACTAGTATATTTTCCCTTTAGCTGAAAGTCCGCATAGCATCAACGCATCCCGACAATGCATGGTGTGAGTCTGTCCTAATATGTTCTGTATTTGTATGTACAATTTGCACTTATCACTTTTCCGACAATGTATTTCATAACTTTAAAATTTCACCTAATATAAAATAGGACTTCTTCGATTAACTATGACAGTATAGTAAACTAATGGAAACCTTCCAAGCTTTAAACAAAAATCTGGGATTGCTGTTTCTCATAATTCTGTGTATTGAATGAGCTCATCAAGACAGTTCTCAGTCAAGGTATTGGAGAGTTGCAGCCAGATAGTTGACTAAATCTGACATTGCTGAAGAACTGACTGAATTGGATGTTTAGGTTAGCTTACTTCCATATCCCATACTTGGTGTTGCTATATTCTGGCTGATACAATGAGGTCTGCAAACTAGATCAGGTATTTGTCTCTTCAACATGTGGGCTGAAACTCTCACAATGGGGGGGGGGTCTAAGAGAGCGTATTCTATAAATACCCATTCCAAGAAGGGAAATAGAAAGAAGCTGTCAACCTTTAGACATGAGCCCAGAAACAAATATATTGCCACCTCTGTCATGTTCCATTAACCAAAGTAAAGCAACAGCTACTCAGTCTTAGAAAAGATGAATAGCCTGTCATAGTATCAAAACAGTAAAGACTATTCTAATCAACTGTAGTGTAAAATTTTTCAATTATGACATATAAACTAAAATTGCTGCATTTTTGGGTTTTGGTAGAATTGGGGATCAAATCCCTAAGTGCCATGTATTCTGAGCAAAGATCTACTATTAGGTCCTACCTTCAGCACTACTAAAAACTATAGAATAATAAGAAAAGTCTTTGAAACATACCTTATTTAAAAAGAACAAAGTATTACCTGATGTACTTTAGTTTATAATATTATCTGTGCAAATTAGTAAAATATTTCCAGTATATGTGTGTTGGCGGGGGGAGGTGTATCTGTGTATATGTCTGTGTGTTAAGTTTTCAAGAGTCTCTAGCTTTACTATGTGAAAGTTTGGCTCCAGAGCACCTTCCATCTACTTTCTCAGAGAACTGAGGAGCACAGTTCTCCTTGATTCAGTGTGCAGAAGTCAACTCTCTCTTATTCTTACTCTCTCTTCCCCTCTCCCTCCTTCCCTCCCCACTCGAATTCTATTTGATCTTAATAATAAAACCCAGAGACAGATATATTGGTTAAGCTAAAGATCAGTGAAGCAGAGAGGCCAGCCACTAGAGAGTTCTTTTATCACTACCAATGCTAAGACCCAAGGGACGAGCCTGTTCTCAGGCATCATCCCCAGACTGAATCTGTCTCTACCAAACCTCAGACTACCCTGAGTTTCTGTCTCCTTCAGCCTTAGATTCCTCTCTCCACCCAGCCATATCACTCCTGTCTCCACCTCTCTAATGCTGGAATTAAATCTGTGTGATCCCAAGAGCTGGGATCACCTTTGTATGAGCTCTGTTTCTCTTTAAAACAGATTTAATATTGTATAGCCCAGGGTGGTTTTGAACTCAAAGAGATCCATCTGCCTCTGTCTCCCAAGTACTGGTATTAAAGGTGTGTGTCACTACTCCCCAGCCTCCAGTGGCTTAGCTTTGCACACTGATCTTTAGGCAAGCTTTATTTGTTAAAAAGTAAACAAAGTATTTCTCCTTTTTGTCTAAAATAAAACAGCTATAATTAATATTAGAAAAACTAAATATAATAAATGCAGTAACTATATATGCAGGCAATAAATGCATCAACAATGTCTAATCCATTTGCATTTGACAAATTCAGAAAAAAATACTCCATTGTTTATCCTTTTTTGGTGAGTCCAAAGTGTTGTATATAATTCACTTTCTATTTTAACTTACATTACCAATTCAAAATTATCTTTTTATGTCTCTCAACCTTATATACTTTACATTTCCATAGTGAATTTCTTTTTTGAATCTGGCAAACAAGGAAAACTGTAGCTATAACTACCTAATCTTCACCTACCCACCCCCGAGATCTGAGAAGGAAATAATATTAACTGAGTAAGCATGAAGAGTGAGCAAGTGATTTCTAAAAATGGGAGAAATGACAAAAATAGCTTGCTGCCAGGATAGTCACCCTTCTCTGGAAGGACAATCAAATCTTCTCTGCAATTATGGGGCATCCATATTTGGCCTATAAGCCTGGAATATTCAACAGACTTTACAGTGAAGCAGGATTTTTTTTAAAAAGGACTATCCCACTTGACTTAGCAAGGTTTGGCAGCCACTCTCTTTTGTGTCCTGTTTATCAAATAAGAACAGTATATTGTCAACAGTCGAGGCAAGGGCATTTTCTTGTCCAGTGGCTTACTTTTGCCACAAAGAAAGCAAAATTCATGTGGATTTTCTTCAATGCCCATTATCTTCTCTGAAGTTGATTGGTACTGTCAGGAGCAGACATGTCTCATTATCATATAAAAGAACCTATGTTATTAAAACATCTTAAATACCATTTTCTGTAGATCTCTGAAGTATTTGAGAACACCCTGTCTATTTAAAATATATCTGTTTGACCTTGAAAACATACCCAATATGACTACAAGTTTGATTATAATAGGTAACTAACTACTAATCTACGTTTCTTTATTATCCTAAATAGTTGGTAATAATAATTTTCAAGAACTAGAAATTTGCATTGCATTGTTAATTGATCTGTATAGGTATAATACCTTGAACAAGAGTAGAAATGTATGTACAGTATGCTCTAACGAAATTAATCTCAAATTTGTATCAATATACAAAATTTGCATATAATATATAAAAGTCCAATTTAAAGTAAGATATTTAAAACTAGTAGTTGCTTTTTAAAAAGTAGACTCAGTAATCAATCTTTTTATCTTATATCATATAGATATGATATTCCTTTTAGAGTAGATTCAATAACCTACCCTTTTATCCTATCATATCTATAAGCCCTATTTTCTTTTCAAAACAAGAACCCTGAATATAAACCCTGTTGTTTAGCTTTTTTTCTGACCATTACCAATAACAACTTGTAACCAATCTCCCTAAACAATGACAAATATTCATAACCCAATGAAAGACCAAAAACCACACACCCCACCTCTTGGGAATGTGGGAGTCATGTTCTTAAATTTACTTCCTGCTGTCTAGAGGTGACAACTTCATTTAGGATATCCTGAAAAAAAATTTGGCTTAATTGTCAAGTCCTGGGAGAGGCAGCTGAATGATTTATTGTCTAGTTCCTGTGTAGTAGGAAAGTTTCGGGCTTTTCTCAAGTCCTGGCTAAAGTAGTCTGTGAGGTTGAATCATCTCAGCTAGCCACTTCCAATTTGTTCTGAGCAGTTTGTAGTCCAAAGCCTATTGTTAGGTGGTTTTCAGCATAATGGTATTAACAAAGTGTTGGAGGAATCATTGTTATGAGGTCCCATATTCCTTTTGGAGACTTCAAGTTCACTGTTAGGCATATTCATGTTTCACTGTAGGGAACTGATAGAAGATCAAATCTGAAATCACGTACAGGAAGATAGATGAAGCCTTTTTCTAGAATTAGTTAGTACTCTATATGACCATTAATATCATGACAAAAATTTATAATATATATGTATTATATATATTATATAAATGAGATAATATTTATACCTCAAGAAAAGCTGTTAAAAAGTCAAAATAAAATCAAAAGATTATGACATTAGTGGCAATTCTGGTTATATTAATGTCCTTAAATTTGTGTCCTTAAATTTTTATATTTCTTCTGTCCCATATCAGGTGGCTCTTCTGACATGAGACAGAGATTTTGAATTTTACTTTATTAAATATGCTTGGGTTTAGAAAAGGATAGAACCACAGTTCAACTCCAAAGCCAGCATTTAGGGCTGATTGATTCTTCAGTATACTGATCATTTAGTTGCTTCTGTGCCAGCTGTTCTAAAGCCTGCAAATTCTCTGTTGATAAAGGTCATTGCATAAAAGTTTATCTGTTAATCATTTTATTTTTTTATTTTAAATTTATTTATTTATTAAGGATTTCTGCCTCATCCCCACCACCGCCTCCCATTTCCCTCCCCCTCCCCCGATCAAGTCCCTCTCCCTCATTAGCTTGAAGAGCAATCAGGGTTCTCTGACCTGTGGGAAGTCCAAGGACCGCCCACCTCCATCCAGGTTTAGTAAGGTGAGCATCCAAACTGCCTAGGCTCCCCCAAAGCCAGTACTTGCAGTAGAATCAAAAACCCATTGCCATTGTTCTTGAGTTCTCAGTAGTCCTCATTGTCCGCTATGTTCAGCAGTCCGGTTTTATCCCATGCTTTTTCAGACCCAGGCCAGCTGGCCTTGGTGAATTCCCGATAGAACATCCCCATTGTCTCAGTGTGTGGGTGTGTACCCCTCGTGGTCCTGAGTTCCTTGCTCGTGCTCCCTCTCCTTCTGCTCCTGATTTGGACCTTGAGATTTCTGTCCGGTGCTCCAATGTGGGTCTCTGTCTCTGTCTCCTTTCATCGCCTGATGAAGGTTAATATTCAGGAGGATGCCTACGTTTGTCTTTGGATTCACCTTCTTATTTAGTTTCTCTAGGATCGCAAATTATAAGCTCAATGTCCTTTATTTATGGCTAGAAACCAAAAATGAGTGAGTACATCCCATGCTCCTCTTTTTGGGTCTGGCTTACCTCACTCAGGATAGTGTTTTCTATTTCCATCCATTTGCACGCAAACTTCAAGAAGTCCTTGTTTTTTACTGCTGAGTAATACTCTAATATGTATATATTCCATACTTTCTTCATCGATTCTTCCATTGAAGGACATCTAGGTTGTTTCCAGGTTCTGGCTATTACAAACAATGCTGCTATAAAGATAGTTTGTTGATTGCCTTTGGGTGGGCTACTCAGTCTAGGGGTTGTAACCCACCCGGCAGTCAGTTATTCCAGGGTCCCGGAGAGGCACTACCTGTAAGATATGGGCTAGGAGACAGGAAGGAGGCCATGCTAAGTTTGTCAGAGCCTCCGTTTATTAGAGACGGGGTACAACTTTTATAGTGTAAAGAGTTGGGGGATAGGCACAGGGGCCTGGGCTCTTGCCGCGTGGTTCACGTTGGTCACATGATCCGAGTTGGTCACGTAGGCAGGAGGTTATCTTCGGTCAGGTCACTGTAGGCCAAGAAGTCACGAGTTGACACACCTAGCTCCCTAGATAGTTTGGAATGTGGGG
The DNA here is from genome assembly GCF_018167655.1 of Microtus oregoni. Taxonomy (NCBI): domain Eukaryota; kingdom Metazoa; phylum Chordata; class Mammalia; order Rodentia; family Cricetidae; genus Microtus; species Microtus oregoni. The sequence continues at coordinate 1,529,703 of NW_024544601.1, forward strand.
TGGGTTCCGCTAACAGATAGCTCCCATTAACAGCCAATTTGGGTGTGGGGTAGGCTCTGTCAATACAACTATTCCTAACACAATTAAGGGTGTGGGGTTCTCTGCAGACTCCCCAGGGTGACGGTTCCTGTAGTGATTTTAGGAGGAAATTGGCTCCTGACAATAGTTGAGCATATATTTTGTTGTATGATAGGGCCTCTCTTGGGTATATTCCCAAGAGTGGTATTGCTGCATCCAGGGGTAGGTTGATCCCAAATTTCCTGAGAAACCGCCACACTGCTTTCCAGAGTGGTTGCACACGTTTGCATTCCCACCAGCAATGGATGAGTGTACCCCTTACTCCACAGCCTCTCCAGCAAAGGCTATCATTGGTGTTTTTCATTTTAGCCATTCTGACAGGTGTAAGATGGTATCTTAAAGTTGTCTTGATTTGCATTTCCCTGATCGCAAAGGAAGTTGAGCATGACCTTAAGTGTCTTTTGGCCATTTGAAGTTCTTCTGTTGAGAATTCTCTGTTCAGCTCAGTGCCCCATTTTATAATTGGGTTGATTAGCCTTTTACGGTCTAGTTTCTTGAGTTCTTTATATATTTTGGAGATGAGACCTTTGTCAGTTGCGGGGTTGCCTTTTTGTCTTAGTGACACTGTCCTTTGCTTTACAGAAGCTTCTCAGTCTCAGGAGGTCACATTTATTCAATGAAGCCCTTAATGTCTGTGCTGCTGGGGTTATACGTAGGAAGTGGTCTCCTGTGCCCATGTGTTTGTAGAGTACTTCCCACTTTCTCTTCTATCCTTTTCAGTGTGTTCAGACTGATATTGAGGTCCTTAATCCATTTGGACTTGAGTTTTGTGCATGGTGATAGATATGGATCTATTTTCATTCTTCTACAGATTGACATCCAGTTTTGCCAGCACAATTTGTTGAAGATGCTCTCTTTTTTTCATTGTATACTTTTAGCTCCTTTATCGAAAATCAGGTGTTCATAGGTTTGTGGTTTAAAATCTGGGTCTTCTATACGATTCCATTTGTTGACTTCTCTGTTTTTTATGCCAATACCAAGCTGTTTTCAATACTGTACCTCTGTAATAGTGTTTGAAGTCAGGGATGGTAATGCCTCCAGACAATCCTTTATTGTATAAGATTGTTTTGGCTATTCTGGGTTTTTTGTTTTTCCATATCAAGTTGATTATTGTCTTCTCCAGATCTGTGAAGAATTTAGATGGGGATTGCATTGAATTTATAGATTGCTTTTGGTAGAATTGCCATTTTTACTATGTTGATCCTCCCAATCCAAGAGCAAGGGAGATCACTCCATTTTCTGGTATCTTCTTCAATTTCTTTCTTCAATGCCTTAAAGTTCTTGTCAAATAGATCTTTCACTTCCTTGGTCAGAGTTACCCCAAGATATTGTATGCTATTTGTGGCTATCGTGAAAGGTGATGCTTCTCTGATTTCCCTCTCTGCTTCCTTATCCTTAGTGTATAGGAAGGCAACTGATTTTTTGGAGTTGATCTTGTATCCTGCCACATTACTAAAGGTGTTTATCAGCTGTAGGAGTTCTTTAGTAGAGTTTTTGGGGTCGCTTATGTATACTATCATATCATCTGCAAATAACGAAAGCTTAACTTCTTCCTTTCCAATACGAATCCCCTTGATCCCCTTATGTTGTCTTATTGCTATTGCTAGAACTTCAAGCACTATATTGAAGAGGTGTGGAGAGAGTGGACAGCCTTGTCATGTTCCTGATTTTAGTGGGATGGCTTTGAGTTTTTCTCCGTTTAATTTAATGTTAGCTGTCGGCTTGCTGTAAATAGCTTTTATTATATTTAGGTATGACCCTTGAATCCCTAATCTCTCCAAGACCTTTATCATAAAGGGGTGTTGAATTTTGTCAAATGCTTTTTCAGCATCTAATGAAATGATCATATGGTTTTTTTCTTTCAGTTTATTTATATGGTGGATCACATTGATAGATTTGCATATGTTGAACCAGCCCTGCATCTCTGGGATGAAGCCTACTTGATCATAATGGATAATTTTTCTAATGTGTTCTTGGATTCAGTTTGCCAGTATTTTATTGAGAATTTTTGCATCGATATTCATGAGTAAGATAGGCCTGTAATTCTCTTTCTTGGTTGGGTCTTTGTGTGGTTTTGGTATCAGGGTAACTGTAGCTTCATAAAAGGAAATTGGCAATGACTCTTATGTTTCTATATTGTGAAATTCATTAAGGAGTATAGGTATTAGTTCTTCTTGGAAGTTCTGGTAGAATTCTGCATTGAAACCATCTGGTCCTGGGCTTTTTTTCAAAGGGAGATTTTTGATAATGGTTTCTAATTCTTCGCGACTAACAGGTTTATTTAGATCATTCACCTGGTCTTGGTTTAGCTTTGGTATATGGTACTTATTTAAAAAAAATGTCCATTCTTTCGTATCTTCCAGTTTTGTGGCATACAGGCTTTTGTAAGTAAGATCTAATGATTCTCTGAATTTCCTCTGTGTCTGTGGTTATGTCCCCCTTTTCATTTCTTATCTTATTTATTTGCGTGTTCTCTCTCTGTCGTTTAATTAGTTTGGATAGGGGTTTGTCGATCTTGTTGATTTTCTCCAAGAACCAACTTTTTGTTTCATTGATTCTTTGGACTGTTTTCTGCGTTTCTATTTTGTTGATTTCCGCCCTCAGTTTTATTATTTCCAGTCTTCTATTTCTCCTGGGCCTGTCTGCTTGTCTGCTTCTTTTTTTCTAGAGCTTTCAGGTGTGTTGTTAAGTCCCCAATGTATGCATTCTCCGTTTTCTTTAAGTGGGCACTTAGTGCTATGAACTTTCCTCTTAGCACTGCTTTCATTGTGTCCCATAGGTTTGAGTATGTTGTCTCTTTATGTTCATTAAATTGAAGGAAGACTTTAATTTCTTTCTTAATTTCTTCCTTGACCCAGGTGTGGTTCAGTAGTTGACTGTTCAGTTTCCACGAGTTTGTCGGCTTTCTGTGGGTAGCATTGTTGTTGCCTTCTAACTTTAGTCCGTGGTGATCTGATAAGACACAGGTGGACAGTGATTTTTTTTGTATCTGTGGAGGTTTCCTTTGTTTCAGAGTATGTGATCAATTTTTGAGAAGGTTCCATGAGCTGCAGAGAAGAAGGTATATTCTTTCCTAATTGGATGGAATGTTCTATAGATGTCTGTTAAGTCCATTTGCTTCATTACCTCCAATAATTCTCTTAATTCTCTATTAGGTTTCTGTCTGATTGACCTGTCCCTTGGAGAGAGAGGTGTATTGAAGTCTCCTACTACTAGTGTGTGTGGTTTGATGTCTGCCTTGAGTTCTAGTAATATTTCTTTTACATAAGTGGGTGCTTTTATGTTAGGGGCGTTGATATTCAGGATTGAGACGTCATCCTGATGAATTGTTCCTGTTATGAGTATAAAGTGTCCATCTCGATCTCTTCTGATTGATTTTAGTTTGAAGTCAGTTTTGTTAGAAATTAGTATGGCCACACCTGCTTTTTTCTTAGGACCGTTTGCTTGAAACACCTTTTCCCAACTCTTTACTCTGAGTAGATGTCTGTCTTTGTGGTTGAGATGTGTTTCTTGCAAACAGCAGACTGTTGGATCCTGTTTTCGTATCCAATCTCTTAGCCTGTGCCTTTTTATAGGTGAATTGAGCCTATTACTATTAAGTGATATTAATGACCAGTGGTTGTTTACTCCGGTTATTCTTATTGGTTTTGATAGTAGAGTTTGTGTGTCTCCCTTCTTTGAGATGTGCTGGTGAAGGGTCGCTAGATGCCTGAGTTATTGTAGGCAGTGTTGGCAATGTTGGATTCCTTGGGTTGCGATTTTCCTTCTATTACTTTCTGTAGGGCTGGATTTGTGGCTATGTATTGTTTACATTTGTTCTTATCCTGGAATGTCTTGTTTTCTCCATTGATAGTGAATGATAGCTTGGCTGGGCATAGTAGTTTGGGTTTGCATCCATGGTCCCTTAGTTTCTGCAGTACATCTATCCAGGACCTTCTGGCTTTCATAGTTTCCATAGAGAAGTCAGGTGTAAGTCTGATCGGTTTACCTTTATAAGTTACTTGCCCTTTTTCCTTTGCAGCTCTTAATATTCTTTCTTTAACCTGTATATTTTGTGTTTTGATTATTATATGGCGAGATGTTTTTCTTTGATCCAGTCTGTTTGGTGTTCTCTATTCTTCTTGAATATTTAAATGAATATCTTTCTTTAGGTTGGGAAATTTTCTTCCATAATTTTGTTAAAAATATTTTCTGGGCCTTTGAGTTGTGACTCTTCTCCTTCTTCTATTCCTATTATTCTTAGGTTTGGTCTTTTTATTGTGTCTCATATTTCCTGAATGTTTTCTGTTGATAATTTGTTGGCTTTGCTGTTTTCTTTGATCTGTGCGTTTATTTTCTCTATGGTGTCCTCAGAATCTGAGATTCTTTCTTCTATCTCTTGTATTCTATTGATTATGCTTGTTTCTGTAGACTCTGCTCGTTGACCTAGATTTTCCATAACGAGGTGGTCCTCAGTTTGTGTTTTCTTCCTTGCCTTCATTTCAGTTTTTAATTGTTGAACTGTTTCCATTACCTGTTTGATCGTTTTTTCTTGGTTTCCCAGGGTATCATGTACGTATTTACTCATTTCTTCAAACTTTTTGTTATACTTCTCATCCAATTCTATAAGGGCATTTTTTACAGGTTGTTTAAGGGACTCTATTGCTTTCATAAAGTCAATTTTTTCCACTTCTTCTCTGTTAGGGTGTTCAAATACTTCTGTTGTAAAATCATTGTGTTCTGGTGTTTTCATGTTGTTTTTCAGGTTATTGGGTGAATTCTTGCCTTGGGGCCTGCCCATCTCTTCCTATTGATCCTATCTAATGGGTCTTTTAAAACTGGATCAGGTTTCCCTGCTGGCCAAGGGTTCCTCTTACCAAATGCCCTTGCTCTGTTTCCTGGTTCCTGCCGCAGGCCAAGAACCCTGTCACCACTCCGAAGGGTCTTCAGAATCATGACCATGCTCCCCGTTTGCCAGTGACCTCGCCAACAAAAGGCCTACCTCTTTGATTTAATTGTAGTGGGGCGATCTGCTCTCGTTATTGTGTGACCGTCCCCGCCTTGTGCGTCTGCCACCTCGCCGGTCCCCGCCGCTTACGTCTCTGTTAATCATTTTAAAGGCAAGACTCTTGGTGCCTTTGAAAGACAAGCAGCTGTTGTGCCCTGTTCTTGTACAACCTGTATGATTGGTGACTATTCTTTTCAGTACCTTTTAATATTTTTCCCAGTAATGTATGATAATTTTTTGGTTTGTTCCTAAAACTGAAGGAATGTTAATCTGAGTATTTCATTGCTGTAATAAATTCACTGCTACATTAGCCACATATGGTTTTAATTTTCTCTCTGACCTCCTAGTCCTATATATTTGACCCATCTTGTGCTCTGTTTTACCTGCGATAAAGTTTCACTCCCTAAAAGCCAGACATTTATCTCCTGAAGAGGTCAATTTGGATGCCAACATTCTGGTGCATTCACAACTGTGTCTACCAGACATCATTGATAATGTCATTATTTCATATTTTTAATTTAGGACTTTGTTCATAATACCCACTTTATGGTTTTTCCAAAATTTTTTGTTCTCTCTTTTATAGCTGTTATATTATCCAGAGCACAATGATTTCTTACAATAGGCATTAATTCTTCAATTGCTCTGAGGAGTTTCCTCCATGATGACTGAAAATGGCTAAACCAGATTTGGCATAAGGGCCTTTTGTAGGCCCCTCAAGGAGTTTCCTGATAGCAAAGGTTTACCTTGAATGTCCTTTGTTGATGTACATTCATTAGTCCAATGTCTGTCTTTGCCACACCTTCTACATAATCTGGAAGGGACGGGTGTTTTGTTTGAATTATGCTTAGAAAAAAACATTGTTTCTAGGAACACTCTGTTTACAGTCTCTTTTAAAGTTACCTTGTTTGCCACAATTATAACACTTGACATTTCAATTTTTCCTCAGATATCTGGAAATCACCTCTCCTAGCCAAGTATCATCATGGTCATGAAATTTAATACCAATTATATTTCAAATCCATTCTTCTAAGGGTGCTGATCTTGTCATTAAAAACGTTAATTATCCTTTTGCCTTGACAATAAGCATTTTTAAAGACCAGAGATTCAATTATTATTATTCCAGCTTTAGAATTTATTATCATTCTAGTTACTGCTGATGTCAATATTTGTAAGAAATCAGTGATGGTTTCTTTTGGGCCCTATATGACTTTAGTAAATGAATCTTTTTTTCTCTACTTCTTCAATTCTGTCCCAAGTATTCAAAGATACTGACTTGTAACCCAAAAGTTGGGTGCCAGATTTTGCCTGAATTCTATTTGATATTAATAATAAAAGCCCAGAGTCAAATATAGGGGTTAATGCTAAAAATCAGAGAAGTAGAGAGTCCAGCCACTGGAGAGTTATTTTACCTCTACCAATGAGGCAATCCTGTCCTTAGACTGCATCTCCAGACTGAACCTGTCTCCACTAAACCTCAGACTGCAACTTTCTCCACCAAACCTCAGACTTCCCTAAGCTCCTGTCTCCTTCAGCCTTAGATTCCTCTCCCCACCCAGCCATATCATTCCTGTCTTCATCTCCCTAATGCTGGTATTAAAAGTGTGTGATTTTAAGAGCTGGGATTATCTTGGCATGAGCTGTTTCTCTTTTAGGCAGATTCAATCTTGTGTAGCCGAGAGTGGCCTTGAGTTATCATCAATCCCTCTGCCTATTTTCTGAGTCCTGAAATTAAAGGTGTGTGCCACCACTCCCTGGCCTCCAGTGGCTTAGCTCTACACTCCGATCTTCAGACAAGCGTTATTTGTTAAAATATCACTATCTCTCTTTGTCTCTCTCTCTCTAAAGAATTTTTTTCATTTATTCATTTTACAACCTCTCTGCAGCCTCCCCCATCCTCCCCTGCCAGTCCTTCTTCCCCATTCCCCTACTCCCACTCCCAAATCCCCTCCCTCTTCCATCTCCATCCAGGAAAGAGCATGTTTCCTGAAAATATCAATAAAACATGGCATATCAAGTTTCAATAAGACTAAACAGCTCCCCATTATTAAGAATGGGCAAGATGACCTATTATAAGATGATATAACGTCAGCTTGCCCTGAGGCTGTCCATGTATATTAAGTAAAGTACTCACTGTGTATAGGAATCTGTATTTTGATGGTGCTTGATCTATCCACAAAGAAAAATTAGGAATTTATTATAAAATGCTCCTAGAAGTCTTAATTGTGTTTTTTTAAAAAAAAACTTGTAATGTTAGACTTGTGTGCATGAAAGTAATTAAGGTACATCATTATTGTAGTTTAAACATTGTACATGATAAGCCTCCCCCACCCCTGCTTTTACTGTATGTTTTTATTGAATGATCTATACCCCATCACTAGGCAAACATGAATAAAATTAGGTTAAATGTAAAAAAAAAGTAAAAGAAAGAAACGGGGTCCCAAAAGTCAGTAAAAGAGTTGGAGACATCTCTTGCTCCCACTGTTAGAAGTCCCCTAAGAGGGCCAAGCTATATAACTGTAACATATATGCCGAGTGTCTATGTCAGTCTCATGGAGGCTACCTGGTTGTTGGTTTAGATTCTGTGAGTCCCTATAAGCCCAGGTTAGTTGATTCTGTGAGTTTTCTTGTAGTGTCCTTGACCCATCAGACTCCTGCATTCCTTTCTCCTCTTCCATCTCTGCAGGATTCCCAAACTCTGCCTAATGTTTGTCTGTAGGTTTCTGCATCTGCCTCCATCATCTGCTGGGTGACACCTCTCTGATGACAACTGGGCCCAGCACCGATCTGGTCACAGGAGATGCCCAGTTCAGGCTCTTTGTTCACTATTGCTAGGAGTCTTAGTTGGGTCCTCCCCATAGGGGAGTCAGGTCTCCTGATGAAATAATATCTAAGGAAATATGTACTCCTTCTATTACAAATGTGAGAGAAAACATGAAGTATTTGTCTTTCTAAATATTCTGTATTTCATTTAAGAAGATGATGTCCAGTATTCTAACGTCCTTTTCACTTATCTCCCCTTGACTAGGTGGAGTTGGCTCCTGATATTGGCCTTCAATACAAAGGAGAGCTAACGGTTGTCTTACGATACATTCCTCCAGAGGAGAGCCCTATATTCCAAGTAGAACAACCTCAAGGTAGGGTTAAAATCAATACCTCTTATCTGTCACATTGTAGATATTAGGGTTTGGATGGACTGTGTTACATATGTAGTATAATAAAAATAGGGTTTGGGATCTTTTGAGAGTTAAGAAGTACATGCTATAACATATGTGGAGAAGAAAAGTACAGGACAAAAATCCATACTTATAAGCCAGCCCTGATAGGGAGATTATTTACTGTCAGTCCAAGAGATACACGATCTTTCCCCAGGGGGAGAGATGTGTTGTGTGAGGGGATTTCTAGGAAGCTGTTCTATGGACTCATTCACAGCTACTCAGGGAGTCTAAAAAAGAAATATCTGGCATAAAATATAGAAAACAAAGGGGAATCCAGAAGAAATCTATTTGAAATTTTCCTTTTCTTCCTCCTTTCATCAGTGTCTTAGGCAGCTTCCTTTTTCTTTCCATTCATGGTCACCATTTTCAGGGCTTCCCCGTGAAAGGAACTCAGCTCTTGGTCTGAGTTTCCTCACTTCACTTGTCCATAGTTCTTTGTGGCGGGTTGAGACCCCATGTTGTTTTCCCATCTAATTTGGCAATGCAATATGGTCAGTCCTGAAAATACACATACAAATAACATTATTCAGATTGAGCAGGTAATAGTTAGGAATAAATATGTATGTACATATATGCACGTAATAACAGCCAATGAAAAAAGAGACCATTAATTTGAAAGAGAGCAATGGAAGAATACATTTTGGAGTTTGGAGGGAAGAAAGAATAGGGGAAATGATAGAATTATAGTATAATCTCTGAAAAAAGAAAAAAATTTAAGAGGGTTGTGAGGATTAAATAGGTTCATATATGTAAAGGTGGCAGTCATGTAGTGGTTATTGCTCATGTTTAGTCTATTACATCAAAATAAATATTAAAAGTGACAAGGTTTTCTCCCAACCACAAAATGTAACTGACTCTAGGTTGCACCCTCTAAACCTGACCCTTCCTGAAGCTGACAATTTATAAAAAGGGGATTATTGAATAGACCCTTTGGAAGTAAGGTTAATATATCCAAGTCATAGAAATGTCTCTCTTGCAGCTCTGGGACTTGGGTCTGGCCTTCGCAATAGAATAAGATGATGGTGCTGGCAGGATGTTTTCCATTATTCTATTCCTTTAGAATCGTTGCATTTTTCCTTTACAGAAGCTTTGTGTGTGTGTATGTCTGTATATGTATACAAACACATACATATGACAAAAAGGCTTGATTGTCAGAAAATGAAGTAGCTCTTTGTAGATGTTCTTGGTAAATTATGAAGTAGAATCTCCGATCTCCTCCACTTCCACCTCCTCTTTGCTGGTTCGTGCAGGAAAGAAGATCTTTAAAAAGGGAAAGAAGAAAGAGTCATCTGTCATCTCTGGGGGAATACTTGAAGTGTTCATCAAAGAGGCAAAGAATCTGACAGCAGCCAAATCGGGAGGCACTTCTGATAGCTTCGTGAAGGGGTAATTTTGCTCTAGCTCATCGCCCATGACACTTCCTGGGTACTGAAAGGAGCTATGATCCAGTAGACAATGGTAGTTGTGAAAGGCCCACGTTCTGCTTATTGCATGCACGTTGGAAAAGCTACCCTTACGTGTTTGCTCTTTCATCTAAAGCAATGTGAGTGTGGGACAGAGTTGCTGTTCTGGCTCTCACTGTGTCTCCAGCAGATTTCTGGAGGGCCACTGTGAGGATCGCTCTCACCCTGACTGCCCAAGGAGATTCCTTTCTAAAAAGAGAAGAAAATATGATGTTCTATGTATAATTTACTTTTATTTTTGTTTTGTTATCATTTGGTACACCAACAAAAATACTAAATACTTGCTGGTTTGCTCTGTTGGGGAAAATTGTAAAATGCAGAAAAATTTCAGCATCTTCCCTAAAGAGTGTTTGAGGCAGGCTCCAGGACTACTTGATATACATTTATTTCCATGTGGAGCAAATGACATTTTCTTGAGGGAATACTACCATTTAAATGAATATTCTTGCTCGTTCTAGGCCTTCCAAATAGCAAATAGTCTAGTTTCTGACTATTGTAGACTTTTCTCGTGTAATTAGAAGAAGCTGGGCTAAAGGAATATTTTTCCATTCATTCAAGCAAACACTCAGATGTATATGTACCACGAATTAGATGCTGATCTTTGAAAAATAGATATGATAGCTGACCTCACAGAGAACCATGAAGTAAAGCCAGTTCCCATGATGCCAAGCCATGGGATGAATCTTTGACAGAGATGTTGCCTCTTTGAAAAGTGATCCAGGCCTGATAGCAGTGCCTGAAATACTGGTACTGTGGACCCTGAGTCAGGAAGATCACAAGTTTGTGTCCATCCTGGGATACATGTAGCAGTGCCAGACCAGCAGGGGACAGAGGATGAGATCCTGCTTTTTTGTACAATCTTTTTTTTAAATTTTATTTAAAATTTTATTCATTTTATATACTGACCACAGTTCCCCCTTTCTCTTCTCTTCCTGTTCACCATCTCCTGCCTACCATCTTACCATCTACCCTATCCACTCCTCCTCCGTCTCCATTCAGAAAGGGGTAGGCCTCCCATGGGTGTATTTTCCCACAGGAAATAAGTCATACCTTTATTCTTATATGTTTTAAGTTCAGTAAACCATATATTGATGAGAGTAAGATGACTAGGGTTTCCCCATTGTTGAATTGTGTTCTTTAGCATAAAAGACACACTGTCTTTGAGTCATACTGCTACAGTCCAACTTAGGAAGCCCCGCATCCAGTTTAGGACTCTGCTCCTTACTGTCTTGTATGGTAAAAATATTGTCCCTGGCCTGTGGCTCTAACATGCCCTTCCAGGCATGAGTTAATATTGTCTGGAACAGCTTTTACATGCTCTTGTTGAGAATTTATGAAGGACAAATGATAAAGAACAGTAATTCATCCTATTTTTTAAGCACTAACTTTTCAGTGAATACTTAAATATTAAGCCAATTTAAAAATTATCCAAGGAGTTGGAGAAATGGTTCAGTAGTAAAGAGCACTGGCTGCTCTTGTAGAGGACCCAATTTCAATTCCCAACACCCACATGGCAGCTCGCAGCCATCTCTAACTCCAGACTCAGGAGATCTGATGCTATCTTCTGGTCTTCATAGGCATTGCTTGCACATGGTACATAAACATACATGTAGGGAAAACCTTCATATACATAAAAATAAATACCCTTAAAGAAAAAACTGATATATAATTTCAAAGAGCCAGAGAGCAAGCAAGAACAGATACATAGGTAATGTTATAAAATATGTAAATTACATAATTTCATATTCTCTACTTATGAACTGAAATATTTGTGACTTAAGAAAGACATTAGGGCCCACAAGATGGTTCGGCAAATAATGGGAAATGGGCCTGCCACCAAACCTAATAAGCCAATTTTGATAGCTGGAATCCTCTTGGTCATGATAACTGACTCTCACAGGTTAACCTTGGTCTTCCACATCTATGTCATGGCTTGCTCTCATACATATTTATGCACATTCAAAATAAATATTAAAAAAATTAAAAACCACTTTCTCTTACATTGAAACAGTGATTGAAGGTAACTTATCTAGGATAGATGTGGAAATATCATGTTTATCAGGGACAAAGGAGTTTTTCTATATCATTATCGTATCTTCTCCATGGACCAAGATACCTAGTTATACAGAGTTCAGCCATCCTATGCAAATCCAAGCTTATAGGGAGCTTCCTGTAACTTTTTCATAGAGGTACTTGTATTCTATTGACCAGAACCTAGGTCTGTAGCTATGTGAATTGTAAGACAGCTTTATGGTCTTTATTCTGGGGAAACATGTGTTCAAATTTAGAACCAAGGTTTTCTTTTAATGATGGATACAAAAATTGAAATAAGATAAAATGTAAGATGGTAACAATAAAAACTAGGAATTTTAAAAGAGAATAAGCGTAGAATGGAGATTGAGAAATAACAGTGTTCGCTGATTAATTTATTAATTTTTTCCCCTTTTTGGTGGTAGTGCCAGGATCAAACTCAGGTCCTTGCTCAGCAAGCACTTTGTCATTGTCCTACTTACTCATGCTGACCAATATAGTAAATGAAATACAACATGACTCAATTATCTTCTTTATCCCTGGGCCATTTACTTGTATTTTTCATAATTGTTTTATGTACTGATTCCATCTACACTCATTTTCTTCCCCAAACCATGTGTTTTGAAGGCACAAAGGTTTTTGAGACTTAGAGTTTGAACACAGTAGAGAAGACCTAGGGCACAGGTAGTCTATCAGAGAAGGGCTTCCAGGAAACATCAGTGAAAGAGTGTAGACCATGAAACAAAAGACAGAGGGAAGCAGTTTTAAAAGTTATGTTAATGGAAAGGTTATCGCTGTAGGGTTCAGTTCCACTGGGAAAGAAAGCAGCAAGAACTCCATGTAATGTTCTTTAGGAGTATCCCTTGAAGAACTGCAGAACTCATCGGCCTTTTCTAAAACCCACTGCTTGGGTTAGCCTTCAGTCCTCAGTAACTCTAGGTACTCTGAACATGAGGGAGTAAACTCATGTAAGACGGGTAAGAAGCTGAAAACATTCAGGAATTATCCACCTTAGCTGCAAATCAGTTTACAGATACATACAAACAAACAAAAACATACAAAGTCAAACAATAGTGGCTACCACCAGGGGTCTTTTCTTTACCAGATGGAGAACCAAATATTTGGAAGGGTTTGAAAAGACAAAAATTGTAATCAAAAATGGAGGAAGGGCATTTTACTATTGTAAATGTATTTACTAGACATCTCTCCAAATAAGATATCAGGGAGAGAACATCAAGAATGCATATTGTAGTCACATACAGTTACACAGAATTGTAGGAGATCCAAATGACAACTCAAAGGTTGCATTTTTACTTTCCCACCAATGTAACTGTGTTTCCTTCTGCAGCTACCTGCTTCCTGATGATAACAAAGCCACCAAGCACAAAACGGCGGTTGTCAAAAAGAGTATTAACCCTCAATGGAATCATACATTCATATTCAGCGGCCTGTATCCTCAGGATATAAAGAATGTTTGCCTAGAACTCACCATCTGGGACAAGGAAGCCTTTTCCAGCAACATCTTTCTAGGAGGTGTTCGTTTAAATTCTGGAAGCGGTAAGGAATTGAGAGAACTAGAGCTGGTGTATGACTGGGCATGGGCAACAGTGATTACTCCAGGTGTGATATGCTGTAGATTTTTATGTAGTGTGAGCTACAACTAGCTCCTGAAATAGCCCAGGTGCCTCATTCTTTTAGATGGAGATCTGATCACTGTTAAAATGTGTTTCTGTAACAACTTTGTATTCTTAGGCTTAAAGTTGAAGAAATGTTATATTTGATCCTTTCATAGAAAAATCTTCAATACATTCATATAAGGGAATTTCAAGTACTTTTTTGGGTCTTAAGGTTTTGCTTAAATGAAAATCAAGACAGGAGAGGAAGGCCTCATAAGGTTGTCTTTACTTCATCTTCCTTTCACTTGTGTCTAGTACTTCAACAATGATCAAGCAATGTGTTCTTAGTTTGCTTTCTATTGCTATGATAAAGATAACAATGTGAAGCAACTTGGGGAAAAGGGGTTTATTTCACTTTAGTGCCTACTTCATCATGAAGGTGAATCAGGGTAGGAAGTCAAGGTAGGAACATTGAAGCAGAACTGAAGCAGAACCACAGAGGAATCCTGCTTACTTGATTGCTAAGCCTGATATTTTTAATATAAGCCAGGACCACCTGCCTAAGGGGGCAAGCTGTTTCCTCCCACATCAATCAACAATCAAGAAACTGCCCCCACAGACTTGTCCACAGGCCAATCAGATGGATGCATTCCCGATGACCTGAGTGTGTCACGTTGATAGGATACTAAACACAGAATGAAAACAAATAACTCACGTCATAAAATATAACAAGGTGTGAACTAGGTAGGGAGACATCCCGGTGGTCAAATGCTTTAACACTAGAAGTGCACATGAACTAACACTGGAAGACCCCAAGTCTCTTTACCCCATATCTTAGGCCAGCCATGTGCCATGTCAACATTTTGGTTGAGAAAGTCCCCATTTATATGACACTTTTTTTTTTATAAATTAAGGATCTCGAAAAACCAAAAAAAAAAAAATTAAGGAGATCAGGGAATACATGTGTCAGTAAAATTGAAACCTCCAGGGTCAGAGAGTAGCTGTGTTTGAAATAGAGATCTTCATATCTCAGGGCATATTGTGAACTCACATTGACTTGGTTTTGATGAGTTGGTTCTATCAAAGTCAGGAGAATATGAGTCACCAGGGGCCACTCTGGTTCCTCTGTTCAACCTAAACAGAAGGAAATAATGCAGGCTTCAAAAGACTGACTCGTTTTAACACCTCTCACTAGATATGGGAACCAAGAAGAGGTCCTCAGAGATTGTTACTTGCCTTCTAGAAGCTCCAGCCCCTGTGTGAAATGTTGTGCCCCTTTTTCTCTTCTTCAGGTGTCAGTCATGGGAAGAATGTGTACTGGATGGACTCTCGAGGAGAGGAACAACGCCTTTGGCAAAGGATGATTGACAGCCCTGGGGTATCTGTAGAGGGCATTCTCATGCTGCGATCCAGCATGGCAAAATGGAGGCTCTGAAGGGATCAGTTCTCCAAGAACTACATCTCTGGTTGCCTACTGTTTTCTCTAAGCAAACACTGGGCCCTTGAATTATGTTGCCCTGTTATTTCTCACCTCTTAGGACATGAGAGGAGATATGTCAGTGTTGTGAACATCTAGGATCTTGCTGATTGTCTGAAAAGCATATCCTTCTATATGTTCCCCCACTCAGGTTTCCCTGATTAGACGATAGGAAGTGGACCCCACCATCTTGCCAACAAGCAGACTGTGCAATGGCTCATGGGCTTTATACTGACCGCAATGACAAGAGCTTACTGGAAAATATTGCTGGGCTCCTCAACTCTTTTCCAACCAAGTTACTTAAGTTTTCTTCAGTTTGAGAAAAGAAGGAAACACCAAGAAGGTAGATTGCTTAGAGACTAACAAAGAGAGAGATCTTTGTCTTCTCAGCAGATTGCCTGTAATGCAAAGAAGACATGCTAGGGGTGGTTTGGGAGAAGTCAGGCTCCTTTTGAAAGTGAAGAGAGCTCCATGATTATACACACTCACACTAAAAAAACAAAAGAAAAAACAAAAAAAAAACAAAATACAAAAGCAGACACAAACTGGAATGTGTGTAGAGAAATTAGAATGTAGGACCATCTTGTTGATAAACTAGGAATTAGAGAACTCTGTTACAAAAATTATTTCATCAAATATTAAAAGCCATTAAGTATAAGGAAATAAGAAATAAGCAATTAATTCTTATCTTTACATTTTGTTTACTAGTGAGACTAGTTAAGTGAAAAGGGAGATACTCCACTGTTTGCTGTGCTGCTATAGGAAAGAGCTAGGAACTCCATGTTCTCTCTTTCATTTTCTCTTTACCCAAGTAATTACTGCTTTCTTAAGCTATTACAATGACAAGTAACAAACCACCCCAAAAATCAATGACTTAAAATGAAAATCAATTTTTTGGGTGTCTATGAAGGTTGGCTAGGAGAACTCTGTTTTTTCCTTATAAGCCCGAGGGTCTAAATCAGGTACTTATTTCTCAATCCTCATTAGACCAAAAGAATAGCCTGAGTATGGTGATAGCAGAGGTGTACTTGGATAAGTCCCACTGCTCAAGCACATAAGTGTCTTGTACCTCATTGGTCAAAAGGAAGCCATATTGCTAATACCAAAATCAATAGAAAAGGAAATATGCCTTGCCCAATGACAAGAGTGAAGGTTCAAGAAAGGATGGTGAAAGAGAGACAAGTAGTTGAATGTACTCTACGTCTTGTCATTTATGTGCCTAAGCTACCAAATTTAGAAGCAAAGTCAGGTAAATCCAGAAAGGATGCCAAGTCTGGTTCTTTATTTTGTGGGTTACAACCTTGCAGTCCAGAGAACTGAAATAATTTGTCTACGGTCGTGTAGAGGCTGTGACTGAATCTGGACAGTTCCTAGGCAACTTTGACGTGACTCTATGCTTATCAAGGTGGATAGAAGATGACATGTCAAAGAAAGTAGATCATGGTTTGATTATGTAAGCATAAACATACATAGTCTATGCCAGGTGTGGTGGGTTACACTTGTAATTCCAGCACTTTGAAGGTAGAGGTGGGAGGATCAGGAGCCCAAGGTATGCCTTGGCTACGTAGAGAATTTTAAGCTATCCTGGGCTTATCTCAATGGCACCTCATGTACCAAAATATGTATGCTCCAGATGTTATGGAGTCAGATTCAATCCCCCATAGCTCATTTCTTCATTTGAATACATGTAAACATGCAAACCCTTTAAAATATAGCAAATGAATTTTAGTAGTAGAACTAAAACCATGTTCAGATTCATTCCACAGAGTAGTTGCAAGTTTATAGGTATGTTTTTGAAATTTGAAGACTAATTTAAGAATCTATTTAATATTCTTCATAGTAAGGAAACACACAAACCATTTAAGCATTATTCAAAAAGAGACCATCTGTAGAAAACTTCACCTATCATAGCTCAATAAATACAGTACTTCTTAAGAATTTACACACCATTATTCTGTCCTTCTCAAAAGCAGGAAAAACCTATATGCTTGGTACTATTTCCTGGATCATGAATAATAAAAACCCAGAGACAGATATTGGGGTGCAAGGTGAAGATCAGAAGGTAAAAATAAGCCACTGGAAGCCAGACAGTGGTGTCACACACTTTTAATCTCACGATTTGGAAGACAGAGGCAAATGGATCTCTGTGAGTTCAAGGCCACCCTGGGCTACACAAGATCAATACAGAACCAGATGGTGGTAACTCACACCTTTAATCCCAGCACTAGAGGGGAAAATAAGATGGGAGGAGACAGGCTCAGGGCTCAGTCTGCAGTTGCCCAACTTTAGTAGAGGTAAGAGGTAGTGGCTTGGTTGTTTTGCTTTTCTGATCTTCAGACAAGCTTTATTTATTAAATCATAAATAGAACATCAGTATAATTTCCCACATTGGAAAATAAATTGTCTTCAAATGTGATGGGACTCAAACACTATTCAGTGACATTTAGGGGATGTGAGAAGCTGATGACGGTGAAGCCTGTCTCTGGAGTGTATACAACAAAGTAGATTTATTCACTAAGAAAATGTGACTAAATGATTTTTAAATTTACAACTTAAACTCAAGAAAAGCATGAATCTTCGTGTCAGGTCAAATTCAAAGCAATTCTCTGTACAATGGTTTCATGATATCCTGTGTCTAACTGGATATTTCTATAAAACAAACCCCACATATACAAAAAAAGATCAGAAACCCACTCTCGTTGCTCCTGGAAACAAAAGCAAACACCTTAAGATCATTCTCTTTTTCTAAATGTACATACAAAACAACAGTTTAAAATATAAGTGGGATGTGTTGGTAGATAGCTGGAATCCTAGCATCTGGGAGACTAATTCAGGAGGACCACAAGTTCAACATCAGCCTAGACTACAACAAGAGCCTATGTCAGAAGGAAAATATTCTATGAACGGCATAGAATTCAAGAGCTTAAAAACTATGAAGAGCCTTGTCCACCACTTCCACATGTCAGTGTCAGGCTTTTCTATGCCTGTAGAGTACTGCTTCATAGCAGTCCACTGAATATGTTCAGCTGGTATTAGCAGAAGCCACAAGAAATATGGGTAAAACATCTGTGCTCAATGGCTTCTCCAAGCAATCTTTTCTTTTTAAAAACACTTTGAAATTCAAAATGAGATATATATTTTACTCAGCCCTCCACTTTCATACATCTTCCCTACAGAAGTAGATACATGTATTTCTTGCTCCTTTTTTGCCCTGAAGCAAAATAAGTCAAGAAATCATATTGAGCCTACTTCTTGTGTTTCCTCGTCTCTGTGATATTACCCAAAGCCGAACTAACATCACTGCTTTCCATGACTATTTCAGTAGTCTCCTAGCTTTAATCATTTTGAATTGCTTATTATTATTTATTGTGTGTATCTGTGATGCATGTGTTGAATGTACATGTGGAGGTCAGAGAACAGCTCTGTGGACTCCTCTCTTTCCATCTTCACAGTTGACCTGAAAATAAAATACAAATTATTGTATGTGGTCCAGAATATGAAGACCACTGCCTTTTCTCTAGCATATCCCAAGCTGTGCCTCCCCTCCCCATCCCCATCCTCCCTTTCTCTTAAGCCACCTTGTGGACTTTTTTTTTTTGTTCTCATTAATCTAATCCCCATAAATCTTCCAGGTCTTAACTGCTACTTCCTCAGGAAAACCTTCCTGATCGTGTGCTAAGCTAGGCCACAGAAACTTGCTTTCATTTCCCCTCCATGGCACCCATCACAATTACATTAAATTATTCATGTAATGAAACTTTTCATGCCCATGTGTACTGTCTCTTCACTTAAGATTCATAAGGGCAGGTGCAATACATTTTCATAGCAGTATCCCCAGTGCTTGGCTGAGAATAGGTGATCAAAGAAAAACAAAATAGCTCCACAGAGCATTACATAAGTAAGCAGTTTTTAAAGCTACTCTTTCGAAGTGCGAGGGGAAGGAGGAGATAGAGCAAGGGTGGATAGGGACTTGCATGTCTTAACCAGGGATTTGGGTCATTGGCTGAATGAAATGGGAACTACTGAGAGTTCTGAGCCAAAGAATGGTAAACTAGAATGTGTTTCAACAGCATCCCCCTAGCTGCTGTATCCAGGACATGGTGAAGAGAGATCAGCTTGCAACACTCAGTCTATTTTCAACTACAAGTAACAAAAAATACCCTTAAGATTATATAAGAGTGTAACTGGATTATCATTCGTAAGCCTGTAGGGAGGGCTTTTATTCTAGTTTGCACAGCTGTGATTTGCAGGCTGTTTTCCCCTGGATTAAGATTTCTGATTCTTCATCACTGTTATAGGTATAACGCTGATGATTATTAAGATATCTGCATGAAAATTGAAGAAGGGAGAGAATGTTGGCATTTTTCTATTTAGTATATAGCCTGTAAGTGCCAAATGCTCATATATTTTCTTTTTTTAATTTATTAAAAATTTCCACCTCCTCCAATCCTCCCATTTACCTCCCACTCCCCTTCCCACTCCCTCTGCAGTCCTAAGAACAGTCAGGGTTCCCTGCCCTGTGGGGAGTCCAAGGTCCTCCCCCCTCCATCCAGGTCTAGGAAGGTGAAAATGCTCATATTTTTATCCAATGTTTTAACACAAGAAGAAACCTGTCTATGTTTTCCTTTTTCTCTAAATGAGGCTGAAATGAATGCACACAATTACAGTAAAGTGTAAGTCAGTAGACTCCGCTGGGAGGTCAGAGAACCAGATGTGTGTCATCTCTGCTGTTAATACACTCATGCCAATAACAGGAATCCTATTATACTTGCCACTGAATTTTTTACTTACCGAGATTTTATTTGGGCATCAGAGAGTTCACACTTGTTTGTGAAAATGCCTAGGAATTGATGAACCATAACACTTCAATTTCCTTCATTCTCTTTTAGAAACAACTAAGAAAGGAAGTCATTCCATCAAAAGCAGTCGTGTCTGTCACTCAGAGTTGGACTGTATAGTTGAGAGTAAGAGTGAGAAGTGTGACTGTGTCTTCTCTTCGTAAATGGATATTTTAAAAGAGAGATTATTCCCAGTTGACATAGAGAAAGGGACATCTAGACTTTTTTTCACTCTTTCTGGTGCTCCTCAGGTTGATGGAGTACTCACAGAGGTTTAGGAGATCCCTTTGCTGCTTTTTTGCATATAGGTTTCTGGAAAAATCATTATTCAATTAAATTATTTTCTGGAACCTCAGAACCCATATTAACAAGACTACTCATAAAACATACGAACTATCACAGCCATGTGAAGAGCAAGGTACCCTGGCAGCTTTCCAAGGTCCCAAGAGGTAACAAGCATTACTGAAAGTATAATGAAGTAGAGAACTGCTCTGACGAAGAATATGGTATTAACAGAAAAAAAAAACCTATAGCAGCTGCTTTAGTATATAGATGAGGCAGAGATCCTGTCCCTGAAGAGCAATTCATGAGTAGTAAATTGCTTTCTAAGGACAGTTGTAGGACAATGGGGTTGTTTTGATGACTATGATTTACCAGTTTGGTCCAGACATAAATTGCTAGGAATAAAGGAGAAAGAGGGGCTTGCCTTCCTTCAGGGATTCCTTTGTATCTCTTCCATCAGTAAAGTGTGCCTCAATATAAATGTCAGGCAAATATTTAAGGAGGATACCAAGGCCATAAAGTGATGGGGCACAATTGCAACCCTATCTACTCAGGATGCTATGGCAGGAGGATCACAAGTTTGGGGCCAGCTTGGATAACTTAGGAAGGCATTGTCTCAAAAAAAATTTTTTTTAAGACATGAGCTGGAGCTCCGTGTTAGAGCCCTTGCCTCACATGTGTGAGACCCTGGGTTCAGTCTTCAGCATCAACATTAAATTCAATTGATCTGAGAAATACATCACTTCATCAGTTCTGTGAATGCACTGGGTCTCCCATTCCTGGAGTACGCATTGTACTGATGAGCAAGCCAAGATTTTCTCTGGCACCTATAGATGAGTTTGCGGGTTTAGTGGATTTCAGAAGAAAGGCACATTTTCAATGTCTCATGAACATCTTTGAATCACTGGGCCAGAGTCAGACCTGCACTTGAGGAAAAATAAAAAAAGGCGGTTTTCTCAATTTTGTTACAGACTGAACCATCTATCCACATGTTCATTCGCTTCCCAAGGTACCCTTCCAAATTTTTTCCTGGTCAAAAGTTGACCTATTTTGCCTGTTTATATTTAGTAGATTTTAGTTCTTAGAGAAAATTTGGGTTTACAGAACAGCTGTGTGGAAGTTACAGAGCATTTTAATATATACTGTCCATTTCCATAGTTTCTCTAGTTGCCCCCTTCTATCAGTGTGGCACATTCTTTAGAACTGATGAGACAATATTTGGGCATTATTTTAAACTTAAGGTACTGCTTTATAACAAGGCCCATGCTTTGTGTTTTAGAGTATTGCCTGCCCTGATAAATGCATAAACACAGTAAAGACTCCTTGTAGACTTGTTTCTTTTGCTTAGCAATATGCATTTAAGTTTCTTTCCTGTCTTTTTGTGATGTGATACTTTAATGTTTCCTGTTGTAAGTGCACTTAATATGATATCAATGCTCTTCACAAAATTTGAATTATAATATATATTTATATGTATTTAAGTTTCCTTTTAAGTATAAGACAATCAAAGTATAGAATCAATGTTTTAATCTCAATAGATGATAAGTTGGCGCTCCTTTGTCTATTTTGTTATTGTTGGCTACAAAGTTCCTATTGGCTTACCTTAACATGTATAGCACAAAATTAGTAATGATCCTATTTAAATGTTGAATATGTTTGTTTGTAAGCTTCTTAATGGAGTTCTTATGCTAGACTAAAGCTGTATGCTATCTTGTACATTATGCAAATGATAATGTATTGTTCATTAAATTCACTTTCCAACATCTCTAACATTGTGTCTTCCAAGTCATCTGAGTTCTGGAAGATGGATTGTATGTCCTTGAAGACTGATTATGTGCCATCTAGTCTTACTGTTCTTATACTTATTTGTCTTTGAAGACATGAACATTTGCTGAGCTGACATGGAATAGATAAACATGACGTTTCCATTTTGAAGGTAAAGTGGTGCTGGACAATTCTTATCCCTGCTTAGTATTACATCTGCCCCCTGCTTTGGTTTTTTCCTAACTTATCTCCTCCAGCTGGACCCTGGCATTCACACTCATTTTGTCTTATCCTCAATAAATTAAAGCTTAACCTGTGATCTCATGTACAAAAATAATCAAGGTCTTAACAAAAATAATAGGACTAATGCAGCCCTTAGTTTGGAAAGTAGAGAGATGTTATTTTCCTATAGTGTGACTGTACCACATACTTAGACTCAAAGAACACCTTACATGCCTTTGGCCAAGAAATTCATTTTATGATGAAGAATATGCACCTGTGGGCTCATGTTATGAAATTTATTAGTCTTACCACATCATTCCAAAATAGTTGCTTTGATGTCTTTCTCAAAGCTCAGTATCTAAAACAACTGATAAACATTTACTGAGGATGAAGAAATAACTTCATGATACAGTGTGTACCTTAAACAAGAGACACATATATGTGTTTGTGTGTGTGTATATATATATATGCATGTACACCATATCTGTGTATTTATGTGTTTACCATATATGTGCCATATATATATGGCATTGTCTCTCAGAACGCCAAAAAGCATGGGTGAAGGACCATGATGTAGAGCTGTGAATGACTCCTCTTATTTTTAAACCTAATTGACTACTAAAGAAATGTCCTTTACTTATTTCCATAAGCTTGACTTCAGTGAGCCTATGTGTCCTGAATACATGCCACTCAGTTGATCTGGGTAAAGAATGGGAGAGTGGCTATTGAAAGGAGATTAGGTTGTTCACACACAGGGATACAAGGAGAAATGGGTAACCAGGCCAGGGGGTTGTCTAAGGATAACTCTTCCTAGCACTGTGATCTATAATTCTGACCAGTGGAAACTCCAAGCAAACAATCAAAACAGATCCACTAAGAAGCATACATTCTAGAAATGAAAGGTTGGATTCATCATCTGGGTAAAGCGATCAATGTAGCTGAAGTGCTGGGAAAGATTCAAAGAGAATCTAAATGACATATGAACTTTCATC
This sequence comes from Microtus oregoni, assembly GCF_018167655.1. NCBI lineage: Eukaryota > Metazoa > Chordata > Mammalia > Rodentia > Cricetidae > Microtus > Microtus oregoni. Next base: position 1,552,668 of record NW_024544601.1, read on the forward strand.
TCATGACTAGTCACAGAAATGAGACTGAAGCACATAAATTTTACTTTAATTAGCTTCTTCTCCCCAAATGGATTGTCTCCTCGCTATATTGTATGGAGAAAAACTGTGGTAGATAAAGTTTTAGAGCTCATATGGGAATATGACAAACTGATATTGCCCTTCTCTGAGAGTAGTTGTGAGACTAAACATTTTTTTTAAAGGGAAAGATGTTAAATTGAACTTCATGAACCATATGCTCTTCGTCACAATGACTCCTCTCTGCTGCTCTAGCATGAAAAGAGCTATAAACAATATGTGAAAGAACGTGTGTGACTGTGTCTCAACTAAAAGTTTCCTAGCAAAATCAGATGGCCAGCCTGTGGGCTGTAGTCTGCTGAGTCTTGGAGTACATGATGGTGAAATTATGGGATTCCTGTCCTGAGGAATGAGATTTTATTTGGACAAAAAAAAAAGATGCCACAAACTTTCAAAGTATTTTCTTCCAGCATTTTAAAATGTAAAGTTCATTATTGTTATCTGCCATTGCCCTGCAGTGTATCAGTACATCAGAATATTTTCCTTTTGAGCCCACAGCAGATTGATTGATAGAAATACTAAAAGAACAAAAAAGTAGAGTAGGTGTGAAGGGTTCAAAGGAAGAACTGTGTTGGGTAGTTTGGTTTGTCCCACCACATCCACTCTCTAAAGCTTCCCAGACTTTTGTGCTTTGCTCCTTTACCCTCTGGGTTTTGGTTGGTTTGGAACAGTTTCAGCCAATAGCAGGAGCTCAGAGAACAGGAGCAGCAATGTTAGGCTTTTATTTCCAGTGCTTTCTTCCTACTGGCCCAAAGATTGTGCTTCTCTACTGCTGTTCTCTATGACTTCTGAATCTATACACACAGTTCTTTTTAGCTTCCCACAATCAATCATGCCCTCTTCTTGCCCTTTAGGCCTGCAATAGATGTTTCTTGGTGCTGCTGGCTTGGAATGCTCCCAAACCTCTTATTGAGTTCGTTTTCTTATGCCCACATCCTTGCAAAATAATCCTTTCAATATGCCTTCTTTAATTCCCATTTCAGTCTGTTGTGTTTCCCACTAGGACCTTGACTGAGAAGGATGTTGTTAATTTAAAGACACTGTTACTTCAGAGATGTTAAAATCTGAAAAGAAATCTGTACCTTAAGATCAATGAACTATACCATTTGGTATTGCATGCCTGATAAATGAATGAATCAATGAGTTACTATCAGTCAGTAGGGCAGTGTGGTTTTATCAATTTATGTGTTATACAGAATGAATTTGAAAAATCAGAATCAACACAGCTCCTTGCTAACTACTTAGATGCTGTCTTTGGGCGTTGTTTCTGGAAACCAACAAAAAAGATCTCAGGACTCCTAGTTGTTAGACCAGAAGCAAAAACCTTAAAAGGTGATTGAGTGATACCATTTCTTAAGAGATCATTCCAAAGCAAATGCTTCCAACGATACTTTTCCTTTCTGTGAAATGGTAGTAGGGACTGCATAGGGATCCAAGGAAGCCTTGAGCAAATGTGTAAAGAGCAGATGGAATCCTGAGTGAATGTGCATGTACTGTTTGACTTGAGCACCTCAAGGAATCCAAAGTCTCTATGATAGTGCCCAAAGCCTTCCCAGGGTGATGCTCAGAGGGATGGCAAAGCTTTCCTCTGGTCTGAGTTTGAGAGTGGACAGTATGTGCAAGTATAAGTGTTTCTGAATGATTGACTAGTCTGCAAAAACTAACTACTGCAGCTTCCTCCTCTCCAACGACTGCAACCTGAGACTGTTCTCCTATGGAAACCAGCTAATTTCTCCTCCCATGTTGTGCATAATAAACATGCTGATGTTCTGGATTGTTGAATAGTCAGGTATCCTCCGTCAGAGGTGCACATTCCACCTGGTCCCAGCTTTTCTATATATGTGCTTGTTAGTGTATCTGTCATTTCTTCTTTCCCCAATGCCCCTCCCAGGACAGATCAAGTCCTAGCAATGCAGGACCTGTCAAGATGGTTACTTGTGTCTATAAAAACTATATTCTAAGCTTTCTGGAGAAGAACAGTTCAGCAGCATGGGAGCACATCAGATTCCTCAGGGGGAGGTTACACTCATAGCCACTGCCTTATGCGGTGACAGATATATTATGATCAAGGGTTTTTTTTTTTTTGGTTTTTTCGAGACAGGGTTTCTCTGTAGCTTTGGTGCCTATCCCGGAACTAGCTCTTGTAGACCAGGCTGGCCTCGAACTCCCAGAGATCCGCCTGCCTCTGCCTCCCGAGTGCTGGGATTAAAGGCGTGCGCCACCACCGCCCGGCTTCAAGGCTTTTTTGAATTTATTTTTTAAATTTCATTCTACATTCCAAGCACAGCTCTCCCTGCACCCCTCCTCCCTCTCCCAGCAGCCCCCCCCCCATCCACTCCTCCCAATGGCTAAGGGCTACCATGGGGAGTCAACAAACTCTGGCACATTAAGAAGTCTCCTAGCAATAGTGGCCAAGGCTTTCTCACAGACATGGTCTTCTTTACTGCCATCACTTCTCAGACATTATTTACTTCAGACTGTCTATCTTGAATTTAGAAACCCTCTAGCAAAGCTGCACATGTCATATTACAGAAAACTAGTAATGATGATGGCTACTCAATCCAAAGCAGAAGCAGCTGTACCTTTGAAAAAGTCTATTGCATTTCCTCCTTAATTTACAACTTCCTGGTTGTTCATATGGAGATAAAGGAACAAGTATCTCACACCTAGCCCTCCTCAGTGTTTCTTAGAGTGCTAATCCTGGATAAGATGAAGTGTTTTCACCAGAAGTTAAATCAATGTGCTGATTCCTTCATTGAGAAAATTTTGCTATCAAAACTTCCAGCTGAACAATGTAATAGTTGTTGACATCTTTAATACCTGCTCAGGGGCAAGCTCTATAGCTTCTTTTCTTAGATTATTTCATTGCATTTAGTTATTCTTTCAAGGGGGACACCCACACGCCAAAGCACACTTGTGGAGGTCAGAAAATAAGTTACAGGAATCAATTCTTTCTTACCAACATGTGGGAATGAGTAATTGAACTCGGGTCGTTAGGCTTGGTGAAAAAACTTTATCTACTGAGCCATCTTGCAGAGCCTCCTTATCTTGATGACCCATAATAAGTGGTTCAGGATTTAGCAACAAATAGGATGACCAAACTGTGAGAAGCTTTTGTCTAGAGCGTTTTGGAACTCAGTTCTTTCAGAAGTCTACATCACTGCCACTTAACATTTTCCCCTTTATGGTTTTAAAAAAGAAGCAAATGTTTTCTCTCTAAATCTAGCAGTTCGTGCTTTATGGGGCACAGGCCTGCAATCATTGCTACTCAGGAGTCTAGGTCACAAGGATCACAAGTTCAAGGCCAATCTTCACTACAGACTGAGTTCAAGGACAATCTAAGAGAATTTAGACAGACAATGTCATAAAATAAACAGGAATGTACAACCACCAGTAAAATTGATTCTGATTAAAGAATCTAGGGCTTGGAGGTGTAACTCATTTGATAGAGTTCTTGTTTAACATACCCAAAAGTCTGGATCCAATAGTCAGCACTGTATAAGCAAGAATGATGTGTATCCATATAAATTCCAACATTCAGGATGTAGAGTCAGATCCTAGCTATAATGGATTATTAAAAATTGCTGCAGGATCCCTGGTAGCAGCAGGCAGCAGAAATGCTGCAGGTCCCCAAGTGGTGGCAGGCAGGGTTTGGTGGGTCCCAAGAGCAGCCAGTCCCAGGCAGGGACAGCACACAAGACCACGTGTCAGGTCACTGAAGGTGACTGGTCCACAGCAGCGAACCTTGTGGTGGTGGTGGGCAAGAGACAGACAGATAGGCACACCATGTAGAGTGAGGTTGGATATTTATTTAGTGGTTATGGATATGGAAGGGAAGGGATAAGGGGAGAAGAACAGAGAGGCAGAGAGAGAGACAGACAGAGACGAGAGAGAGAGAGAGAGAGAGAGAGAGAGAGAGAGAGAGAGAGAGAGGAGAGACCGAAGCTGCCTCTCAAAGAGGGAGCTGGAAAAGAGAAAGAGAGAGAGAGACTAAGGCTGCAAGCTGGAAGGAAGATGTGCCTGCCTCAGTGAATGGGGGAGGGAAAGGGCATGGCTTGTCTCTTAAAGAGACAGGACAATCATTACACTGGCCAACATGGGCTAGATGAGACTATTTCAAACAACAACAACTGTAAAAGCTAGATTCCCACATTTCTCTGCCTTTAGCCTAAGAAGAAATGAGTGCTACATTTGAAATGAGTTGAGTATAATTCTAGTGGTGTAAGTATAGACACTAAGCACTGTCCAAGGCAGAGAAGCACTAATTAGTGTTCCTCCGAAGGAAAAACACCCCCAACCTCCTCACTTCACATGAAACAGGATACAATGAACATTCCCTTGGAAGTTGTTTCTTTGTGTCATTTTGGTTTGGTTTTTCTTTTCATTGTTTTAGGGTTTTTGTTTCTTTGTTAGAGACAGGGTTTATCTTGTAGCCTTGGCTGCTGTGGGAGCACATTCCACTCCTTCAACCAATAGCATTTAAGATACCAGCTCACTTGGGTATAGTCTCTTATACTGTAAATGCACTTGGGTGGAGTTTCTTATACTGTAAATATAACTGTAAAGTGCGTGCTCTCTCTCTTGCTTCTGGCTCTCCAGCTGCTAGACTGTTCCTGTTCCCCATTCATGCAGAGTATGTTATCTAGGACAGTGATCTGAAAGTTTCCCCTAAATAAATAACCCTTTATTATTCATAATTCTGAATAAATAATGACTATTTGTAGATGTCTGTAGACCAGGCTGGCCTTGAATTCTCAGAGATCTGCCTGGCTCTGGCTCCCGGAGTCCTGAGATTAAAAAAAATGTGTGCCACCACTGCCAGGCAACCCTTGGAAGTTATTTTATATGGATGTGCTGTCTGCCTACAGCATACTACATCATCATCCCTGAGCATCAGTAGTTTATAAAATGTCTCAAGCTGTCCCAATGAGCACGCAAGGTTAACACAAAAAGGCGTTGAGATGATGTCAGGGGTATAGACCCATATTTCTACATGGTATGGTGCCCAGAATTTCAGGCCATAGTTTGTAACTGCCATATAGGAGGTGTTCAGTCATCTAGCCTGTTACCATCCCTAACAAAGGGTCAGGATGTTGTTCTGTTCCTTCTTTGTAATTTGGAAGATACTTGAAAAAGGAAGTTAATACAGCCTATGTGACAGACCTAGCATACGAAGCAGGAAGATAGAAAGACATGACAGAGCAGGCATAGGTAGATAGGGACATGACCACAGCCAGTTACCTGGTTACCTAGGAAACAGAATGCTATTGAACTTCCCCCTCAGTTTATGTTTTGGTATATAAGGCTGTTTGGAGAATAAACACAGGGAAAATTTCAGAATGTGAACTCGGGATTTCATGAGGGAATCACTGAGAATCTCTCTCCCAATATAGCCATGTGAGTTGTGTCTTAACCTCCCCTCTGGTCTGGAGAAATAATTTAGGGGCAAGGTTGGCACCAGACACCAACACAGGGGTACGATGGTTGTAGGTCTTTTGCTCCAAACACCTGCTCTCTGAGTAGAGGCACTTAGGGTGCTGCTGTGTTTCTGTTGCTTGAAATCCCAGTATAGCACTAATGATGGTGAAAAGTAAGTAAAGCATGGAGAAGAGGAAATATTTGTGATTTCTGGGGATGACTAATTGTGAGTGCATTGTTAGTATTTGGATGTTTTGACTGCAAAGCACACTTAACAGTGACCATGGACAAGTGTCAGATGGCAAAGCACAGTTAACGGTGACCAAGGACAACCATGGAAAAGTATCAGATGGCAAAGCACAGTTTAAAGTGACCACAGACAAGTGTCAGACAACAATGCACAGTTAACAGTGACCATGGACAACCACAGACGAGTGCCATACAGCAAAGCACAGTTACCAGTGACTACAAACAACAACGGACAAGCGTCAGACTGAAAAGCACAGTTAACAGTGACCACGGAAAACAGTTAGATGGCAAATCATAGTTAACAATGATCATGAACAACCACAGACAAGTGTCAGATGGAAAAGCACAATTACCAGTGACCACGAAAAACCTAGGACAAGTGTCAGACAGCAAAGTAGAGTTAAGTGAACAGTAACCATGGACAACTGTCAGATGGCAAAGCAAAGTTAAAAATGAACACGGGCAAGTGTCAGATGTCAAAGCACAGTTAACAGTGAGCACAGACAAGTGTCCGACTGCAAGGAAAAGTTAACTGGGATCACAGACAAGTGTCAGATGGCAGAGCACACTTAAAAGTGACCACAGATAAGTGCCATACAGCAAATCATAGTTACCAGTGACTACAAACAACCACTGACAAGTGTTATATGGGAAAGCACAGTTACCAGTGACCACAGAAAACTGTCAGATGGCAAAGCATAGTCACTGAGTGATTTCTTTCTAATCTGTTGCGTTCATTGGTTAATTAATAAAGATACAGCCTTGGCCCATTTGATAGGCCAACCCTTAGGTAGGCCGAGTAAACAGAACAGAATGCTGGGAGAAAGAAGCTGAGTCAGACAGTCGCCATGATTCTCCCACTCCAGACAGACTCAGGTTAAGATCTTTCCTGGTAAGCCAGCTTGTGGTGCTACACAGAATATTAGAAATGGGTTACATCAATATGTAAGAGCTAGCCAATAGGAGGCTAGAACTAATGGGCCAGGCAGTGTTTGAAAGAATACAGTTTCCGTGTAATTATTTCGGGGCATAAGCTAGCCATTCGTACAGCCTGGTGCCAGGAACATAGCCCCGCCACTCATATTACAACAGTTACAAGTGACCACAGAAAACCACGAACAATTGGAACAATTGTCAGAGGGCAAGACAGACTAACTGTTGACAATAGGCTTATGTTGAATCACAAAGAAAAGTTAACAGTTACCATGGAGAACTGTCAGATGGCAAAACACAGTTAACAGTGACCACAGAGATGTATCACATTGCAAAGCAAACTTACGAGTGACAACCAACAAACACAGACAGGTGTGAGAGGTAAGCACATTTCAAAGTAACATGGAAAACCACGAACAATTTTCAGAGAGCATGACATAGTTACTGGTGAAACGGACATGTGTGATATAGTTATCAATGACCACGGAGAAATGTCAGATGGCAAAACACAGTTAACAGTGACCACAGAGAAGTTTCATCCTGCAAAGCAAATTTACAAGTGACCACGAACAACCACGGACAAGTGTGAGAGGTAGGAACAGTTACAAGTGACCACGGAAAACCACGAACAATTGTCAGAAGGCAAGACACAGTTACTGGTGACAACAGACATGTGTGAGATGGCAAAGCATAGTTAACAGTGACCATGGAGGACTGTCAGATGCAAAACAAAGCTAACAGTGACCACAAAAAAGTGTCATACTGCAAAAAAAAACTTACCAGTGAGAAGGAACAACCACGGATAAGTGTGATAGGTAAGCATAGGTACAAGTGACCACGGAAAACCATGAACAATTATCAGAGGGGAAGAAACATTCACTGGTGACAACGGACATCAGTGAGACAGCAAAGAATAGTTAACAATGGCCATGGAAAACTGTCAAATAGCAAAGCACATTTAACAGTGACCTAGAGATGTATCACACGGGAAAGCAAACTTACCAGTGACCACGAACAACCACGTACAAGGGAGACAGGTAAGGACAGTTACAAGTGACCATGGAAAACCACGAAAAATTGTCAGAGGACAAGACAGAGTTACTGGTAACAACGGACAAATGTGATATGGAAAAGCATAGTTAACAGTGACCACGGAGAACTGTCAGATGGCAAAGCACAGTTAATAGTGATCACAGAGAAGTATCACATTGAAAAGCAAACTTACCAGTGAACATGAACAACCATGGATAAGTGTGATAGGTAAGCACAATTATACATTACCACAGAAAACCACGAACAAATGTGAGAGGGCAAGACACAGTTACTGTTTAGCACAGACATGTTTGATATGGCAAAACATAGTTAACAGTGACCAAAGAAAACTGTCAGATGGCAAAGTGCAGTTAACATTGACCATGGAGAATTATACCACTGAAAAGTAAACTTACCAGTTTTCACGAACACCACGGACAATTGTGAAAATGTTAAGCACAGTTACAAGTGACTATGGAAAACCATGATCAATTGTCAGAGGCCATGTAACAATTACTAGTGACAATGGACATGTGTGAGATGGCAAAGCAGAGTTAAAAGTGACCACAGAGAAATATCATAATACAAAACAAACTTACCAGTGACCACGAACAAGCATGGACAAGTGTGAGAGGTTAGCACACTTACAAGTGGCCACGGGAAACCATGAACAATTGTCAGAGGGCAAGATACAGTTACTGGTGAAACGGACATATGTAAGATGGCAAAGCATAGTTAAAAGTGACAACAGGCCAGGAGGTGGTGGCGCATGCCTTTAATCCCAGCACTTGGGAGGCAGAGGCAGGTGGATCTCTGTGAGTTTGAGACCAGCCTGGTCTACAAGAGCTAGTTCCAGGATAGGCTCCAAAAACACATAGAAACCCTGTCTCGAACAGTGTTCATGAAGAAGTATCATACTGCAAAGCAAACATACCGGTGACCACAAACAATCACGGACAAGTGTGAGAGGTAAGCACAATTACAAATGACCACTGAAAAACACAGTTGTTAGAGGGTAAGACTCAGTTACTGGTGACAATGTACATGTGAGATGGCAAAGCATAGTATACAGTGTAAACAGAGAAATATACTTCAAATCAAACTTACCAGAGACCAGGAAGACCATGGACAAGTGTGAGAGGTAAGGACAGTTACAAGTAAACATGGAAAACCACGAACAACTGTCAGAAGTCAAGACACAGATACTGGTGACAACAGACATGTGTGAGATGGCAAAGCACAGTTAAAAGTCACCACAGAGAAGTATCACACTGCCAAACAAACTTATCAGTGACCACGAGGAACCATGAACAAGTGTGAGAGTTAAGCACAGTGAGAAGTAACCAGAGAAAACCACAAACAATTGTTGAGGGAAAGACACAGTTACTGGTGACAACAGACATGTGTGAGATGGCAAAGCGTAGTTAAAAGTGACCATGGAGAACTGTCAGAGGGCAAAACATAGTTAACAGTGACCACAGAGAAGTATCATACTGGAAAGCAAACTTAGCAGTGACGACGAATTACCACGGACAAGTGTGAGAGGTAAGCACAGTAACAAGTGACCACGGAAAACCACAAAAAATTGTCAGAAGGCAATACACAGTTCTGGTAACAACAGACAAGGGTGAGACGTAAGCTCAGTTACAAGTGACCACAGAAAACCACGAACAATGTAAGAGGGCAAGACACAGTTACTGGTGATAATAGACATGTGTAAGATGGCAAAGCATAGTAAACTGTGTCCACAGAGAAGTATCATATTGCAAATCAATCTTACCAGTGACCAAAAGCACCACGACAAGTATGAGATGTAAGCACATTTACAAGTGACCACGGAAAATCACGAACAATTGTCAGAGGTCAACACACAGTTACTGGTGACATTTGACATGTGTAAGATGGCAAAGCAGAGTTAAGAGTGTCCACGGAGAACTGTCAATGGTAAAATACAGTTAACTATGAAAATAGAAGTATCGTACTGCAAAGCAAACTTACCAGTGTCCACGAAAACCACAAGGGTATAAGGTAAGCGCAGTTACAAATTACCACGGAAAATCATGAACAATTGTCAGAGGGCAAGACACAGTTACTGTTGAAAACGTACAGGTGTGAGAGTTAAACACAGTTGTAAGTGACCATGGAAAAAGACGAAAAAATGTCTGAGGGCAAGACACATTTACTAGTGACAACAGACATGTATAAGATGGCAAGGCATACTTAAGAGTGACCACAAAGAACAGTCAGATGGCCAAACACAGTTTACAGTTTTCACAGAGAAGTATCTAACTAAAAAGCAAAATACCAAAGACCACAAACAACCACAGAAAAGTGTGAGAGGTAAGCACAATGACAAGTGACCACAGAAAACCACGAAATACTGTCAGAGGGCCAGACACAGTTACTGGTGACATCATACATGTGTCAGATAGCAAAGCATAGATAAGAACTGTTACGGGAGGTCCTCCCACTCCTCCAGCCTATCACCGCTGAGATACCAGCCCATTGGGGCGTGGTCTCTCTTCCTTTAAAAAAGCGGCCACTTCCCTCTCCTCTCTCTCTTCACTTCCTGCTCCGCCGGCGACTAGACTCCCTTCCTGGTTGCGCATAGGGCTGACAGTGATCTGTAAGTTTTTTCCCCTTTAAATAAATACCACCCTATTAATCATAATTCCAAACTGGTGTGGCATTGTTTATGACTTACGCCTTCAGTTGGCGCCCAACGTTTGGTTTTAGAACCTCTCCTTTCCCTGCTCGGCTGCCGGCCGCGAGTTTGGCTTGGTGGGAGCCCTCCCTTCCTCAGCCGCCTCCCGCAGCCTTGGCCTCCCCACGTGGATTTAAACTCCACAGGCCCGCGTAGTCTCTGCCGCGTGGTTTGCTCTTTTCTGAGTCGTTTTTAAATCTCCCTTGCAAGCACAGCTCTTAAGTGGCACGAACCAGAGCACGCGGTTGCTGAAAGCTACAACCCCTCAGGGTGACTCTGTCACGTGGAGGCATAAGCGGCTTCCAGGTTGCTCTTCTCTCTATGCCTGGATTCTGGGTTTCTGGTTCCGTCTCTGGAATCGATTTAATTACATTTACTTTGTTGAGCAACTTACATTTTCCAGTTTTTAACAAATACTAGGCGGACTCTGAAACAGGACTCTGTTTTCGTCGCGAATTGGCAACAGCGCCACCTGCTGGATAATAGGTAATATGGCAGTTTTCGTTTCCAACGCGAATTTTACTGTTCTGGTTGCCAATACAATGGGTTATATCATGCAAGATTTATATGACTATGGGGATAACTTAATTTACTGGTTACTAGGCTTCAGTATTCTTTTGAATATTCTATCATTTAGGAAGATCATGGCACTCCTAAGAACCATACAATCTTTACTAGAAACTCATGCAGGTCAGGAGATTCAGGATTCAAAAGAGACAATAATAAAGACAATAATAAAAAGACTTGAAATGATTGAAGAAATGATTGGAGCTGGTGAACAGAGTAATAAGGCACAAGGACAGGATACAATGCCAATACCAGCCATTAGAACTAGCTTACCAAAGGTTTTAACGGCATACCCTATACTTAATTCTGACAAAGCGTCAACTTCTAAAGGCTCAAAGGGAGTCAGAGAAGCTAGATGGACGCCAATAGCAATGAATGATCTAAAAGAAATTAAGCAAGCTATTGTTAATTTTGGCTTGCACTCTGCATATGTAAAGGAAATGATAAGGACTTGGGCTTCTAATGTTAGAGCTACCCCCCATGATTTCCATCAGTTAGTGTCTGCAGTTTTAGATAATGGACCTTCCTTGATGTTTGGAATTTATTTCAGAGAAGAATCCAAACATATGGAACAGCAAGGAAGAGCAAAAGGTGTCGAGGTTTCCCAAGATCAAATTCTTGGTGCAGGAGAATACGCTGATCCACAGGTCCAAGCTCTTTATGATGATGAAGTACTGTGTCTATGTCACCAAGCAGCTTTAAATGCTTGGAATAGGATATAAGATCCAGCAAAAAGGGTTGAATCATATACTAGAATTAGGCAGGGACCGAGAGAACCCTCTATTGACTTTTTGCAAAGATTAATTAAGGCTCTGGACATAGGGGTAACAGACCCAGAAGCTAGACGAATACTTCTTGAATCTCTAGCTTTTGAGAATGCAAACATAGAATGCAAAAAGATAATTGGGCCTTTAAAGTCTAGATCAGCACCTATGGATGAATGGATTCAGCATACAATGAATGTTGAGACGTTTAGTTATAACGATGAACCTTGGGTAGGAGAAGCGATTTCCACAGCAATGAGGAGATATCAAACTGCCAGGTGTTTTAATTGTGGTAAATTAGGACATCTGGAAAGGGATTGCAGGCACAGAATTTCTAGGAATATTATCTCCTCTGGGAATGACAAAAATAGGAGACCTAGGCCTTCAGGTATATGTAGGAGATGCGGTAAAGGCCGACATTGGTCCAATGAATGCAGGTCAACAACAGACAAACAAGGCAACCCGATACCGTCGGGAAACTCCTTGAGGGGCCTCTTGCAGGCCCCCAAGCCAACAGTGGCCCAGTCATTCCCAGTCACAGTGGAGAACGTGCCTCAACAAGAAAATTAAAAGCTCCAATTTCTGCTGTAAAAAGTAATACTGGTCTAAATGATGAAATAGGTGTGGAGGATGAGTCAAAAAAAAACCCAGTAGGACAGAGTAAACGTGTATTTTGGCAGACTTCTATTAATGATCAAAGACCAAAGCTAAGAGTCTGTATAAATGGCACTTTTATTGAAGGCTTATTAGACACAGGTGCGGATGTAAGTATCATTACCCCAGAATCTTGGCATCCGAATTGGCCTCTTCAAGAGGTAGATGTTCAGTTCCTGGAAATTGGAACCCTATCTCGTGTAAAACAAAGCACAAGATGGGTTGAATGCATAGGGCCCGAAGGGCAAATAGGAAGACTAAGGCCATATATAGCCAATATTGCCATAAATTTATGGGGCCGTGACCTGCTACAGCAATGGAATACCCAGGTTAACATTCCTGTAGTTCCAGGAACTCATAATTCTGGGAAGGATATGATGAGGTATTATGGAAAAAGGTCACCAGCCATTCAGGCTGTACAAGAACATACAGCAAATACCAAACCTTTAGAGGTACCAACAGCCCTACCTTTAAAATGGCTAACTGAGAAGCCAATATGGATCAAACAGTGGCCTCTAGCTGAAGATAAACTACAGGCATTGGAACAGCTGGTGCAAGAGCAACTAGATGCTCACCATATTGAAGAATCAACCAGCCCTTGGAATTCTCCTGTGTTTGTTGTAAAAAAGAAATCTGGTAAATGGAGAATGGTGACAGATCTAAGAGCTGTCAACAAAGTAATTCAACCTATGGGCCCACTACAATCTGGAATTCCTTTGCCTTCTCTGTTACCAAAAGGATGGCCTCTTATAGTTATTGATTTGAAAGATTGTTTTTTCACTATTCCGTTACAAGAAAAGGATAGAGAAAAATTTGCCTTCACAGTGCCTACTTATAATAATTCTCAGCCTAATAGGAGATATCAATGGACTGTCCTCCCACAGGGTATGCTCAATAGTCCTACACTATGCCAATATTTTGTAAGTAAGCCATTGGAAATAATTCGTAAACAATTCCCCAAGTCCATCATTTATCATTACATGGATGACATCTTGTTATCTGATTCAAATAAAGATACTTTAGAAAGGATGTTTGAAGAAGTAAAGAAAGTCTTGCCTAGGTGGGGATTACAAATTGCCCCTGAAAAGATTCAAAGAGGAAATTCTATTAATTACCTAGGTTACAGAATAGGGTTAGAGAAAATTAAAACGCAAAAGGCACAAATTAGGAGAGACCGCTTAAAGACTCTTAATGACTTCCAAAGATTGTTAGGAGACATTTCCAGTCTACGACCAGCTGTTGGGATAACACCTGATCTAATAGTTCATTTAAACAAAACCTTAGATGGTGATAAAGATTTGAATAGTCCAAGAAAACTGACAGCTGAAGCAGAAAAGGAACTGACAATGATTGAGGAAAAATTACAGGAGGCACATGTGGATAGGGTGAACCCAAATCTTAGCTGCATCCTAGTCATATTGCCTTCCAGAATTTCTCCTACAGGGATTCTAATGCAGAGGGAAGATATTATTTTAGAGTGGATATTTATACCTAATAAACCAAGTAAAAAATTAAAAACTTATGTGGAGAAAGTCTCTGAATTAATTATAAAAGGTAAGCTGAGACTTCATCAACTACCAGGTATAGACCCAGCAGAAATTATAGTGCCTTTTACTACTGAAGAAATAAAAAAGTTATGGGAAGACAATGAACCGTGGCAAAGAGCTTGTGCTAATTTTTTGGGAGAAATTAATAGCAACTATCCCAAAAGTGGTAGACTTAACCTCATAAAAAGAACTTCTTGGATTCTTCCTAGAATTGTACGTGATGCTCCAATAACTGGAGCCCGTACGTTCTATACTGATGCAAATAAATCAGGGAAAGCAGGTTACAAGTCAGATGAATTGAGTAAGGTGGAACAAAGCCCTTATAATTCTGTCCAGAAGGCAGAATTATATGCCATTCTTATGGTGCTAAGGGATTTTAAAGAACCTCTTAATATAGTTACAGATTCACAATATGCAGAAAGAGTTATCTTGCATATTGAAACCGCTGAATTTATACCAGATGACACAGAGTTGACTTCATTGTTTATCCAGGTACAAGACATAATCAGGAACAGGCTTTGTCCGATGTACATAACACACATCCAGTCCCATACAGGTCTGCCTGGTCCTCTAGCCCAAGGCAACGCTGAGATTGATCAATTATTGATTGGAAGTGTGTTGCAGGCCTCAGAATTTCATAAGAAGCATCATGTCAATAGTAAAGGCCTAAAGAAAGAATTTTCCATTACTTGGCAACAAGCTAAGGACATTATAAAGAGATGTCCTACTTGTTCTTTCTATAATCAAACACCGTTGCCTGCAGGGAGTAACCCAAAGGGTACTAAGAGAAATGAAATCTGGCAGATGGATGTGTTCCACTTTATGGAATTTGGTAAACTAAAATATGTACACCACACCATAGACACGTATTCAGGTTTTCAATGGGCTACTGCCCTGAGCTCAGAAAAGGCTGATTCAGTAATCACACATTTATTGGAAGTTATGGCCATCATGGGTATACCTGCGCAAATAAAGACAGATAATGGTCCAGCATATGTATCTAAGAAAATGAAACTTTTTTTGATTATTATAATATAAAACACATTACAGGTATACCAAATAATCCTACAGGTCAGGCAGTTATAGAAAGATCAAATCGTACTATAAAGGATATGCTGAACAAACAGAAAGGGACCGAAAATACCCCTAGAAATAGATTACATAATGCTTTATTAACCTTGAATTTTCTTAACGCTAATGAGAAAGGAACGACAGCAGCAGAGAGACATTGGATAATGGAAAAGTCTGCTGAACTAAATCAACCGATTTATTTCAAAGATGTGCTGACCTCTCAATGGAAGCCGGGAGATGTGCTACGTTGGGGAAGGGGTTTTGCTAATGTTTCCACAGGAGAAGAAAAATTGTGGATACCATCAAAATTAATAAAGTTTCGATTTGAAGAGGAGAAACCTCTTGGAAAGGAGAAATGACAACTTATCCACAATGATGATTTTCATACAGGTGGTAAGAAAAACATATAGAATGGGGGCAGGGTTCTGTTCTTATCTCCACAGGAAAACACTCATCTTTGAAAAATTCAAGGGACCCTGGATATTTGGATACTGACAGATGGAAAAATACCTGCCCAATAGGAAATATCAAGAAAACTGAATGGGTTGTGTAAGTAAAATTAAACCATATTTCTAAATTTATAAAGCTGGTTTTGAAGTTGGATTCTGGCTCAGTCCCTCTCCAATTCCAAGCCTGTTAGTAAGAGAAAAACCCAGAGTTTCTGGAGTTTCTGTCTCATGTCAAGAGCCATGATGTGGGACAGAAAGAAATATGAGTTTAGAAAACATCTTTGCTTTTCTTCATATCTATCATACTTTTCATTGAATATATCTATCATGTCTTTCATTGAATATATATATATGTCTATATGATTAATGTTTAAGTTTTTCATAATGAACAATGAGTTTTTCCTGAAGTGACATTTGAAGTTTCCAGGAAGAAGATGGGGCCCCATAACAACAACTCCACCTGGTTGATATGACGTCATGATACTGATAGCGCTACTACAAGACCTGCTTTGGATACCAGCTGCACAAGACAGTTCCAACTTGGTTAGCTGAAATGGTGCACATCTTATGCAACATTTTGGCCAGACCTGCACAAAATACTCAGAGACTATTGGCAATTTTAAAAGACATTGATCTGGAAATTTAACCATCATTTTACTTTCACAGGATCACCCAGAAAGAACGTCGCCCCCATGACAGCTGGAAGTAATTCTAGAGGACGACGTCCCCTCTCCCAGTAAAGTTTGCCCTTGGGTTTAGGGACATCATTTAGGGGTTGATTATAATTAGTATACGATTAAGGGTTGGGGGAGGAATTTTATAAACTCAGGGATCATTTTGGAAAAAAAAAAAGAGGGATGATGGGATAATAGATTTGTAATTGTGAGTTGCTGTTTTTAGACAAATATATTGGTATAGATTCTTGTATATTGACACAAAGTTAAATTATATTGACTATTGTAAGCATGCATGTTTCTACCTCTGCTTAAAACATTTTTTATGTATTTACATATATTGTATTGATATATATATTGTATATATTTACCATATTGCAGTGTACATTTCTACCTCTGATTAAGATACTTATATAATGTTTGTGTATTGATATATATTTACCTACTGCAATGTATATTTGTACATTGTTTATATTTGGAGGCCATTGTCCTCATTTGTTTCACAGTCGTTTATTGTCTTAGTCTTTAAGTTAGATAGATATTGAGAATTATATAGACTAATAGTCATCTAAGTTTGTCATTTATAATTAGACTAATAGGTTCTTTAGGTATATAGAGATTATACTCAGTATAGATAGATAATCTTCAACTTCTTCAAAGAGCTGTAGAAAATGGCCTTTAATCTAACTCAGAGTTTTGCGGTAGTGAGACACAATTGCTCCTGGCAACACCACTCTATTCCCGAGAGAATGTTGAGCACCAAAGACACTCCACCTGGAGCCTTCTTTTTGGCAGAACTGGCCTTGGGGCAAAGAAATGCCCATACCCCAATCACTGACAAAGATACAGAGCATGCATCAATGGATAAAACAGGGCTGTCATATCCTGCCAAGACAGGGTAAGATAGTTTTGAAAAGTTGCTTGCCTTTGAAAAATGGTATGTCAGTTATGTTAGGCCTTAGCCAATGTTGGTTGCTTCAACGCTGCTAATGTGACTTTGGGTGATTGCCTAGGTAGCTAGTTGTCTCTATGATTTGTTGCATGTTTTGGAAGTTGTTTTACTGAACTTCCTAATTACCCAGGTAACATTATTTCCCTTCTCAGATCTTCGATGGGGTTGAAGACTATATAAATGCAGTTACTTTCTCTCATGACTTGGCCAAGTTATTTATTATACAAGACCTAAGCTAGTTAGAATAGGATATTTGTACTTATTGTATATAATTTCATAGTAGGTTTAGAACTCTCTTATTTAAACAAAAGGGGGAGGTGTTACGGGAGGTCCTCCCACTCCTCTAGCCTATCGCCGCTGAGATACCAGCCCATTGGGGCGTGGTCTCTCTCTCTTTAAAAAAGCGGCCACTTCCCTCTCCTCTCTCTCTTCATTTCCTGCTCCGCCGGCGACTAGACTCACTTCCTGGTTGCGCATAGGGCTGACAGTGATCTGTAAGTTTTTTCCCCTTTAAATAAATACCACCCTATTAATCATAATTCCAAACTGGTGTGGCATTGTTTATGACTTATGCCTTCAAAGAACACCCACAGAGAACTATCAGATGGCAAAACATAGTTAACCGTGACCACGGAGAAGTTTCATATTGCAAAGCAAGCAAACCAGTGACCACGACAAGCACAAACAAGTGTGAGAAAGGTAAGCACAGTTACAAGTGAACATGGAAAACCACGAAATATTGTCAGAGGGAAGGACATAGTTATTGGTGAAAGTAGACAAGTGTGAGACAAGTAGACAAGGTCATAGTTAAGTATGACCACTAAAACTGTCAGAGAGCAAAATATAGTTAACACTGACCACAAAGAAGTCTCATAGGGCAAAACAAACTTACCATTGACCACGAACAACCAAGGACAAGTGTGATAGGTAAGCACAGTTACAAGTGACCACAGAACACCACGAACAATTGTCAGAGGGAAAGACAAAGTTATTGGTGAAAACGGACAAGTGTAAGAGTTAAGTACAGTTACAAGTGACCAGTGAAAACCACGAACATTTGTCAGAGGGCAATAAAGAGTTACTGGTGACAGCAGATGTGTGAGATGGCAAAGCATAGTTAACAGTGTCCACGGAGAACTGTCAGATGGCAAAACATTGTTAACAGTGACCATAGAATACTTTCATACTGCAAATCAAATGTACCAATGACCACAAACAACCACAGACAAGTGTAAGACATAAGCACAATTTCTAGTGACCAAGGAAAACTATGAAAAATTGTCAAGGGCAAGACAGTTACTGGTTACAATGGTCAATTTTGAGATGCAAAGCATAGTTAAGAGTGACCACAGAGAACTGTTAGATGGCAAAACAGAGTTAACTGTGACCTTAGAATAGTTTCATACTGGAAAGCAAAATTACCAGTAATCACAGATTACCACAGAAAAGTGTGAAAGGTAAGCACAGTTACAAGTTACCAGGGAAAACCACTATGTCTTGTCAGAGGGCAAGACATAATTACTGGTGACATCGGACATGTGTGAGATGACAAAGCATAGTTAAGCGTGAACAAAAACTGTAAGAGAGCAAAAAATATTAACAGTGACCACAGAGAAGTATCATATTGCAAAGTAAACTTGCCACTGACCACGAATAACCACAGACAGGTGTGATAGGTAAGCACAGTTACAAGTGACCATGAAAAACCATGGAGAAATTGTCATAGGGCAAGACAGAATTTCTGGTAACACCGGACAAGCGTTAGAGGTAAGCACAAATACAAGGGACCACGGAGAAGTATCACACTGCAAAGCAAACTTAAAAGTGACCAGAAACACAAGGAACAAGTATGAGAGGTAAGCATAGCTACAAGTGACCACAGAAAACCATGAACATTGGTTAGAGGGCAAGACACAATGACTGGTGACATAGGACATTTGAAAGATAGCAAAGCATAGTTAAGTGTGACCATGGAGAACTGTCAGACAGGAAAACATAGTTAACAGTAACCACGGAGAACTATCATATTGCAAAGAACCTTACCAGTGACCACAACAGCCATGGACAAGTGTGATAGGTAAACACAATTACAAGTGACCACAAAAAACCACAAACAATTGTCAGAAAGAAAGACACAGTTATTGGTCACGTAGGACAAATTTTTGAGGTATTCAGTTACAAGTGACCATGGAAAACAACGGACATTTGTGAGAGGGCAATACAGAGTTACTGGCGAAAACAGACGTGTGAGATGGTAAAGCATACATAACAGTGTTCACGGAAAAATATCATACTGCTAAGTAACCTAACCGTTGACCACAATTAGCTACAGACAAGTGTGAGAAGTAAGTACAGTTACAAGTGACTATAGAAAACCACGATAAATGGTCAAAGGGCAAGACATACTTACTGGTGACATCGGACATAAGTGAGATGGCAAAGCATAATTAAGTATGAAAACCAAAACTGTCAGAGAGCAAAACATAGTTAACAGTGATCAAGGAGAAGTATCATATTGCAAAACATACTTAAGTGTGAACATGGACAACCATGAAAATTGTGAGAGGTAAGGAGAGTTACAAGTGACCACAAAAAACCACAAAAAATTGTCAGGGGGCAAAACACATTACTGGTGACAACGGACAAGTGTGAGGTAAGCACAGTTACAAGTGACCATAGAAAAGCACGAACAGATGTAAAAGGGCAAAACACAGTTACTGGTGACAATGGACATGTGTAAGATACTAAAGGATAGTTAAGAGTGTCCACGGAAAAGTATCATATGGAAAAAAAATTACCAGTGATTAGGAATACCAAAGAGAAGTATGAGAGGTAAGTACAGTTACAAGTGAAAACAGAAAACCACAAAAAATGGTCAGAGGGCAAAACACTGTTACTGTTGAAAATGGAGATGTGTAAGATGGTAAAGCATAGTTAACAGTATCCACAGAGAAGTATAATACTGCTCAGCAAACTTACCAGTGACAAAGAACAACCACGAAAAGTATGATAGGTAAACAGAGTTACAAGTGACCATGGAAAACCACGGACAATTGTCACAGGGCAAAACACAGTTACCAGTGACAACGGACAAGTGTGAGGTGAGCACAGATACAAGTGACCAGGGAAAACCATGAACATTTGCTAGAGGGCAATACACAGTTACTGGTGACAACAGACGTGTGAGATGGCAAAGCATAGTTAGCAGTGTCCACGAAGAAGTATCATACGGCAAAACAAAATTAACAGTTATCAGGAACATAACAGACAAGAGGAGAGGTAAGCACTGTTACAAGTGATCACGCAAAACCAGAAAAAAATTGTCAAAGGGCAAAACACACTTACTGGTGACAATGGACATGTGAAAGATGGTAAAGCATAGTTAACAGTGTCCACAGAGAAGTATCATATGGCCAAGCAAACATACCAGTGACAAAGAACAAACACGAAAAGTGTGAGAGGTAAGCACAGTTACAAGTGACCACGGAAACCCACAAAAATTTGTCAGAGGGCAAAACACAGTTACTGGTGACATCGCACATGTGTGAGATAACAAAGCATAGTTAAGTGTGACCACGAAAACTGTCAGAGAGCCAAACATAGTTAACAGTGACCAAGGAGAAGTATCATACTGCCAAGCAAACATACCAGTGACCACAAACAACCACGAAAAGTGTGATAGGTAAGCACAGTTACAAGTGACCACTGAAAACCACAAACACTAGTTAGAGGGCAAGACACAGTTAGTCGTGACAACAGACGAGGGTGAGCGGTAAGCACAGTTACAAGTGACCACAAAAAACACGAACAAAGTCAGAGAGCAAGACAAATCACTGGTGACAATGGACATGTGTGAGATAGCAAAGCATAGTAAACAGTGTCCACAAAGAAGTATACTTGCAATCAATCTTACCAGAGACCAGGAATACCATGGACAAGTGTGAGAGGTAAGCACAGTTAGAAGTCAACACCGAAAACCACGAACAATTATCAGAGGGCAAGACACAGTCACTGAAGACTACGGACAGGTGTGAGATAGCATAGTTAAAAGTGACCACAAAGAAGTTTCACACTGCAAAACAAACTTACCCGTAACCACGAACAACAATGGACAAGTGTGAGAGGTAAGCAGAGTTACAAGTGACCAGGGAAAACCACGAACAATGCTCGGAGGGAAAGACACAGTTACAGATGACATCAGACATGTTAAAGATGGCAAAGCATAGTTAAGAGTGACCACTGACAGCTGTCAGAGAGCAAAACATAGTTAACAGTGACCACGGAGAACTATCATACTGCAAAGCAATCTTACCAGTGACCTGAAACAACCTCAGACAATTGTGAGAAAGTTAAGCACAGTTACAAGTGACCATGGAAAACGATGAACAATTGTCAGAGGACAAAACACAGTTACTGGTGACAACGGACATGTGTGAGATGGCTAAGCATAGTGAACAGTGACCACAAAGAAGTATTACAATGCAAAACAAACATACAAGTGAACACTAAGAAATACGGACGAGTGTGAGTGGTCAGCACAGTTACAAGTGAACACGGAAAACCAGGAACAATTGTCAGAGGGCAAGACACTGATGATGACAGATATGTATGAGATGGCAAAGCATTGTAAAGAGTGACCACAAAGTATTGTCAGATGGCAAAATACAGTTAACACTGACCACAGAAAAGTATCATTCTGCAAGCAAATTTACCAGTGAACACAAACAACCATGGAGAAGTTTGAGAGGTAGGAACAGTTACAAGTGACCACAGAAAACCACAAACAATTGTCAGAGCGCAAGACAGACTAACTGTTGACAATGAGCTTGTATCAGATGGCAAAGAAGAGTTAACAGTTACCATGGAGAACTGACAAATGGCAAAACAAGGTTAACAGTGACCACAGAGAAGTATCACACTGCAAAGAAAACTTACAAGTGACCACGGACTACCACGGGCAAGTGTGAGAGGTAGGAACACTTACAAGTGACCGTGGAAAACCACGAACAATTGTGAGAAGGCAAGACACAGTTATTGGTGACAACGGACATGTGGGAGATGGCAAAGCATAGTTAACAGTGACCACAGAAGATTGTCAGATGGCAAACCACACTTAACAGTGACCACAAAAATGTATCATACTGCAAAACAAACTTATCAGTGACAAGGAACAACCACGGATAAGTGTGATAGGTAAGCACAGTTACAAGTGACCACCGAAAACCATGGATAATTGTCAGAAGGCGAAACACAGTTATCAGAGACAACAGACAAGTGTGAGGTAAGCACATTGACAAGTGACCAAGGAAAACCAAGAACATTTGTTAGAGGGCAATGCACAGTTACTGGTGACAAAAAACGTGTGAGATGGCAAAGCATAGTTAGCAGTATCCCTGGAGAAGTGTCATACTGCAAAGTAATATTCCCAGTGACTAGATACACCACAGAAAAGTGTGAGAGGTAAGCACAGTTACTAGTGACCACAGGATACCACAAAAGATTGTCAGAGGGCAAAACACAGTTACTGGTGACAAGGGACAAGTGAAAGATGGTAAAGCATAGTTAACAGTATCCACGGATAAGTATCATACTGCCAAGCAAACTTAACAGTGACCACAGGCAACCACGGACAAGTGTGAGAGGTAAGCACAGTTAGAAGTGACCACCGAAAACAACGAACAATGGTAAAAGAGCAAGACATAGTGACTGGTGACATCGCACATGTGTGAGACAACAAAGCACAGTTAAATGTGACCACGAAAACTGTCAGAGAGCCAAACATAGTTAACAGTGACCAAGGAGAAGTATCATACTGCCAAGCAAACATACCAGTGACCACAAACAAGCACGAAACTGTGAGAGGTAGGAACACTTGCAAGTAACCGTGGAAAACAACAAACAACTGTCAGAAGGCAAGACACAGTTACTGGTGATGACGGACATGTGTGAGATGGCAAAGCATAGTTACCAGTGTCCACGGAGAAGTTTCACCCTGCAAAGCAATATTCCCAGTGACTAGATACACCACGGACAAGTGTGAGAGATAAGCACAGTTTCAAGTGACCACGGAAAACCACAAAAAATTGTCAGGGCAAAACACAGTTACTGGTGACATTGGACATGTGAAAAATGGTAAAGCATAGTTAACAGTATCCACGAACAAGTATCATACTGCCAAGCAAACTTAACAGTGACCACAAGCAGCCAAGGACAAGTGTGAGAGGTAAGCACAATCATAAGTGACCACCGAAAACAACGAACAATGGTAAAAGGGCATGACATAGTTACTGGTGACATCGCACATGTGTGAGACAACAAAGCACAGTTAAGTGTGACCACGAAACTGTCAGAGAGCCAAACATAGTTAACAGTGTCCAAGGAGAAGTATCATACTGCCAAGCAAACATAACAGTGACCACAAACAAGCACGAAACTGTGAGAGGTAGGAACACTTGCAAGTAACCGTGGAAAACCACGAACAATTGTCAGAAGGCAAGACACAGTTACTGGTGACTACGGACATGTGTGAGATGGCAAAGCTTAGTTAACAGTTACCACAGAAGACTGTCAGGTGGCAAAACACACTTAACAGTGACCACAAAAATGCATCATACTGCAAAACAAAATTATCAGTTACAAGGAACAACCACGGATAAGTGTGATAGGTAAGCACAGTTACTAGTGACCACGGAAAACCACGGACAATTGTCAGAGGGCAAAACACAGTTACCAGTGACAATGGACAAGTGTGAGGTAAGCACATTGACAAGTGACCAAGGAAAACCAAGAACATTTGTTAGAGGGCAATGCACAGTTACTGGTGACAACAGACGTGTGAGATGGCAAAGCATAGTTAGCAGTGTCCACGAAGAAGTATCATACTGCAAAGGAATATTAATAGTTATCAGGAACACCACAGACAAGTGTGAGAGGTAAGCACAGTTACAAGTGACCACAAAAAACACGAACAAAGTCAGAGAGCAAGACAAATCACTGGTGACAATAGATATGTGTGAGATAGCAAAGCATAGTAAACAGTGTCCACAAAGAAGTATACTTGCAATCAATCTTACCAGAGACCAGGAATACCATGGACAAGTGTGAGATGTAAGCACAGTTAGAAGTCAACACCGAAAACCAGGAACAATTATCAGAGGGCAAGACACAGTCACTGAAGACTACAGACATGTATGAGATAGCATAGTTAAAAGTGACCACAAAGAAGTTTCACACTGCAAAACAAACTTACCCGTAACCAAGAACAACAATGGACAAGTGTGAGAGGAAAGCAGAGTTACAAGTGACCAGGGAAAACCACGAACAATGCTCAGAGGGAAAGACACAGTTACAGATGACATCAGACATGTTGAAGATGGCAAAGCATAGTTAAGAGTGACCACTGACAGCTGTCAGAGAGCAAAACATAGTTAACAGTGACCACGGAGAACTATCATACTGCAAAGCAATCTTACCAGTGACCTGAAACAACCACTGACAAGTGTGAGAGGTAAGCACAGCTACATGTGACCATAGAAAACCATGAACATTGGTCAGAGGCCAAGACACACTTACTGGTGGCATCAGACATGCGTGAAATGCAAAGCATAGTTAAGAATGACCACGGAGAGCTGTCAGATGGCAAAACACAGTTAACAATGACCACAAACCACTACTAACAAGTGTGAGAAAGGAAAGCACAGTTAACATCGACCACTGAAAGCTGTCAGATGGCAAAGCACAGTTAACAGTACTCACGTACAACTATGAACAAGTGTGAGAGAGGAAAGCACAGTTATCAGTTACCATGGAAACCATGAATAATTGTCAGATAGCAAGGCACAGTTACCAGTGACCACGGCCAAGTGTGAGATGTCAAAACACAGTTAACAGTGACCATGGACAAGCGTCAGACAACGAAGCACAGTTATCAGTGACCATGGACAAGTGTCAGAGAGCAAAGAAATGTAACCATGAAAACTCATGGACAATTGTCTGACAACAAGTCATATTTGCCAGTAACCACGAACAGCAACGGACAGCTGAGACACAGGAAAGCACAGTTACCAGTGACCACGGAAAACTTTCAGATCACAAAGCAACGTTATCAGTGAATACAGACAACCATGGGTAAGCATAAGATGGAAAAGTATCACATTGCAAAGCAAAGTTACCAATAACTATGAACAACCACAGACAAGTGAGAGAGAGGACAGCACAGTTACCAGTGACCATGGAACACCATGAACAATTGTCAGATGTTAAGGCACAGTTACTGGTGACCACGAACAAGTATAAGATGGCAAACTCCAGTTAACAGTGAGCATGGACAACCTGGGACAAGTGTCAGATGGCAAATCATTTGACTGTGACCACAGAAAGTTGTCAGACAGCAAAGCACAGTTAACAGTGACCATGTACAAATGTCTGCCAGCAAAACAGAGTTAATAGTGACCATGTACAAATGTCTACCAGCAAAACAGAGTTAATAGTGACCATGTACAAGTGTCAGCCAGCAAAGGACAGTTAACAGTGACCATAAACAAGTGACAGACAGTGAAGTATAGTTACCAGTGACCACAGAAAACTGTCATATGGCCAAACACAGTTAACAGTGACCATGGAGAATTATAACACTGCAAAGCAAACTTTACATTGACCATGAACAACCACAAACAAGTGTGAGAGTTAAGCACAGTTACAAGTGACCACGGAAGACCAAGAACAATTGTCAGAGGGCAAGGCACAGTTACCAGTAACAATGGCTAGGTGTGAGATGGGAAAACACAGTTAACAGTGATCACAGACAACTAGGGACAAGTGTCAGATGGCAAATCAGTTAACCGTGACCACAGAATTTGTCAGACAGCAAAGAACTGTTAACAGTGACCACGTAGAAGTAGCAGACAGCAAAGTCCAGTTACCAGTAACCATGTACAAGTGTCAAATGGTAAAGCACAGGTAACAATGACCACAGAAAAGTGTCATGTGGCAAAGCACACTTAACAGTGACCACGGATAAGTGCCAAATGACAAAGCACAGTTAACGGTGACTACAAATAACCTTGGACGAGTGTCAGATAAGAAAGCACAGTTACCAGTTGTTGCCTGGGTTTCCTGTCCTGCCTGGTTTCTGTCCTCCCACCAGGTCCCACAGCCATTTAGCCCCAAAGAAATCACACAGAGGTCTGTATTAATGATAAACTGATTATCCCATTAGCTCAGGCTTCTTATTAACTCTTATAACTTAGATTAACCCATTATTCTTATCTATGTGGGCCACAGAGAAGTATCAGATGGCAAACACAGTTAACAGTCACCATGGACACCTGTCAGATGGCATATCACAGTTACCAGTGACCATGAACAACCACGGACAAGTGTGAGATGGCAAAGCACAGTGAACAGTGACCATGGAGAAATATCACACTGCAAAGCACAGTTACCAGTGACCACGGAAAACCATGAACAATTGTCAAATGACAAGGCACAGTTACTGGTGACCACAATCAAGTGTGAGATGGCAAAGCACAGTTAACAGTGACCACGAATAACCATGGACAAGTGTCAGATGACAAAGCACCCATGACCATGAAGAACCATGGACAAATTTTGATAATGCTTTCTTCCTAAAGGCACTCAATCTCTATTTTTACTTTATTCTTTAACTACCTTAAGATCAATACCTGTTCTAACAATCTTTCAATATGCCAGCTCCACTATTGCTTTTATTTCTTTTCAGATGGATTCTTGTCCTCATGGGCAATCACATGATTCATCAATGCTACAATTAACTCATCTCTCCATAGATTAGTCACCACACATGCCTTCTCTTTTTGCTCCACCTGGATTGATGGGGGAGGCTAATCATGCCAATTGATTACATCATGCCTGATGATATATTTCTCTAAAATTTACTTGAAATTTTCTACGAATTATATAATTGCAAGTAAGCAAGGTTTAAAAATACGTATTTGAGACAGCTTTCAGTTTTGCCATTTGTGTTTTTCTATCTTGGTTTCAAAGAATAGAATCTGCTCCATGTAGTTTCAATTTCATGTGTTATAGAAGACTAAATAAATGTAGACTACATGACAAGATTTCAAAAACTCTCTGAACTACATGGAACTACAGAATAAAAGATCTTGCAAGAAGCTAGGAAATCAGAGGTTTGTCTACAAAAGCTGGGAGTCACAATGAGAATTATATTTAATTATTCCAAAGTCTTTCTATTTTTATTCCCACAAAAAGGCATGGTTCCATTCAAGAATTTTCCAAGATGTATGGTACCCAGTGGAATTAAGCCTGAAAATAGCCCCCAGTGATTATTGTCTCTTAGTATCCATGTCCTTTTATGCTGTGCTTCCATATCAAAAAGGGTTGACCTTGGGCACACACCTTTAATTCCAGCACTCAGCAGGCAAAGGCAGGAGGATCTCTGTGAGTTCGAGGCCAACCTGGTCTACAGAGTAAGTTCCAGGACAGGCACCAAAGCTAGAGAGAAACCCTATCTCGAAAAACAAAAACATAAATACAAACAAAAAAAACACAAAAAGAAAGAAAGAAATAGAAAAAAGGAAGGAAGAAGAGAGAGGGAGAGAGAGAGGGAGAGGGAGGGAGAGGAGAGCTGACCTATGTGGCAAACTGGATACAGTAAAACAGTTTATCTCTTGAATCACTGTCATAAAAGACAATGTTTCTATTTTTGATCACTCTTGACTCATTTCCACTAGAAGAAACCAACTGTCATATTCTGAGAGTAATGAAGCCCATGTGGGCAAGAACAGAGGCACCTTCCAAGAACCAGTCATGAGAGTCACCATGAATCCTCTAGCTTTAGTCAGGTCTTCAGATGACTACAGCTTCATCAGAAACTTCAATACAAATTTGGCAAGCCAATACTCCCCCCAAATCCCTGACACACAGAAATTGTGAGATAATAAAATGTTTATTTCTTCAAGTCACTGAGTTTTGGAGTAATTTCACTGTAATAATAAATGACCAAGATAAATATCTACATCCTGGACTTGGGTCAACCTGCTTCTCCACCCCCTACTTCAATGTTCATTAACTTTTTGATATAGGTTAAAAAACTCCCATTGAACCATCCACTTATAGAAAATTGCCATATCTAGATTTTAAAAAAATATACCATATTGAAGTATTTAGGGCAATCAAAAAACTAGCAAACTAGAAGATTGTCATCACTTATCAGAAGTCAAATAAACTTCAGTTTTGAGATGTTTGATTAAGGATAAATTACAATATATACCCCTGTAGGTGAGAGGATGTTTAAATGAAGATATAAAATGTGTAGCCTTTTTATTTTAAAAGGTGAAGAAGTCAGAGAAATGATAGCAATTGAAAAATGATGAGGTATCTCAGAAAAGAGCCAGATGAGAAGACTCAGATTCTGTAACTAAAACAGACAAGATAGATTCTAAGCAGGCCTGATAACTTAAAGAATTAAATGAGAATTTCTGCTGACATCTACTGAGCAGACAGCGTTTTCTATTGGACTTTAGTTCATTTAACTGCCTATTTCTTCCCTATACACATGTGCTCAAGAATATGTATCCTTTAGTGTTCTCTCTCTCATGAACACACAACATGCAATGAGGGTTGTTTGTTGTTTCTATGTGTGTGTGTATTCATGCTGTTTATGAAAATATATATTTACACATGCATGCTTTGATGTGGAAGCCAAAGGTTGAGAAGTGGGAGCCTCCTTGCCTGACGTTTTACATGGGTGCTGGAAATAGAACTCAGGTCCTTGTTTTACACAGCAAGTACTTTACCAATTGTTATGAGCTATCTCCCTAGATCCAGCTGTTTCTTTCTAGGATTTCACAATGTACATGTAAAATATTCTGTGAAATTTCCAGGGAGAAACTTGTGTTCTAGAGATAGCAACTGATAACATTTTTGAAGTGTTTCCCATGTCATCCTATAGAGTGTTTAATTTTCAAATATCACAGGTCACACATGCATTCATTTGTATTCAAATAATCTGCATATTTGGGGGTCAGGGTCAAAGTGCTATAATATTTCCAAGTAACCAGAAAGACTAGTTTGAATAAATCAGATAAGTTCCTCTCACACTGTCCCATGGCATAGGGTACTTTGTGAAGTTCATCACCAATTGACATTCCTCCCCCGTTTATACTTTTTACTTTAAGCCACTATACGTTGGAACTTGAACTTTCTATCATTTCACTATTTTGTTTAAGAATAGATTATAGGTCAAACTGATACCAGAAATGTTTGGAAATGGTTGCCTAGGAATAAAATCTAGCTTTTCATTAAATTCCAAGGTGTGATTTTTCAGGCTCAACCACTAACAAATACAAATACAGGCCTAATAAGTAAAGCTGACCTCCCCACAAAGGGATCTGTTATGCAACCAGTGAGTGGAAACTTCTGTGGGTGTGTTGCAGTCGAGAGTTCAGCCCTACTTTTACATACACACAAACTGAGGACCGCAAAAGTTACTCAACTTCTCATATAAAATGGCATAGCACTTACCTTTAATCTATAAACTTAACCTGTATACTTTAAACATCTCTGAATTCCGTATAGTAGCCCATATAAGGGAAATGTTTAGACTTATGTTTCATACTTTATTGGTTTGGAAACAGTGAGGGAAAAGTCTGTACAATTTCAATATAGGCATCATGTGACCTTGTCTGAATATTTTCAATACAAGGTTAATTGAATCAACAGATGTAGTAGGTACCAAGGAAAAACGAGGTCAAGTGCATTTACACTCCTGCTTCAGTGCCTTCATTTCTAGGACCTTGTCTTTTTTCTAATTAAAAATATGGCACCAGGATTTATCCCTACTGCTTATACTGGCTTTTTTGAACCTATTCTCTTTGGATGGATACCTTGCTCAGCCTAGATACGGTAGGGTGGGCCTTGGACGGTTTCCAAAGCAGTGTATCTTACCCTCTCTGAGGAGTGAATAGGGGGTGGGGTGGGGGTGGGGTAAATGGAGGGAATGGGAGGAGGGGAGGGAGTGGGAACTGGGATTGGTATGTAAAATGAGAAAAGATAGTTTTCTTTTAAAAAATAAATAAATAAAAGAATCACAACAGAAATAAAAAGAGATGACACATTTTAAATCACATAAAATATATAATTACATCATTTCTCCCATTCCTGTCCTCTCTCTAATCTTCCCATATCCCTCCCTCCAAAACCCTCCATGTTTCTTCCCCTAACTCCTTCCCAAACTGATAACCTCTTTTTGTTATTATTGGTACAGATGTATGCATAAATACATAAATACAACCTACTGAGTCCCTTTAGCCTAGCTTGTGTTATATAGTTTCTGTCTGACATTTTGATTTCGGTAACCCATTTGAGGAATCATCCCTGAGAGAAGCTAATTCTCCTTCTCTCAGCAGTCATTAATTTTCTGTAGTTCCTTGTCTTGTAGTGATGTTCTGTGATATTTCTCTACCATTATTAGCATGTCCTCTAAGGAGGACATACTCCAAGTATCTCTGATACGATCTCTTACTGAGAGTAGAAGGAAATAAGGAGATTTGAAGACAGTTCTCAGGATTCTGAGACAGTACTTTTCCACTCCTAAACTTCAACTTGACTCCAGTGTCTGTATGACTGGTAGATTCATTTGTTTGAAGCTCCACCCATCAACAAACACTGAGATGCGCAATGTTTCACCTTCACATACAGACTCTAGAAGTGAATAATGGTTCCAGGACATTCAAGCATAACCCAATCTGTGGGTATTGAACTGTTTATATAGAATCTCATTATGGTTGCCTATAACCTATGTGTATCTTCCTGTATGCTTTAAAACAGCTCTGGATTACTGAGAATTCCTCATACAAGGGAAATACATTGTTACGTGGGGAACTGCAATTAGGGGAGTCAACACCTTCTCTAGCTTTAAGCTCTGACACCATTAGCTGCAAGACGTCAAAGGTTTGTTCTTTGGTTTTTGGATTATTATATTAATTTTCTATTCTGTCACTTGGGGTCTCAGCTCTCTTCCACTTCACTTGGCCCCTTGCCAGGACTACAGTTTCCCTTTTTTAAGATAAACAAAGAATGGCGGTTTAAAACTTCTAACTACTGGACCAGGCGGTGGTGGCACATGCACTCGGGAGGCAGAGGCAGGCAGATCTCTGTGAGTTTGAGGCCAGCCTGGTCTACAAGAGCTAATTCCAGGACAGGAACCAAAAGCTACGGAGAAACCCTGTCTCGAAAAAAAAAAAACAAAAAAACTTCAAACTACTGAGCACATGAAGCACGTAAACTTGGTGTTTGTAAGTTTGCTTCAAAATATTTTATTAACAAAAGTCTTATATAAACAATAAAAGGAAAGAAAAGTATGCTTGACAACGAATAATACGCTGAGAGTATGTGTGCGATTGTAGTTTCTAATACCAGACTAAAGGGAGAGTTAGAAAGAGTAAATATATTCCAATACTTTGAAACATTTCAAGGTTAAAAAAACATTGTGCCAATTTTTAAGGGCCAAGAAAGCACATAATAAAATAGACTTTAAAAATTACAAATGAAAATCTGTACATCAAGGATATTTTTAAGGCCTTCCCAGGTAAAAGGCACTCACTATGTAAGGCAGGGCACTACGTAAAAAGAGATGAGGAACCACCAAGAATGTAACATCACATCAGGTATTGCAAGTCTGGCCCATCTCAGCTTGTAGGATCATCTCTTCTTTTCTCAAGGGGAAAGTGTCAATGAGGTTGAAGAGAGCCATTGGTGTCACTAGGGAGACATAGCGTTCTTTGTCCGTTCCATGCTTATCCACTAGCACCATGCTGAAGGAGTAGAGTGGGATTCGAAGCAACAGCCTGGAATAAATAAAAAGAAGACTTGTTAAACCCTGACCTCCAGGACTTCTAGGGAGCAACCAGATCCCTCTGGTAATACTTTTTAGAGAAATGCTTGATGCCTAGATGCTATGAAGGAATGAATCATTTTTAGGCCCCCACCACTCAAAGTGTGGACCTGGGACCCATAGCATCACATGAAAGAACTTGCTAATGTCTGACCTTAAACCTAACAAATTAGAATCTGTGTTATTAGTAATATCTTCAGATACTTGGTATTCAGAAGAAAAGTTGAGAAATTCTGCTTTAGATTATTGGGGTCTGAAATATCTCAGGCTAGCTATGGTACTATAAACCAAAGTTGCTACACAGCATGTAGAACAAGGCTAGATTTGGGGAGCAGTAATGTCAGAGCTATAATGGTGATGATTATCCAGAAAAAGTATTTGAGCACTCAGGGGACATTTGTCCATGTCTAAACACACTTTTGGTTGTCCTAAGAAGGGAGTTATAGTTACTACTGGCATCTAATTGATAAGTGTAAGACATACTGCTATATTTAAACTACAATACAGGCCAGCTTTCTAAACAGGCAAATCCAGCCTCCAGTGTCCAAAGGGCTAAGGTTGAAGAAGGTACAATTGATTAAAGTAACATTCAAAAAAATGATAGTGATGACTATTTCAGGAATTAAATTAGAACTGTCTGGGTGTAGCCCAGACATTCCTCCTTATTTGACTATAATTAGTTCCACAAATAAGTTTTAAAAGTATTCTGGCATGGTTTCAAATGTGTGGTAGTTTTTCAACATATGGATTTCATCTATGTAGATGTTTTATATCACTACCAGCAAGTTAAAATGAGAAAGTCAAGAGAAAAGGAAGCAGATAGCTGAGCCCAGTGAAATAACAAGGCCACCCAGTCTCCTCTCCTGCTTTTGTTCCAGATGAAATAAAAGAGGCAGAACATACTCTGACATATAAATTTAAAGTGATTTCTCCCCTTATGAACGGTTCCGTGATTTTTTTAATTGTATAAAGAAAAAGTAGTGAAATGGGTAGGCCAGTCAGAGATAGGGGAAGAATTAAAAGAAAACATAATAATACACATGCATGAAAATGCCTTAATGAAACCCATTCATTTTTATGCTAACTTGAAAAATTAATAAAGATATTATTGCATAAAATATAAACTGACTGGTCTTCTCAAAAAGCAGTTTCATGAAATGAGGAAATAATTAGTATTTTCCCCCGTGGAAAGCTGACTTGCTAATACATATCTATTGACTAGAAATCCAAAGGAAGATGACTATACTGCCTCCACCAGGCACCCCACAGTCGAAGTCGCTGAGGTAAGTTCAAGCACAAGAAGGTTCCAGGAAACTAAGCAGGGATGGAAGGAGAAAAGCACCAAGTGATGCCACGGCTGGAGCCTCGAGGAAAGATAGCTGGATGAAACACTGCTCCACGTGGTTTTAGAACAGTTCTGAGGCCCAAATGGTAACATCCCCCTGGCTATTACACACATTCTTCATGTGACTCTTGTACCTTGATTAACACAGAATATTAACAAAAAAGGGAGGGGGGACAACCGCCGTGGGAAAGGAGAAGTGGTCACATCAGCAACAGCAACACAAGTGGGTCCCAGTGGAGATGTCTCAGAGGTGGGTGGTAAAGTACCTCATGGATTGTGAGGTTGCTTTGAGGTTGGCAGCATTTCTGAACTACAAGATGACAATTATCAGATTGGAAGGAACTCTTCCTGGCTCACCTTCCATTGTGAAAATACTTGAAATAACTATTTTTCAAGTCTAAAAATAATAAGATTATTAAGGTGATGTCCTTTTTGCTTCCTGTATACTCTGTTCTTCATTTAACAGTTTAAATTACACCAAGAATTTATTATTGTTGTGTATGCATTTATCATGTATGTGTGTATCTGTGTCTACCACCTATTATCCTAAGAAAGTAATTTTAAAAACTGCAACAAATTTTATTTTTATGTATGAACGGGTTTGTGGTATATATGTGTCTGTGTTTGTGCTTGCATGTGTGTATACTATATACTATATATGTGCAGGTACATGTACATATGTGTGCATGTGGCTATGGTAGCCCAAGGTTGGCATCAGGAGACTGATTCAATGGCTCTCCATCTTATTCATCAAACTGGGAGCTCTCAATTGAAACCAGAGCTCACTGACAAGGCGAATCTAGATAGCCAGCTTGCTCCAGAGATCCCTGTCTCTGTCTTCTATGGCTGGTCTCTTTGTCTTTCTATCTCCTGGCCATTGATATAAGTAACTTACATGACCATGTGTTCCCTTCATGAGAGGTGACCTTCACTAGAGACTCAAAGCAATAGAGTTTCCCCATCTCTGATTGTAGCCACTAGAATTATGAGCAAAAGAAACAACTGTAGGAGTTGCTTGCCTCTGGTATTTTGATGTAACAACAAGAACCTTACTAATACTATTATTTACTTTTACATTCTTTCTTCCCCATTTTCAGAAAACTGAAAGGATATGTGTGCTTCAGAAGTTAATGTAAAAGATAGTAAAGCAATCTGAGACTCCAAAAGACAAGGAGACTTCTGGGACCTTGAGAACAGAGACTGACTCTGTCCCCTGCAGTATACCAAAGATAAAAGCTAGGCAAGAAAGGAAAATTTTAAGAAGTGTTAGTTTAGCCAGGCGGCAGTGGCGCATGCCTTTAATCCCAGCACTAGGAAGGCAGAGGCAGGCGGATCTCTGTGAATTCAAGGCCAGCCTGGTCTATAAGAGCTAGTTCTAGGACAGGCTCCAAAGCTACAGAGAAACCCTGTCTCAAAATACCAAAAGTAAATAAATAAATGAATGAATGAATAAATAAATAAATAAATAAAAAGAAGTGTTAGTTTATCCTCATTACCCATCTCAAGGTGGCCAAGAGATACAAGAAAAAATGTAGGTTATTTCTGAAATTGTCTTTTAGCTGCTAAATATGGCTTTAATACGTTACTCAAGGTCTAACTATTAGGGATCTAGCTTTATAAGCATGACAAAAAGGAGATACAATTGTTGAAACAGAGATATGGACAAGTGCTCAGGAAAGAATGGGGCGGGGGGAGATCAAGCCTGAAAGGGCTAATTAGTATCTATCCTAATATGGCAAGAACTGCTGCTTATGTCATTTTGTTTTCAAATCATCCTCTCCTTCTAACAGAGAGAGAGAGGGAGAAGGAGAGAGAGAGAGAGAGAGAGAGAGAGAGAGAGAGAGAGAGAGAGAGAGAGAGAGAGAGAGAATATGCTTGGTTGGAAGGGAAAGAAAACACTAACAATTTTCCACTGCATAATTCAGTTGAACATGCAGAAACATGTCAACTAGCATGATTATAATACTCCCAGAATAAAAGTAATTAAACACTGAAGGTTGCCTGAATTAAATACTGAATAGAAAAAAAAATCAGGGAACCTGACTGGGTACAAGAGCAACCATGGTGAGATCCAAGTGTATTCACAGGGAATGAAATTTAAGGAGAGAGCAGCTCCTTACCTGAGCTGCAGAGCTAGAGCTGGAGGCATAATCTTTGCTCTGATCCTGCCAATGAGGGTCGGGAACACTCCTACCAGCTCCACCACTGTGACATGCCGAAGATCCAGGCCACACTGTGCTTGCTGGGGGTAGAAGCAACAGAGCAGGTGTGAGTGAGTATAACTAAGGAACTGCAGACTGGCACCCCAGCAATGGTCCTGTGGGTGCTTCTTTGCCCATTCCAAATTGTACTGAAAACAGCTGAAAAACTAAGTCTAATCTGGTGCCTAGAAAATCTAAGTATCTTCCTAGTGGAATTATGCAAAACAGCTGGGCAATGGGATTTTGGAATCCTAAACACAATGGTTACTCTAAGGCACTTCTAGACATGGTGAGACTTTACATGAGTCAAATTCCTAAAACTATCCCCACCCTGAAGTTTCTAATCTCATTCTTATAAGGAATTAAGATTTTTCAGAGTTCCCCTTTCTTTACTAATTATCCATCCCCCACACACTCCTGCCCTATGTTCCCCATACCCAAACCCCAAGGAAACAAGGAGAAACTCGTAGAGGATGTGGCTCCGTCAACTACATGTTAGGTGGTCTCACAAGGAGCAGCAGCGACAATCAAAATAAAAAAAATTAACAGAAGATAAATAAGATGAATCTGATTGAATGGGAAAAGCAATTTTTAAATCCTGAACTTTTTCAACAATACTATATGAAGCAATACAATTATTACTAAGTCAACCACATCCTAGAAGGTAAGTGTGAATGAGTTGGTAAGAAGAAAAATATAAGAATATCTAGATCCAAAATGCCATAGCCAACTAGCTAATCAGGAGTTTAACTGGGGGCTGGGGGAACGTGAATGGGCTAAGGTTGAGGGCTAGCAATAGGACAAATTTGGTCATGAGCCAAGGTTTACTGATATAGAAGGCGAGTTTATGGGTTTATTCATTTTTTCAGAGATAAGGGCTCAAGGCATGTGTGGCCATGTCATGCTGCTATGCCAAGGACCATAAAACCAGGTAAGTATATGCATTTACCTTTTATGAGGAGCAAGGAGGTTGTGCTGGCTAGTTTTATGCCAACTTAACAAAAAGCTAAAGTCATCTGAGAGGAGGAAACCTCAATTATGGAAATTCTTTCATAAGAGTGAACTGTATGCAAGCCTGTAGTTTTCTTAATTAGTGATTGATGACGGAGGGCCCAGCTTATTGTGAGTGGTGCCCTTCTTGGGCTGGTGGTCTAGGCTGTATAAGAAAGTAGGCTGAGCAAGTCATGGGGAGGAAGTTAGTAAGCAGCACCCCTCCCTGACTTTTGCATCAGCTCCTACCTCCAGGCTCCTGCCCTGCTTGCATTCCTGCCTGACTTCCCTCAGTGATGGACTATGAATGTGAAACTGTAAGCCAAATAAACCATTCCTTTCTAAGTTGCTTTTTGTCATGGTGCTTCAACATAGCCATAGTAACCCTAATTAAGACAGAGGTAGGTGTACAATAGCAGGTAGGGTGCCAGGGATTTATGATACAGATTTAGTGAATTTGGCTCTTATAAAGGTAACCCAAACATTTCATGTGGCTCTTCATGGTTCGTGGGTGACCTGTTCAGATGGTAAAAAAGTAGTGGAAGAAAGACTCACTAGTCATTGTATTTACGCTGACGTGGGTACTAAACTGCTGCCTTCGATTAAACCAAGATCGTTCTAACAGGAATTAATGAACGAGAGATCCTAGAAAGGAAGTGCAGCAGATCCTGCTTCTTTAGCGTTTGGTGAAGTTGACCAACTTCAAGACAAAAACAGGCAACTTCTAGTATGATCCTTGCAGTTTCTACCCTCCCCCAACATGTTGAGTGTCTCATTGAGTAGAAGCAAAATTCACTTTCATTAGAATAGGGGACATTCCCAGGGAGGGATATGGTGCCTAGAGGCTCTCGGATGCTTTTTATCTCCTTAGCCAGTCTATCGGGAAGATAACTGATGGATCACCTCGTGTCTATGAATGTGCTGGATAGGATCAGCAAAGCCAATTGTTCTTGGGCTGGGCCTGGACAGCATGTCAATTAAGCTTATTAGCAAAGACAGACAAACCTCGATGGTTGGAGAATGATTGGGTTAACTCTGGGGAGTCAATGTTAATAAGGTTATACACCAGCACCAGAAATGAATGACTGTCTTTAAAGTGCTGGTCCCTTAAACTCGCCCTAAATGGATTAGGCACTGAGTCTGGCCTTTGCTTTTAGCGAACTGCCCATCTTCTTCCTGTTAGAGGTCTCCCTCCCACCTTAGCTTTGCCAAGGCCTCACCTGCAGCATCCCCAACTGCAGTCTGTAGAGGAGGTTTCGAGCTGTGGGTGTGGACACAATGAGAAGTCTCCTTTTCTCGTAAAACTGATCCAGGAGTGCCGCTGCTGTTCTGACACCAACATTGACATTCATTGCTGTAATCAGAAATGGTCACATAAGTTCACCGCGTAAATTCTGGCTTAGCTTAGCCAAGCACATACAAAACCCTAAGTAGACCCTGAGATGAGAATTCAAATTTAAGCAGTTGATTTCAGAAGTGAGTTCCTGAAACACCAGTAACAGACAGACGAGGCGCCCTAGCTTTCTCTTGTTGCTGTGATGCATCACATTAAACTCAGTGGCTTAGTCTAACATAAATTCATCGTTCTTTTGATATGGCCACGAAGAACAGGAGCCAAGTTTAATTCTAATTCTTCCATGGAAACTGATCAATGAAAAACAGCTCTAAATGATTGGCTCAGTCCACATAGCAGCAAACAGTCTGCCTCTGAAAAGGAAATTACAAAAGAAAAATGAGAACACACTAGGTAGGTTTTATGAACTTGGTGCTAATATTTCAAACAAGGTTAGCTTTAAAATCATTGTTCATTGCAATTTTCATCCAGTCAACTACACTGAGTGATAATTATGTGTCAACATCTGGGCTATTGCTCTGAATGAGAGGCAGTTATTATCTCTAACATTGCCTTTAGGGCTCACAGTCTAGGACAGTTTGGGTCAATATAAATAGAGTTTACATAAGTCTACAATTTAAATTTTTCTAATAGCTTCATTAGACATGTACAAATAAATATGTGACAAGAGCTTTATATGTCAACCCAATATATTCAAATATTTCAACATGCCACCAATACAAAAAATTAGGGGTGCTTTATATTCTTTATTGTGCTAAGACTTTTAAATCAGTGTGTATTTTACA
Organism: Microtus oregoni; assembly: GCF_018167655.1. Taxonomy (NCBI): domain Eukaryota; kingdom Metazoa; phylum Chordata; class Mammalia; order Rodentia; family Cricetidae; genus Microtus; species Microtus oregoni. The sequence goes on from NW_024544601.1 coordinate 1,591,325, forward strand.
CTGACCACATACCTGAATTTGGACTTATTTCAAGTGCTTCATGCCCATATACTGTTAGCAGGTAGATAGATTTATGAGATCATTTGATAATGTACTCCAGGCCTCAGTGTCACAAAAATGGGTATTATGTACTTATCTGAGGAGTCTGAGACTTTTCTGTTTTAATATATTAAATAGAAGAGCTTCATCCACCTGCTCTGAATGGTAGAGTTAAAGGAGGGGAAAAGGAAGAGATACCCGGGATTGAGACAAGGGGAAGCATACAAAAAAGTTAGTCTAGATTTCACACTCTCAGCCCAGTTGCTGTTCATCAGTAAGAATGACTGGCATACCAGGCAGTGGTGGTGCACACCTTTAATCCCAGCACCCGGGAGGCAGAGGCAGGCGGACCTCAGTGACTCTGAGGCCAGTCTGGTTTACAGAGCTAGTTCCAGGACAGCTAGAGCTGTTACACAGAGAAACCTTGTCTCTGGGGGAAAAACAAACAAACAGAATAACACTGGTACATTTTGAAGGCTTACCATGTACCAGGAACTGTTCTATTACAGCATTCAGTAGATGATCACATTTAAGAGAGGTATGATTTTCCTCATTTTACACAGGAGGAAGGATTTCAAATGCCCAAGTGGGGAACCAGAGAACAGACAAAAGCAAGATAAGGAGGCAGGTAAGATGAGCTACAGCATGGGCTTTTCACCTGCTCAGATGAGCAGAGCTGACACTGAACTTTAGAACGTGCAGGAAATGAAGCTGCTTTTTCCTGCCCTGGAATCAGGGGACATCAGATTCTCATGCTAGCTGGAACAAGAACTGCACGCATACCTGCACAGCTGGGCTCCGTGCCAGACCAAGCCAGATTGGATTGGCAAACCCGGGCAGGACTACCCTGAAGTTCATAGCCACCAATACAGGAGAATTCACAGGTAGCTCCGTAGTTGTCACCATCGCTGGAACACTTCATGTAACCATTGTCTGGGGCATTGAGTTTGCCACAGCGTCTGACTGTAGGGGACACAAACCCAGAATAGCCTTAGTCCCGAGCCCTCCTTCCATAAAGGAACCAGAGAAAGTGAGGTTTGTCATGACGTTACGCAACTAGTGAAATGAGTGAGAGGCAAGGAAGACTATTAAATGCCGCATAATGCTCACCGCCCATACCAAGGTATTCTTGAGATAGATAGTGGCATTAGCCACCTCGTGTTACACATGAGGAGCCTGAACCCTGAACAGTAAATGATACTACCTGTCCAAATCTTGAAACACGAAGTTTTCAAAAACGATTTACTCACACAGACAAAAAGAGGGGACTCCTAAGCACTCTGGTTATTTATCACAAGTACTGGAGATATCAGCTCAGAGACAGAAGCATTACTAAGTGGTAGTCTTCTTGGACAGACGGCGGTGCGCTCCTGTGAAGCTAGTCCTGTTTCCTACATAACCCACCCATCTTGGCATTGGTGGTAAGATGAAATACTTCCATCAGCATCACCAAAACCTAAGGCAAAGCTGGCAGCAGCCGTGCTACAAGGGGCATTCAGAACAGTCTGGCTTGGGGGCCTGGCCCTTCCTTTGACAGTCACAGGAAGCAATGGTCTCACCTCTTACTTTCACTCGGAACTTGCAGGTGCCCTTGTTCTCAGCTCTGTCATGGACTGTGTATTCAATCTTGTGGTCCCCTTCTGGAAAATTCGAGCCTGGAGGGAGGCCTTTTAGAATAACACTTAAGGAAGAAAGCAGAAATACCCAGGGTTATGCTTGTGTACCTAAATAGCAGCTGTTGAGTCTGGAGTCTGCTTCACAGGAGCAATTGGATCTCAGCTAAGAGCAGATTCATGGTTTTGTTCCTTCGTTTGTTTGTTGCTGAAGGATAGAATGGGGGTTGGGGGCTGAGCCTTCATGTTTTCCTTGCTGGGCAGACAACACAATACTTTATGAGGAAAATTCTTTCAGAGTACAGTTTAGTTGGCCATTTGGCAATTTAAGCCTGCAATAGGTACTAGAATGTTCTTTGCTTTTTCCATCTGGGTCAGTTCTCTGTGAATCCTTGACTCTCCTAACTCTTTGTTAGTAAAAGCAAATTTTTATTGTCTAACTTATATACATCTTAAAAGTATCAGGTATGGTTTATTATCTATGATTTAATTTAATGCTCATAGAATTTCTATTAGGCACGTAAAATTCTCCATTTTGTAGGAAAGGAAACTATGGCGACAAAAGGCTAAGGAACTTGACCAAGATTGGACAACACATGGCAACTATAGCATCTATCTTCTTAGCTATTTGAGAGCAACGTCAATTGGTATAACAATCAACTGACAGTTTCTGGTTAGTTTTCAATGTATAGAAAACTCACCTATTCCCTGTGGCCTCTAGGAGTGGTGATATTTTATGATAATAGCCATATGAAATAATCATTGTCACCACTGAGGAAAGCTTTACACACAGGTGGGACACACTTACAAGGCATGTGAACTGAGGAGTCTTGAGAAAGTATTAGAAATCCCACCACTCAGAGGTGTCACTTTTGACTTTAGATCCTTTAAGATCTTAAGATCCTTAGATAGCAAATGTAACTTCAGATAATCTTTCAAGTAGGCGTGATTGCTAATCTCTCTGAGACTATTTCATCATGAAAATAACAGGCGTCATCAATGGGACTCAAAAGAAACACCTATGTCAGAACTTTTAGACAAAAGAGGTTCCATGGTGACCTGATATTTTACATTTTGAATTTGTTGTACAGGACTTCAGCTGTTGTAGAAAGCTAAGAAATGATTATATGCCAGCAACTGAGTCAGGCATTGTACAAGACTGTAGTAATAAGTTAAGGGTAAAGAGTTCCCAACCCCAAATTATGCCAATTCTGAAGTGATTTTTAAAATTTTGTATGTACGCACATATGCACATAGTATAGACTATATATACAAGTACAGTATATATAGTATAATGTGTACGCATTTCATGTGTGTATAGTTAGTTGCTTTTTTCATATGACTTATTTTTAAACTCAATTTCATAAAGTTTCCCCTAGGGATTTTATGATCTTTATATATAGCAAGAGAAAATGTTTTTAATGATCAAACTTTATCTTGGAGAAATTACAATTAAAAAAAAACTAATCCTCTTGTTTAAAGAAGAAGATATCTTGGGGATTTTTAGAACATGGAAATAAAATATCCTGCTATGAATAAGAGACTTTGGGTAGTGACTGTCTCACATTTAGGAAATGGCAGAACATTTCCTAAGAGACAACATAGACTGGTCATATAGTTCAACACTCATGCTTACCTATAATGTACAAGGCTTTTAGGAGAGAGAGAGAGAGAGAGAGAGAGAGAGAGAGAGAGAGAGAGAGAGAGAAGGAGAGAGAGAGAGAGCATTCCAGCTGCCAAGTGTCATGGTCAACTTACTCAGTAAGAATACCATCTGCTGTATCTCTCCCCTCTGGGGTTTCCCAGGACACCCGGACTGTCAGCTTATTTGGTTCAGCAATACGTTCTTTCACACTTGGGCACTTGATTCTCGGAGGTTCCACATCTTGAAAACACAAAGGAATCCAGAAATAATTTGTTGAAGCGGTGGTCAACACTCAAAATCTGACAAACCAAGACCTCTAGACACTGGCCATTTCCAAAGAGATTGTTCACTCTGGATTTCTCTCTCTTTTTACCCTGTCCTTTCTCTTTGCTGAGTTTTAAAGGCCTTTTAGGACTCACCCACACAAAAACAGACCTGCCGTTCCCTCCCATTGCTACATGTGCTGGGTGTATATGTCCTAACTCTGCACACTGACTTGGCACCAGCATAGTTACTCAGCTAAAGCCAGAAGTCATTCAGTTTTAGCGAGCCTGGCCTGATTTAAAGACAGTGTTGTAGTATACCGAGCAGCGGTACCAACACTATCACCTACTTTGATTCAATTCAATGCAACAAAACTTTTAGGAGTGCCAACCTTATCCAAGGGTGTCATTTTAAATGCTGGCATTTGAGGTGAAAGTGAATTTGATGCTAAAAATTTATCAGCGTTCAAAGTGTATTGGGGGTGCTTATTTCACCAAAATGTACATCTTTCAGGAGGCAGAGAGCAGCACTGTTCTGGATAAGGCAAACTTGAATGTTATGGCTGTGTAATGGAGACACCTCTCTCAGTTTATATATGTCCACACTGAGGCTCACAGGGTTTATGTGCCTTATTTAAGTTACTCCACCCCCTCATAATCAAGACGGGTTGATAATGAGGGCTGGAAAAAAATGAGATGTTAATTCTACATTGGGTTGTGTTGCCTGTAATCAAAGCTGAAGTGCAGGCACCAGGGGAAATTTGGAAGTTTACCGGTTCTCCTGATGTCAAGCAGGTAGAGAATGTATTCAAAGACAGCACATGGCAGCCCGCTTTGCATCGTTTTACAAACCAGCCAATAATAACCTAAATGCTATTACAACTTAGGTGAAAACTTAATGTCCTCTCTGATACTGAATCACATCTCTCAGAAACTGGATGCATCAAGTAAATCCCTTCACACACTTTCCCCTGCTTCTTACAAAGATTCCTCATTTTATGTAGTGTAAGAGATAATGAATACTGAATAGTTTTTCAAACAGTTTTACCTTTATGTATCTAAATTTGCTTTCCTTCTAGGTCATGCTTCAATAGACTGTGAGTTTGCAGCCTTATTACACAGATCTTAAGCTGAATAACTATCATATTTCATTGAACATAAGTCATGATAAACTATAAGATGCATCCCAGCCCCAGTGACATTAAAATATGAAAGTTATGCCTTAAGAATAAAATAATGTGTATGTGTCACAATGATATGGAATACAGTTAAATCTATCTGAAGTATCCTTTTGTGACTCACTGAGTTCTTAAAAATAATCTTTTTTATTACTATGCTAGGTAATAGAAGACATGCTTCAGTAATTCAGGTGAGCATGTCAATGCTTTGGGTGAATCAGGTAAGTGTTGAATGTCTGCTGTCCACTTGTCAGAGAGTGTCAGCAACTGCTTTCTTGAAAATATGCTTACATAGAAGGTAAAGCAAAAGAAGAGAGTTTGAGGATGGTGATTAGGTGGAAGCCCCATCTCTCTCTCCCCAGACCCTGTCCCTTCAGAAAGTCCGCCATCGGCAGTTCCTCTCCCAGAGATACCAGGGACCACACCTACCAGCTATTTCAAACCCTGCTCATAAATCTGCTACGTGTGCCCTCATGTTCTGTCCCCTGCCTTCCTGAGGGCCACCCAGGAGTGCTCTGCTTTGCATTGCCCTGTTTATTAAATCTAGATTTATTAATTCTGTCTGATTTGGCTTATTACATCAGCGGTGGAGGAATCCAGCAACCGAGGATCCAATACTTAACAGATGAGTTACTGATTTCTACATAAAATTACACTATTTATGAGTGAAGAGAGATTCTTAGCCTCTGCATCAGGTAAACTAAATGTGGATGATACACTCTCTGCTTTCCTGTGTCGACTAGGTGAGCTGACAGTGCAAGCTCACTCCCCAGTAGGTGATCCGGGAGGGGTAGGGGGAGAGTCTCAGAGCTTCCCAAAGACAGCTTGAGTCTGCCTAACAATGACCAGTAAAATGTGGCCTAGTTGTTCCAAAGGAGGGCTTTTCTAAACATGCAACAAATATAAGTCATACCATATAAGAAGCAATATTTTCTGAAAGTTACTATAGAGACATAATTACTAATCCCCTTGAAGTCCAAATGACTGCAATGTCAGTTATTGTGTGGAAATCCTGAAGCCTCTGTGAGACTCCTATTCTGTGTTTTCTGTCCCATTCGCTGGAGAGATTTGACAAATCATGTCCCTTCTCTATATTCCTCTTTCATTTCTGAGTAGAAAATGCAATAATCAGAAATATTGTGCTGGCCAACATTGGTAGCAAAACTATTTACCAAGGAATCTTGAACACGTGTGTGTGAAACAAGGAAGAGTCACAGGGACAATGCCTTGGTCAACAACTAACAATAAACTGAAAGATCCTCTGTCAGTTTCAGACCTAGGCTGCTGTGGCAGAGTCTGGCACCTTCAGATTTCCCTAGCTTGGGGCAGTTGTCATGTAAAGCAATTCAAAGGGCTTTAGATCACAGTGGGTGGTAAGAAAAGAGGGGAGGGAGAAGAAGAAGGAAAGATGGAGATCCAGTCAGAGTCTAGTCCTGAGTCTAATTGCTTTATATGTGCAGGAGGCTCATCTTGGATCCTGCAGGCCGTTAATCATCACCTGAGCCATAATGGATCGCAAAGAGCAGCCATCCCCATAGAATGCCCAAATTTCCGACCGACAGTATCTCTTTGGTCAATAATTTAGCTGTCTGAAACCACTGTGTTCCAGGCAGTCTGTTGCACACAATGACGAGGGAGACAAATCTAAGAGTCTGAGGACTGGAGGGAAGGGATTGAGAGGGGCTGGAGGGAGGAAAGGGAGGGGAAACTATACAATTGTATTGCAAATACAAGTATACTTTTTAAAGGAATTTGAGAGTGATGATGGAGGCCAGAAACATCTATTTCCCCGGGCACATGAAGCAAATGACTGCCAAGGGCAGAACAAAACTTGTCTTTGAAAACTTGCCCAATAGTTTTCCTTTCTCCAGCCAGAGGACAATCCCTGTGGATGCCTCTGGAAAGTGGTTCCATTTCTTTGGCACTACAAGATTTCAAGAAACTTTCCAGAAACAGAAAGAAAGAAAGAAAGAAAGAAAGAAAGAAAGAAAGAAAGAAAGAAAGAAAGAAAGAAAGAAAGAAAGAAAGAAAGGAGGGAGGGAGGGAGGGAGGGAGGGAGGGAGGGAGGGAGGGAGGGAGGGAGGGAGGGAGGGAGGAAGGGAGGGAGGGAGGGGAGTAATGCACAAGCTCCACAACCAAAGTTGCCCGACTAAAAACTCATTTCTATTAGAGAAGGCCACACAGCAAAAGTTGGCCTGTGTGTCAGTTGCAGTGCTAAATCATGTGAGGCAAAAATGGGAACAGTATTTCCATCAACCAAGTGGTCGTAAAACTGGAATTAGATTCCTGATGGTATGTGTATTTACCAGCCTGGGGAAAAATCATATAAAATAATCTTTAACAATGCACTGGTTCATTTATTCCTACCCCTGCTGATATTTGTAGCAATGGAATAATGACTTGAAGCCGAACAACTATCCCCATGAGCCACTGGTTAAACAAAATCACCACACAGCAAAATGTTTGCCATCAATTTCCATATGTTATTTCTCAAAGATATATTTTATTCCAGGTTTTTAAATTTTTATTTTATCATCATCATTATTATTATTAGATTTTCAAGACAGGGTTTCTCTGTAGCTTTAGAGCTTGTCTGTCCTGGAACTAGCTCTTATAGACCAGGTTGGCCTCGAACTCACAGAGATCCGCCTGCCTCTGCCTCCCGAGTGCTGGGATTAAAGGTTTGCACCAACACTACCCAACTTTATTCCAGGATTTAACTTATGTTATTCTACTCTGCAGAAGACATAAAAAAGAAAGAGGAATTTCAGCAACCAAGCTGTTTGTATATTGTCCTTTGTTAAAGCAACAAAATGAGTATTCTCTTCATGACAAAAGGCATCTACTAATCTTTCTTCTTCCATGCTTTTAAAACTGTAGTTTTTTTCTTCTTGTTTTGAAGGAGGAAAATGTTTTGGTCCATAGCAGAGAGATACATCTACTGAAAATGGGGTCTCTAAATGAGGATTTGTGTTTACTCTTACTGTTCATTGTTCTACGGAATCAAATAAATAAAAAAATGACAGAAATGAAAATATCTCTGCACACAAGGTAGTTTCAGCGGATGGAGGAAAGGGCTTCTTAACGTCTTCACTCCCCTGCAGCTTACAGTAAGCTTTCTCTCCACCTACATGACCCTATTCATTTCGTAAAGAACTGAGCTTGACGTTAGTCTGAGGCAGAGAATGAATCCTGACTTGTGGCACTTACAAATGAGCCAGACCGCAGAACTGGCCACCTTGGAGTCAAAGACGGCCCAGCCTTCCCATTCCCTCCCAGTTTGCAGAAGAACTGGGTTAGCTTTCTTAGCTCTCAGCACAGTTCGGGCCAAAATGTGCTGTTGAAGGTTGTGTGGAAACCTGGGAACAACTCAAGCGCCATGTGTCAATTCCTAAAATAGGCTGAGGCTCTGAGTTATGCTCAAGGAAGCCTGTTCCTGCCAGCACACAAGCAACTTATTAATAAAGCCAAAGAAGTAAATGATAGCATTGGAGCAAAATTCACTGGGGACAAACTCCAGGTTGTCTGTCTCTGAAGTCAGAAAGCACTGCCTGCTTTCTCTGTCTGTTCTTTTCATTCACCTTGGAGCTCTAAGCTCTTGGGGACTCTGCACCCCACTTCCCATTCCCATCGAGTTGCATATACATTTTCCATTTCTCCAATACACTTGAAACTTGTCTCAGCAAACGGTAAGATAAATTGCCTGAAATTGGGGTTCATTTCTTACTTCCTTCCCTCTCCCTCTGGGCAAGTTCCAGGGCCATCTGGGCTGGCTTTAGACATGCTTGCTGCTTTTTGAGAACAATCAGCATTTTCTTTCCATTGTTGTGCACAATCTGGAAATCTGAACAATATGTCCCCAGAGTGCTTGCCAAAGCTTGCTTAGCAGAAAGAGCTTTGGGCTTCTCCTCTCCCACACCGTGACCTCTGCTCCTTCCAATACAAGGGAACAGAGATTTGACTGATTTCCTTTGGTTTGTTTTCAAGGGCTAGTTTGCACACAGCAAAGCACAAGATACATACCAAAAGCAGCATCTGTGAGGTGCTCTTCTGCGCTGAACACATGGGCTTAGCAATGTGCATGTCCAGATCTCACCATCACCACTGCCAGCACATTCTGTCTGTCCTCACCAAGGAGAACTTCTCAGCAGTGGAGACACCTCATCTTTAGAGAAAGGTGTATCCGCTAAATATTTTGTTGGCACTCAGCTTTGTCATATTGTCCCCTTTGGGGCCATCACTACGTCTTAAAGCAACAGTTGTGTAGATTCTTTTGTCAGCTGGGTGCCACACAGGTCTCGCTGACATGAGATAGAGGGCAGGAAGGCAGTAGGAGCCATTCTATTTCTGATAGCACCTTCAGTGGTTATTGGCTGAACTCTCCCTTCTCATCCATCACGGTGTCAATAACATGGGAGCGTAGAGTTGTGGCCTACACTACCATTTCGCTGTTGCTCTTCTAGCCTATGCTCAGCCCTTGTCCACAGAAAAGTGGGGAGTGGGGAGGAGTTGGGGTGAATGTGTTCCAAGTACATTGTATGAAAATCTCAAAGAGTTAACAAAATCCACTTAAAAACAATGCGAGATTTTGTTTTGATGTTCTCCAAGGGCAGGGTCTGGCAGCTCCCAGAGCTTAGGAGTGAATGGCCCTCTGTGACAGTGGTTCTCAAGGGCTTCAAGAACTTCAGTACAATCCCAGCACTTCAGAGACTTGGGCTCCAGTGGCAGTCAGCTGCAGAAAACACTGCCCTAGAGCTGGCTGTCTCAACCTCTAAAGAAACACCAGAATCCAAAGATGTATTTTGGTTTTCTACATCTGTGACCATTTCATGATTTTGTGTTCCTTGGTCTTTCTCCTGAGGTTGACGCAGCCTATCCAAGAACAGTATTTTTGAGTATAAAGATTTTTAACTCCTTCCTAAATTTGAACTCCTAAAGCAGGTTTTCTAACTTTGGCTCACAACGGAATTACCTTTGTTGGCTTTTAGAGAAGCAGACTGTTGGGCCGGCCTCAGCTGGGCAGGGAATTTGCATTTTCCTTGGGGATTTCTAATGCTGCTTTCAGAGCCTGAGCCTAGATCTCCAGCAGGAATATCACCTGAGCCGATTTTAGAACCCTATTGGCCTCTTCCAACTGCCTCTTTGTCACGTTAATTGAATCAGAATCTCTAAGGGAAGTCACAGAAAGGTACCCAGCTGGCAATTACAGGTAGCTATGGTGAGAACCCACTGCCCCTAGGCATGTGGTTGTCAATGGATGGGTAAATTTTCTTCCCCAGAGCCACTGAAAATATCTCTAGAGACATTTCTGATAGCCACGATTAGGTTGGGGACAGGGCATGGAGACATTGTCTTTAAGCACTTAGTGGGTTAAAATCTAAGAGCACTCTCCGATATCACATGGTACAAAAAGTAAAGGAACACAGTAAAAATTGTCTGACCCCAAATGTCTGCTGTTCTAATGTTCATGAACCTTCTCATACAGGATGAATCCCCCCAAGCCTGACTCCCAAGACTGACTGAGTTGAAATCTGCATTTTTCTCAAGGTTCCCAGAAAATTCTCAGGCACTGAAAACTTTCAGTACCTGAGTTTAGTGGCCCTCTATTTGAATACTTGAAACTCTCTAGAGGGCCTCTGAAAATGCAAAGTGCTGGGCTCTACCTCCAGAATTTTAAATTCAAGAAGTAGAGAGGAACATGAGAGTCCCATTTCTCATTAGTTCCCAGGGTGACAGCCTAGGCACTGACAACAGTCAGCCTAAAAGCAGGCTGCCTTGAAGTCAGCTAAGATAGAGTCTGAGGTCTTGGGCTGGGCCTAGGCACTGAAACACTATTGAATGCAATGCTGGCTGTTTAAATTGTTTCCCTTAATGTATACTATACCAACAAAGACCCACTGCTCCTCTCCCAAGAAGTGGCTTCTGAGGTCTGTGACGTTTACTTACCCACACAGGAGGCTGGTGGGCCACTCCAGGTCTTGGTGTCCATACACGTGACTGTCCGCTCCCCTTTCAATGTATATCCCGGTGAGCAATAGTACTCACAGCGAGAGTTGAAGTAGGCACCATCGACACACTTAAACCCTCCATTTGCTGGCATGGCAAGGGGAGGGCATCGCTTTTCTAAAAAGGAGAGAATCGGGTATTCAAGGTTTCCTAGTTTTTGTCCACAAGTTCAGAATCCAGACACTTGGAAAGCATGCAGTGAACAGCTTGCTGCAATATAACATGTGGCATTAAACAATGGCTCCTCATGTGTCACATAGAAGACATGAAGTTTCATATCACAGTTAGGTGGCTTTCGTATCCCAGCTGCAACAAGGTCTTAGACCGAATTTGCCAGAGGCAAACCCTGAGAGAAGGATTTGCATGCTAACACTTTTGGAAGGGAGTGTTGCCAGGGGAGACCAGTGAAAAAGTGGGATAACAGGAGAAAGATGAGGAGAGTGCCAACAAGGGGTGACAGATAGCAGAATCAGCCTCAGCTTGCTCCTTCAGGGGCACCCTGGAGGGAAGCTGCCAGTTCCCATTCAACCTCCACACCTGGAACCGCCATTTGTTACTTAGTCATTAGACAGAACTGCCCATGGGAGAGCCTTTCACTTGTAAAAATAAAATAAAATAAAATAAAATAAAAGCTGGGCTGGTAGTTCACACTGGTGAAGGAGATTCAGGAAACCAAGGCCGGACATCCTAGGCTACAATAAATAACTAAACAACCAAATAAACAAATAGGAAGTGGGTAGAAAAGCAGCAGTGAGAAAGAGTTTTCTGTAAGACGTTTTCTTCTTTCTCTGAAGAAAGCTGAAGCGTGGATAAATGTGGCTGTGTCTAGTGACACAGCCCTTCAATCCCAGCTTCTTAGGACATTGAGGCAGGAAGATGGCAAGTTCAAAGCTTGGGCTGGGCTACAAACTGAGATTCCAACAGCTTTCCAAGTTGGTGAGATCCTGCCTCAAAATAAAGAGGGTTTTAGTGAGTGAGTGAGTGAGTGAGTGAGTGAGTGAGTGAGTGAGTGAGTGAGTGAGTTAGTTAGTGAGTTGGTTAGTTAGTTAGTTTATAATGCTAGGAATATAGCTGAGTGGCAGATTTACCCAGCATTTGCCAGGCATAGGCTCACATCCCAGTTCTAGGGAAACACAAAAACAAACAAACAAAAAAAGAAAACCAATGATAAGGCATTCAGAAGTTGGGGAAGATACCAGGAACTAGGAACAGGAGACAGGGAAACCTGGTGAAATATTGCTAAGTGTATACTACACAGACCCAGTTACATCACTTACATATTCTGAGCCATGTGACTACAGTCCTGAGACTTAGTTTCCCCAACCATGTCTATCATATACTGTGAAAAAAACTTGAATGCATGTTAAAGACTTGGAGAACATTGAGCAATCAATAAGGCATGGCAACTTTGTATAATAAAGTCCCAAACTGGCTTCCCAATGCTATAGCCTCCACAGCTTTAATATGGGAGGACTTGTCATGAAGGTAGTCTACCTGCCTCCAGAGTTAGCCAGCAAGTCAGAAGCTATACAGACCATCTTTAAGACATTGTCCTGGAAATACGCCAACTTCTTCCCAGACCCACTCCCTCATGGATTTTCTTTTATTTAATCTACTACCAGGGGCCCCTGGTTTAGGGTCTTCCTTGTACCTATCACATGGATTTCACTTCTACCCAGTTACCTCTGTGGTAGTCTGACAAGCCCTGGAAGTGTCTTATTTGCTTCTAAATCACCAGCAACTCCTCGAAATCCTGTATTTACTGAACAAGTAACCTGTGCTGCGAAAAGTCTCTTGTCCATTCTTTCCCCCCAAAATGCACCATACCCCTCCCCAAAAAGATGCATGCATCCCTCTGCTATAAAGGAGAAATCAACTTTAAAAAAAAAAAAACCCTCTGTGAAAAGCTTCATATCATAGCAAAACAGCTTTGCCCCTGGAGACTCATCACAGGTCTGGTCTACTTACGTTTGCAGATGACCTTATCCGACCAGCGCTTGTTTGACTGGCAAATCAACTGGGAAGAGCCATGAAGCTCGTAACCCTTCCTGCAGCGAATGTCACACCTGGTCCCCAAGGCCGTTTTGTAGTATCCCCCCGGAGGGGCCCTGCAGTACACATCCCCATACTTCACCTTGATGGGGGAGCACCACGGAGTGTCTACAGGCAGAAACAAACGAAGGGAGACATAAGAAGTGACAGGTTTAGACAATGCAGCCCTTCACGCTTGTGCTCTCAGACTGGCTACAGTCCAGATTCTGGACTTCCAATCGCGCCCTATGCATTAGATATCTGTAGATAAGAAGGTAGGACTGGGAGACTGTGTGTCAGACATAACTAAAGATGAATCCAAGTGTCTCTAATTAGTTGTGTGATGCAGACAAGCTACCTCAACTCTCTGAGTGAGCCCCTGTGCCAATGATAGCAGGCAAATACGATAAGATATAGAAAATTGCCTAGCACAGTGTTGAGCACAATGTAAATGTTCAATAAGCACTTGTTCCTTCTAGCATGTCCCTTAACATGATATTCTAATCTCTTGGGACTAATTGATGCCATCGTGAGTTTCCACCTTAGCCATCAACGCACAACAAAGTGTCAACTAACTGTGTCTTCCTCCCAGCTATATGTGGGTTCTCTAGAAAGAAAACCACAGTACTCCTGTCTGCTCATTTGAACCAAGCTACACCAGTGTTCATAATAGAGTTCCATTTTGGCTTACACTAATGGAACTATTGCTCCCCTTTTCTATACATCCCTAGTTAAAGACAATGACACCCTCCTCAGATGGAAAATTTGTAGAGTGCTTTGATATTGGTCTCATAGTTGCTGTGTTGGTTAATTTTTGTGAACTTGACACAAACTGGAGTCATGGGGAGATAGAACTTCAAATGAGGAAATGCCTCCATCAGATAGGCCTAGGAAAGTAGTTCTCAACCTTCTTAATGCTGTGACCCTTTTAACACAGTTCGTCACATTGTGGTGACCCCCAACCATAAAAATATTTTTTCTCACTACTTCTTACCTGCAACTTTGCTACTGTTTTGAATCATAATGTAAATATCTGCTATGTGACCTCCAAAGGGATCCCAACCCACAGGTGGAGAACAGCTGGCCTATGGACATGTCTTGCTTAATGATTGATGGGAAATAGCCCAGATCACAGGGATGAGTGATGTCAACTCTGGGCAAGTGACCTTGCATATCTTGTAAAAGCATGGTATGAAGAATAAGCCCAGTTAGTAGCGCCCCTGTATAGTCTCGGCTTCAGTTCCTGCCTTCAGGTTCCTGCCTTGGCTCCCCCTGGTGGTGGGCTGTAATCTGTATGTCCAAAAAAAAAAAAAAAAAGCCTTTCCTCCACAAGTTTCTTTGATCTGTGTTTTATTACAGCAACAGGGAAGCAAAGTAGGCCAACTGGCCAGAGCATACCTAGGATGTCACTAATAATGATGAACTTCTCCCCTGTCTTTGGATGGTACTCTCTGAGAGCCATGCTAAAGAAGGACAAGACTGCCTTCTTAGTTGAGGACTTCCCGCAGCTGCCAGTCTATCAGTTCCCTGCACTATCTGGGGGCCAACAATAAGCCCCCTCGTCTCAGGGTGGGGTGGAGTTAATGCTACTTTTCTACAGTTCCCTGGCTCTTCATTGCCCAAAGGCACCACAGCTGCCAGAAAATGGAGAAAGTTCGCCATCATGTGGCCAGGAAGGAACACAGGCCTTGTTCTGCTCTGCCCAGGAACCCTCTCCTAAGGACATGTTTCTGATTGCTAGTCAGTCCTGCTAAAGTCCAGGGTTTGGCAACACAACAGTTTTTACTCTAATGCTTTCAGGCTCCCTTTGGCTAATTTTTTTAATTATATAATGGTTTGCAGAAAGTGGCAAGTGGATCCAAAATTGAAGACTCAGTAACGTTCCCTAGCTAGTCTAGTTGGATAGATGGGAGCTTACCCTAGAGCTTATTCACTTCTACCATGTGGATATAGATGTACAGGGCTCACATCAGGCCTACGGGCATTCCTGGAACTCTTTCTTTCTGGAAGACTTTGTACGTGCAGTCTTCGTGTACTATGTATATTTACGTTCTGCGTGAGTAAGATCTGTGCGTGCTTTCACGTATTACAAATTTACATATTTGAATACAGCATAATCAGATACTTCTCTCCCTCATTTTGACTCTTCAAATTCTTCTATCATTGTTAACCACATATCCAAAAGTTGTGCTGTTGTCACTCTGTGAAGAAAACAAATCTCATATTCATTTATTTGCAAAGGGCATTTTATTTTTTTCTTGCTTTCCAGGAAGAATCTTTGGCTAGTGTTTTAATAAGTTAACAGTGCTTTAGTACCAGCAATGGGAATGTGTGGGAATGACTCAGATGTAAAGGGTATATAAGCACCATGGGTTAGTCAAGTAAATTAACAAATGTTTAACATAGAGGCTTTGAGGAAGGAAGATCGTATGCTGTTGAAGACAAGGTTTAGCAAGTAGACATTCAAGTTGATGAATCAGGAAAGCCTCTGCACCCCCCCTGGGCCAATGTCCTGAGAACTTGAATTAAATGTAGTCTGCTGAGTAGGCAGCATGGTGCGGAAGGCTAATGGGAAACGACTAGTGCACTGCAGACGGGAGCCACAACGCCTGCGCAGACTCCAGTGCAGCATCTGTCAGCTGAGCGAGTGACACAGGACTGACTTGCTTCCTCCTCTCTAGAACCCTTGGTCCCCTTTTCTATTAACAGGGGATAATAATGACACATCACCGTGTACCTTCTCCTTCCCTCAATTAGTGCGAATAGATTATGCTATCCCAAGTAAAACCATCAAGGCTGTGTTCCATCCACAGCACTCAAGTCAGTAAATAAAGACAAATCAATAAATAAGATGTCACATCCTAGGAATCCAATGTATTCTGTTTAATCTTTCTCTCTACTTTTAAATTTGATTTAATTCAAATCATTTATTGGCGATACACTCTGTGCCAGACACTGAGGAGCTTAGTATTCCAGGGCGAACCTCACAGTTAATCATGGTTGACATCTAAGTTTTAGCATTAATGACACCTAAAAGCTGAGGTGTAACTCTTGAACAGAGCAGTTGTCTAGCATGAGTAAATCCTGAGGTCCAATCCTTATCATAACAGGAATACCAAGAAGAAAGATCCTTAGCTCTCTATTGCAAAAACTGAAGGTACATGTTTTGACATATGTGTACATACATATGATTGTATAGTGTGATGATTCCTGCCAGCGAGCTATTTAACTGACAACACAGATAATTTATCACAAATAGATTTATTCTTAGACCTCCAGGGAAGGTTCTGGGGTAGGCATAATTTTAGGTATATGATCTACTGGGAGGTAACTGGGCACAATGTCCTTAGGACACGAGGTAACCCCTACTGCAGTCTTTCTACATTGCGTGCGTTTTAGGAACGTTTTCAAGTAGGGACTCAAAGAGACCTGTAAAAACCTTTCGGGAAGTTTTATGAATCAGAGTATCTCCTTACCACAAACATCTGACTAGAACCTTTGTGCTTGATTAAATTACCTAATGCCCAAGACAGTGAGGATAGAGATTATTTAACAAGTGAGCTTTGGTGTGCAGAAATCAAAGCAAATACAGAAATACAGCTAGGCATAGGCACCAGTCCTTGTTTAGAAATCTTTCCCATTTCTCTGGAAAATTGAAGGACAGTCTTTAGGCAAAGGCTGACCGGAACTATTTCCATTCCCCGATAGCTCAGAAAAGTGTCTGCAGTCTAGGGGAGTACTTTGGTTTTATTGCCAGGGTATGGATGAATTTTTGGACCAAATGTCAAAATGGAACTTTACCAGCCTATTTTCTTCAGAGTTTTCCTCTACAGTAAGAAGGAGCAGTTTCACATAAAAAGCATTTAAATGTACCTTCGTTTCTATCCTGAGCTCCCTGCCTTCAGGGAAGCAGCAGGAAGAGTATTTGTGGATATACTTACCTGAGCCAGTATAGAAGGTCTGGGTTAGGCTTTATATACCTGCTGGGAGTGGATACTGGAGGAAATGTGGAGAGCTGGATTTCTTACTATTAAGTTCAAATTCATTTGAGCAACAACACACTTTACTTATCATTTTAGGAGCCATGCTGGGCTCAGAAAGAGCATGAGATGACCTGATGAAAATCAAGTTTCATATTCTCCATTTGCTCTGGACATTAGCAGCACCGGGTGCAGAGTTCACCTTGAGGGGTTTGCTCTGGACAGTCCTAGCTGTAATGTACCAATCAGCCTTGATTTTCACTTTCACCAGCCTTTGCAGAAGTAAGGAGAGCAAAGAAATGTAGGAGAATAAAATGACCACGGGCTGCTGAAAGACAGCACTTCTGGGATGTCTTTTTCTTCCCTTTGTTTTTCTGTCAGAAGGATGAGCGCCTATGCACATTTATTTTTTTTTAAACATTTATCTTCCAGGACAGAGCATTAGAACTCCAGTGTGTTGTCTGGTCACTTTATTACACTCTGCTCCGCACAGCCTTAAAGATAAATTCTCCTGGCATCAGCAGGTCCTTGTCAGCACATAAGCAAAGCATTCACCTTTATAGAGAGAGTGTGAGTACCAGACTCCATCATCTTCTAGTGGTGAGTCTCCAGATCCTACAATAAAAAAAGAACAGAAACTGCAGCAAGAAAAGCCACAAGTAGGGGCGCATTATTTCAAAGCGTTGCTTTGGAATAATCCATGCAAGGGGTGCTATTAGAACGCAAACCAGAGCAGAAGCTTCGGGTGGCCATTCATGAAGGGACAGGAACCTCTCAGAGTGAACCTGGCTAGGCTATGCTGGCTAAAGCCAATCCAAATGGGCCTCAGGATGCTTTTGGAATCACACATGGGGCCACCTGAAATTATGGAATCGGGAAAGAGAGTCAACTTCACTCGGAGACAATGCCAATGTATATGAAGCTCATGCCAGAGCAGACGCCGTAAAATGTGTGTGACTCAGACTCAACCCACAGGTCCTCCAGTAGACAAAGACAACCCAGTAGAAGCTAGTGTTTGTAGTACTTGAAATGGGTCCATCTGTTGAAATGAATGTGGGCAGAAGTCAAGAAGGGAAGCAAATGTCTTATCTTAATGACAAAAGAAATAGCTTCCTTGGGACATCTGTAGGAAACAAAGGCTGAAACTGAAGACCTGGGTTTTTATTCAGTTTCTCACCTAACTGAAGATAAAGTAAATTTCTTAAGGCTTCTTACTACCATCAAAGCCCATAGGCTCAGAGAAAGAAAAAGACAGAAGTATTTGTAATGAAGTCATTTGGCAGTTAAAGGCAAGTCGTTTTGAGCATATTAGATAGTGAGTTCCTATAAGTAGTGGATCCTTATCACTTATTCTTATCACTTGAAGCAGTAAGCAAATCTCAGACTTCAAACAAAAATCCTATATTTAAGTACCTCAGTCTGATTATCAGCCCTTAATCCGGCACCGTTTTTGCCACACATTTACTCCCAGGTACCTTCCACTGAACTAGAAAAAGAATGTCTCTCCTAAGAGATTACTTAAACTTCTGTGCAGGGGAAGCTCATAATTAAATGCCCCTGTTTCACTGGTATCTTTGACGAAAGACAGATAATGTAGAAATAAGAAGCGAGGAGAGGAGACCAGCTGAAATGTGACCATTTGGAAAGAATTTCCCAGCCAGAGAAGGCCATCACTTTGTTCTGCTCAACTGCAGGTTTCCTCACTTGACCCCAGGCTACCCGGGCTGTCTTGGTTCCATGTCAAATAATGAATGAGTGAACCTGAAACTTAAGAATGCACCAGAGAAACATAAAGTTAAAAAAAAGCCTGGTGTTAGCCCCCTTTATCCAGTCATTTCAATGCTGCAAGTCTATCCCAAGGAAATAACAAAATTCCATGTGAATCTTTAATCACTCAAATTTTAAAAGAAATAACACCGTGAGCAGTGAACACACACATACACACCACACACATACACATACACAACACAAACACATGCACATACCACACATTATCCTCTCGGCACCCTAGTTTTATAGTTCAGAGGATTCAGCATGAATTGGCACCCACCTATTCCATAAATTTTTCGTCCTCACTGGCTTTAGTTTGTCTCCTGTTCTGAACAGTGTCTGAACGGTTTCTCAACAGTCTGCCATGTGGACATCAGTATTTCTTGGGGCTCCAGATTACGTCCTTTTCTCCACACATTTCCCCCACACCAATCCTATTCATGTAGTTCACTTTAACTGTCCCCATGTGCTTATGAAAAATCCATTATTTCTAGCCTTAAACTTTCAAAGGCTCAAACTTTAATGGTTGTTGTGACTCCAAAACACAATGAGAAAATAGCTCTCAAACTACAAATTCCAAGGTCCTTAGATTGGCCATACTTCCCCTTAGGAAAAAATCTCTTTGACTACACATACCTAAATTTCTGGGCCAGGTTTGAAGTTTTTTGCACAAATTCTGGGAATATATGGATGTCTAGCATGTAACTAACAATTACCCTGGACAAACATAGAAGTATATGTCTCAGGATCAAATATGGCCTGCATGGTTGATCTTTTTTACAATAAAACATACCAACAGGCAAGCCAATATTTTCAGTTCTTATTATTCTGTGGGTCCTGATAGAGAAAGCCTCAGCTCCCCCAAGAACTCCATATTTCCGGAACACTTTAACACCACTGCCCACAGCACTTAGTACTGTCTGGGGCAAGGTTTACATTTCTTGGTGCCTAGGTCTAATATCTCAGCTGGACTGGACTAGCAAATCCTTTGTGGAAGGCCCTTTCATCATGTATACCATAATAATACAACCAGATGTTCAAGGCCTAGAGAACCAGAAACCACAAAGAGGTATTTCACAGTGGCCTGTTTTCAACCACAAATCCTTTTAAGTTATCATGGTGTAAATATCTATGACTAGATGAGCCCCCAAAAAACTTTGTTTAAGGGCTGTCCTGTTTACAAGCCCTTCTGTTTCACTGCTTCTCAGTGTTTGGAGGCAGGAAGTTTACAAAGCACAATCCTAGATTCCCTCACTCCTAGACTGGGAGGGAAAGCCTGTATTTTAGAGATTTGGAAGATGAAAAGTGTAACGAATTAGGTCGGAATAATAAGTAACCAGGCTAGCTCAAGAGTAACAGGAATACTTTAATGGTTAAAGAGGGGGAAAACTTACACTACAAGAATGGGAATTCCGAAATCCGATAGGTCCAGCGGCCACCGCAAAGAGAGAGCGCCCACCTGCATCTCCCAGTTTTTCTACCTGAGCTCCAGGCGGCCACACCCTAACCAGATGTGATTGGTTGAGCTTCCCCATCAGAAAAGAGAGGCATCACCCTATGTATTTGCTATTATTTGAGAATCTCATACAAGCATGTAATGTGTTTTGATAAGATCCACCCATTCCCTCCCTTCCAATCCATCCTATATTTTCACTACCATTTTTCTCTTCCAAATTCATGTGATCTCTCCTCCTCCTCCTTCTTTCCCTCTTTCTTCCCTCCATTCTCCGTTGATGCACGTATGTGAATGGGTGAAGCCTCATCTACTGGAAGATGGGCAGCCTCTCAGGGGTTGTATCCCTGAGGGGAAAAAAAAAACAGAATCTTCCTCTCACAGAAGTTGTGGAATAGAATTTATTTAACCATGTAAAGATGTTTTGTACTCATTTGTGTTGCAGAATAATTGTTTAATTATAATAAAGATGTGTTGCTTCTGTTTCTGCTGCATTTGTTTACCTATGTAAAGATGTGTAGCAGTTTCACCTTGCCTCCCTAAGGCACCTGATTTGTCTAATAAAAAGCTGAATGGCCAATGGCTAGGCAGTAGAGGAATAGGTGGGGCTGGCAGGCAGAGAGAAAAGAGAAGACAGACAGACAGACAACCCAGCCATCCAGACACTGCGGAAGCTGGAAAGCAAGGTGGCCAGTATGTGGATGAGGTAAGCAAGCCTGGGGCAGCACATTGATCAATAGAAATGTTAAGGTTTTGTTTTTTTTTTTTAAAAAAAAAAAAAAAGCTAGCTAGAAGCAAGCCTAAGCTAAGACTGAGAATTTGTAATTAATAATAAGTCTCTGTGCCATGATTTGGGGGCTGGCAGAAAGTGTGTTAAAGGAAGTCATCAATTGTTTTATTTATTTATTTATTAAAAATTTCCATCTCCTCCCATCCTCCCATTTCCCTCCCACTTCCTCCTTCCCCCTCCCCCTTATTCTCCAGTCCTAAGAGAAGTCAGTGTGCCCTGCCCTGTGGGAAGTCTAAGGCTCCCCCTCCATCCAGGTCTAGGAAGGTGTGCATCCAAACAGACTAGGCTCCCAAAAAGCCAGTACATGCATCAATTGTAATAGCACTTCAGCTGGAGAAGAGTCCTCCCTCATCAGTGCTGGCTTGATCTGGTGCATGCAGCAGCATCTGCAGTGAGCTCATACGTGAAACAGTCTTGCCATGTCTCACAAATACTTCTTTATTGTAGACATCAAGTAACCTGTGGTTTTGTGGAAGCCCTGTCTCCCTGTGCTATGGGTAGTTTTATATCGACTTGAAATAAGCTAGAATCATCACAGAGGAAGGAACCCCAACTGAGAAAATGCCTCCAAAAGAGTTGGCAATAGGCAAGCCTATAGGGTATTTTTTAAATTAGTGATCAATGGGAGGGCTCAGTCCATTGTGATGGTGTCATCCCTGGCCTGGTAGCCCTGGGTTCTATAAGAAAGCAGACTAAGCACGTCATGGGAAATACACCAGTAAGCAGCACCCCTCCATGGCCTCCACATCATTTACTGACTCTGGTTCCTGCCCTGGTTGAATTCCTACCTTCATTGCTTTTAATGATCCAAATGTTATATGGAATTGTGAGTAGAATAAACCTTTTCCTTCCGAGTCATTTTTTGTCTTGGTGTTTCATCACAGCAATAGTAACCCTAACTAAAACACCCTGTTATATAAGGATAGCTCTATTTAAACTCTTTATATAGGTTCATACTATGGATAGCTTTTAAAGTAGTGGGTTTTCATATGACTTTCCAAAAAGTTCTCAGATTAGTTATCCTCTTCTTTTATCCCTTCCTCTGCTCTGCCCTTCTATCCCCCATTCCATTGAGTCCTTCCCCCTTTATACCACTGTATTCTAGCTGTTCCTCTTGAGACTCTCCACTATGGTCCCTTCCTATATTCCTGACTTCTTGAGATACTCCAATTTCAGCATGCATATCTGAAAATGGTTTATCTCACCCAGAATGATTATTTCCAGCGCCAACCATTACCTTAAATGTCATAATTTCATTTTTCTTTATAGTTGAATAGTACTCCATGGGTAAATGTGCCACATTTTCATTTTTTTATTCAATAATTGATGGGCATTGGGTTATTTTATTTTCCTAGCCATTGTAAATAGAGCAACAATGAATATATATATATATATATATATATATATATATATATATATATATATATGGTCAGGTATCTCTGTATTAAGATATAAAGTCCTCTGAGAGTATGGTGGTGAT
Source organism: Microtus oregoni (assembly GCF_018167655.1). NCBI lineage: Eukaryota > Metazoa > Chordata > Mammalia > Rodentia > Cricetidae > Microtus > Microtus oregoni. Next base: position 1,613,573 of record NW_024544601.1, read on the forward strand.
ATAAGGGATTGCATGGCTGATATATTTCTAGCTCTTTGAGAAAACTCCACACTGATTCCCATAATGGTTGTATCCGTTTGCACTTCCACCAACAGTGAATCAATGTTCTCCTCTCCCTACAACCATGCCAATCTTTGTTGCTGTGCTTTCTATCTTAGACATTTGGACTGGAGAAAGATGGAATTTCAATGCATTTTAAGTTTGTGTCACCGTGATATATAAGGATGGTGAACACTTTAAAAAAATAGTTCTTGGCCATATTCCCTTAGGAACTCTTTGAGTTCTTGGTCCCATATTTTATTGGGTCACTTGTTTTCTTGATATTTAGCTGTTTAAGTTCTTTATATAATCTAGACTCTAACACTCTATTGGATGTAAAGCTTTTTTTCTCCCATTCTGTAGTCTGTCTCTTTGCTCAAATAGTGTCTTTGCTCAAATGGTGCCTTTGCTGTCCAGAAGGTTTTAAGTTCCATGAAACCCCATTAGTTGCTCTTCAGGAAGGTATTATTCTTTTCCTCAGTGTATATGCAGGAAATTGGCAGGAGCGAGATGCCATATCCACTGTCCTCTCACCAGCATTGTGGGATAGACAGAATGTGACACTGGCAGTGATGGCCGTCAAAGAAACAAGTTTCCTAATCTTAGCGTGACAAGATCATGGTGACCTTTGACCATTGATACAAATTTTCTGACTTCCCCTGTTAGAGTTCATCTGATTTCTTTTCTCCTTCCATTTACTTTCCTTTTGCCCAAAATACCTAGTGAGGATTTTGTTCCCTATATCAAACATTGGCAAATATTTAAGCACACCAACTCAGTGATGAGCGTGTGTGTTTCTGCTGCAACAGTTAGGTTTTGAAATGTCCCTCAAGGCCTGTGTGTCTGAAAACCTGGTCCTCAGGATGGCAAGATTGGGAAGTTATGAAACTGTTAAGAATCGGAGGGTCCTTAGGTCATTGGTGGTGGGCCCTTGAAGAAGATTACAGGACTGTGGGACTCCAGCCCTGCCTCTGCCCCAATTCCTGGACATTACGAAGTGAGCAGCCTTCTCTGCCTCACATGCTTTCGAATAATATTCTGCCCTGCCACAGGTAACCAAACAATGGAGACAGCTGACCATGGACTGAAACTGTGAGCCGAGAGAATCCTTTCATGCTTTAAGTTGGTCTTTTCTCAAGTATTGTACCACAGTGAGAGAGAACTGAGCAGCTTTCTCTGAGTAACTGCTACCACCTACAAATTTTTTGACAATGTGAGAGGGGACTTTTATGTGGGTAGGCTGAGTCAGGATTTTGTTTTCTTTTACTTTTTAATTCTTCTCTCTTACGTTATATCCCGACTGCAGTCTCCCCTCCCTCCACTCCTCTCAGTCTCCCCTCCAACTCTCCTTTCCTCCTGTTCCCCATTTTTAAAAAAAAAAAAAAAAGAAGAAGAAAAAGGCATGTTGGGGGTATCTTCCGGTTGGGCCGAGCTGGTGGCTGGGTTTGTTGAAGGACATCAGCTGCGGAATTTGTGATTTGGGTGAAGGTTGAAATCATGGCTGGTCATGAAAGTGATGCCCAATTCCAGTTCACTGGTATTAAAAAGTATTTCAGTTCTTATACTCTCACAGGTAGAATGAATTGTGTACTGGCCACATATGGAGGCATTGTTTCGTTGGTCCTATACTTCAAGTTAAGACCTAAAAACAACTCCAGCTGTGAAAGCATCATAACCGGGTCTTTCAATGTCTGACCCCATCTGTAAGTTCCATGCCTGAAGAAGCTGATTATGTAATACTCTATTTGTACAATAAATTATGGACCTGGGGGGGAAAGGCTCATCTCCCAGCCTTTTTTTGGTATCAGCCAAACTCAGCATAACAAATACAGTAAGACTAGACATACACCTTCATATCAAGGCTGTAATAGGCAATCCAGTAGAAGAAAATAGGTTCCACGAGCAGGCAAAAGAACCAGAGACACCCCTACCACTACTCCCAGTTTTAGGAGTCCAACAAAATCTCCAAGCTAAAGAACCATAACGTATATGCAGAGGGTCTAGTGTAGCCCCACAGGCTCCATGGCTGCTGCTTCAGTTTCTGTGAGCCCCTATGAGCCCTGCTTACTTAATACTGTGGACTGCATTCTCCTGGTGTCCTCCACCTCTCTGGCTCCTACCATCCTTCCTACCCCTCTTCTGTTGGGTTCCCCAAGTTCCACCTAATGATTGGGTATGGGTCTTTGCATCTACTTCCACCAGTTGCTTAAAGGCTTTCTGATGACTCTTGGGCTAGACCACAATCTATGAGTATTGCAGAATATCTACAATTTCTGTGACACCTTTACCTCAGTACATCTTGCAGGCAGGACAGATTGTAGGTGGAAGGTTTTGTGATTGGGTTGATGTTCCAGTCTCACTGCTGGGAGCCTTGCCTGGTTATAAAGGTGTGGGCTCCACATCCGCTATTAGTAGTCGTCTTTCCTAGGGTTACCCTCATAGATTCCATAGAGTTTCTATATCACCGCCCACCCCCGCAATTCCAGTAGTGTCTCCTGGTTCTCTCTCCCCCCATCTGCCATCCCCTCCTTACCTAATTTCTCCTGTTCCCATCCTCACCTGCCCCCAGTCCGCCCACAAAAGCTTGAGTGAGGATTTTAAAAGCAGTTGAACTTTTCTTCGACTTCCTAACTAGTTTATCCTTTCACGTAACAGCCAGATGTTTTCTGACAACTGAAGTCTTCTGGGAAGAGAAATAGCAAACACTGTGAGCTTATGACAGGTACTGCTTAGATTACCTGTGCAAGTTTTTACAGCTAATGCATGGTAAATTGGAGACTCAAATCTAGTTTGTCTGACCTTCAAATCCACCAGGGTTGGGGAAAATAACCACACGCAGGGTGGTGAGCTTTGGGATTACTGACAGGAAAGTGGTCTCTTAATTAGTACCAAAGCTAGTACAAAAGGAACAAGATGAGAAGAGCAAGATGAAGGATCTGGGTATGGCAGAATCTCCTGATCCAATGTTCAGTAGCCACGATATCATTCCTTCTTTTCACTTTTCTTTTTGGTGCAGTTCTGAGGACCAAATGCAAGACCTCTTGCTTACTAGTTGAATGATTGATTGACTCATTCATTCATTTATTTATTTTAATCCTGGAGCTTGAACCTAGGACCTTTTGTATGCCAGGGAAGCATTCTACCAGTGAGCTATATCTTCATTTTTTTTTTAAATTTGAGACAGGGTCTTGCTAAATTGCCTAAGTTAACCTTAAATTTGTTCTGTAGCCTGCACAGACCTTGAACTTACAATCCTCTTGCTTATGGTGCTTATCAAGCTGCTGGAGTTACAGGCATGCAGCACCAGACCTGGCTAGTCATTTCTTCTTAACAAAAGATTAGAAGCTGTGTTAGCGCTAAGCTGCCTTTCCTTGGGGGAGAAATCATAGCTCCGTGTAAAAATAGATTGCCCTTTCCAATAATTGCTCAGGAATCATCATGTAAAGTAGCATTAGGCAAATGAAAATAATTATGTTTGTAGAGAATCATACTGTGAGGAAGTTCGTTCCCCATGAGAAAAGACACACTCTCAGAAGGACAACGAAAACAGTTCTGTTAGTGCAGGATGATACTGCAAAGATATTTTCCAAGAGAACACACATGTGGAAAAGGACAAGACTCTCATCCCTTTTTTTCTTCCTTCCTGTTTTGGAAGGCATTGTATATGGGTAATAGTTGAGGCTGCAGCAGCCATTTTGTTAGCAAGAAGTGCAGTCTTTTCATCTGAGAATGGTAGCAGGGGTGAGTAAAAAAAAAATCCTGAAGTCTATGATGATCTCATTTGGCTACTAAATAATCTTTAGATATCAGTGACCTCTGTGCCTATTTTGTCAATAATAAATGTCCTTTCAATCTAAGCCACTATGCATAGCATTGTTGGTTTCTTGCAGTTGAATACATCCAAGCTGATACAAACTTGGACTTAATAGCTACTGTTAATTTTTTTAAAGTTCAAAGAAAATAATTAGTTGTTGCTAATTGTTAAATTTATTAAATTATTTAAATGTATAAAATTATTAAAATTAGTTGTTGCTCCAAAAACATTTCCAGTTTCTATTCAACCTGAATATGTAGATCAACTTCTATAAAACATCTGGTGAGCAGTCTACAAAATAGAGATAGGAAAAAAAAACTCAGTGTGTTCAGAAAGTTGGGCTTACTGAAGCAAAGAATCATACACATTATCTAAAGATTTTTCACAAGATAATAAAGGAAGAAAACAGCCAGGCAGTGGTAGCATGGGCCTTTAATCGCAGCACTCCGAAGGCAAATACGGGCGATCTTTGTGAGTTCAAAGCTAGCCTGGTCTACAGGACAGCTAGGACTGTTACACAGAGAAATTCTGTCTCAAAAAAAGCGAAAGAAAAAATAAATGAAGACAGAAAGGAAGGAAGGAAGGAAGGAAGGAAGGAAGGAAGGAAGGAAGGAAGGAAGGAAGGAAGGAGCCATTTTAGGGTTGGCTCTAGAGGGGTTCTCAGGTGTCCAAGGGGATTTCCCCAGCTAGGTCCGTGGGTAGCAGAAGAGAGGGTGCCTGAACTGGCCTTCTCCCATAGCCACACTGATGAATATCTTGCATATCATCATAGAACCTTCATCTGGCGATGGATGGAGATAGAGACAGAGACCCACATTGGAGCACTGGACTGAGCTCCCAAGGCCCAGATGAAGAGCAGAAGGAGGGAGAACATGAGCAAGGAAGTCAGGACCGCGAGGGGTGCATTCACCCATGGAGACGGTGGGACTGATCTAATGGGAGCTCACCAAGGTTAACTGGACTGGGACTGAACGAGCAGGTGATCAAACCGGACTCTCTGAATGTGGCTGACAATGAGGGCCGAATGAGAAGCCAGTGATAATGACACCGGATTTTGATTCTACTGCATGTACTGGCTTTTTGGGAGCCTAGTCTGTTTGGATGCTCACCTTCCTAGACCTAGATGGAGGGGGGAGGGCCTTGGACTTCCCACAGGGCAGGGCACCCTGACTTCCCTTAGGACTGGAGAGCGAGTGGGAGGGGGAGTGAGGGGAGTGGGAGGGAAATGGGAGGATGGGAAGAGGTGGAAATTTCTAATAAATAAATAAATAAATAAATAAATAAATGAAGTAAAACAGACAGGGGACAGAGAAAAGGGGGCTTTTCCTCCTAAGGTCTTAATATAAAAGGTGATTCTTATAGAAGTCTCTTAACTGAGGTTTAATGTGACACCCATTTTAGTCTGCATGTGGTTCAGATTCCCACTCTTTGGAAAGCAGGCTCCAGACTTCTTCCACACAAAGGCAAGTTGGCTCAGAAATCAGGAATTCAAAGCCATGGGCACTTTAAATGTAATCATTATGACCGAGGAAGTGAGTATTTTACTTTCTGCAGTTTGTCAGCCATGCGTAACTGAGGTTCAACAATACTATATGGAAAATTCAAAGAATGTTACCCCAAGACTTTACACTGCATACCATCCTAAATAGCATGATGAAATCGTATGGTCTGACCTAGAACCTGAATTATCTTCATTCAGAGTATGCACATTGTTTATAATGTTCACCTGTTCATCATTCTGGAACTACTGATCAAAATCACGTGGCCTTATTTTACTTAATGATGGCTTCAAAGCATCTACTAGAGAGAAGCTGTAAGGTTTTACCTTTAGGTTAAAAAGTTAAAGTTTCCACGGTAGGAAAGAAAAAGCATGTATGCTGAGGTCGTGGTGGTCTATAACAGGAACAAATCTTAATCCATGAAGTCATGAAGGCTGTACTACCTCCAAATGCGGAAGCTACAACAAGAGCTTACGTGCTTAGTCATTCAGCTCATTTCATGTTATCGTGTAGGCATTGGATTGCCTCAAATCATCACAAGAAGTATGAGCAGAGTATGAAATATGTGTTTAAGAGAGACCATATTTTCATAACTTATTATAATATAGTTGTTATTATTCTTATAACTTATTATAGTACAGCTATGATTATTCTATTCTAAAATTGTTGATCTCTTTGCATAAGTTATAAATTGGAAACTTATCACGGGCATGGATGTACATGTAAGAACAGTAAATAAAAAGTTTGGCACAATTCAAAGATTCAGGCCACCCCCGGGACCATGCTCTCTGCTGATCAGGGGAAAACATATTTGATTAGCTTCTGAACAAAGATCAAATACAGGGCATTGCCAAGGAAACATTACCTAAGGATGAAACCAAGGATGGGGCTGTAGAATTCAGTGTTAAACTAATAAGGTAACACAGTGTACCTTTTGCCATACAAAAGTACCATCAAAGGGATTAAAGGTAGACCTCAGAACCCCCTAAAAACAATATTTTGTGACGTTCTCATCTGAATCTCTCCTTCCAAGAAACCAAGAGAGCATCTGTCTAAACCTCAACTACTCCAAAATTATTTCATTGTGTAATATGTTCTTAAAATATACATTAAAATCAAAGAAGTCATTTTATCCTTGTTTTTTTAACCAGTCTCTAGTTTGATGATTCATAATCACATTTTCTACTTAATTCAGTGAGTATATATTTTTTTTCTTGATTTTTCGAGACAGGGTTTCTCTGTGGTTTTGGAGCCTGTCCTGGAACTAGCTCTTGTAGACCAGACTGGTCTCGAACTCACAAAGATCCACCTGCCTCTGCCTCCCAAGTGCTGGGATTAAAGGCGTGCGCCACCACCGCCCGGCTCAGTGAGTATATTTTAAAGGACTCTATTACCTTGTACTTGCAAATGAGCTTCTGGAGAAAATAGCAACATTATATGATCATACATTACTAACATAAAATTTAAAGTATTATATATAGTACAAGAATATTAGCACTATCAAACTTTCCTGTATGTTTCAAAAATGTCTTAACCATCTTATATAATTTATAGTTAAGAAAAGTATATTTATGTATTTATTCAATTTAATAATCAGTAGGAAAAGCTACTCAGTCTTCTCTAGTGAAATAAATTGTTGTCAAGGTTTAGTCTATAGATTCAGTGGTAAAATTGGTGGTAAGGGAAAAAAGTCTTTCTGGCTCAAGGTATTAGAATATTTTATCCTCTGAGACTATGGTTTGCTATAGGTTTTCATAACTTAAAATTCCTTAAGAAATGGGAGCCCACAGAAAACTTTTATCGTGGAACAATATTGTCACTTAGTCTCTTGAATTCTTCTGGTTGTTAATGCATGTGAGCAGACAAACATGTGTGGTGACCTCAAACAAGGGTCAATCTACAAGACGCATGGACAGAGGGCAGAAGATTCCATCAGTTGTTATTCTCTTTGTCTGCTGCGTTTTTGTGTCACTTGGGTATCTGGGTAACTGTAGCCGCATACAAAGAAGTTGGCAATGCTCCTTTTGTTTCTAATCTGAGAAGTATTGATACTAGCTCTTCTTTGAAATTCTGGTAGAATTCTATGCTAAAACCACCTGGTTTGGGGATTTTTTTTCCTGATTTTTAGGAACCTGTTCCTCATGTTGGATTTCCTTGCTCAGCCTTGATGAAGGGGGAGGAGCTCAGTCCTGCCTCAATTTGGTGTGCCCATGCTTTGCTCAAGCCCATGGGAGGCCTGCTCCTTTCTAAATGGAGACGGAAGAGGGGTGGGTGAGGGGGTACATGGGAGTGGGAGAGGGAACAAGAGGAGAGGAGGGAGGGGAAACTGTGATTAGTGTGTAAAATAAACATGCTAATGAAATTAGAAAAACTGCAGGAAATTCAAATGCATGGAGGACTATTGGGAAATCCCAGCACCTACAAGGCAGACCACCAGACCAGCTCTGTTAAGTTTTTGGCAATGTTTTCCCACAGGAGAGAAACCAGACCAATATGCAAATGAAGGTATCAGAGGAGCAGTGCTTGGAAGAAACAAGCTTTTCAGGCTGTTTGCTTTGCTCTCAAGAAACAGGCCCAGACAATTATTCACAAAAGCAGAAACTGTAAAGGGTATCTTCCTTGGATGACTTGTTTCTCAGAATCCATGGCACACTAACAAATAAAACCCTAAAGGTGAGGAAACAGAGGGATGCCCCTGGGGGAGGATCCTTGTTACACATAGAACAAAAGCAGTCAGAGACCCTTTGACTAATCACAAGGAATAGATGAAGAAAATGTTTGCTGACAATGTTTCCATTGAGGGGAGAAGATTCACGGAAAGGTCCAGTGGAACAAGTCCTTATACCCCTTTTATCTTCTGCTACCACCTCAGGCGCCTCTCCTGCATCAGCATCAACCACAGACTGCTTATGACTGAAGAGTAGTAGAATTGGAAGTGTCAGAGCACATAACACAAAACAAGGACAGTTGCTGATGTGTGCATTTGGGGTTGATTTATATAGCTCTCTGCACAGCACAGTTCTGTCTTGGGCCTTTAGTTACATTATCTTCTCCAGCTTTACTATTCAAAGTGGATATATTGTGAAATAGTCACCACAGCCCAGTTTTAGGTAACATGTCCACCAGTCCATGTGGTTCTCATTCAGCATTATGACGAAGACCACTCAATTTTACACCCGAAACTTTTCTCATGTGAACTGGTAATAATGTAGTCACCCTGCCAAAAAGTCACAATAGCAGTTTACTCCTTCCCGTGGGTCTTAGCGTCATGAACTAACAAGATGGTGATTTCAAAGATCTTAAAACTTACAGATTTGTCTAGGTAGTTCTCTGTTTCTTTATTCAGAATGGAAGACTCCAAAGATTTGAGCGGGGCTTTGGGGGACTGGCTGGTAATGGCTTTGCTTCTACCTCATTGATTCAGGACCTAGAAAATATGTTCCATAGGACATAAGACTGATACGATGCTTTCTTATCTATCCTTGATCTTTTTCTCTCTAGCAGGAAACAGTGTTGAGAAACATGGTATTAAGTTACTGTTTCTAACTAAATGTATGGCCCAGACTGAAGGAGCCTTTCATTTATGAGTTTCAATTCCCTCCTTTAAAAACTGCAATGCAAAGGGTGCGGGGTGAATTTCAAATTGTTTTCCCTCACTCAGAACACTCTCATTCTCAGCCTTTGCCATCAAATGAATCGATTTGAACGCCCCTCCTCCAACAAGCAATAAACAACTAGCATGATGTGCAGTTTCCAAAGTCACAACGTTCTTTCACGTAAATGAAAGGCCCTTTCATATACTGCTTCTAAGTTCTCAGTGAAGAAGCCCCGTTTTTTTGGTAGGTGTCATCAATGACTCAGAAGTCTTCCTGGGAGAGGCAGTGACTCTTAGCTACCTTGTTCATAACTGCATTATCAGGTCAGAGAATGATCTCAGCATTAATTAAATGAACTTAGTTTTTCTCAATTTCTATTTTTTCAAATGTTAAGTGGGTTCATCATTAGTCAGTCTTACCATACATCAAGGGAGTGTCTGAACTTGCTTCTTTGTCCTTTTTTATGATCCACATGAAAGCCAGTCCCCTCCCCTTAGTTTCTTTTCTATTTTATTTATTATAGTACATGAATGATTTCCCTGCATGAACACATTTATATCAACCATATGCATGCCTGATGCCCACAGAGGTTAGAAGAGGACATCATATCCCTTGGGACTAGAATTATAGGCAGTTGTGAGCCACCATATGGGTACTGGGAATCTAACCTGGGTCCTCTACAAAAGCAGCAAGTGTTCCTAACAGTGAGTCATTTCTCCACCCTATCTTCTCAAGTGCAAAGGAGAGTTCAAAACCTAGTTACTTGAGTTTGTCTTTTTCCAATGATCATAATTAATTTGTGAAGCAGCGACTCCCTAAATGTTCAAGCATTTTTAAACTTACTATGTAGCCCAGGTTGGCCTCAAATTCTTGATCCCCCGCCACAGCCTTCCAAGTGCCCCATGCTCTAATCAGTCTTTAAAACTCAATTCTCCGGGGGTTCCATTCCCTTGAGATTTTCTCTGTTTACAATCTTGCTTTAGCATGGAGTCTATGTTGTTTGAGTTTTTTCAGAAATCATTTCAGTAGTATATAGGGCCTGTCTCTCAGGTAAGCATCTAACACTTCAGAGAATATGACAGGGGCTTGCATTGTCTTACAATGAGGTGCCCCTCTCTACAAGAACCCTTCAAAAGTGTTCTTCTCAAGACGTTAGTGAACAACACACTACTCATTTGCTCAAGCTGTTTGCTTAGTATCAAAAAAAAAAAGAGACATTCATCTCCCTCATGAAGGGTGTACTTACAGAAACAGATACTATATTTAAAGTTCAAAAACACTGCCCAAATAAAGCTGTGATGGGTACACAGTTCTTGGCAGTCAATCAGTGCTATAATTTACAAAATTCTGGCACATCATGGCAAAACTGAGAATAACTGGATTGAAGAGACGAAAGGTACTAAGAAAGTAAAGTCAAGTCCCTGTACTGTGTGCCCAGAATGGTAGGCAGCAGCCCTTAATTGCCAGCTGCAGAGTGATATTTTAATGCAGTAGATTAAATGGTGCAGAGAAAGAGAAGAGACTGTGTGGAAAGATGCTTCCTCCAAATTCCTGAAATGAACATTATGAAATGCCTGTAAGTGACAGATTACAGCCTCCCTAGCTAAAGGGCATCTAAGATGTTTTTCTTCTGGAATATTTTCTGGAATATGACTTGGACTTCACTTGAAGCCTTTCATGAAAGACTTTTAAGAGAGCTCTGCCTGTAGTAAGAGGTAGGTGGTTTCTTCTCTGGAAAGTTTCTCTTGTTTGAAAGCATCCATTTTTCAATCAATGTTCTCAAGCTGACAGACATACTGTCTGCTACTATTTGTGACTGTCACTGAGTCTCAAACTCTGGTGGAAATTAAAAAAGAATGTAGAATTGAACTAATAATGATTCTGGTTTTGAGTGATAATCTGTAGACTTTGTTACATCTATCAAGGGAAGTGGGAACATACCATACAATACCCGGACCCTCTGCTTTCTAGGTATGATGGACATCTAATGTATTTTCCCAAGGTAACACAAGTGCTAATGTTTTCTAGAATCACTTTCACTTCAATGAAATCTTGAGCAAGGAATTGTAAGTAAGAAATTAAAGCAGGCAGTGAATGGATACCATAATAGGTGGACCTTTTCTCTCTTCTCCTGATGAACATGTACACAAAATTCTCAAATATTACCAAAGTAGCACTTTCGTTTTATTATAAATTCTTGATGAAATGGTTGGTTAGTCATCTCCACTGATAAGTTTCTAGTTTTTGAATCAGAGGAAGGCAGTTACAGGAGGTAATGTGTCCTTCAAAGCACCAAACCACTAGACTACTTTCACCCAACTCCATGAGATGCAATGAAAAGGAACTATGCTAAAAAGAAATCAATTCCAAAATCAAGACATTAGAAGTCTATTTCAGATAGCGTAATGAACCACTTCGCCTGTGTTCATAGGAAAAGCTTCTAAAAATTCTGGATAAAAAAAATTAAAAGCGTTTTAAATTTTACATTGAGTTTGGAAAAATGCACGCAGGCAGGGGCCAAACCTTCTAATGTAGCCAAGCTAGCCAGATATTGAGGCTCCCCTTTCACTCTGATGACACTGGCAACACAGAGCTTTGATGTCTGTGTACTGGTGAGCTCTGAATTATGGAAGACAAACTCAAGAGACCATTCAAGTCAGTATATTAGAGAAGTTCTCCCACCTTCTTTGGCCACCCCCAGATGCCTCAGTTATTTCACATTTATTGGTTGAAAACATGTAGTTATCAAGTGTTGACAAAGGGTGTCAGGCATTGGAAGCACACACTGGTAGCACAAAATTCAAGTTAATATAATCTCTTCAGTCAACAACTAGCTAAAATCAAAGCTATGCACGCAGTATGGTCTAGGAAACCCACTCCTGGGTATTAATTCTGGAAAAGTCCTGTGCATTTTACCAAGGAACTTGAACTTTGTAAGTTCATAAGACCAACACCATCACAAATGCACATGAGGGTAACATAGATGAACGATGACCCATGGCCATGAGAGTTCCCCAAGGAATGTGAATGCTCTTTGTCTAAGTCACAGCCTCATGCAACAAGATGAGTAAATTCCCAAAATAGCACTTTAAATGAAAATAAAAATAAATATTAGAAAAATACAGTCAGTATGATTCCAGTTATACTAAAGTCAAATGCCTGTTTTCAATCACATTTGAAATATAAATATATTCAGTAATAATATAAAGAAAATCAAAAAAGGTAACTGCAGAAATTAGGATATTGGTTACACACAAGGAGGCAGGGGAAAGCAGAGCATCCAGCCAGGACTAGCAAACACTACAAAGTCAAACTTTATGCTCTTTGGGAGACTATGTTCTAATTAGCAAATAAGCACAGCAGTGTTTGTTGTATTTTTTACTTTATTCATATTATATATGCTAATTTATAGCTGGGAACATAGGTCAATGGTAGAATACTCGTCTAGCACATGTGAGACCCTTAGTCCAATCCTCAGTGCCACAAACAAAATAGAGACATATTACATAAATATTCTTCTGTTTTTCTTGATGTCTAATTTAAAAAATTAAGTCATGGCCATTTAAATAACTTTGATTCAAAGAGCTTGATTGTTAGCTTTGTTTATCATTTGTTTGCAATTATCAGAATGTGTTTCTCCTGAAGTACTTAAAAAGAACCATTTGGGCTTCCATCCAGAAGTCCTGTTTGCCAATGAACTTAGAGTCTTAGCTCTGGAAATGCTTTTGGGGATCATCTGATGCATGCACCAACATTAAGGACTAAGAGTGTCCTGATGCAAACCCAAAGTTTGGAAACAAAACCAATATAGTCAACTCACGAGCTGTTATCCACAGTTTACTTCTGGGACAATCAAAATTTCTTTCTCAAAATGCCCCCCAAACTTTCTTGTTTTAACATATGCGCTAGGAAAAAGAGATCATGCTTCACGTGTTGTTCTGTAAAACTTCGATTTCAGTTGTATAAGTTTATAAATGTTTGGGGTCAGAAGACGAAACGTATTTCTCAATGTGATTTACAATAAAAAGGTAAAAATTAAGAAGAACTCAATAGTACTGAGACCACAGGTGGTGACTTGACTTGAATTCAAATTTCTAGTTCCAGGGAAACTACATCTGTACACCTGAGAAGTATAAAAAGTCAACAGTGCAATCCCCCCTTTACTTCCTTGCATTCAAAGACCATGGGTGGGTAATCCTCAAAGCTGTTAAAACATGGGGTGTGGGAACTACAGACATAATATTTTCAGTTCAATCCTTGGACTCAACCTGAGAATATATTATTACCCTGAAAATTGAAAGATATTTTTAGAATGGTGATAATTTTGAAATTGTACGGGTTTAAAAAGAGCATGACGAATATATATATATATATATATATATATATATATATATATATATACACACACACACATATAAGTAACATTATACAGGCTTAGAAGGTTAAATTTATGTGTTTAGGAATATAAACATACATGTATATATGTAACAACAGTTAATGAAAAAAGACATCATGAATTTGAAAGCAAGTAAGGAAGGGTATATTGGAGGATTTAGAGGGAGGAAAGAGAAGAGAGAAATCATGCAATTATATTATAATCTCAAAAGTAAGAGAAATAAAACTAAAAGAACAAATCAAACCAAAGTCGTTTATTTCTTTGCTCTATTCAACAGAATGCCATGTTTGATATAGTACATGTAACGTGTGTAAATGTATACTAATCTTTTAAGGAAGTACCGATTGATGAGTTATATTAGCAGAGAACAATATTTATTTTTACCTTTTTATTGTAAATCACATTGAGAAATACATTTCGTCTTCTGACCCCAAACACTTATAAACTTATACAACTGAAATCTAAGTTTTACAGAACAACACGTGAAGCATGATGCTCTTTAATAGTGAATTCCATTTGGTCTTGAAAAAGAACTGATCAAGCCGGGCGGTGGTGGCACACGCCTTTAATCCCAGCACTTGGGAGGCAGAGGCAGGCGGATCTCTGGGAGTTTGAGGCCAGCCTGGTCTACAAGAGCTAGTTCCAGGACAGGCACCAAAGCTACAGAGAAACCCTGTCTCGAAAAACCAAAAAAAAAAACAAAAAAAAAAAACTGATCAATACTCCCTGAACAAAATTCACACCCCAAGAATGGGTACTATCATCTCTCGGGGTATTTTGTAGATCTGCATAGGTCTAGGAATGAAAGAATAAGAACTAGAAAGAAAAAAATAACCTGCAGAAGAAAATTGGAGTGTGTACCTTCTTGGGTTTTGTTTCTCCCAAAGTGGACCTTACCTGAAACAAGAAATTTAACATTGGTAGTCCTTTTAGGAGGTGATTCTTGGAAGCAGAGCAATGCAGTAGAGAACATGATAAAAGAAAACGGGAAAATTCATGAAAGCAATATCGTGGGCAGGGTATTTCTAGAGGTAACCTGGACTTGGCTTCACTGTGGAAATGCACGAGATGCAACCCAGGGACATAAGAGCTGAGATGTCTATCCACTCACTCCTGCCCCTTCTTGGCCCAATCTCCTATTCTTCTGGAACTTCCTGCTGAGCAAGGTGTCAAAGCACTGAGCAAAGTCTGGAAAGAAAGCCTCAGAGCCTTGCAAACATCTGAGGGGGAAACCATAAGCAATGCAGGAACTGCCCACCTTAGCTGAGAGAAGATGGTGCAGAGTATTGCCAGTGCTAGATAGAGCTGCTTAAAACCAGCAGACGAACAATCAATGTGGTCCATCCTTTTAAACACACAATAAGGAACGCAATAGACATATAAGCCTGAAACCTTGTGTCTTCCTGTTCATGTTAACCTGTACATACAGCTTAATGCGGGCAGATTTACCTTCATAAACTTTGAAGAGAGCAGTCAGCTAGCTACCCACATGATGAAGGTAAAGCTGCTTTTGGGGGAAAAGGAGAAAGCAAAGCAACAGTGAGGTGGAAGACAGGACAGAGGCTAAACTACAGAAGGCTGACTTCCGGAACAGAATCAACCACGTGAGATTTTGAGGCACACATTAAGAAGGACAGAGATACCATGAAAGATGCTGTAAATCAAAAAACCAATAAGCAAAGAAAGTGAAAGGCAGCAGGCTTCACACCAAGCATTTATCTCCGCAGTTACTTGAAAGGCTGAGGTAGAAAGACTGATCAGGAGTTTGGGAATAGCCTGGACAGCATACCAAAAGTTTGACTTCAAAATCTATCACCATGCACAAAACTCAAGTCCAAATGGATTAAAGACCTCAATATCAGTCCGAACACACTGAACCTGATAGAAGAGAAAGTGGGAAGTACTCTACAACACATGGGCACAGGAGACCATTTCCTACGTATAACCCCAGCAGCACAGACATTAAGGGCCTCATTGAATAAATGGGACCTCCTGAGACTGAGAAGCTTCTGTAAAGCAAAGGACACTGTCACTAACACAAAAAGGCAATCCACTGACTGGAAGATCTTCACCAATCCCGCAACTGGCAAAGGTCTGATCTCCAAAATATATAAAGAACTCAAGAAACTAGACCGTAAAAGGCTAATCAACCCAATTATAAAATGGGGCATTGAGCTGAACAGAGAATTCTCAACAGAAGAACTTCAAATGGCCAAAAGACACTTAAGGTCATGCTCAACTTCCTTAGCAATCAGGGAAATGCAAATCAAGACAACTTTAAGATACCATCTTACACCTGTCAGAATGGCTAAAATCAAAAACTCCAATGATAGCCTTTGCTGGAGAGGTTGTGGAGAAAGGGGTACACTCATCCATTGCTGGTGGGAATACAAACTTGTGCAAACACTTTGGAAAGCAGTGTGGCGGTTTCTCAGGAAATTCGGGATCAACCTACCCCTGGACCCAGCAATACCACTCTTGGGAATATACCCAAGAGAGGCCTTATCATACAAGAAAAGTATATGCTCTACTATGTTCATAGCAGCATTGTTTGTAATAGCCAGAACCTGGACACAACCTAGATGCCCTTCAATGGAAGAATGGATGAAGAGAGTATGGAATATATATATATATATATATATATATATATATATATATATATATATATATATATTAGAGTACTACTCAGCAGTAAAAAAACAAGGACTTCTTGAATTTTGCATGCAAATGGATGGAAATAGAAAACACTATCCTGAGTGAGGAAAGCCAGACCCAAAAAGAGGAACATGGGATGTACTCACTCATATTTGGTTTCTAGCCATAAATAAAGGACATTGAGCCTATAATTGGTGATCCTAGAGAAGCTAAATAAGAAGGAGAACCCAAAGAAAAGCATATAGGCATCCTCCTGAATATTAACCTTCATCAGGCGATGAAAGGAGACAGAGACAGAGACCCACATTGAAGCACCGGACAGAAATCTCAAGGTCCAAATCAAAAGCAGAAGGAGAGAGAGCACGAGCAAGGAATTCAGGACCGCGAGGGGTGCACCCACACACTGAGACAATGGGGATGTTCTTTTGGGAACTCACCAAGGCCAGCTGGCCTGGGTCTGAAAAAGCCTGGGATAAAACCGGACTCGCTGAACATAGCGGACAATGAGGACTACTGAGAACTCAAGAACAATGGCAATGGGTTTTTGATCCTACTGCACGTACTGGCTTTGTGGGAGCCTAGGCTGTTTGGATGCCCACCTTACTAGACCCGGATGGAGGTGGGTGGTCCTTGGACTTCCCACAGGGCAGGGAACCCTGATTGCTCTTTGGGCTGATGAGGGAGGTGGACTTGATTGGGGGAGGGGGAGGGAAATGGGAGGCAGTGGCGGGAAAAAGACAGAAATCTTTAATAAATAAATAAATAAAAACTAACAAGTAAGGGGAAGAAAATGTTCAAAACAAAACACTATGGACTAGATTTTATAACAAGTAAAAAAATAAGTAGTTTAATAAATGCTGGGGAAACTTTAGATATACACCCTGTAGAAAATCATATTTACGAGAACTGTAGCCACTGTGTTCTGACCTCTTCATGGCCATTGTGTTGCGGGAGATATGTTTGTGTTTTTGCTCCGAGACCAACAATGGAATCGGACCTTGGTTTAAAGGACTGAGTCCACCTTCAGCTGGCCCGAGTAAATCATAGAATTTTCTTACGGACTCAGAGGAAGATGGAGGGACACACAGAGGAAATAAGGAGGGGCCCAAAGAGACGTGCAGGGTTTTCAATCGGAAAGGTGGAGAAGAGGGAGGGGATGGTTCCCCATTGCTCTGTGGATCTCTCAGGTTTATTGCTAACATTTAACTTCTGAGTTTTATGTTTAATAAAACAATAAAAAGTAGTCACAATGCTATCGCAAAGTGAAGCTGCATGTTACAAGGTTTTGAGAACCTTTTGAGCTGCCATCCAAGCTTAATGTACCAGAAAGCATCCTCTGAGGCTGAAGAATGCTGGTGAGAGAGGAAAGGTTGCTGCACTGGGCACAAGAAAGGGACTCTGACTCCAAGGTTGACTCTGTAAAGCTCTAGCATCGATGTTTCTCACACAGATGCCAGATTGATTTGTTTGTTGCGGAGAATGAAACTTTTGGGAGGACATGGTTAGCAGAAAGGAAAGAAATAAAATAAGATTCTAAAATATGAGAGAGAGAGAAAATTAAGTAAAGTATAAGACACCAATGAAGAATAACTTCTTCAGCCCCAGGAAGGAGAGAAAGATGTGTGGCTTTCAATCTGCTGGCGGTTATAAACAGACTCCTGTTCCTTGTGTCCTGTGGAGACAGGGAGAGAGGAGAGGAGAGGAGAGGTAATACTTGGAGGATACTAATTTCATTTGTCATGAAATTAAGGTTTAAAAGGGAGAGGGAGAGAGAGAGAGAAAACAAGAGGTTTGGGAGCTGTCATTTAGAAAATTAGCCTCAAGCTCTTCATTGCACATGTTGCTGGGAGCCTTGAGTACAGACATGCAGGGAGGATAGAGAACCAGATGTGCCCTGGCTTGTGGAAGCATGGATACCGAATATTAAGCAAGTGAGCACCCTGGGGTGGGGACCAAGATCACCACTTGATTATCACTGTGCCTCTGCTCCATGGCAGATGCCTCCTCTTAAGTAAGATCCTGTACCACTCATGGCACAAACATCATGTAGGCACCAGGAAGGAAACGTGCTCTGGAGAGCAGAATTGAAAAAGTGCTGCAGGAGGAAAATGAATCCTTATGATTGAAGAGAGAGATGACTTGTTGCACAACATAGGGCATTAGTAAATATTTCAATGACATTCAAGTAAAAATCAGGAGTCAGGGTCATAAACCACTGGTCTCCCAGCTTTCCCTAACACATTCGCCAATGAAATGATCCCTTTTACGCATTTTCTTTCTCCTTGCCCCCATATAGGGTCTTTCTATATAGCTTAAATTGGCTTGGAAGTCTCTATATAAGGGCCAGTCTCAACCCTACAATCCTCCTGGTCCAGCCTCTGGAGTGCTGGTGTTATAGATGTAACCAACCGCGCCCAGCTGCCACACTTGCAACACCTTTGTGTGGTGCTGGAGAAGGAATCTAGGACTTTGAGCAGTCCAAGTGTCTTAGTTATTTTTCTCTTTGCTGGGCTAGAACACTTGACAAATGACTTGAGCTTGGCTCACAGTTCCATCAAGATCAATCCGTTATGGCAGTAAAGGTGCCTTTGGTGGCAGTGGCTCCGCAGTATTGGGAGTAGGTAACTGCTGCTTCTCCTATTATGGCTGATCAGGGAGCAAAGATAAGCCTGGAATCGGGGCTGGGCTAGAATTTTCAAATGTCTACCACTTTTCTAGTAGTAGACTCACCTCACTCCCACCTCACTCTTAAAAGTTCCATGACCTCCTAAAGCCATACCACAAGCTGAAGAGTTAAGAGGTCAGATATAATGAGGGACATTGTACATTCAAATGTCATAATACTAGGCAGGAACTCTACAACTGAAGCATGCCTGCCCACAGCTCTAAACATTCATTTTCTTTTACAAACACAGAAGTCAATACACGAATTTCTAAAATCTGAACATACCCATGTAAAATCACTATAAATAATAAATAGAATAATACCAGATCCCACTACCATCATGATTTCTAGCATAATAAATTGGTTTTATTGCATATACTTCTGAGGTATTGAAAGAAACTTATGAGTGAATCAGAAACTCAGTGAGCAGTTGGAAAATGGTTCAGGAATTACAGGGTTTACTGTGTAAACAGGAAGCATAAAATTTGGATCCCCAGAACTCAGGTAAATGCCATGTAGGCGTGGTGACCTTCCTATAATTCCAGCACTTGGAAGGCAGAGACAAGGTACCCATGGAGCAAGCTGGATAGCTAGAGTAGGCTTATCAGCAAGTCTGGGTTCAACTGATAGGCTGCATCAATGAATAAGGCCCTAAACAACATGCTCACAATACATGTGCAAGTATACACACTCATGCACTATTCACACACACACAAAAAAAAACTGAGAAAAAAACACTACCTCACTGTGCTATCCTCTGAAGTGAGATTTTCTAGAAATAAGTAGAGTGGGATGCTAAGAGTTCTTATGACTCTACCCTATGACTGACAAGCCCCACCAGTTTTCAGAAAGCCTAGTTTGCATATGAAATAGGTACATGATATTGAATATCTTTATAATTAAGACACGGGCACTGCAAGAAATGGAAAGACTTGATATCAAGAGTCTAACTAGAAAGCAGATGAGGAGAGAGATGAGAAAAAGTCTTAGATATGAGGTTAGATGCTGCCTTAGTTACTGTTCTATTGCTGTGAAAAGACACCACGACCAAGGAAATATTTAGAAGAAACTTGCTTATAGTTTCAGACCATGGCCATCAGGGAGGGGAGAGTGGTGACAAGCAGGTACTAACATCCTAATCAACAAGGAGCAGGTAGAGAAAGAGGTAGCTTGGAATGGCATGGTCTTTTGAAACCTCAAAGACCAACCCTAGTGACACACCTTCTCCAGCAAAACCTCCTAATTCTGCCTAACTAGTCTGCCAATTGAAAGCCGAACACTCAAATGTACTAACATTCTCACTCAAACAATAATAGATGTTTTACTTGAAACATAACTCCATTTTAAGCTTTAAAATGACTTATATACCTAAATTGTTTTTATGATCAAATAATGGATCCCATGTCAACATAGTTGGTATACTGATGTTTTGAATAAAACCTGGATATTAATATGAATTTGTTTTCTGAGACTCAGCTATCATTGAAATTAAGCTGAAAGTATTTTCAAATCGTTGTCTGTTTAACATAAAGCTATGAGGCTGGGGCTGGAGAGGAGGTTTAGTTGTTGAGAGCTAATACTCTTGCACAAGATTCAGGTTTTTTCATTTACATGATGGCATAGAACCATCTGTAATTCCAGAACCATGGCATCAGAGGCCACTCTGGCCCCCGTGGGTATGGCATGCATGTGTGCACTTACATACATGGAGGCAAAACATTCATACACATAATATAAAAATAAATATTTTTTAAGAAAAAGGTTGGTTCATTCCTGATTAGAAATACCTTAGATTGGGCTAGAGAGATGGCTCAGTGACTAAGAGCACAGGCTCTTCTTCCAGAGATCCTGAGTTCAATTCCCAGCACTCACATGGTGGCTCACAACCATCTATAGTGGGATCTGGTATCCTCTTCTAGTGTGGGCATACATGCAGTCAGAGCACTCACTCATACCTAAAAAATACATAAATAAATAAAATTTTAAAAAGAAATAGCTTAGATTGAATAAGAAGTTGAGTTAAACACTTGAAGTGGCACATGACCTGGATGGTCTGCTGCAGGAAGTGCTGTTACCTGACTCTACTACATAGAAAACCACTCTGGTCCTCACAGATGGCTCTTTAATGAAAAAGTAAAGCATTTCAGTTACATTTAAAAGCTGTCTATGTCTAATAGGTGATATTACCAATACAGGGGCCAAAAAAAGTAATCAGTTGGTGTGATGATTTTACTGAACCTTTTACTGAATTTTCCCAATTCCCCAATTTCATTTTTTTTTCGGGCTTGCTCCCTACTTGGACGAGCTATCTAATGGTTTAGAAACACATCTGCATTTGATATACAGTCCTTATTCATTTTATGCTTCTTTCATTGTTCAAATATAGTGACATTGCCTTATGAAAAAATTCTTTGGGTGGGATTATGTTCACTTTTTGAAAACACTTATTTATTTAGTGTACACATGTGTGTGCCTGAATATATGTATATGTACCATGTGCATGAAGTGCCCAGGAAGACCAGAAGAGGGGACAGATTCCTGAAGCTGGAGTTACAGATGGTTGTAACTTACATTATGTGGGTGCTGAGTCCCTTGCAAGAGCAGTAAGTGCACTCCCTCTAGCCCCCAGGACTACATTTACTTTGAGGAAGCCAACCTCTGGAACTATGACTCCAGAAAAGAATTATCTGCCACTTTTTGGACTGTGGATTTTTCTTTCTTCTATCATCCTAACAGATATATCTTTAAATAGTAGTTTCTGGCAAGAGAGCATTCCAATCATTTCTCTGAACTATAATATTTATTAAGCTTCAAGATAAAGACTTTGCCATCTGAGATGCATCTAAGACAAGAGCCATTCATCAAAGCCTAATCATTTTCTGTAGGCAGTAGTCCAAGAATAGTACTGGAAACCCAGTCTAAAGCCCATGTCCTAGAGAGGTCACTGACCCTAATGGGCAACCTACTTCTGTTGCTTTCCTAAGTGTAAATGATGTCAACTCTTTCCTTCTAAATATTTATTAGACACTTCTGCTGGGGAACAATGATCTTGTGCCCTGTCACTTCCATTGTTTTAATAAAATACTGATTGGCCAGTAGCCAGGCAGTAAGTAGAGGTGGGACGACAAGAACAGAAGAATTCTGGGAAGATGAAAGATGCAGTCTGCAGTTGTTACCCAGACACAGAGGAAGCAAGATGAGAATGCCTCACTGATAAAAGGTACCAAGCCATGTGGCTGACACAAACAAGATTTACGGGTTAATATAGGATGTAAGAGTTAATAAGAAGCTTGAGCTAATAGGCCAACTGGTTTATAATTAATGTAGACCTCGGTGTGTTTCTTTTTTTTTAATATTTATTTATTTATTTATTATGTATACAATGTTCTGTCTGTGTGTATGTCTGCAGGCCAGAAGAGGGCGCCAGACCTCATTCCAGATGGTTGTGAGCCACCATGTGGTTGCTGGGAATTGAACTCAGGACCTTTGGAAGAGCAGGCAATGCTCTTAACCACTGAGCCATCTCTCCAGCCCCTCGGTGTGTTTCTTTGGGACTGAATGGCTGCAGAACCAGGCGAGACAGAAAACTCTGTCAACACCATTCGATTAGTGTTCTCTCACCTGAGAGAAACTTCTTCTGCAGTGGGCAATAGTGAATGCAGAGACTCAGAACTGGTCAAAGTGCTGAGAGTGAGAGACTGTTGAGTACTCAGCCCTAAATAGGACATCTGTATCAAAACTCCCAAGGCTTAGAGAACAGAACCAGACAGGGGATAGAAAAAATATAAGAGCCTGAGGATGACAAAGAGTGCTATGAAATTCTGTCATGAAATACTTGTTACACTATTTAACTCACTACAACTGTGATGAAATTTTACCTGCTCAATATCTGACCTGAACAGAATCAAGTCAGCAAAATAAGTCAGTATTCTCCCCCAGTGGGTTAAAGAGAGCATGAAAATGAAGTAGGGAGGGGTGTATGTTAGAGAGCCCAAGAGGAGTGTGAGGGGAGAATTGAGGTGGATATTATCAACACATTGAATACTTATATGGAACTGTCAAAGAATAAGTAAAAGACATCCAAAAGTAAAAATGAAGGAACAAATTTAAAACAAAATACTTACAAATCCAATAAAATATGTATATTATCTACTTATTGAAAACCAAAATAATGCCAGTGAACAATGCCAAATAAGACCCAAATAAGTGGAGAGTTATACTGTGCTTATGGGTTGAAAATTACAAAAAAAAAATTGACATTGATTTTCTCCCCAAGTTCATTAATAGAATTAAAATAATTCCACTAATAATCTCAGCAAGATTTTTGTTGGAATTTATATCAAAGTGATTTTATAAAAATCAGAATAAACTTGGAGGAATGATACTATTCAACCTAAGACACTGCAAAGCTACAGTAATTAAGATGTTACTGACATTGGGGCAGGGATAGGCAGGCAGCACATTAGGGTAAAAAGAACAGAGCTGCTTCAAAGTGTATGTCAACTTGAAAAAATTATTGAGGTAATAGATGAAAACAAAAGTCATGAAATTCACAGGTATATGGGTGATTCTGAAAAAAATACCATATCAAGTGGGGTCATCTAGACTTGGGAAGATGAAGGTTACAAGTTCTCTCTCATATATGAATCTTAACTTTGAAGTTTTTATGTGTATATATGTGTGAGGGGGGATGGGCGTAAGTCATGAAACCAGGAAGAGAATCATGAGAGGAGAGGAAGAGTGCTTACAGCAGATAAAAAGGGTGATCAAATATAAGAGATATTAAAGTGGAAAGGAGACATCTGGTGTGGGGCAAAAGGATACAAGTAGGAGATTGGTGGCATATACAGATCTGGAAGAGAAGTAGGGAAGAAAAATCAAACAACCAAAACAAAGTATGCATGAAAATGTCATAGTTAAATGAAACATTTGCTCGGTATGTTTTTTTTTAAATTAAAACACTGCTTGGCCCATTAGCTCTAACTTCTTATTGGCTAACTCTTACATATTAATTTAATCCATTTCTATTAATCTGTGTATCACCACGAGGTCATGGCCTACCAGCAAAGTCTCAGCATGTCTATCTCTAGAAGTAGGTTTATGGCATCTTGCTGATTCCACCATTCTTTTCCCCAGTATTCAGTTCTGTCTCCCCGCCTACCTAGGTTCTGCCCTATCAACAGGCCAAGGCAGTTTCTTTATTCATTAACCAATGAAAGCAGTATATAGATAGAAGGGCCTCCTTTACCATTTCCCCTTTTCTGTTTAAACAAAAAGGAAGGCTTTAAGATAGTAAAATTACATATAACAAAACAGGTATCAAGCAAGAATTACAGTTACAATATTTATATCTCTAATATCTTTTATCATAACTAAGAAAAACTATTAATTATAAATTCTTCTACTCCATCAAAGACTCCAGAAGGTTATAATATTACCTAAATAAACAGGAAGTACATTGTAAGCAACTTCCAAAACTTTAGAATTGACAGAGACATCTTGCTGCTTGGGCAGTCACCCAAAGTTCTTCTGTACCATTGGGGCATCCAACTTCAGCCTACAGGCCCATAGTATCCAACAGACTTTTCCATGAAGCAGAAAATTTCAAAGACAGTTCCGTCATATTGGCAGCTTGCCAGTTCTCACAGACTCTTTCATGAAGCAAGAACCCCGAAGGACTGTCTCACCTTTAGGCAAGTTCAGTAGTCATTTTTCTGTGGGTCCTGCATGCCCAGTTCAGCAGTTCAGGCAAGAGCAGTTTCTTGCCCAAATTGCTAACCAACTCCATAAGGAGCCTCTTTGATACCCATCTTTTTCTTGAAGTTGATTGTGCTGTCGGGAGCAGATGTGTCTCACTGTCATGAAAAGTCTTAAGTTCTTAAACATTTTAAATGCCATATTCTGAAGGTCCCTGAGAGATTTGAAGAATACCTATCTAACTGAAATATATCTCTATACATCTAGAAAAATCTAACCAACATGACTACAAGCTTGACTATTATAGATGAGTATCTATTAACTTATACTTCTTAATTATACAATATATTTTTAAATGAACTACACAAACACAATACCTTAATCAAGGGCAGAAATATATATCTACCAAAATTGGCCTTAAATTTGTATCAATAAACCAAGATCCATACTCATGTAAATCTTTACAGCATATTCCCCTTTAAATGTAAAAGGACATTTATAAACAATATTTGGGAATATGGGCTTAGTTTTGTCCATACTTCTTCCTGCTGTTTGGGGGCACTATTAATCAGGTCTTTTACTGTGTATCCTGTGTGCTACATTTATCTTAATCAGCAGTTGGGCAAAGTAATTTTTTGAGGGTGTTCATGGTGACCTTTCAGGGGGACATGATCTATCAAACCATATTGGTCTAGAAGTTATCCACAGGTTGTCGTTTTCTGTGAAAACAAAAGAAGAATCTCTTTCCCAAAGCAACATATCCTTAGACTCAATTTTGAAATCAAGATACCTTTATGTTGGTTTAACTTAGCCGTCCATACAGTGAAATGTCTCTCAGTACTCAGCTCCTTCACAGTCAAAAAATTCAAATGCATAATCCAGACTCTTTTTGTATTCTCAATCTTTATGTGGCTTGTATTTCTTTACTCCTTTTAATCTATGACTATCTGTACTCTGTCTCTTTAAATATTTTTTTAAAAAAAACAATTTACTTCTTTTCCAACTCTCTATACTTTTTATCATCTCTCTCCCAAGCCTATGTATATTTATCCAACACTGTGATCCATTTAGAATTCCTTTATGTCTGAATCTGTCCTTATTGAATTATCTGTAATTCTTTGCTGTCCAGGAACGCTTTTGTTTTGTACTTCTAAAATTTAAGCACTTAAGAATCTAAGCTTCAGGCTTGCCCTACCCAGTCCAGCATGGAGGAGTGGTGCACACTGTCCCTCTACCAGGCACACAGCCAGTCCAAGTTGTCATCAAGCAAGCTGCAGCACTCTGCTCACAAACTGCATCCAAATACTTGGTCTCCTGAAAAAGCCAGAGGTCACACTGGCAGCATAGCCCAGAAAGCCAGCATTTAAAAATGGCCGTGGCTTTTTCTCTGCTGCTGCTGCTAAGTCAGGAAAACCTCTCTTAAAGCAGCTGTGGCACGCCACCAGCAAACAGCAAGCTGTGGTAAACTCTGTACTTTTTGTCTAGAATTCATTTTCAAGCTCTCTCAGATTTTTTGTGGATTTAGTTGGCCACGTGGGCACCAATTTGTAATAGGAAGGCCACTTGTTTGTCCTGGCTGCCCAGAACCGAAATAATCACACAGAAACTGTATTAATCAAATCACTGCTTGGCCCATTGACTCTAAGTTCTTATTGGCCAACTCTTACATATTAGTTTAACCCATTTTTATTAATCTGTATATCACCACGAGGTCATGACCTACCAGCAAAGTCTCAGCATGTCTACCTCTGGCAGCAGGTCCATGGTGTCTCCACTTTGTATGTTTATTACAAACAAACTATATACATAATACATACAAACATACATATCTAAATAAAATCTCTGTGTGTTCTCATTTTTTTTCATTCCAGGAATTTCTGGAATGTTAAGTGTGTGAAGACGAGCCTTTGGGATTCACAGAAAAGGAAGATTGTTTGGGACATAGCAGCTGTTCATCCAGGATGCTTGTTCCAAATTTAGAAACTAGATGAAAAAGTTTGTTTCTTACTCTTCATATAATCAGCATTCTTACTTAGCACTGAACATTTCATTTAGCATTTGTTTCTAGAAAAAATATAAAGTAATACATTTCAGACTTTAACACTAAGTATAAGTGAATTCAAAGAAAGAATTTCAAGGTGACATTAATCTCTTATGTATTAGTAGTACCAGTAGTACTGAGGACACTAAAGCCCTGTGTCATAAGGTCAAAACAATGCAAGTTACTTGAAATGAGAGGACATTAGGTACTTGAGGACAGAAGAAGTAGATGAAGGGAGGTTTTTTTGGGAGTCCTTGCAACCCAACAGGTTTGGGAAAGCATGGTGGAAGACACCCATATCCTCTTGAGCTTACAGTAAATGGTCTGGTTCAAATTATTAGTGGCCAATGAGACCCTGGCTAGCAATTTGTGGATGTGTGTCACATAAATTCTAGTAAGAAAAACATAAAATAGCTAGTCAGCTCTGCAGAGGGATTGGAAATGTGTGCAAATCCTTTCTTGATAGTAATAGTCACACCTTATCTTTGCACTGTACAGTACAAGTCTGTTTCCAAAAAGAGAAGGTGTCTGTATTCCAAGTTTGGGCAGATGAAAGGCAAAGTTCTATCATCCATGTTCATCCAATTGTTAGTAGGTGAATGATGGTCAGCATTTTCTCATATATCCTCTTTTGTGTCTGTTCAAACATTTTGATTTCTTTATAATGGGTTGGCTTATTTCTTGTTATTGACCTGAGAGAGTTCTTGGTACATTTGTGGTGAGAGCCCTTTCATCAGACATGTCATTTCAGAATTTTTTTCTCCATTCTGAGATTTGTCTCTTCATTCCCTTGGCAACGTTCTCTAAAAAGTAAACAATTGTAATTGAGATGAAGCACATCATTGCCCGTACCTTTATAGACCCTATTTTAGATGTCATATCTGAAAACCCTCTACCTTACTCAGCCTTACAAACAGTTTCTCTGATGTTATCATCAAGAAGTCTTACAAGTTTCGTTTTTAAGTCTGTAGTCTATTTTTAGAAAGTGTCCACTTAATCCTGTTTTGCCTTGGTAAGGGAAGAGAGAAAATCTGAGGGAAGGGGAGGTGGGTGTGCTAGTACTATTAACTACTGGTAAATGAACCTTGCATGTTTCCAGAGGTGTTCACTGACTCAGTTATATGCCGTGTCCATGAATATATTCTCTGTCTTCATGCTTCATTCTTCCTAATGTGTCTAATACCATTGCTGTGACAGCCATTTTTCATCACTGTGACAAACTACTTGAGATGAAAAATATAAAGACTACTTGTGGCTCATGGTCTCAGATTTTCCAATCCATGGCTATTTGGTCACTTAGTGTATGCCAAATGTAAACTTAGTATATGGCTTAGTGGTAAAGCAGATCATGGCCAAGAGAGCATGAGTAGAGTTGAGCTGCTCACTTCATGGAGGTCAGGAGCCAGAGTGAGCCAGGTAGAAAAGATACAGAAATGAGATATATCATTCAAAAGTATGCCTTCAGTGATCCACTTACTTAAACAAGGCCCCATCTCAATTCCATCATCTCTCAATAACGCCATCTCATTATGAACTGACTATGTCAGAGGCTTCATGATTCAGTCACTTCCCAAAAGCCCTACCTCTGAACGTAGCACTGGGAATCAAGGTTCAACTCATGACCTATGAGGGACTTTTTATATCCAAGCCACAACAGCTGCATGATTAATTTGGGGCCGATTTCTGAATCAGAAAATTCCCAGAAAACAACCCAGAAAGTTAAACTCCTCTCTCTAATTTGCATCCTGGAGATGCAATTTGTTCCTTCAAAGTCGACTACCATCAATTTCTCCCATTTACACTACCACTTCAATCTATTAAGTATTAGAATCTATCTACTATTACCACCAGCCTAAGACTTGACCTGCCTCATCATTTTCTTTAACTAATAAAGTTCAACAAAATTGAGACTGTGTCAAGTCCAGACCTATGCTTTACAGCAGAAACCCGACAGGCTTTGCTTTTACTCTATCGGGAAGCTAACTAATACAAATATGTCTGTTTATCCTCCTGGACAGTTGGGAAAAACAGAGAGATTGGTCTGATCAATGAAAGACCGAAAGGGGTGAGGGCTAGGGAGCTTGGCCATTGCAGATGAAGTACCAAACACGTGACTCTTAGATCTAGCATACCCATAAAAAATGAGCCTTCCACACTGAGCACTGACCAAACTATATCACAAGCAAGTAAATAGTTGTCACTGACTTAAACCACCAAATTTTAGGCAGTTTCTTGCATAATAATAAGAAAGACAGCCCTTAAGCTTCTATCACAGAAACCCCCAATTACACATCTCTATTTAGCAGGTACCAGCTTATCAGATGAAATAACTTCAGGAGGGAAATCAAATCTCTGGGTTGAATTGCAACATAGCCAATGTTTGTCTTCTCCCAACTCAGACCTTAAAAGAGGGCACAAGTTGTTTATTTGGGGAGGCAACCCAGAAAGTGTAATGATGGGCAGACAAACAGAAGCAAAGTAGGAAGGGTGGGCCAAAATGACTGCGCTTACTGCGTAACTGAAGAGGGTTTCCACTGTGGGCGACCAGAGTTCCATTTCGCTGAGGAATTTCACCCGCACTCTTGCACCCAATCACTGCCTTCTGTTAAATTTTCTCTGTCAAGAATGCTCCTACATGTTCATTGTAACTTGATTTCATCAAGGAAAAAATGGTAGTCTAGTGGATGGAGGATGACAAAGTAATCCTTTTGAAGCATGAACTCTATAGCTGCTTCACCTAGGGCAACGTTCCACCCTCTAGTCAAACACTTCTGCAGAAGAGCCCCAGAGGAAAACTATAGTCAGAGTAGATGCCCCCCTTAGTCTCCAAGCACTCTGTTTTCAATTAGCACAGACAATGAAGACAGCATGTGGCTTGTGAAATTTTAACTGTAGCCATATTTTAGATCTTTAAAAAAAAAAGAAAGTCAAAAGGATAACTTTATAAACGAAGGCATTACTCTAGTCCAAAGGGAAAGAACACTTTTTTTCCAGTATAGCCACCTATTGTTTAATAGTTTGAAGGACCAAGTGTGTCTCTGACCATTGTTTAGACCTTAGAAATGAAGGAGGAGCAGGAAAATCACAAGTACCTAAAAGTGAGGATGTCAGCACAAAGCAGGGGACCTTAACTAATGCCAGCTCCTGTTTCCACTAAGGACCGTTTCCAAAGCTCTGAAACCTAACTGTTCCCACTCAACACAGAAGGAAGAAGACTACCCTTTAAAGTAAAACCAGATGACGGAACAAAAGCAATTTGTGGTGTGTCATATGGTCATCCAAATGTTTAACTGTCCACACAGATTGCCAGGGACACAATGAAAATTGAATAAAGGAAGGGAGGCTGCAGCCAGGCTTTGAAGAAGGCCACGGGCGGACCAAGGCACTGGCTAAAGACTCATGGTATCTGACAGTTAGTGAGCACAGCAGAGAACTAGAGAGGAGTTGCCTCTTGGACCACAGTCACATCTAAAGCCATCTATCTCACTGGCCTCTGTTTCCTGGCAAATGAGATGACTGCATGTATTTAGCATCATTGTTGCTTCATGTGGTAATACATTATGTTTTCACAACCTCTTGCTTCTTTACAAAAAAAAATCACACACAGAGAAAAATGTCTAGGAGTCCATACTAAACTGCTCAGAATGGTGATTTTAGGGGAAAAAAATGAAGTCCAGAGGAAAATGAGAGGTGAAGCTACTGCCAGGTTTGCAGGTCTCTGAGTGTTTATGCAATAAATATGATTTACTTTTCTTGTTCTTTCATGTTGCAGCTCAAACTCAGGGCCTTGCAATTGATAAGTAAGTGCGCTACCACTGAGCTGCATCTCCATTTTCTCTTTATCAAATTTCAAAACATTATTTAAATGTGCCCATCGGAGTTCTACCTTACCTACAACAGCAAATGGCCTGTTTGAAAGGTGAGCATAATTTTTCAGAGTGCAGGGCAAACAAAAGTAAGATACAGCACAAGAGTTTTATTTTCTCTCCCAAAAGAAGGATGGAAATGAAATTTATCTGGCGTCTTACCCATTCCCACTGAAAATCACGGTCCTCATCCCGAACTCCCCTCAGTTGCCCTCTACAGTCAGCCCTCAGAGGAAGTACAATAATTTCGGGGTTCCTTCCACTTCTCCAGACACCCAAATGACTCAGTGTCACTGGAACTTTCAGACTAAGCAGCAGTGAGGTAGATAAAAACCTACTGCGAGCAAAGAAGAAAGAACATTTATACAAGGGTGTAAGGCTGTAACACCTCTGGCCCTCATAGACACCCCACATGAGAAGTTCTGGAATGAGGTGAGCTCCAAAGCAAGGCAGCCATCTAACCTGACAGTCACTGCCTACAGACCTGCACCCTCGTCCACAGGTCAGTACCCTGAAAGGATGAACTATGCACAGGAGAAGGACTAGCCCGAGGGCTGTTCCTCAGCCTTCTTCACATCTCAGTTCCAAAAACACACTGTAAAGAACACGTGTTTGGGCCAGGCGGTGGTGGCACACGTCTTTCATCCAGCACTAGGAAAGCAAAGGCAGGCGGATCTCTGCAAGTTCAAGGCCAGCCCAGTCTACGGAGAGAGTTCAAGGACAGCCAAGGTTATGTAAAGAAATTCTGTCTCGAAAACAATAGCAAACAAACAAAGAAAATGTGTTTTGCATCAGCCGTCTTCTGCTGCCTTTTCACCAGGGAACTTTTTTCCAACCACATGTGCACACAAACTGCTTCAGGAGAAGACTCTCAGAGAGATGATTCAACTCAGGAGTTACTCCTGATGCCTGTTGTATTCATTTCTACTCAGTAAGGCCAGGGTGGTGTTTCCCAAGGTCCTGTCCTAAAACTTAAAAATGAATAAACAGTTCTCATTAAAAACAACATGTGAAACACTAATCGAGTTAGAAATTGCCACATGAAAAATTCTCATACATGACTGCCTGAGAAGTACTTGGAGTGTCTGTTAAAACAGACTGCTGGACCCTAACTTTCTTAGGACCCTGTTTCTGATTCAAAAGTCCCAGGGTGGGGCCTGAGAATTTATATTCTCACATATCCTTTGTATTTATATTCTCACATATTCTTGGGTGGAATACTGGAAGTGGTCTTGGGGTCATGCTTTGAGATTATTCTTTCCAGCCCTCTATCGGAGGGTAACAAGCTATTTTAACATATTGATGATTGTGGGCAATCCTATGTTATTGGACATACTCAGCCTTGTGTTTGGGGGCACTTTGTGTTGCTACAGCCAAACACCAGGGACCAGGGATTGAAAATGGACTTATTTTGGTTGGCAATTCTGGGGGATGGGAAGTTCAAGGTAGGAAGTTACATATGAGGATAGCCTTGTATTAGAACCCTAAGTGAAAATGAGAAGGGCAAGTATGTCTCTACCAAATGAGAGGTAGCCTTGTTTTATAATAATCCGAAATCATTATGCCTGATCCAGTCCTATGAAAGTAAGGACCCACTCGTGGGAAAAGCATTAGTCCTTCCTGGTGTTCTAATAATCTCTTCAAAGTCTCACATCCTAACACCACCACAATGGCAACCAAACTTCATCCTGAGTTCCAGAGGGGACAAACTCTATTCAGACCTTAGTACTCAGCATGTCTCAACTTAATGAAAATGCAACATACACAAACAGGAGATACCTATGCACCTCTGGAAAGCACTTCAAAGAAGTGTGTAGAAGATATTAGAGGGCCTTGAGCCATATAACGCAGTAAGATCCTGGGAGGGCAATGGATCTAGAGAAACCAGAGTCCGAAGCCGCCAAACTCTGGCAACATCAAGGCAATCTGTCAACAGGTAACAAAGACCAGGCCATTTCTGGCTCGGATTATCACACTGTGACTTAGCCAAAGTCTGGAAAGAAAACAAAGAAACCTTAGTTTCTAGAGAGTTTGAGATCTATGGGTATTACAGTCTCAAACCTAGAAAAGTCGATCTACAGTTATGTGTTGTGTGCCATATAGATTGAGTACAGTGTTACTTATTGTTATGGTTTTCTGTCTCTTTAAGAAACAAGCCACGCCCACTCCCTCCCCCATCTGCTGAGGCAGGCTGATCTTCAGCTTCCGGCCTGAGCTCGCTCTCTTTTCCATCTTCATATCGGAGAGGCAGCTTCGCTTCTGCCTCTCTCCCCACTTCTCCCCTCCCCCCTTTCTATCTCTTTCTCCTCTTCTCTTTCTCTGTCTCTCTGTCTCTGTCTCTGTCTCGCTCTCTGCTCCCTCTTCTCCCTTCCCCCTCCATAACCCCCTGAATAAATATTCAACCTCACTCTGCATATCGTCTATCCATGTCTTTGTCTCCTGCCGGCCGGCCATGTGTCTCCCTGCCTGGGACCAGCCACTGCTCGGGGACCAGCAGCTCCCAGGGCCCATTGTTTGCTGCCACATGGCCCGCTACCACCATTTGAGACCTACAGCATTTCTGCTGCCTACTGCCACCAGGGATCTTCCAGAATTTTTTAAAAAATTATAAAACGTATGACGTGTTGGTCTAGACCTCCAAGATGAACCCTGAGCTGAGTCTACTGGTGGGGAAGAAGCAAGTCCAAATACGTTTCTCCAAAGCTACCAGAAAAACCTATTTCTCCAGTTACACTTTAAGAAGCCAGACCTTACATTAGGCATTGGCAAACCTTGTAGGCAGACTGCTTTTAGTGTCATAAGACACGATCTCTGTCAAAATGAGTCAGGATTACCTTTATGTCACCAAGTGGACACATACTGTACTCAAGTGAATTAATACAGCTGTGTTCCAATGATAGGAAAATAATCACTAATTTCCTTTTGGAAACATTTACCACTTAAAACTTTTGCTTGACTGATGATATGAAAGCAGGAGAGGGCCAAATGTGGCATGTCTGGACCAGTTTGAAGACTGTACCCAAATTAATTATGCCCTCCTCCAGATCTTTCAAATTAAAATTCACCAGACTGCCCAATTGAGTCTTCTTATAGACCATTGTTGGGCTCATAACCACATGTCCACCCCAACATAACCCACAAATAACCCTCTTAGGTACTTTTAAACAACTAGGTCATTCTAGCCTTTCCAATCTGTAGACTTTCCAGGGCCAAAAGTAAGCCAAGTAATATGTTCTGCCCACCTCCCCATTGGTCTTCCACCCACCCACCCTCCAAGCTGCCACCTCCCCATTGGTCTTCCTCCCACCCACCCTCCAAGCTGCCACCTCCTCTAACCTCATTGACATTGTTCTATTATGATGGAGGTAATTTCAACCTCAGCTTTAAGGGCCAGTTAGTTCGAATTATTCTCAGAATAATTAGAATCAAGTCTTGATAGGAGGAGGAACTGCAGCCCTGATTGATCTACATTTTTTCCTCTCCCTATTCTTTTCCTCTCCTCTCCCCCTCTTCCTCTTCCTTTCTGCCATTTGCAAAACAGAGGGTTAAACTTAGGACCTTGCATGCGATAGGAAAACACTTTTACCCTGAGCCATATCTCCAATTTCCTTCTTGCGTTTTGAGCCAGGGTATCACCAAGTTACCCAGACCGACCTTGGGCTCACTCTGCAGCCCTGGGAGGTCTGAAATTTAGTAATACCCTTGCTTTAGCTTCCCATGTAGCTGAGGGTACAAAGTGTGCCATTAGACCCAACTTAGTGTTTGTTTTTTTTTTTTTTTCAGACTAGTTAAGTTATTGGCTACAAAGGAAAGCTATGCAAGGCCCCTGGTAGCAGTCAATCTAAAGATATGCTTTGCTGTTGTTCTGGGTTAGGCCAGGCAAGGGCTAGACAGGTCAGCAGACTTACAAAGAAATACTCGAGGGTCTCAAAGAGAGGGGGAGGGAGGAAGGAGAGAGGGAGAGAGAGAGAATACCATAAAGTAACCAAGAATCACGGGCTAAACGTTTGTGTTTACATTTGAGTTAGAGAAGGGCAATAGAAAGCTAAAGGTGTACATCTTTGTCTCGGGAATGTGAAGGCCTTACAAATGCAAGTCCCGAAGATGCAGCAATGAAGTCAAAACCAACCACAAAAGGGGGAGGAGAGGAAGTGAGCCATTGTGTGGCGATTCTAAATAGGCAAGCCAATCTGTTTTGGCAAAGGTCTGTGCTCAGTCATCACACTGGTGTTCAAATTTCCTTGTCTCCAGATCCCCAGCAGGAGCTTGTTAAAGGCAGATGCTGATTCAGCAAGTCTTGGGCGAGGCCTACACAGCCAAATTTTTGACTTCTTCCCAGATGACCCAAGGGTGCAAGGATCACGCTAAATGCAAGCACAGCTTTTTGTTTTATTTTCCTTTTAAATACTCAAGGCTTTAAAAGAATATCAGACCCAAAGCTTTGTCTCATTTGGGGCTAAGCCACTATCATTCAACATAGCTTACATGTCTGTCCAGGGAGTTTCCCACACCATACATAATATCCACCAAAAGAGCAACTATGCTCACCACACCAGCCAGCCTTTCTTTTCCCAGTCTCGAGTTCTGGACCTGCCCTTATTTCTACATTAACCCAAAGTCTCTCTTCAGATAGAATTCTATGTCTGTGTAACTGGGTATCCTTTTCTAATTCATTGAGAGGTGCATTGTAGGCTAGCAGTACTCCTCCAGCCAGCAATGAAAGAGCAGACACCATTGGCTTTCTCTGGCCAGTATCCTTTTTGTGTTTGCAGAAAAGACACAGTTTTCTCACTCAGTATGTGAGGGGACTACTCTGAATGAGCAGCGATCATAGGATGCCACTGACTAGAAAAGACAATCAGTGTGGGGTTAGTGATGCTTGAGTTGTATGGATGTTAGACTATACATTGCTAGTGGGAAGGTAAAAGGGGGTGTCAGCCTACAGTGCACATATGAGCCAGAAGTTCTATTCCTAGGCATCTAGCCAAAAGAAATGACAGTGGATGTCCCCACAAGGATCTGTACACAAACTTTCACTGCAATATTATTTCAAAGAGACCAAAGGTGGAAGCCACCGACTTGTGCATTCACTGATGAACAGGTAAATATAATGGAGTGTATTCGTAAAATGGAATAATCATAGGACGGAATCAGGTGACAATAAGGATGGACCTTGAAAGCAGGTGCTAAATGAGAGTCGTAACTCACAAAAAGACAAGTTTCATGTAACTTCACTTTATAGAGAATGTCAAGAATAGGTAAATATATAGAAGCAAGTAGGATAGTGGTTGCCTAGCAGTCAGGGTGATAAGGGTTCAGGCAGTGACAATCAAAGGACATAAGATTTCTTGGGGAGGATAATAAAAATGTCCTAAAATTAATGGAGGTGATGGAAAAAGAACTCTATAAATATGCTACAACCACTGAAGCACAGTTTAAGTGGGTGAATGGTTTAGTAGGCGAATTATGTCTCAGGAAAGCTATTAAACTGTCACCACAAATCAGGTGTGCAACTCAAAACAAGTGGTGTAGAGACAAAGCATATAAGACCCTAATGTCCTCAAAAAGATCAAGAGCTGGCCTTGGGGCAGGAGCATCTCAAAAATACTGAGTAATACTCAAGTAGTCCAACTTAAGATGGATGAGTAAGAGTTCTCCCAAGGATTCATATAATTAGTGATGCTGAGTTACTGGCCATGGGGTCTCAGGAGGTGCTGCCGCATAATCTATTCTAGTTTGCCTAGTTCTTGAGCCCAGAAAAGAGCTTAATATATAGTGGTTACACCAAATGCGAATTCAGACGCCAGCCTCCAAGAGCAAAGGCAAGTCACCTCACTGAGCGCTAACTGCAGCTCTACTCCCAGCCACCTATGCCACTCCAGACACAGCAACTGGCCAGGCCTGGGAGGCACCTCCCTAAAATGCAAATGATCCCATGTCTGAGGCATCCTCACTGCCTGGGCCACCACAGCAGGTGAAATGGGCAGCCTGCTCAGGGAACCTGGGTAGGAAAGAAAGAAACTGCTGCAGAAATCTAGCTAGAGACTGAGAAACGCATCCAGGTGGGTGGCTTGAAGCTGGTCAGAAGCATTCCCTCCTGGACATCATAACCTTTGGAGACAGGTTCCCTGCTAAGCTATGACACTAGAAAAACTAAGACTCGATATGGGTGAGAGCATTAGATCTACACATAGCTAATATTGAAAGAATATGATCCTACTACCTAAACAGCTGAGTCAAAATCTGAGAAGAAACAGCATTCTACCACTGTCAGTAAGAGGAACCGGAGCCTGGGTCTGACAAATACTGAGTCAGTGACAGTGTGGCTACAGAGTTCCCATAAGACCGTGTGGGAGCTGAGTTTTAGAAAATGGGGGATGGGAACAACACCACCACTTCCTCAACAGTCCACAATGGGCCTGAAAACTGATGGCTTGATTCTCACTCACCCTGTGGCTCCAATTTAACTAGTGTGCTTGAATATTCCTGGAAGCCTGGACCAGGCAGGGTCACTCAGCTCAGCCACCCACACAGTAAATCACACACCAAGGCCAATCATTAGAGGACACTAGGGTTCAACTTCATTGAAGACATGTCCACTAAACACAACTTGGAGAGACATTGTGATGGGGACATCAGAAAACATCGCATGCTGGTACATGTGACTAATCACACTACAGGGCACATAACAGGACAGAAAAACCATTGCAATGATATTTGAAAGCCAAGCGAAAAGTCTGCCATTGTCCACTCTCTTCATATATAGTCAATATGGTACTGGAAGTTCTAGCTAGATCAATGAGACAACAAAAGAAATTCAAGGGGGTACAAATAGGAAAGGAGGAAGTCAAACTTTTGCTATTTGCAGATGATATGATAGTATACCTAAGTGACTACAAGATTCTACCAGGGAACTCCCTACAGCTGACAAACACCTTCAGTGATGTGGCTGGATAAAAAATTAACTTAAAAAAGAAGCAGTAGCTCTCCTATATAAAAATGATAATCAGTCTGAGAAAGAAATAATGGAAACAACACCCTTCACAATAGCCACAAGCAATATAATATATCTTGGAGTAATTCTAACCAAACAAGTGAAAGACCTGTATAACCAGAACCTTAAGTCTTTGAAGACATTGGAGAAGATACCAGAAGATGGAAAGATTTCCCATGCTCATGGATTGGTAGAATTAGCATAGTAAAAATGGCAATCTTACCAAAGCAATCTATAAATTCAAGGAAATTCCAATCAAAATTCCAACACAATTCTTCAAAGACCTCAAAAGATCAATACTTAACTTCATATGGAAAAAAAAAAAAAAAAAAAAAAACCTCAGGATAGCTAAAACAATCCTATACAATAAAGGAACTTTTGGTGGTATCACCATTCCTGATTTCAAGCTCTACTATAGAGCTATAGTAGTAAAAACATCGTGGCATTGGCATAACAACAGACACATGGATCAATAGAATAGAATCAAAGACCCTGACAAAAATCCACACACCTATGAACACTTAATTATTGGCAAAGAGGCAAAAATTATACAATAGGGAAAAAAGTATCTCCCACAAATGGTGCTGGAATAAGTGGATGTTGACATGTAGGAAAATGCAAATAGATCCATATCTATCACCCTACACAAAACTCAAGTCCCAGTTTATCAAAGACCTCAACACTAACCCAGTTACACTGAGCCTCATAGAAGAGAAAATGGAAAGTCGCCTTAAATGCATTGGCACAGGATACAACTTCCTGAATAGAACATGAGTAGCACAGACCCTGAGATTGACAATTAATAAATGGGACCTCCTGAAACTGAGAAGCTTCTGTGAGGCAAAGGACACTGCCAATAAGACAAAACAGCAGCCTACAGAATATGAAAAAAAATCCTCACAATCCCACATCTGACAGAGGGCTGATTTCCAAAATACATAAAGAATTCAAGAAAATAGACACCAAAAAAAAAACAAACAAACAAACAAACAAAAAAACCCCACTTAAAACCTGGAGTACATTTTGGTTGTGAGCCTATCCTTTAACAGTTAAGCCATTTCTCCACCCTAATGGGCATACCCACAGAAACAGCTGACATGAGCTACTGAGAGCTCACTGATTCTGATCTAATAGTGAGGGAACCTGCAAAGGACCAAAGTAGGCCCACCGAATGTGGGGGACAGTTATATGGGCTGGGGAAGCCACTGACAATGGGACAGGATTTTTCCATAGTGCTTGAACTGGCATTTTGGAACCCATTCTTTTTGGAGGAATATCTTGTTCAGCCTAGATATAGGGTGGAGGGCCTCGGTACTGCCTCAGAGTGGTGTGTCAGACTTTGGTGATTCCCCTTGCGAAGCCTTACCCTCTCTGAGAAGTGAATGTAGGGTGGGATGGGTGGAAGATGGGGGGAGTAGAGGAGGGGAGGGAGTGGGAACTGGGATAGGTATGTAAAATTAGAAAAGATTGTTTTCAAAAATAAATATAATAAAAAAGAATAAAAATTGGGGTACAGATCTAAACAGAATTTTCAACAGAAAAGTCTCAACTGTCTGTGACACACTTAAAGAAATGTTCAACATCTTTAACCATCAGGGAAATGTAAATCAAAACAGCTCTGAGATTCCAACTTGCACCTGTCAGAATGGCTAATCTAAGAGCCAAAACACTGATGCTGGATGTGGAGTAAGAGGAACACACCTCTACTTCTAATGAGAGTGCAAACTTGTACTGTCACTTCAGAAATTAATGAGGCAGTTCCTCAGAAAATTGGAAATCAATCTACTTCAAGACCCAGCTATACCACTTTTAGGCATATACAATCATACCACAAGGACACCTGCTCAACTAAATACCCCTCGATCAAAGAATGGATAAAGAAAATAGAGAATCACTCAACTGTAAAAGAACAAATGACATAATGAAATTTGCAGGCAAAAGGATGGTACTAGAAAAAAGTCATCCTGAGTGAGGTAACCCAGATCCAGAAAGATGAACATGGTATGTACTCACTCATAAGTGGATGCTAGCTGCAAAGTAAAGGAAAGCCAGGCTATAATTCAAAGCCCCAGAGAGGCTAGGTAACAAGCATGGTCAAAAGATGGAAGCATAAATTTCCCTGGGAAGGGGAAATAGAAGAGATCTCCTGGGGAATTGGGGAACAGGGAGGATGGGAACATGAGAGATTGGAAAGACTGGGGGCAGGATGGCGGGGAGAGTAGTGAAAAAGATGTCTTGATGGGGGGCATTTCAGAGTTAGGGAGAAACCTGCTGCCAGGGGAACACCCAGGAATCCACAAGGATGATCCCAGCTAAGACTCCTAGCAATCGTGGAGAGGGTGCCTGAACTGGCTATAATTCTTTTAGCCACCCGTAAGGCTGCACTTCTGGGTTCTAAAGGAGGTGCATGTACCCCCTGTGTGCGCATGCGTGGGTCACCCGCCATCTGCGTCATCAGCGTCTAACGCAAAAGCCCCTGTATGTTGGTGCAAGATGTAGTGTCACCCATCATCAGCGTCTGATGTAGGCATGTCTTTCCCCTCGTGTGCATGTGCTAGGAAGCCTTTAAAAGCTGGACGTGCCATTTTTTTACTCTCTTTCCTTCCACACCGTTTCCCCGGGCCCATTGAGCACAACCTCTCCTAATAAACTCCTACGTGGGTTCGTTTTGCATCTCGTTTCCGACGGACATTTTTACTGGCCTTCCCCTGTAATCAGATTGGTGACTACCCCTAACTGTATCAGAGTCTTCGTCCAGTAACTGATGGAAAGAAATGCGGAGATCCACAGCCAAGCACTGGGTTGAGCTCAGGGGATCTTGTTGAAGGGGGGGGGGGGGGAGGATTGTATGAGCCAGGGGAGTCAAGGTCATCACAAGGGAACCTACAGAATGAACTAACCTAGAATTATAGGAGCTCACAAACTCTGGACCAACAACTAGGGGGCTTGGATGGAGCTGATCTAGACTCTATATGTGTGACAGTT
Organism: Microtus oregoni; assembly: GCF_018167655.1. Lineage (NCBI taxonomy): Eukaryota > Metazoa > Chordata > Mammalia > Rodentia > Cricetidae > Microtus > Microtus oregoni. The sequence continues at coordinate 1,653,820 of NW_024544601.1, forward strand.
GTGTAGCTTGGTCTCCTTGTGGGACTCCTAGCAGTGGGATCAGGGCCTGTCCCAAATTCTTGAGCTGGCTTCTGGGAACCTATTCCTTATACTGGCTTGCTTTGTCTGGCCTTACTACAAAGGGAGGAACTTAATCCCACCTGAACTTGATGTGCCATGCTTTGTTGACACCCGTGGGAGGCCTGCCCCTTTCTGAACAGAAACAGCGGAGGAGTGGATGGGGTGGGGGGGTGGGGTCAGAGGGGAGAGGGGTGATGGGACATGAGTAAAAGAGGGAGGGGAAACTGCGAACAGAATGTGATATAAATAAAAAAAATTAATAAAAAGGGTTTTTAAACAAATATATACAATTTATAGCTCCAAGTTTCTGGGATAATCCAAGTCATTGGGTTCAAACCCATTTATCTTCTTCCTGGAGAAAAATGCACAGAGAACATCCAGGATTAGCTAAGAATTATGGGCGAATGCATCATTTGGCTGAGGAATGTGTGTTCCTGAGCTTCTTGAGGCCAGAGTATGTCATGCGCTCTTAAGATCCAGGTGCAACCAATTATTACCTGAAGCGCTTGGCGGCTTAGCAGCTTGTGGTGCAAACTTTCCTTTTATGTGAAATTCTCAGAATTTTTAAGCTTCCCAGAGTTTCTAAATCTCTTAGCGTAGTGTCTTAGGTAAATGCCACAAAGATATTTAAAATCGAATAATTTGGGTCTTGTTCAAAGCTACTTCAGACAACCAATATCCCCAATATTGACTCAGTATCCTCCCCCGGATCTCAGGCATTGTGCTAATGAAGGGCAGGGAACAATTTCAATCTATGTTTATATCTACTTTGTTTGATACTTTATCTTTATTTATCATTTATTTTTACTTGTGGCGGGAGCTGCTGGAGTTTGAGCTTAGGGCATCAGATGTGCTATATCTACACTAAGCCTAGTGTTGCATTTTAAATGAGGAGAACTTGAAACTGTATAGCTGGCATTAACTAGATAGGCCACCTCCACCTACTCATTGGTTGAATAAAAGTTCTCCTATTTTGGTAATTTCATCTTTTGTATACTTATCTGTTTATTTATTTAGCCTGTTAAGTGTTCATATTTCTCAGAGAGCTCAGGAAGACAAGAAGACCGTCTAGTGAATGGTGGATTTGAATTGGCACAAAATTTTTTCCCCATGGGGGACATAGCTGCCCAGACTTCTGGTTTCAATTTAGTGAAGGCCAAAGTCATTCTAATGCAACTGTGGTCCTTTCACATCACCATCTAGGCAGCAGCATTTCCAAGCGTCAGCCTTTGTTCAACATGCAGATCAAGTTACTGCGTGACTCCTCAGTGCTTCCAGGACCATCACACATTACATTACAGTGTTGGCCACTCTAGGTAACTGTGCCTGGTTCCCCAGAAGACAGTAAACCGCTGCAAAGAAGGAACTCAGCCCCCTTTTCCAAGCACAGAACCTCTTCATCATTCATGGTGACTCGATCAAGTAAGTCTCTGAATTTAGCTCAGTTTTCATTAGAGAAGGCAGAAGCCCACTCTATTTCAGAGCAGGAGAGGAGGTGCCCCTCTCAAAGCCAAAGGCCCACTAAAGCTGGCAGTCCTGAAATCTTACAGTTAAAGATGGAAAGGCTGGCTCGAGGATCTCCCTACAAACCAGAACTGAAGAGGCAATTATTCATTCTGCTATTTTGTAAGAGAATCTTCAATCTGAATGCTAATCATAACTATGTTACTGTTTGGCAACACTAAACCTCTTGAAACTCCCTTTGCTTTCAGTTACAAGTTTTAGTTGTGTTTACTGAAAGGGGAATTGATGTAGCACATACATATGTGTTTACTAAGAAAACCATTCAACTACTGTGGAAAGATATGGAATGAAGTGGCCAACAAAAATAAATGCAAACTCCAACTCATGCCTGCACTCAGTCTCTCATCTTACAGCCCCCAACAGAGACAGTTATTGCTTCAACAGAGGGTACTCATGAATTTAAAATGAACCTCTGTAGCCAACAAGCCATAGTTTCTATGTATGTATATTCATGGTGGCACAAATTCCCACTTACCCATGCACCTTTCTTGCAGATCATCAGAGTTTCAGGGTCCATTAAATTCCATAAGCATAAATATCCACCAGGAGTGGATATTCTACTAAGCATTCTCAGAAATACAGATAAGGGTGAAACACAGTACAAATGTAGTTTTTAGGGACTCAAAGTCTAGAAGAGGAGTACATAACTTATAAGGCATGGAATGTGTGATAAAAACCACAAAACAGCCACAAGGAACTGTGCTTTTTAAATAAAGAGAGGAGGCTTCCCCTTCGGTGATCCAGAAATGATTACAAGAGCTGGAGTGTAACTTAGCCACAGAGCACATACGTAGCATACACAAGGCCATACGTCCCATCCCCATGACTGGGCAGGAAGGGAGGGAAGGAGGGAGGGAGGGAGGGAGGGAGGGAGGAAGGAGGGAGGACTGGTCAGGTAATTTCATCCAAGTGTGGATGTTGTAGATAATGGGGAGAATTTTGAACGGTTGAATGATTGGGTGGGTGCAGACAGTGGCATCTACAAAGAAAGAAAATTAAATTGCTATAGGGCCACGTAGCGCATATGGACTAGGTTATAGGTACTCAAGATTGAACACTTGAGAACTGTGCTGGGACCATCTAGCCCCCTGAACATAATGGAGAATCTTCCACTTGAGAGTGGATGTGGGAAGCTACTGCTCTAAGTTTTTGTGTAGAGGAATATGGGATACAAATTAGTCCAGTTAGGGGCTGGGAAGAGAGCTCAATCACTAAGGTGCTTGCCACATATGAATAAGGATTACCGCCAGGAATGGGGGCATACACTTGCAATCCCAGCACTGTATAAGAGAAGCTAAGGGCACTCCTGTAGCTCTTTGGCCAGTTAGTCTTGCCCAGTTGGTGAGCCCCCGAGAGACCTTGCCTCAGAGAACAAATGGAAAGAAACAGGGGAAGACACCTGACACTGACTTCTAGCTTCTACAAGAACACACACGCATATACACATATGCACACACCTGCACACATGCACATGTACACACACACACACACACACACACACACACACACACTCCACTTAAAAGACCAGCATTTGGCTGTCAAAAAGGACAATGAGTTAACTTCAGAGAGACCAACAGTGAGATTGTTATGATCATCATGTAGATGAGAAGGAGAGAAGGGATGTCCTTTGATTATGGTGCAAGGACTAAGGAGGCAGGAAGGTCTGAAATCAGTGTCGTAATGATGGTGTCTGGTACCTTGTTCAACTCACAAATCTGTGAAATGAGAAGTGGTAACAATTTACTGTGGGGAAGTGTTCTCAACAAAGACAATGCCAGACGCAAATGCCCTCCTCTCTCTAGCATATCCCCTTTTATATTGCAGAGTAATTTTGTCAGTTGATTATATGCTTTAAACACAAATAGAAATTTCTACCCAGTTTCTGGTGAGACCTTAATTGTAGAGCCTGAGCCAGGTGCTTGGCTCCTAACACTTATCTCCAAATGTGGCCATTCTGAAGACTGCTTTGACTGCCATGGTCTGATGTGGCTTTAGGTTTTCCTAACTAACAAAACTATAGTACTTTACCAGCTTTCTCCAATACTAGGAAGACTTACAAAACCTTTCTCTATGGCCACAGCATCCGTTCTCCACCTTCAGCTCTGTTTGCAGGAGGTAGAGTGAACTTCCAAACTCGGAGACATACAGAGGCTTTCAAGATTCATTTCAGAATAGAATTAATGAAAAGTTCCATTCCTTAAAAGGCTCCAAACACAAACACAGGCAACTTTGCTAGGAGCACTTCGCTTGCTTCCTGTGGGTTTCTATAGACACACAGTCTTTGCTAGACTGCAAAGACTACATCAGAGGCCTGGAAAAGCTGCACCAGATTCATGGTTGGAAGAACTCCAGAGAGCTTCTCTGAGTAGGAAAGGGAAAGATTTGCCCCTCCTCTGACAAATTTGCTATAAGAGCTCAGATAGTTACATAATTAGGGTGCTGATGGGACCGTAAATTCTTTCACTGGCCCTTCCTGGAGACATGATGTCCACTGATGAGGGAGTGCTCTGAGACAACGTTTAAAACCTGTCACCCCACAGCTAATAGGGAACCCAGCTGATGCAATTTGTGTCCAGATGTACAAGTCTAGTGTATTTCCCTTCCGCAGACTTTTACAATCTCTGACTTGGACCGAAATCCCCTCTGTTGGGATTCAACAGCCCCGGCAGAGCTCACTTCCTAAGACACTCCTTTGAGATGTGCCGAGAGAAGGCTCCGGATGAATAGTAAGTATTCTTAGTGTAGAAAGCAGGAGTTGAGGTATACAGGAGGGTTTGGATTGGGAGGAAAAAGAAGCAAAAAGGATGTGATTCTATTATATCAAAAATAAAATAAGTAATTAAAAAAGAAACCGTCTAGAAATATGTTTTTTTTAAAAAAAAAAAAAGTAGAGGGGCTCCAGAGAAATGCTTCCTTAGTGCTGAGAAAAGCAAATTGGCAGGTTAGGAATCAGCAGAAACAGTGGCAAAGAGGAACCTGGTGACTGCCTGAGGGAGGGAGGAGGGACCTGCAGGCTGTCCAGCTGAGCCTAGAAAGCCAAGGTCAAGCCCCAAAACATAAGCAGTAGTAAGTACCTGAGCTGGCCAATTTAGGATTCCCTGAGTGTCTGAGGCTGGGCAGCAAGCTCAACTTTGTAAAGGTAGACACTGAGAGAAAGGAGGTGGTGGGGGGAGCATCTGAAAAAGAAAGGGGCGTCTGCTTGGGACAGGCTGGACCAGAAGTTGAGATTTAGACTGTCTCTTCTTCCCCTCTAAGCTCCTTTTAACGCAATTGTTGTGGAGATGGTAGGAGTGGGGACACCACCATCATAAAATGCTATTTCCCTAGCAAAGGAGGAGATAAAGCCTCCTTTGCATTCTGCCCCTAACCATTTCCTTCAAAACTTCAAATGTGCATACGTCACCTCAAAGCACAAATGTTCTTGTCTATTAAGTCACGCGTCATTCATCCATTCACTCTGAAAATATATCCTCTATCTACATCTATCCAGCTCCTTGCCCGGGAGCTCCTTCTCCTTTTATTTCAGTTCCGGAGGTTTCTTCTTCTCAGGCCCCAGGTTTAAGCTGCCCATAGTGATGTCGAACACATAGGCAAGTATTTGCATACCTTAGCATTTATGGCACCACTTCTCTAATAAAAGAAAGCTAAAACCTCTGCAAAGATTGATTTCATTCCAAGGTCACAGGGGTGCATGACATGTTACTCTGAAGTTCTCTGTTAAGCGAAGACTTCATTGTGAGGACGTTAACTAAAGATTTTTAAAGAGGTATTTCCAAAGAGAATTTTCCCTTCACTGTAAAAGCCCAGTAAATACCAGGGTCCCCTTAGAAGCTGGAGACCACGCCCTCCAGCACAACCCCGAGCCTTTTCCATTTTCCCTGGTGCTAACCGAGTGCATGCCACACGTCACCACTCTCAGTTGGCACTTCTCCCTCAGAGAAGCAAACTTTCTCGGAATTCCAGAGTATGGAGCCCGGGGCGGGGGGTGGGGTGGAATAGAGTTCGGCCGGGGCGGCGGGGGGGGGGGGGGGGGGGAGCACAGGACAAACGAATGCATGAAGGCTCCTCCTCGGGCTGGCGAAATCTTGGCAGCTTCAGAGGCAACCAAGATAATGGCTCTTTCCAAAAATAAGCTGCCCGACCCAGAGGGCTGACAGCCATCAAAACTTTAAGAAGCAAAAATAAATGAATAAAATAAAGTGACGCGGTGTTGTGAGAAAGAAGAAATGAGCCTGTGGCCAAACTTTCCCGTCGTAGCCTTCAAGAGGGTTTGCTTTAAACCTCGGAGCCCTGGGAGCAGAAGGTGCTCAGGCTCCGGTTCCGGGCGCTGCATGATCGGATAGTACTCCCTCTCATGCACCCACTTGGGAGCCCGACTCCTCTTTACCTGCTCCCTGGGACCGCGAAAGCTGAGTTCAGAGAAAACAAAGGGCGCCCCCACACCTCCCTCCCGCTGTTCCGAGCCACGGTGTCAGCAGATGGCTCCGAGGTTCCTAGATGCCCCGCTGGGGAGACACCCCCACCTCTAGCTCCTACCTGGGAAGCCCCGGCTTGGCGGGACGCGAAGCAGCAGCAACAGCAGCAGGAACAGCAGCAGCGCTGGAGGCAGCAAGAGCACAGGCCGGAGTCCCGGACTCCCCATGGCAAGCCGGCGCTTCCCTCGCTGAGCCCGCTGTGCAGGGCACTTAAGGGGCGGGAGGAGGCCAGGAGACCAAGGGTCTGTGTAGTGAGCCAGAGGCGTTAAGGCCAGGCTGGAAAACTCCTCCTTGGCCTCCTTCTTCCCTCCCTCCCGTCTGGGGCCTGCCCCCCTTCCTCCTCCTCCTCTTCCTCCTCCCTGAAACAGAGTGGTTCAGGGCTCCACGCCCCACCATTTGCCCACCCCTTCTTTTTGTTCCATTTTCTGGAAACCCGGCTGTTCCTCTCGGAGCCACAGGTCTCCAGCGAGAGACCCCAGAAACCCATGATATCCAAAAGTATCTTTTGCTTCATTTGCATGCCCCTCAGCTTCAATACACAAGCTAGTGTCTCTGTGACTTCAGGGTTCGAGCCCTTAGAACGAATCCACGCGTGCTAGAGGCTGAAATCCCTATGGGTCACAGAAAAAAAAAAGACAACCCAGGAGTTCAGAGTTGCCCTCTGAAGCTGGATATCATGGCCACATTTGTGGGTTGACACTCACGACTATGCCCAAAGTTTATTATTATGCCTACTGTACCTGGAAAAGACCAACAGCCACTCACAAACTTGTTATGGACAGACCTGGGTTTGGAAACAAGGTGTGTGATTCCACCAGCGACAAGGCTTGTATTATAGGGTTTTACGTTTTCCTTTTGCAAAGGAATGAATCAAGGACGAGGCTTTCTGACTGCCTTCTATGCTGCCTTTTAGAATGGGATTTAAGGGTCAGCTGACAGGGCACACAAGGCCCAGAAAGTTCTCAGTCTACCTCCAACCTCACAGATTTCGGTGGGAGTTTCCTGCATTCAGACCCATTCATCTCCAGTGTTGTAAACGACCTCGAAGAACTGCAGGACTAGTCCAGAGGCTCCACCCTGTGGGAAGGCATGGAGGCATTCTGGCATCAGAATAGGGTTTCTAGGCTGCTCCCAGGATGGATATGGTATCTTTGAGACTTTTGTGGAAGACAAAACCCAGCTAGTTGCCATTGGGATCAAAGAGCCATGTGACTAGACAAGAATCATATCTATTGCAGAACTACATCTTTCTCCTTGCCACGATGGTCCCTTTGCAACGCCAAGGTCTTTGGGAGCAATGACCCAGAAGATTTTTTTTCTTTTTCTTTTCTTTTCTCTCTCTCTCTCTTTCTCTCTTTCTTTCTTTCTTTCTTTCTTTCTTTCTTTCTTTCTTTACTCCTTCCTTCCTTCTTTCCTTTATGTTTTTTGGGGGGTGGGGTAGACTGGACTCAGAAGATTTTTAATTTGTTTATTCAAAAGGGCCTTTCCATTTCTCACTAACGCCTCAAACTTGGGCTTCCATGTTGCCCTCTCCAGTATTTGAGAAAACATCTTCCTACCTAGTTTGGGTTTTGCCGTTGATGCTACTTCCTTCAGTAACCTTCCAGTTGCAAGATATGGGGAAAGTTGAACCCTTCTCTGACGTCTCTCAGATCAGACTCTTCAGAAAGTAGTTGTCAGTCCTGTCACAGACTGGCAGAAACCCAAAGGAGCTTCATTATAACACTATTTAAGATACTAGTCTGGATCAATGAAATCAGAATCCTCAGGGATGTGAGACAATGCCGATGTACCTGCTCACTCTTCACTGCTCAGTGGCACTGCTTTTGGAATAGGCTTCTCAAGCTGGGTGATATTGACATTTGGGGCTAAAGGCTTCTTTCCTAGGAAAGAGCTTCCAGGAGCATTAAAGGGTAAACAGCAGTATACTCAGCATCAATACACCAGATGCCGGGAGAAGCCCCCAACCCCCAGTTGTGACAACCAACAATCACTATGAGACATTATCAAATGTCCCACTTAGCAGAAGTTGCTACCAGTGAAGAACAATTTTTCTAGGCCCAAAAGCAAGGGTTAATGTGTATCCCAAATTACAGGTATGAGTTAGCCTTGTTCAGTGGTCTTCTTTTCTGACATGGCCACTAAAGTGAGGTCTCTTCATGAAGATCAGCACTCATTGAGAAGGAATATCTGGCTCTCTCCTATCACCTGAATCTGTCTTAGCCACGGGAAATGAAATACTAAGTGGTAAGAATCACTCAACTTAGCCAGATGTGGTGATGGCAGGAAGATCACAAATTTGAGGCCAACGTGGACTACATAGGGAGACCCTGTCTCTTACATTGTTATCCATTAGATTTTTGATGCTGCTGTTATTATTATTATTTTGACAGAAGGAACATTCAGATCTACCATAATGATCCTATGTTTTGTTTTGTAGTACTTGTTTTTTTTCTTTTTTTCTTTTGTTTTATTATTATTATTACAAATTTTACCTCGTTCCCTCCTCCCATTTCCCCCCTTCCCCCACTCCCCCTCCCTCTCCAGTCCAAAGAGCAGTCACGGTTCCCTGCCCTGTGGTAAGTCCAAGGTCCTCCCCCCTTCATCCAAGTCTAAGAAGGTGAGCATCCAAACAGACTAGGTTCCCACAAAGACAGTACATGGAATAGAATCAAAACCCAGTGTCATTTTCCTTGGATTCTCAGTCAGCACTCATTGTCTGCCACGTTCAGAGAGTCCGGTTTGATCACATGCTCGTTCAGTCCCAGTCCAGCTGGCCTTGGTGAGTTCTCATTAGATCAGCTCCACCATCACAGTGGGTGGGCGCACCCCTCGGGGTCTTGACTTCCTTTGTATACAAACCCAAAACATTGGTTCTTATTGGAATAAGTGGGAAACCAAGTATAAGGCCATAAGAGGAGTTTGCCATGATATGTTGCATTGATATTTGGCTAAAATTATTGGGCATGGGAAATAGTTTTTTGGCTATAGCAGATCAGTTTCTTGCTAACTAACAGTGTTTACTACATATGTCATAATAATTTACTGTTAACTGATAGGATGTCTTAACTTTTGATTTTAGTATGTTTTAGCTAAATAGCCATGGCCAGATTCTTGAACTGAATATGTCTATGAGACAAATTGTTTAATGGATCTGCCGTAAAAATAAAATATGATGTACAATTAAAAATGAATACTTTTAAATTAAATTTCTCAGATATCAAATGACTTCCAAATTGTTATGACAGGTTCTAAAGTCTTATTCTATGTCTCTGTACTTATTGCAGTTAGTACAGGATACTTCAGAGAGCAGCACCTATAAAAACTGCAAACTGTGTTAGACTTTCCAAGAACAAAGAATAGAAGTACAAGGTGATTGGACATGTGCCTACTGGAATTGTGATGAAGGAATACAAGATTGGGCCAGCTCGGTTAGTATTGGGCTTATTGGTTTCTGTTTCAAAACCCAGTTCTGGGACAGCTCTGGTGAAAATGCCCAAAGGCAAGCACAAAGTAATTAAGGACAGTCTAAGGGTAAGGCCTGTTTACAATCTTCTGGCTAAAGAGACTTCTCTTCTCTTATACTTAGAATGACCTACCACAAGAAATGGAGACTATGTCCACTCTGAAGATTCAAAGGAAAGCAGATCTGTGATATAAAAATAAATCACAGAAAAGCACAGAAAGCAGACACAATTTCAGAAACTGTTGATTTGATGTTTTTGTAAAGATTTTTTTTTAAAAAAAAACCTTTTTATAAAGGACAAAGAAGAAAGCACACGGAGAAAGGAGAAATGAAAGAAGGTAAAATTTAAAAAAGAGAAAAGTAAGCAACTTTTGGTGATAGCTGGCTTTTGTTTAGAAACCATCATTGTTACCCTTATGACCAAAGGAGGTTGAATATCCTAAAAATGGACAACTTTTCTTCTACCCCAAAGAGAATTGAGGTTTCAGGGCAAATTGCCATCTTTCACCAACATTTGGAAAGACAGGTAAGTCAGAGAATCACAGCTGAAATCTGAAGCAGAAGGCATGTTGATGTGGAAAGGTCATTTGTCTATCTGTTGCTTTCATTGGTTAATTAATAAAGAAACTGCTTGGCCTGATAGGTCAGAACATAGGTGGGTGGAATAAACAGAACAGAATGCTGGGAAGAAGGGAAGTTAGGCAGACGCCATGTTTCTCCTCTCCAAAGCAGATGCAATGGAGCCAGCCGCAAGGTCTGACATGCTGAATCTTTCCCGGTAAGACACTACCTCGTGGTGCTACACAGATTATTAGAAATGGGTTAAGCAAGATATGAGAGTTAGTCAAGAAGAGGCTAGATATAATGGGCAAGGCAGTGTTTAAATGAATACAGTTTGTGTGTTGTTATTTCAGGGCATAAGCTAGCCAGGCGGCCAGGAGCGGGTTGCGGGGGGGGGGGGGGGGGGGCAGGAACGCAGCCCGCAGCTCTTCACTACAGCATGTAGTGGTCATAATTTAAATAACAAACTGAAGATTTGCTGGGAACTTAGTGCGGGATAAAGTGAAAATAAAGTGAATGAGTAGAGTTATAGCAATTGCCCCTGAGACTGGTGAGGACGTTACCTTCAGGAGTCCTGCCTGCCACAGTTCTAAGAGGAAGGTCTAAGAGAAAGCCTTTCTGCTCTGGTGTGGGGGCCGAATTATGCAGGCCCATATTCCACATTATCAGGCAGACAGAGAATCTGAGCGCCCTACAAGGCGTAATCTGCACCTTCCACACAGAGAGTGGTCACTGGCTCTTTAATTGTAAAACAACCTGTCACCATCCTCACAAGTGGCCAGGTATGCTAATGACGTTTTTCTCCTTCTATTGTAATTTAGGAGGTTACCAGGGGAAGAGGTGTTTTCAGTCTATGTGACAAAATAGGCATAAACGGGACATGATCTAAGTCTCTCTCTTTCTCTCTCTCTCTCTCTCTCTCTCTCTCTCTCACACACACACACACACACACACACTCACACACACACACACACACACACACACACACACACCTAAGAAACAATGTTAATGAAGTTTGCATTACATGCCCCATCAGTTTACCTTGATATAAAAGCTGTTTAAGACATAAACATGGGTGATTTCAGGATTTGAATAATCTCTGTAACTCCCTCCTGATACTGTTGTGTGAATTGTGTCTTCATTTATTCCCACACCTCCACTGTGGTACGAGAAATGATTTATGTCTGGGCTGGTCCCTGACACTCTGGCAAAGGGAAGAAAAGACTGAGCATTCCAAGTGTTGAGAGATGATTCTATAGAAAAGGGGAAAGACCCACTCAACCACAGCCTTACTCCATCTAGGGAAGGGCATATTCCTGCTTTCAGGTCTCTTACTAACATCTTAGATTATCCATGAGAGAAAAAAACAGAACAAAATCTAAGAAACACTTGTGAAGGTTAGAGCCCAAGGACACAGACACACTAAAAGTCTCAGATTTAACCTTTAGAGGACAAATCACATGCCCTCCCCATACCTTCGCACCACACCAGAAGGACAACAGCACAATGGGTATAGATTTCATCTGGGCTGGCAAAACAGTGAGAAGGTTTAGGGAAGCACAAAGTCAAGCGAGGACGCAAAAAATGGAAAGTTAAAGAAGAAAGCATCCAACGTCAGTGGCTACAGCAAACATTGACCATGGTTCGTGTTCTAGGCAGTCAAGGACTTTCCACTTAACAACTGATGTCAGGACTTCTCTTAGTAAGTAGACTCCTGTAGACTGCTTCACCTCTACAGCAGAGGACATGCTTTGTAATTTTAATAACACAAAAACATTTTCTATGTCACATAACATAACATAAACATAGGAGTAGTTTCCGGAAGAAGTAGTAAAGAGAGCCACTCCAGAATTCTGTCTCCCAATCAGTTCAGTGGAGCATACAGGTTGAAACTGTATGCTGACTAATAGTTTTATCATGTAGCCAATCTGTACGTATTCTCAAACTTATACCTAAGAGATCTAGAGAAGTACTTAAAGAAATAGATAGACACATTGTCTCTGTGGGTGAAGAGAGAGTAAAAATGAGTAGGAGCTCAACCCTGGCCTGGGTAGACTTTGATTTCTTTTCCAAAACAATGTTATTTGTAAACTTCTTCAACTACAGATCCTTTAAACCCTTGTCATAAGTGTGAACACATAAATTATTCTGGGTGGATAATAGAACTTGGGTGCCAAGTTGTTGTAATTAGAAAGGTCAGCCCAGGTACCAGATAGATGGACACTTGCTCAGGGATCTTTAAAATAGAAGCTGTTGAGTGAACACCTTTTGCTTTCCCTTTTGGCTGTAACCCAGGAAACTCTGCTTTTAAATGGGTGTGACATTTGTATAGGCCAAGGTGCAAGGCGCCTGGATGTTGGGGTACATATGACCCAGCAGGCGCAGGGCTAGAAGAGGCAGACTAATGCATTTTAAAGTGTGTGGCTCAGCCATAGGCCTGCAGCTGTCTATGACAAATGAAATATTGTTACACTGGCCAATCCATAAAACTATGTATGCATAGCTTCACTCTGGCATCCAGTGGAAGAGGCATAGGTGGTCTGAGACTCTCGTAGGCCTCAAGGGCACAAGTAAAATGATTGGAAGCTCTAGCAGGCCCGAGGCACAAGTAAATTGCATAAAGAAGTATAGCTCTCTACTCATGGCCTCTACTTCTGATGGAGGAAGGTCATTGGCTAATAAAGGAACTGCCTTGTCCCATTTTATTGGTTAGAAGATAGGTGGGAGGAGTAAACAGAACAGAACGCTGGGAGGAAGAGGAAATGAGCTCAGTCTCCACAGCTCTCCTCTCGGGAGCAGACGCCTCAGAGAGACACCATGCTCCCAACTCCCAGGCAGACGCAAGCAATGAAGCTCCGACCCAGGATGGACATAGGCTAGAATCTTCCCGGTAAGCACACCTAGCTGTGCTACATAGAATATTAGAAATGGGCTAGTCCAGGTGTGAGAGTTAGCCGAGAAGAGGCTAGATAGAAATGGGCCAAGCAGTGATTAAAAGAATACAGTGTCCGTGTAATTATTTCGGGGCATAAGCTAGCTGAGCAGGCTGCCGGGGTGCTGGGAACGCAGCCCCGCCGCCCTTATTACTACGTACTTCTGCTCTATAGAGCTCAAGTGGTGAACTGACTCGAGGTGAGAATAACAATCAAGGTTTATGGGTGCTTCTGTATGACTTAAAGTACTTAGAGGAGCAGCATTTATATCCCTACACGGCATCTCTGAGAGACGAGCACTATTGTGAGTACCTGCCTGGTCATTTGAATGGACACTTAAGCTGAATATGGATCGACCATTTCTATCCATAAAACTTTTGCCCACAGTACCATTTATAAACTGATAGATTGAGAATACCTTGTCCACTGTCAGACTCTACAGAACAGAACTTTCATACCAAACTCAAACTCAAATCATAACAAATGAGATTCAGTCATGGGCCATATTAATATAAGGGTTTTATCATTTTATCATGTTCTTCATTACCCTGGATTCATAGATGCAGACTGGTCCTCTGAAGACATAGTTTGGGCATGAGATAGAGGCCATCGCCTTACAGGCCTGGACAATGTCTTCCCAGATGTTTTGAGTTAGAATTCTATGCTGCTTCTCACTTAGCCAATATTCATAAATCTAGGAGGCCAGGTTGAAAGTAGGAGAGTTACCATGTCAGTGCACAGTACATTCCTTGAATTTGAGAGATGGAGGCAGGAAGACTTTCAAGTTGCAGGCCAAAAGGAGCTGCATAAAGGAACACTGTCAAGAAAAGAGAAATAAAGGAAGTGAAGGGGAAGGAAGGGAAGTGTAGGGAAAGGAAGAGAGAGAAAATAGGAGTGATGCCATTCCGTATTACCTTTAGTGATCTGCTAGCAAAATGTACCTTCCCATATCTGCCAGTCAGGAGATTGTAGTTTCAAAGGGACCAACACAAATTCCATGAAAGTTGAGACTGTTGCCTGGCCACTGTAGGTACAGCATAGCTTTGAATTAACAAGCAGGAAAGAAAGTTGTTGTCTGGATGCGGTGTTTAAGGCTCCCAAAGATATATTAGATTGCAATTATCACACAATAGGTGTATAGCACAACATGCCTGGAATATAGGAAATTCTCAATTGTATCTCTTAATAATGCCATGTCGTATATTAAAATCAATAGAAAATTATAATTCAACTCAAGCAAGACTGCTAATATTTCTAGAACTTTCAGGAACAATATTTTGGGTCCATCTATCAAAGAAAAAACAATGAACACCTGAGGTACTTGCTGAAAACCAAAAGAATAAGAGTAAGGGCAATACAGGAAGAAAACACTTGCTGCTATCATCTGCGAGCTTACGAGTATTGTAGGAATGAGGAATATCATACTTGTGTTTCTTCCTTGGTTTAATGCAAACATATTTACATACATAGTAGCCAGATACTTTTGTTTTCTTTCAATTTTCATCACTTATTATCTATCACAAAATAAAATCTTAGGAAGCCTAAGACATTACAACTTAAATATGCAAGGGACAGGATATCAAAGGAAAAGTCTGAATCAGCGTGGAAAAAAAAATGAGCATGACTCAGAGATAAAAATGAACTTTGTAATCTCTTTCGGGGAAGGAGAATTTTTCTCAGTTGTATGAGGAAGAAATGAATCAGGCAGCAGAAGGGCCTAATATCTTTATTCAGAGGTTAACTATATGTTTGGGTGTGCATGGACTCTAGGTTGACTAGGGTAGACTTTGATGGTTTTCTAAGGTATCAACTTGTTTAAGCTGAGGTACATTTCCCAGAATTCACTCTCTTGTTTGTTTCCCATTGGGATCAGCCACAGGGGAGATTTCCGGGAATTTTGAAACCATTAGCGAAGCATCCTGAAACGCACATGTTCCTGCTCTGCTTAATCACCACATCCTTGGTGTGAACTAACAGCTGGGCCTGCAAATGACCGCCCTTTCCCCCCAGATCCTCCTGCAGTGGCTCAGACTTCTAGACCATACTATGCTTTTAATCTCTAAGACAAAATGCAATCCCACTTCTGTTAGATGTCCTCACCACTAACTAAGGCCAGAAACGAGAAATGTCATGATTGCCATTTCTTCCTTGTGGCATCCCCACTCATCCTTGTCCGTTCTGGCCTGTTCTGGATCTCCTCCAATTTAGATTGTCTTTTCTGCCCCACTGTTTGTTCCCCTGATCTTCAAGCTTCGGCCGTGAAAATATTCAGAGACAATGGCCATACAGAGGCCTGCTCAGTCAGTTGTCACAGTTCTGTGAAAGCAGTTGCCTTTAACACATGCATATTAGACTGGCTTCATGTACTTCTTATGATTGTGCTTTTCTGGCCAGTTTCGTACGGAAGCCATTGAGGAGCCAGCACTGAGGAAAAATGTGTTTAATTTTACACATGTCAATATTACAACGGAAGTGGAACAACCATGCGGGGCTATCTAGGAAAACAGACTGATTAAAATTCAGTAGAAGAATGGGAAAAGATCAGGGATTTGAAATGTTTGATATGAAGGTCACAGCTGTCGTAATCACAGTGCACGCAATCCTTGAAAATGTTGGGAAAGTAGGCTAGCCAGACCGGAAAGGTATGGCTAGGACTAATTTCTTCATCTCAGTGGTGGTGAGACATCTGAATCTCATATCAGTTTGGCTCCAGGTATACCTGAAGAAATATGTACAAGAGAACATGACTCAGGACAAAGGACATATGGGAGTATTATCTAGGGCCAGAAAGGAGAAAAGAAAAATGGAACAAAGTGAAGGAATGTAGGCTAAATGTTTTCTTCATTAAGGATTGAGCACTGTAACTCCAAAGACTTCACTGAACTTAGGTTGTAATTTGGTTTACAGCATAGTTACTCCTCTTTCTTTTTTTTTTCCATTTTTTTATTGAGAAAAAGAGAAAAAAAAAAAAAACAAGTTTCCACCTCCTCCCAGCCTCCCATTTCCCTCCCCCTCCTCCCACCCTTCTCCCCCTCCTCCCACCCTTCTCCCCCTCCCCCCCACTCCTCTCCCCATCCCTCCCCAGTCCAAAGAGCAGTCAGGGTTCCCTGCCCTGTGGTAAGTCCTAGGTCCTCCCCTCTCCATCCATTTCTAGGAAGGTGAACATCCAAACTGGCTAGGCTCCCAAAAAGCCAGCACATTATGTAGGTTCAAAACCCCGTGCCATTGTCCTTGGCTTCTCATCAGCCCTCATTGTTCGCCATGCTCAGAGAGTCCAGTTTTATCCCATGCTTTTTCAGTCACAGTCCAGCTGGCCTTGGTGAGCTCCCAATAGATCAGCTCCACTGTCTCAGTGGGTGGGTGCACCCCTCGTGGTCCCGACTTCTTTGCTCATGTTCTCCCTCCTTCTGCTCCTCATTGGGACCTTGGGAGCTCAGTCCAGTGCTCCAGTGTGGGTCTCTGTCTCTATCTCCATCCATCACCAGATGAAGGTTCTATGATGATATGCAAGATATTCGTCAGTATTGCTATAGGATAGGGTCATTTCAGGTTCCCTATCCTCAGCTGCCCAAGGAACTGACCGGGGACCTTGGCTTGGGCATCTGGGAGCCACTCTAGGTTCAAGTCTCTTGCCATCTCTAAGGTGGCTCCCTTAAGTTACTCCTCTTTCTTATCAGACTAGCAGTGAAACAAGAGGTCAGAACACTTCAGGGGCAGAAATAGCTTAATATGGTAATGAGGAAATAATTCGTGCCCTTGAGGCTATGAACTTGAAAAGGACTTTTATGCATACAGACTTATCTCAACACATATGTCATTATTGATTTGCACATCCCCCAGAAACACACACACACACATACACATTTCTAGGTCTAACAGGATTGGCTCAGGTGTCTACAGAAGTACTAGACAAACTGGGACAGGCAGTTGAAAGAATACAGCCTTCTGCAGGATGGCCGCTCCACCATCTTCAGTTGGCAACCTAAACTCCCTGCTCTTCCTAAGCTTTGCTAATTCTGGTGATGCTTTGATTCATCCCTGGGGGCTTAGCTTTTTGGAATGGTGATTCATCCATAAAGGGTTTGCTGGAAGTAACAAACCTAATGACAAAGAACAATGATTTGGAGGAGATGGAAAAATTTGGTGTCCCTTTGTGTAATCAGTTCAAAAGTCAGCATCACTGCTGGGTCTTAAGCTAGAAAATTCGTCCTAGAATATTTAAAGGGGCTTCCAACTGCAACAATAGGTAACATACATCACTGTTTACTCCATCCTTCTTGCTTCCTCTGTATGCTATTCATGCTTGTGTGCATGGCTTTTCTCTTTCTTTTCCTAAAAACTTTCCTTGGCTGTGGAATATCTCTGACTCATTGGGACGTCCTCAGGGAAGACAGGACACAGAAATACTGCGGCTTGGCCAGAGTTCTGAGGGATAAAGCCAAGTGCAAAACCAAAGCCAAGTTAAAAAACAATGAGTTAATAGTCCTCCCTGGCTTTGCATCATGTTGTTAATGATAACTAATCAAATGCTTCATTTAGCCAAATCCTGTGGGACTTTTTGTTCCCAGTGTTTTCCAAGGATCAATCTTTCTCTGATCCTAATAAAGAGCCGAAGCAAAGTTGATGCATGGAGCGGTTGCATGATTTGCACAGAGCTGAACACACTGAAGCCAAATAAAGATTTTGAGTGATCATTGTTGGCATGCTACAGAATATTTTTCAAATAGCTGCCTAAAGTTTCCATAATTTTCTCTAAATCCAACCTCTGCCCATGGTGACTGTAGGTCCAAATTACATTTGTCTGTATGACATAAGATCCCCATTTTCCTCATGCTCCCTTCTTTTAGAAAGGAATATACCATAATATCTTTAGGTCATATGATCTAATATTGTGAAATCCAGTGTTCGGTATATATCTTATTCTCAATGGGTTATATAGTACATATATGTCTCTCTCTCTCTCTCTCTCACACACACGTGTGTGTGTGTGAGAGAGAGAGAGATAGAGAGAGAGATAGAGAGAGAGAGAGATAGATAGAGAGAGAGAGAGAGAGAGAGAGAGAGAGAGAGAGAGAGAGAGAGAGAGAGAGAACCTCATTGCTACACCCAAAGCAGTCCAAACTCCCTGTTTTTGTTTTGAAAGGCTGTCTTTAGGATATGGCATGGCCATTGCTTTCTTGATCTCTCAGCAGCTGTGAATACCTGCACAAAATTGGGTCCATTAGCATGTCCTCATGGAGGGGAAAGGAACTCATAATGTCTTGTTTCTCCCTAAGGATCTACAAGCAGCTAACCAGTTGCCAAGGAAGGAAGAGATTTTTCTCAGTGGTATAGCCACTCCCAATTTTTCTAGGCTCCTGCAAACAGCTCCTCATGAATGCTTTTAAAAATAACCTTAATTAAACTCACCAAGTTGGACTTGAGTGGAACTGTTTCTTTGGTCTGTCATTACTACCTGGAAAAGTTGGCACAATAACTTACACATCATATTCCTAAGGGAAAAGACTTCTGCTGTTATGATATGATCTGTATACTGTTGACTCCAGTAGAAATATTTTAATCATCACTCTTATAATACCTCTTGAGAGCATTAACCATTGAGAACAACTTACTATGTCTAGCAATATGACCAGCTTTAAGCCATCAGTAAGCAAAGTATACTATTTATCCTCTCTGCATTCTTTTTGGCAAGCCATCATTTTTCTGGAAAAACATCAAAGGTATTGTACAAGAAAGACTCTCTATATTATCTTTCCATTATCTTATCCACACTTATGCCATTAATTACTAGCTAGACACCACACACTCACAAAATGTATAGTTAGGCTCACATCTGTTTCTTGATTCTACTGATTATATTCATTTTGATTGTTTAAACTTGCCTCTAACTCCATGTATACCAAACCTCAACATTTCAAATCTACTTTTTTCTGTGGCTTTATGGCTGGCACTACAATCCACCCTTGATTTCCGCCTTCCACTCATCCCAATCACCAGCCCATCTGTACGTCCCGTTCGTTTTTCTTCCTTACAGTGCTTGGATCCAGCTGTGTCTCTCCAGCTTCTTTGCAACTCATTTAGCCAATGCTAGCTCCAATCTTGTCTTGGTGCCATCCATGGCCACCTATGTGCTTCTCTGCATCCATTCCTGCTCCTTCTGCAATTTTAGAACACTCTCCACTTAGTATAATCAGAGTCACCAAGCAGCTTAGGACTCTGATTTGTTTATGAATTAAAGAGAAAAACTCTGGACATAGGCAAGAAAGTTCTGTTTAATCTGGACTCTGGGTACCCACTATACACCACCAACTTGCCTTGCCCATCCTTTCCATCTCTGTACCGCACCTTCTTTCTGTTTTGTGGGCTGTTCTGTTCTGTCTGAGGTCTTTGAAAATATTTTGTCTGTTTTTCCTTCTTCCTTTTTATGCATAATATCTCCTTGTTTTTAGATCTTATCTTAAATTACACTTCAGAAAACTTTCCTTGATGCTAGCAGGATCCTTCTAGTATGCCATAGGCTGTGTATTCTCCAAAGTGGCTGTAGCTGTCAGTAGAGCTCCTTAAGCTAAACTTACTGTGTGGCATTGCCACTCATACAGGGTTTCCCTACTCTTTTCCTATTAAGACATAAGAATAAGGAAATACACAAGATTACCTTAACTCCAATCATTGTTCCACTGCAAAGACAAGAGAGTTATGTGCAAAAATTGTCCAAGGAAGCCAAGTGACCTACAGTCAAGAAATGATCAGTGTTGTTTAAATTTTGAGTTGATTCATACACAGCACTAGAAAAGCAAAATTCTTTCTTTGTAGCATGAATCTATTTGTACAAACTATTTGGACTCCATCATGGAGTTTGCTTCTCTGCATTTCCCAATGGGCTGAATTGTTTGGGTGCAAATGGAGACAGTGTCTCATTTATTCATCATTGTTCTTGTACTCAGAATCAGTGAAGAGAACATGGTAGGTACTCAAAACTATTTTAATTACTGATTTAGTTATTATTTATATCGTTTTATAAGTTCTGAAAAACTCATCCAAAGGAAAACTTGAAATAACATTTCAGGGGGCTGGAGAAATGGCTCAGAGGTTAAGAGCACTGGCTGTACTTCTAGAGGCCCTGAGTTCAATTCCCAGCAACCACATGACGACTCACAACTATCGGTAATAAGATCTGGTGTTCTCTTCTGGCATGCAGGCATACACGCAGACAGAACAGTGTATACATAACAAATAAATAAATCTTTAAAAAAGAAATAACAGTTCAAATAAAACTAGTTACATAATTCTAAATATATATTTGATATGACATTTATTACAAAAATGCTAATGGCTCAAAACATATTGTATGGTCACGTGCAAAAGCAATCTGAGAATACTGTAAAAGTACATACCAAGAACTATCCTGTAGCAGTATTTCACTGTGGTGTTTCATATCTGGAATGTTTCAACAATTTGCCCAGGACCATTGGTATTCATGCATCCTACAGTTACTGTTGCTGTGTCTTGAATGTTTGCACTTCTCCAAAATGCATGTATTGAAATGCTAAGCACCAAGATAATGATAGTAAGAGATAAAAATCGTGGGAGATAATTCAGGTGATCAGATACTTTATGAATGGGATTTGTGCCTTTGTGAGAGAGGACTGAGAGAGCAATTTCACTCCTAACATACACTGCAATGAGTTGGCACCATCTATAAATAATTAATCCCTCACCAGAATCAAGTTGTCTGGTGCCTTCATCTCAGATTCCTTGGCATCTAGCACTGTGAAAACTAAATTTATGTCACTTACACATTACTTACTTTATGATATTTTGCTATATAACCCTAAATGTATTAAGGCACTTGTTTAATTTGGGGGTTAGAAATTAATGAATTAATTATTGGAGTGTATGTTAAAGGTTTTGATGTTTAACTGATGTTCAAATTATCTTAACCCAACAGTGGTTAAATGTCCATTGCTCATGGGAGTGCAAACTTGCACAGCCACTTTGGAAGTCAATGTGGTGGTTCCTCAGAAAACTGGAGATTAACCTATCAGAAGACCAGCTCTACTACAGTTGCATGGAGGGCCCACTTGTTCATCCTGTCTGCCTGGCTAGCTTAGCCCCAAAATAACCACACAGAGATTGTATTAATTCAAACACTGCTTGGCCCATTTGCTCTAGCCTCTTATTGGCTAACTCTCACATCTTGATTTAACCCATTTCTATTAATCTGTATGTCGTCATGTGGCAGTGGCTTACAGGGAAAGATTCAGCTTATCTGACTCTGGCAGCTCCATGGCGGTTCTCTCTTACTCTGCTTTTTTCCTCCCAGCATTCAGTTCTTTTTCCCCCGCCTACCTAAGTTCTGCCCTATCAAAAGACCAAGGCAGTTTCTTTATTCATTAACCAATGAAAGCAACACACAAACAGAAGGACCTCCTACTCCAAACTACTCTTGGGCATATACCCAAAGGATGATCCACCAAACCATAAGGACATTTGCTCAACTATATTCATAGCAGCTTTATTTGCAATACTCAGAACCTACAAACAACCGAGGAAATGATAAAGAAAATGTGGTACACTTACACAATGGAGTATTACTCAGCTGTTAAACAAAAGGAACACAAGGAAATTTGGAGGCAAATGAGTGGAAATAGAAAAAAAATTCATCCTGAGTGAGGTAACCCAGAGTGAGAAAAACAAAAATGGTATGTACTCACTTATAAGTAGATATTAGCTGTAAAGTAAAGGGTAACTATGCTATAATCCAATGACCCAGAGAGACTGCGTGATGGAGGAAGGTCATTAGTTAAAAAATAAAGAAACTGCCTTGGCCCATTTTATTGGTTAGAACATAGGTGGGTGGAGTAAACAGAACAGAATGCTGGGAGGAAGAGGAAGTGAGCTCAGAGACGCCATGCTCCCCTCTCCCGGGCAGACGCGACAACACTGCTCTCTGAGGCACACGCAATGAAGCTCCAGCCCAAGAGGGACATAGGCTAGAATCTTCCCAGTAAGCGCACCTCGGTGCTACACACTTTATTAGAAATGGGCTAGTCCAGGTGCGAGAGTTAGCCAAGAAGAGGCTAGATATAATGGGCCAAGCAGTGTTTAAAAGAATACAGTGTCCATGTAATTATTTCGGGGCATAAGCTAGCAGGCTGCCGGGGTGCTGGGGACGCAGCCCCGCCGCTCATATTACTACAACTGTGGAACAGGTAATAAGGAGAGTTAATGGGGACACACCCAGATTTCCCTGGGAAGGGGAAATTGAAGAGATTCCATCAGTGGACTGAGGGCAGGTGGGAATGGGAATATGAGTTGTCAGGTTGGGGTGGACAGAGGGGCAGAGTGCTGAGGGGCATTTCAGGGTCAGTAGAAGCCTGATGCAGGGGAATCTCCCAGGAATCTACAAGGATGATCCCAGCTTAGACTCCTAGCAATAGTGGATAAGTAGTCTGTATTGATCTCCTGGGACCATATTGGTGCCTGGCCTAATTGATGTTAGAGAGTCTTCATCCAGTAACTGTTGGAGGCAGATGCAAAGACCCACAGTTGAATATTATGAGGAGTTTGGGAGTCCTAAAGAGGACAAGCAGAAAGGAATGCAATAGCCAGAGGGGTCAAGGACACCACGGAAAGGCTCACAATTAACCTGTGCTCATAGGGGCTCACAGAGACTGAATCTACATCCAGGGATCCTGCATGAGTCTGACCTAGGCGCATATATATATGTTACAGTTGTGCAGCTTGGTCCTCTTATGGTTCGTAACAGTGGGAACAGGGGTTGTCTCACTTACAGGCTTTTGGTACCCTACTCATCATACTGGGTTGCCTTGCCCAGACTTAATACATGGGGAGGTGCTTAGTTTTACTGCAACTTGATATGCCATGTTTTATTGACAATTATAAGAGACATGCCCTTTCCTGGATGAAGATGGAAAAGGAGGGATTGAGAGGTTGGAAAGGGAATTGGGAAGAGGAACTGGGAGGCAAGGATGGGAGGGGGAGGCTGAGGTCAGCATGTAATATAAATAGATGAATTTTTTTAAAAAAAGGAAAATAATAATAATAATGATAAAATGATTTTAGCCAAGATCATCAGTCCAATATTAGGTAACTAAAGAAACATACACAGATTGGGGAGAAGAAAGGGAAAATACAAAGACCATTTTGGTGACCTCAGCCAAATCTAGTTTATGGCAGTATATGTTGTACAATGATCATGTCTTTGTGTCAACACTGCTTGTATTTGGAACTACCAAAGAAAGTAAACAATAGATTCATTCCTCTAGAAACTATTTTAAGTGACTGCTATAATAGAGATGTATTTGGTCATAGTCATGTGCCTCTTCCAAATGTTTCCCCCTTCTTTTTAGAAAATTTTCTCCTTATTATCAAAAAATATGGTGATATGAAAACCCAGATTTATCCCTTTCCAAACTGTGGAAAATAAAAACTTCTCCTTTTCTTATTTTTAATTAAATAATTACTTTTCAATTTGTATACAAACCCTAATTCCCCCTCCCTCACCTTCTCCTACACCGCATCCTCCCCCATTCCTATCCCCCATCCACTCCTCAGAGGGGATAAGGCCCTCCTTGGGGAGTCAACAAGGTCTGGCATACCAAATAGAGGCAGGAACAAGTTCTTCCCTCCATATCAGGATTGAGCAAGGTATCTCACCATAGGGAATGGGCTCCAAAAAGCTAGTCCATGCACCTGGGATAGATCCCAGTACCACTGCCCGGGGAGCCCCCAACAGATCAAACCACATAACTATCACCCACATCCAGAGGGTCTAGTTCAGTCCCACAAAGGTCCTCCAGCTGTCAGTCCAGAGTCTATGAGCTCCCACTAGTTTGGGTCAGTTGTCTGTGTGGTTTTCCCCATCATGCTCTCTCAGGAATACACAAGGATGACCCCAGCTAAGACTCATAGCAATGGTGGAGAGGCTGTTTGAAAAGGCCTTCCACTTTAAGCAGATTAGTGACTACCATAATTGTCACCATAGTACCTGCATCTGGTAACTGATGGAAGCAGATGCAGTGACCCACAGTCAAGCACTTGACTGAGCTCCTGGAGTTCAGTTGAAGAGAGGGAAAAGGGGTCATATGAATGAACTGAAGAGTGCAAGAATAAGAATATGAAATTGTAGATTCCAGAAATAAGAATGTAGAAATAAAACAATATAAAATTGTAAGCCTAGGAAAATGAGAGCAGACTCTTAGCAGCTTAAGGAATAACTATTAACAGTGGGTTACTTTGCTTTACAACCAATAGCTCTATCTGAAAGGCTGAAGTAGCCCTCTGCAAACTGAGGGTCAGCTCTACAAACTGAAAGTTAGCCCTAAGATAACACCCTGGCCACCCGTGATCAACAGTGGATATGAACCGAGTTAACCTTCAAGTGGTGGGGTGTATGTGCATTTTCCCATACCCTTCCTCACTATGTGAAGCCGGCAGTATCAGGGGAAGTGCAGAGCTTTGGTAAACACTACCACAGAATCCCAGGGAAAAACAATGGACTAAATACAAACACTAGTCTAACTGAAAAACTCTGTTAATGGAAATTGTAAAACAGGCAATTTGTACCTGAGTTTTACCTTGAGATTGCAAAAATTCCTTTGTTCATGCCTAATGCTTATTGCTTCTTGCTATAAAATGGGGGAGTTTGGAAACCATCCTTTGGCAGAGCCTCACAAGTCCATCTCTGGCTGTGGTCTCAGCTAGCTGATGAGCTTTATGTGCCCAATGAAGATTTAGTTTTTTTTTTTTTCCTGAAATAAAGTTTGCTTATGGTTTACTAGATTTTGGTGGTCTGTCCCCATCTTTGTGCAACCCCCATGGACCCAACATTTCGGTGGCCCATACAAGGAAGTGCAAACCTTGTTCTGAGGGGACACCTCAGTCTCTAACAAACTTTATTATTTTGGTTTCTACCAATTAGTAAGTTTCTGGTTTTATCAGGTATCTGGTGTCTGGATAATCTGTGGGGGAGGGGGGCTCAAATGAGATCTATCAGATGTGTTTCTAATCTCTGAGCCAGAGGAAAATGGAGGATGCTCCAATTCCTCTTCTGGCCAAAGGGTTACAACCCTTTGGGACTGGTACAGGCTCACATAACCCAAAGTACAGTGTTTCCCCTTCTGTGTCTGCTGGCTTTATGACTCCTTGTTTTCATTTTCTTGTTGTCGTATTTGTTGTCAGTTTCCTTGTTGTGGTTATACGTGAAGTAATTTCCACTATGGGAAAAGCTTCTTGTAAACCTAAGCTCCCCTGAACCTTGTCCTTTCTCATTTCCAGGACTTCAAGGAGGTTGCTGCAGTCTCCGCAGCTCTCTATATTGGGGTCTGCTGCTACCTCCTGATCTAGCCCCCTTCATGACTAAAACTTCTTCTTCTTTCTTTTTCCTTCCTCAGAGAATGAGACTAACAGTCATCCTGTCCTATCAAAGAAGTCAAAAGAAAAAGCCAGTGGATCAAATACTCCCACAGCCTTGCTTGTACCTGCTGATCCTGAGAGGGACTTTTCCCCCACCCTTATATAACTCTCTGCTTTGCAGATGGGCTAGGAGCCCCCCTCTAAGAGACAGCACAGCTGTTGACTCTACATCTGCCTCACTTTCTTCTAAGCCTCCTATTTCCCTGCAGAGCACCTCTGCCTCACCTGAGCCTTCTGCTCCCCTGCGGAGCACTTCCTACAGGGAAGCTGCCAGGGTGGTAGTGCCTGTTGTTCTCCCTCTTGGCACTCTGGGACCCCTGAGGAGGGATGGGGTGAAAACACAGCCAAGGGTAGAGAGCAGCTAAAGGTCTATTGCCAGATTTTCATAGGTAGTCTCTGAGCAGCTGCTAGGCAGCTCACAAATTTGTTTAAGGTAAGTCAGGTAGTGCAGGGAAAGGATACGTCCCTGGGCACATTTCTTGAGCGCCTCATGGAAGTTTATCGCACCTACAGTCCATTGAAGCTGGAGGCTCCCAACAACCAGATGGCAGTCAATCTGACTCTCATCAACCAAGCCACCCCAGATATCAAGAGGAAGAAACTTCAGCAGCCCAAAGGATTTAAAGAGAAAAATCTGACTGAATTGAGTGCTATAGTCACTAACGTTTATAACAACAGAGAAACACCTGAGAATAAGCAAATTCAAGGGCTGGCAAAAGTTTTACTAGCAGTTAAGATCTAGGGCCCCGAGTGGCAAAGGGAACCTAGACTGTACCAAATAATCAATGAGAGAGGAGATTGTTATGGTTAACTGTCACTTTAAGACAAGCCACACTCACTCCGGGGGACCCCTGCCCCTCTCTCATCATCTTGATTCTCACTGCTCTCTCTTGGCACTTGTTCTCTCTCTCTCTCTCTCTCTCTCTCTCTCTCTCTCTCTCTCTCTCTCTATCTCTCTCTCTCTCTGGCCCTTCTCTGTCTCTCTCCTCTTCTCTTTCTTCCCCCCCAAGTAATAAATATCCAATTCTATTCTTACAACGTGTCTGTCCACGTGTCTCCCACCCACTCACCTGCCCAGCAGCTCGCCGCTGGAAAACTGCACTTTCTGGGGACTCACTGTTGCTTGGACCAGCCCAGTGCCACAGGCTGGGCCCCGCCCGGCCGGCCAGCTCTCCTGGTCAGGGACCCGCTGCTCAAGACCAGGCACCGGGACCCACCACAAGCTGCGAGCTGCTGGATGCCTGCTCACACCCCCGGGCTCGCTGGGACCAGCCCACCCTGGACCAGCCACTGCTTGGGACCAGCAGCTGTCTCTGCCTGGGACTGGCTGCTCTGTGGGCCTGCCTGCCTACTGCCACCAGGGATCTTGCAGTATTTTCAACAGAGATAATAAAAGCCACGAACACCCCTTCCTCAAAATGAATCTGTTGAAGCCCGTGTGGGTTCAACACAGATATTTATCTCCCCTAACTGGACTGAAATGGAGTGGCAAAGAATAATCAGACACAACTTACATGGTCATCATGTAAGGGCATCTCAGGGCTTTCTCTCCTGACGATTTCCCTGAAGATCTCTCTGGTTTATCATCCAAACAGCTTATATATCGTCACATAAATTGAGTGGGAAAATACATTAGACTCATATCCTAGGTAACCAGGTAAATGGCCTTCTGTCACGTCCGCATCTACCTGTTTGCCGAGTATGCTAGCTGTCATGTAGGCCTGAATTAGAATCTCTATAAGATATCCTCCAAGCATCCTGACCATTGTTAGGCAGAGACAGCTTGTCTGCAGTGCTATGTGACCACCTCAGATCACCTCAGATCGGGCCTATGGCTTTTGTGCCATACAGAAATAAGGGCTTACATGAATCAATGCATTTATTGCAAAGAAAGGGGCTATTGGAAAAAGGAATATCCACAAAGAAAGAGAGGACAAAAGGCCTGGAATGGCTAGTATTGATATTATTTTTCTTTGAAAGTCTTGTAGATTTCTGAGTTGAAACTATCTGGTCCTGGACTTTTTTTGGGAGACTTTTGATGACTGTTTCTATTTCTTCAGCAGTTATAGGTCTGTTTAATTTGCTTATCTGGTCTTGATTTAATTTTGGTAAGTGATATTTATCCAGAAAGTTGTCCATTTCCTATAAGTTTTCCAATTTTGTATAGTACAGGTTTTCGAAATATGACCTGATGATTCTCTGGATTTCCTCCATGTTATTATGTCCCCCTTTTCATTTCTGATTTTGTTAATTTGGATATTCTCTCTCTGCCTTTTGGTTAGTTTGGATAATGACTTGTCTATTTTGTTGATTTTCTCAAGGAACCAACCCTTTGTCTCATTGATTCTTTGTATTGTTTTCCTTGTTTCTATTTTGTTGACTTCATCTCTCACTTTATTTCCTGCCTCCTAGTTCTTTTGGGTGAGTTTGCTTCTTTTATTTCTAAAGTTTTCAAATGTTTTGTTAGTTCACTAGTGTGGGATTTTTCCAGCTTCTTTATGTAGGCATTTAGTGCTATGAACTTTCCTCTTAACACTGCTTTTATTGTGTCCCATAACTTTGGGTATGTTGTGTGGTCATTTTCATTGAAATTTAGGAAGTCTTTAATTTCTCTCTTTATTTCTTCCTTGACCCATTGATGATTCAGGTGAGCATTGTTTAGTTTCCATGTGTTTGTGGGTTTTCTGGAATTAATATTGCTGTTGACTTCTAGGTTTAAACCAGAGTGATATAATAAGGTACATTGAGTTATTCCAATTTTTTTGTATGTGTTGAGGCTTGTTTTGTTACCGAATATGTGGTCAATTTTTGAGAAGGTTCCATGAGGTGCTGAGAATAAGGTATATTCTTTTCTGTTTGGATGGAATATTCTATAGATGTCTGTAAAGCCCATTACATTACATCTGTTAGTTCCCCTATTTCTCTCTACATTTTTTGTCTGATTGACCTGTCCAGTGGTGAGAGGGGAGTGTTGAAGTCTCCCACTATTAGTGTGTGGGGGTTAATGTATGATTTAAGCCTTAGAAGTGTTTCTTTCACATATGAAGGTGCCCTTGTATTTGGGACATAGATGTTTTCTCTTGATGGATTTTTCCTGTGACTAATATGAAATGACCTTCTTTGTCTCTTTTGACTGATTTTAGCTTGAAGTCTATTTTGTTAGATAATAGGATAACTACACCCACTTGTTTCTTAGGTCCATTTGATTAGTATATTTTTTCCAACCCTTTACTCTGAGATGATGTCTGTCTTTGAGGTTGAGTGAGATGTGTTTCTTGTATGCAGAAGAAGGATGGATTCAGTTTTCATATCCAGTCTGTTAGGCTGTATTTATTTAGAGGTGAATTGAATCCATTTACATTAAGGGATGTTAATGACCAGTGATTACTATCTCCTATTAATTTAGTTTTCATCATTGGTGATGTTAATTTGTGCATTGCTTTCTTTGGGATTTGCTGTTATGAGCTCATCAATCGTCTGTGTTTTGTTGGTGTAGTCATCTTCATTGGGTTGGAGTTTTCCTTCTAGTATTTTGTGTAGGGCTGGGTTTGTGACTAGGTATTGGTGAAATCTAGATTTGTCATGGAATATCTTGTTTTGTCCTTCCATGGTAACCGAAAGTTTTGCTGGGTATCATAGTCTGGGCTGGCATCCATGCTCTCTTAATGTCTCCATAATACTTGACCATGACTTTCTGGCTTTCATTGCCTCAAATGAGAAGTCAGGTGTAATTCTGATAAGTCTACCTTTATATGTTACTTGGCCTTTTTCCTTTGCAGCTCTTAATATTCTTTCTTTATTTTGTATATTTAGTGTTTGGTTATTTTGTGGCAAGAGAACTTTTTTTTGATCCAGTCTATTTGGTGTTCTGTAAGCTTCTTGTATCTTCATAGGCATATGTTTCTTTAGGTAGGGAAAGGTTTCTTCTATGATTTTGTTAAATAAATTTTCTGTGCCTTTGAGTTGAACTTCTTCTATACCTATTATTCTAAGATTTGGTGTTTTTATGGTGTCCCATATTTCCTGGATATTTTGGTTTAAGCTTTTGTTAGATTTAATGCTTCCTTTAACTGATGAGTCTATTTCCTTGATTGTATCTTCAGTGCTTGAGATTCTCTCTTCCAATTCTTGCATTCTGCTGTTCATGCTTGCATTTGTGGTTCCTGATCTTTCTCTCATGATTTCTGTTTATATAATGTCTTCATCTTGTGTTTTCTTTATTGTTTCTATTTCAGTTTTCAAGTCCTGAATAGTTTTTTATATGTTTGATTTCTTTTTTTTTGGTTTTCTTTAAGTGATTTGCTGATATCCTCCAATTTTTCACTTGTCTTTTCCTCAGTTTCTTTAAGATAATTTCTTATTTCATCTTGAAGAATTTCAAACATTCTCTTGAAGTTATTTTTTATGTCATTTTCTTCTGGTTCATCCATTTTTGGTTGTTCAGGTCTTGTTGTTGTAGGGTCTTTAGGTTTTACTGGTGTTGTATTACTCTTTGTGGTGTAGCATGTAATCTTACCTTTTCTATTCATCTTTTCCTCTAATAGGTGTGGTTTGGGCTGTCTGAAATTCTGTTGAATAATCTTCTAGGTGCCAGTGAATCCAAAGTTCAGATGGTTGTTCCTTGTGGTATAGTCAGTATCTTAGTTCTAGTTACCCTGTTGGTTACTCAGTGTTCCTGGAGATAGCTCAGCATTCCTATGCCTTGCTCTGCTCCCTTGGAGTTTGCTTTCTCAGGCTTACTTTGGACTAGGTTACCTACCGGTGTTGCCCTGTTTCTGTAAATCCTGATCTGGATTCCCTCCTGCAGAAGTCCCTGGCTTGGAGTTGAACCTATTCTGGTGGAGATCTCTGACTCTGGATCTGGTTGCTGGGTCAATCTTGATCTGCAAGTGTCCGGGACTAGGTTGGCTTCTGGGACTGGATTTGCTCCTGGATTCTGCTCCTAGTGGAGCTATTCACTCTCTGTCCTAGGTAGCTGGTTCTGTCCTACTCCGGTTCTGGTAGAGATCACTGACCCTTGAGTAAAGCTGCTAGCTCAATCCTGGTCCACCCCTGTCCTGGGACTGGGTTGGCTCCCAGGGCTGGATTTGCTCCTGGCTTCTGCTCTGGTGGAGCTTGTTTCCTCAGGCCTTCTCTATTGTAGGTAGCTCATTGGAGCCACTCCTGTGGAATTTGTTGCACATTGTGGAGTTCTTTGCCTCAGGGTAAATGTGGCCTAGGTTACCAGCTTTGACCTGTATCTGTAAATCCTGGTTTGAATTTCATCCTCCAGAAGTCCCTGGGTTGGAGTTGGACCTGGAAAGTTTTCTGGCTCCAGTCTTGGAGGTCCCAGGCTCAGGTGTGCCCAGACCCGCAGAGGACCTGCTTACTCCCTCAGAGGTCCCAGACTCACGCCCAGACCACAGAGGTTCCAGGTTCCTGCCTATTCCCTTTGATGTCCCAGACCAATTCCTGGACCCACAGAGCTTCTGGCTCAGGCCTACTCCCTCTGAGGACCCAGACTCATGCCTGGCCCTGCAGAGATCTCTGGTTCCTGCCTATTCCCTCAGAGGTCCCCCTGTTCTGAATATAAGTTTCTTAAGTCTATCCAGTATCTCCAGACTATCAGGATTATGTCTTCCCACTCTTGAATGTGGTGCCACCTACCAAACCTCACTGCTATAAGCCACATGTGAATCCACCATTCACATCTCAAGACTGCTCCTGATGGAAGATTGGACAGTGCAGATATCAAATAAAACCTTCACACACCACAAAAAAAAAAAAGTTAAAGATAAGACAAAATGCTTTCAAGCTAATCTGATTTACATATGCCTAGTTTCCTCTGTAATGGAAAAATTAAAAATGCTGCAGGATCCCCAGTGGCAGTAGGCAGCAGAAATGCTGTAGGTCCCCAAATGGTGGTAGCAGGCCATGTGGTGGCAGGCAGCGGGCTCTGGGAACAGCCAGTCCCAGGCAGAGATGGCTGCCAGTCCCTGAACGGTGGCTGGTCCCAGGCAGGGAGATACATGGCGGGTGAGCAAGAGACAGAGGCATGGATAGGCACGACATGCAGGGTGAGGTTGAATATTTATTCAGGGGGTTATGGAGGGGGAAGGGAAAAAGAGGAGAGAGAGAGAGAGAGAGAGAGAGAGAGAGAGAGAGAGAGAGAGAGAGAGAGAGAGAGAGAGAAAGACAGAGAAGGGGGGAAGCAGAGAAGTGGGGAGAGAGGCAGAAGTCAAGCTGCCTCTCCAAGAGGAAGACAGAAAAGAGAGTGAGCTCAGGCCAGAAGCTGAAGATCAGCCTGCTTCAGCAGATGGGGGAGGGAGTGGGAATAGCTTGTCTCTTAAAGAGACACAACAATCATTACACCCTCCCAATGCCCTGTCCTGTTAATCTCTGTTTCAGTCAAATCTCAGAGCAGCTCCAATCTTTCTGGTGCCAACCTGGAGCCCCCTCTTAGAATATTGATAAGGACTCCATAGTAGCTGTCGGGGCAACCAGCTAGAAAGTCTCTGTCATTGTTTAAATCAAGAACTTAGATAAAAAATATTCCTCTCAGAACTCTGATGCTGTTTGATGACTAATAGCTTTGCCAGCTTAAAAGCAACAACCAAGGCTTCAGCTTCCTTCTCAGTTCTCTGTAAGATTCAGGTCACAAGTCTCACTCTCTTAGAGCCAATAAAATGTCTAGACACAGTTCACCTTGTTACCAGACTTCAGGAAAGAGAGAGAGAGAGAGAGAGAGAGAGAGAGAGAGAGAGAGAGAGAGAGAGAGAGAGAGAGAGAGAGAGAGACTCACAAAACATATTTCAATATAACTTTTTACCATTCCTTTGTTTAAAGGAACTTACTTTACAGTGGCTGCTCTCAGTGGTCAGTGACCTGTACCTACTGGTAAAGTAAATAAAATATGTTTTATGATGCAAAGCTTAAGGTGTGAGGATCAAAAAATGTTTGAGGGTCTAAAAAGTGTTTTAAAGTATGCAAAAGAAAGTTATTAAGGTGTGTAAATGCAAGTTATAAAGGTCTGAGAATAAGAATGTTTCAGGGTACAAGAAAGTGACTTGAGATGTGTAAATGAAAATTATAAAAGTCTCAGGATGAAAAGTCTTAAGTGTTGATGAAGAGAAAGTGATTTGAGAAGTTTATAAGAATCAAACATATTCCAGATTTCTCTCATTATGCTGCTGTTATATTTAAGGCTCTAAAATTTCATAGTCTTGACATTAATTGGCAAAATTAATCAAGCTCTGGCAGATTAATCATCATATTCATAATCATCATATCATCATATTCAAAAGGTCAAGATTTCAAATTCCCTTTGGTTGTTTCCAAACTATCAACCTCAAAGATGCTTTTCATTGTGCAAAAAACATCTGTCATAATTTTCTGGATAAAAATGTTAATGAGATATGGGATTCCCCTCTGTATGCTGTGAATATGTTTTGCTTCCATTGGTTAATAAAGAAACCGTTTTTGGCCAATGGCTTAACAGAGCTGATAATCTGAACAGAGATGTAAAGAGAGAGTAGGCGGAGTCAAGGGATACCATATAGCTGCTGATGGAAACAGATGCCACCAGAACATTGTCGGTAAACCATGAACCTTGTGGTAATACACAGAATAATAGAAATAGGTTAATTTAAGATGTAAGAGCTAGCTAAAAATATGCTTAGGCTATTGGCCAAACAGTGTGGTAATTAATATAGTTTCTGTGTGATTATTCAGGTCTGGGCAGCTGGGAACAAATGAGAGGCCTCTGTCTACATTAATGTTTTCAACCAGATCCATTTCTGATATAACTTTACTGCCATTTCTACAATGTAAATTTCAGGACAGATTATAAACAGGGGGATTTTAATATATCTAAAACTTATATCTTTTCAAAAAAAATCATATAAGCTTCAGAAAAACCAAGGAAGTACTGAGACTTAAATCCACTTCTCACAGATCAAAAAGACTCCAGATAAGTAAAACCTAATATTCCCTTCCTGTCTATTCCTAAGAAGATTGAAAGATTTATGGCAGTGTGGCCCTGGCAGGTGAGAGACCATGGCAGATGGGAGACAGATAGATACGCCATGCAGAGAGAGCATGAGTATAGAGTTTATTTAATGAGTAAGGGGATTATGGAGTTAAGAGATAAATAGAGAGAGAGAGAAAGAGAGAAAGAAAAGAGAAGGGGGAAAGAGAGATGCAGTAGTTAGTTACCTCTTCAGAAGAGGGAGAGATAGAGATAGAGACAGGATGAAGAGAAGGCAGGAGATCAGCTAGCCTGGGAGGGGTGGAGATTGGGGTGGACAGAACTTGTCTCTTAAAGGGACAGGGTACCCAGGTGACAGGGAAGGTCAGCAAAATGATAACATTTCCATCTTTTTCTTATAAAAAGGAGTTAAGCATAGCAGGTTAAGGGATGGGGACATCCGGTTCTCAAGACTGCTTCCTATTATTTGTGGAAGTTTAGTCTTGGGGGGTGGCTGAGAAATCTGGGTGCTGGTTATATTCTTAAGTAGCTGGTTGCTTTACTCCTGTCCTGGATTGATGGTGCGGAACTGTCTGGTGTCTCTTAGACCTGGCAAGGTGTCAGCAGAGCAGAGGACAAGGTTAAATTTAAGAAGAAAAAATCTTTAAGTCCTAATAATTGAAGAGGAGGGTGGGTTTCAGGAGTAGGGAATTGAAAGAGGGGTATATCTGACCTGTTTAATCCTTTAATTATACTTCCTGGAACTCATACACTTTAGTAAGTTGCATTTGTATATCTTAAAACACCATTTTGGTTTGAACTTCTGTATCTTAAAACACCTTTTATTTAAAACATGGTAAGACTTTTGTTCCAAATAGATAGTATTAAAAAAAAAACATGGTAAGAAGTTATACTGAAAGTAGTATTACCTCTCAGCTGTCAATTACACCAGAGATCTTTGAGAAGGATAAAACTTTATCTGAGTTATTGATTTAAAATGACAGAGAACATACTTGATTGGCTACCTAGAGCCACTCCTCAGGGTCCTCCACGGTTATTGAGGGCAGGGACTTTTAGAACTGTATTTGTCTTTTACTGTTTAGTTCAGGGTCTGCCAGGTTTTAGAAGATCCTATGTGTTAGGAAATCTGTAGAAAGATAAGCTTAACTTGCCCTGAGCAGCTAGGCCAGTGATTCCACTTTTCCTTTATCTACTGTCTGGAGAGCTTCAGGAGTTTAAATGAAAGACAGTTTTCCCAGTGGTTAGTGTTTCACATGATGAAGTGAATTGCAGATGTTTTCTCTACCCATTCTGTGCCCATCTGCCTTCTGTCTCCTTTGGAGAAGAGGTGCTGCTGCTAGGAGCCAACTTGTTTCTCTATTATGAAAAGTCTTTAAATAATTAAACACTTAAATGTCATATTCCTCAGATATCTGAGCACTTGAGGGCTTTTTATTGGGTATATATTTAAAGTTATGACTACAGTATAGAATCTGCCTTCAGAGCTGGGCCAAATCTTGAGTGGTAAGATTTATTCTTGTGAAAGACAAAGAAGAAAAAGATATTTGCAATAGAAGCTTAACAGTGGAACTGGCAATAGTGAAGAACAGCTTACAGGAAAGGCTGTAGGTTAGCTTTTGTTAATCTGAAACAGATTTTTATAGAATATTTTTTTAAAGCAGAGTTGGATTACATATATAATATTTTGTAAGAGATTAAAAGTACATACCAATCTAAAATATTTGAGACATTGCTTTCTTAGTCTGGAATGAGATACAATGAACAGACTATTAAAACATTTAACAGTAAGTATACATACATTTACATGCAGTTGAATTTAAGTTCTGTGTAAAGTAAAATGAAAAGTGAGCGGGGAAACCTGGCCATTTTATTGGGAAAGTAGAGTTGTTGTAGGGGAAGAGATACATGGCAGGTAGGTCTCTGCGTGTAATGAGTGCCCCAGCGGGCCCCGCCGAGGTGAACCATTACAAGATACACCAAATGCAATAGTGCATAAAAGTAATGTTTAAAAGCATAAAGAAGGTCATGTGGGAAATCTGTTGCTGGCTCCATTTGGCTAGGGGCGAGACCTCATATAGAGAACCTCATGGTGAAAGACCCCCACAGTATAGACAAACAGCTAAGCAGCAGCAATGCCAGGCTTAAACTTTGGAGCAACGCAAGTAACATTAGAGCAGGGAAGTTCGACTTGAGAACAAGGGCGGAGAAGCCAGGCAAGATATCTGCGGTCAGCCGGTCAGCCATCTGGCCCCAAGCGATAAGGAACCCGCAGCTGGCCTGCTCTAATGAGAACCTCCCGTTTGCTTAAGGAAACAGGATGCCTATAGTCAGCACATGTGCCCAACTTAGAATATCAGTAATTCACAGAAGAGACAACTCCCCCTATGAAAGATCCCAGCTTGGCTGCTGTAACGTCATTTCACAAAGCTTTTGATGAACGACTGTAAGTGCAGAGTAAGGTCAGGGTCCCTGGCTGCAAAACAGGATATTTATATCCATAGATTCGGGCAGGACATCAATTAACAGGATATCTGTTCCCATACATCTGTGCTGGGAGAGGAAAAACCACCTGTGCCCCTTGCCCCATTCCAACTGACCACTAACGATGCATTTGCTTCTGTAATCTGCTTCTGCTGCCCTCTTTCCTATAAAAAGACCTTCCCCCAGTCTGCAGGCGCGCTTTGTCTTTCGAGAGACTAAGTCGCCCCAGGTACCTGTGTACTGAATAAAGCCTCTTGCTGTTTGCATCCGAAGAGTGATCTCGCTGTTCCTTGGGAGGGTCTCCTTAGCCTGAAAGACTGCCCACCACTGGGGTCTTTCAATATAGAGAACCACTCTTTGGCTAGGGCAGAACTTCACAAAGCGGTGATGCCTCCCTGTCTTAAGCTCAAACAAAATGGCAGGTGGTTGCCTATGTGGTGTAACTCTTTACATTTAACCTACGTGGTGTAACTCTTTACATTTAACAGTCCTCTGGTAGAAGTTAGAAATGAATATGGTTTTGTAAGTCTGTTTCCCACAGGTGAGGCAGAAAAATAAATGACTGACTCAGGTCATTATCCGTTAATTCACAAGATAATGGAAGCTGAGAAAGCACCGTTACCCAAGAGGCACTGGACCCAAAGGGAATCATATCCCAAAAAGGATCCATAGATCTGCGAGGGGTCCTGGGCCGGAAAAACAAATGCAACACTCAGTGAGTGCGGTGGTAGGGCAGTGCCCGAGAGAACTTTGCTCATGGGAAGTGTCGGAGGTGATCTTACCAATTGTCCTAGCAGAAGGATGGAAAGATGGGAAATGGCCTGGTAGTAGGTCCAGGTCCAGGATTTTCACATGCCTTGGACCTTGCACCCACAGCACAGCAGTGGCAGAATCAGGGATCTGTGAATGAGAGAGGTTCTGCCACCACCGTTTATGCCACCTAGCCCTCTCCCTAACAACCAGTCTCCCTTTCTTTACTAACATAATTTCCTTGTTTTAGCCAGGGACTAGGTTTCTCAACTCAGCATGGTAATTCACACTTCTGTGAAATTTGATGTGCTCATGAGATTAATTTTTGCTCTTTGTAGGTAAGCAAAAGTACAGTACTTCCAAGGTGTCACTCCACAAAGGAAGTTTATGTGTGTTCTTGAGTATTTCCCTTTATTCTTGGCTAGATTATAATGGGTGATAGACAACTTGCCTTGCAAACAGAAAGGGATGGCCTACGTTGAGGATCTTAGAGTAGCTTTACTAGGCTTATACCATTTATGAATGATCTGTTACAAAAAAAAATCTTGAATAAGCAACTAAACAGAGTGTGATAGTTTTTTTGTTTTTTGTTTTTTTTTCCAGCCTGACACAATTTAGTCACTTGCAATGAGGTACCTTCCATTAAGAAAATACCTCCATAAGATTGGCCTGTGGCAAGCCTGTAGGGCATTTTTTGATTCATGATTGAAATGGGAGAGTCCAGGTCATTGAGAGTGGTGCTTCCTCTGGGCAGGTGGTCCTGGGGTGTATAAGGAAGCAATCTAGCAGTCAGGAGGAGCAAGCCAGGAAGAAGCACTCCACCGTGGCCTCTTCATGAACTCCTGCCTCCAGAGTCTTGCCTTGAGTTCCTGCCCTGATTTCTCTCAGTGATGAAGTGTGACCTTGGAAATGTAAGCCGAAATAAACCCTTTCCTCCCCACGTTGCTTTTCTGTCATGGTGTTTATCACACCAACAGAAACCTAACTAAGACACAGTGGATCTCTTTTGGTGCACACAGCATATTCCTAAGACACTTTCCAATATAATCTCAGTCTTAAAAAAATAAAATAAATTATTTTGCATGAGTGATAAATTAATACTAAAAACATAAATGTCAAAAATTCAAATATCTATAGGCTTTTTGTAGTCCCAATATTGGTGGATATAAACAGTTCTGCAGCCAAGAGAAGCTGTCGCAGACACTGGAATATTTATAGTGGAAGACACGAAGAATCATGGCATTTGAGTTTCCATAAGATGAAGGAACCGTTTTTATCTTGGATCTACTCTAGAATAATTTCCCTGCCAAAGCCAAACTTGGATAAAGTCCTTTACAAATGTCAAGCTGAAGCCATAGGAGGAGAAAACTGAGTTTCCACTGAATAGAGAAGAGTCATAACTCAAGCAATGAGCTATTTTCCGAGTTGCACGATAAAAGGGAGGCCTTTTGGCAGAGCCCTGCAGGGAAGAAACCAACATGTGACTGCTAAACCATCAGAGATTAAAGCAAGCTTTGAGTAATTTTGAATGTGTGCATAACTTCTTATACATTTTCAGAAAGACCTAATGTTCTTTTTAAATTTTTCTTAAATTGTTCATGTATCCATGTGTCTGGTGCATCCACACAAATGCATAGAGTTTTTTGACTCTGCATCCCTGAGGAAGCCAGAAGAGGACACTGGACATCTTACTCCATCACTCCCATCCCTGTTGGTTTAAAATAGGATCTCTCACTATTTCTGGGGCTCAGCTAGTGGACAGCAAGCCCTAGTGGCACTCATGTCTCTGTCCTCTACTGTGTTTGGGTTATAGGCATGTACATCCATATGTGGACTATTTTTACATTGATGAAAAGATTTAAACTTAGGTCCTGATTTCATATTTCACAATAAGTTCTCGAGCTGTTGACCTGGATATTTAATGAATCTATGTGTTCCTATACATTTCAGAAAGCTCTTGCAGTTAAATGGAACCACACAAATGGTTCTGATGCTAAAAGCCTTTCCAGAAAGAAAACTCCAGACCCAATTGACTTTATTCATGAATTATACCTATTATTTAAGAGAGAATTTATATTCTCACTAACTCTGTAAACTGAAAAGGGAAGAATATTTCTCTGTTCATAATAGGATGTCAGAATAATTTTGATAGTAAAAGACATTACTAAAGAGAAAATCATTATCAATTTACCTTATGAAAGTGTCCATAAAATTTCTTAATTTTCTGGTGAAAGACCCCAGTGGTGGGCAGTCTTTCAGGCTGAGGAGACCCTCCCAAGGAACAGCGAGTCACTCTTCGGATGCAAATAGCAAGAGGCTTTATTCAGTACACAGGTACCTGGGGCGACTTAGTCTCTCGGGAGACAAGCGCGCCTGCAGACTGGGGGAAGGTCTTTTTATAGGAAAGAGGGCAGCAGAAGCAGATTACAGAAGCAAATGCATCGTTAGTGGTCAGTTGGAATGGGGCAAGGGGCACAGGTGGTTTTTCCTCTCCCAGCACAGATGTATGGGAACAGATATCCTGTTAATTGATGTCCTGCCCGAATCTATGGATATAAATATCCTGTTTTGCAGCCAGGGACCCTGACCTTACTCTGCACTTACAGTCGTTCATCAAAAGCTTTGTGAAATGACGTTACAGCAGCCAAGCTGGGATCTTTCATAGGGGGAGTTGTCTCTTCTGTGAATTACTGATATTCTAAGTTGGGCACATGTGCTGACTATAGGCATCCTGTTTCCTTAAGCAAACGGGAGGTTCTCATTAGAGCAGGCCAGCTGCGGGTTCCTTATCGCTTGGGGCCAGATGGCTGACCGGCTGACCGCAGATATCTTGCCTGGCTTCTCCGCCCTTGTTCTCAAGTCGAACTTCCCTGCTCTAATGTTACTTGCGTTGCTCCAAAGTTTAAGCCTGGCATTGCTGCTGCTTAGCTGTTTGTCTATACTGTGGGGGTCTTTCACCCCCCCTTTTTCTATCAACTGAATAAAACCCTTTATTCATTTAGCTGTGGTATCCATGTCTTCGGGATCAAACTGTCTAAGCTGATGATACTGTTGTGTCAGGACCAGAGCCTGGATGACAGACAGCCTGTCCTTCATGAATTGGACCAAGCGATTTAGGATACAAGGCCCAAAAAGCAAGATTAAAAGTATAACGATTAGGGGGCCTATGATGGAGGAAACCAAGGTGGTAAACCAGGGAGACCTGTTGAACCAGCCTTCAAACCATCCCTGCTCTGACTGGAACAACTGCTGTCTCTGCTTAAGTCTTTCCCTCAGTTTTGCCATATTGTCTCTGACTAGGCCAGTATGGTCTGCATAAAAACAACATTCCTCTTTCAGGGCAGCGCATAAGCCTCCTTCTTGCAGGAACAATATATCAAGCCCCCTGCGGTTCTGCAGCACCACTTCTGACAGAGAGGTTAGGGATTTCTCAAGGGCGCTGACTGATTCTTCTAAGGCCTTGATGTCCGTATGCATTGCCGCTTGAAGCTGTCTGAATTGGCTGGTAGCTACAAGGGCAGAAGCACCAGTTCCTACCCCTGCTGCTATACCTCCTGCAGTTAGTCCTCCTAACAGCAGGGCTAAAGTAAGGGATACTGGTTCTCGTTTGAATCGAGGTCTCCCTTCAAAATGACTGTAAATATATTCAAGATCATGATATGTAACTTTAGGCCATAATTCAACTAAAACACAGTAATCAGAGGTCAGGTTAAGTACAGTTGTTGATAGACAAGGGGTGATCCCAGTGCTACAAGCCCAGTAGGTACCGCTTGGTGCG
Organism: Microtus oregoni; assembly: GCF_018167655.1. NCBI lineage: Eukaryota > Metazoa > Chordata > Mammalia > Rodentia > Cricetidae > Microtus > Microtus oregoni. The sequence goes on from NW_024544601.1 coordinate 1,694,252, forward strand.
GTTAAATAATAACCGGATGGGACGGGCTGTCGAGTATTGCATAAAGCTTGATGAGAGCTTGGGACCGTTCCCATGCAGAGTCCTTTTCCTGATACCTCCGACAGGGTTAGTTTGTGCTGGGGAAGACCGATGCACTGTGTGGGTGGCGAGTTATATACGACATAGGTACCTGTCACTGCTATCCCTTCATAATAGGGGGGTCTGGAAATCAAGCATAGCCAACATTCCTGGGTCTTATTGGGGTCTGTCACATTTAAGGCTAGATATGCCCCCTGGACTAAATCAAGTAACCTGTCCCCGGTCCCGGATTGGTAGGGAGTCGGGGAGGCTGTGAGTGGGGTAGAAGCAGTTGATGGGGTGGCTGGTACATTGAGGGGAGCTTCTGGGAGCACTGCCTGGCCGGGCTGTGATGGGGGTCTTTGGTCAGAAATAACTAGATTAGGACCAACTGCTTGGCGGGCCGTTTCCACTTTTAGTTTTATAGTGAAGATGGCACCTAGGTCCTTCTTAGTCATTCTGTTTGGGAAGTAGCATCGGAGGCCCCAAGTCCTCCCTGTCATCCAGTTAGACTGCCCTGATGCTCGACCTCGGGGGGTGAAGGTGATGTTTAAGGGCAGGCAGGTGGGGTTGCCTTTACATTTTCCAGTATTCTTTGCGGAACACTCCCTAGGGGAGGTGTAGTTCTTATGAACAGTGATCCAGTCCCATGAGGAGCTAGGCTTCCAAAACGCATCCCCGGTTGTTTCACATCCCCAGGCATTACAGAATAAGCTTTCCCATCCTCCACAGCGTCGGACCTGGTCTCGCTCCCGCCCATCCCGGGGACAGACATAGAAATCCAATTGCCCCAGGAAGCATCTTCCTTCAGGGCTTCCGCAGCCGAATTTTCCCCCAGGAGAAAAGCGGCTGCCTGCCCGGTCCTTTAACTGTGTAGGTAGCAAATCAGGAATATCCCATATCTCTGATCCTGCTGCAAGCTGGCAGAAATCCGGGGTAAGTGGGGGCCACCAGGTGTCTATCGCATGGTTTGCCTGAATTTCCCAGACAACTTCTCCGACCGAGGACAATACCTGCCATTTTAGGGAGCGTACCAGGTGAGGGCTGTCTCCCCGGACTATCATCCCTAGTCCCAACAAGATCCATAAACCAGTCAATGGGGCCCCCAGGTAAGTCTTATCTTTAGAGGGTTTTGAGAGCGCTGGACCCTCCATAGTGGTTCTGCTGTATCTCCTTCTGTACGAGCTGTTTTTACGTGGGAGGCGTGGACCCAGGCCGCGATGCCGTCAACTTTCAGTGCCGTTGGAGTGGTTAGCAGCACGGTGTAGGGTCCTTTCCAGCGGGGTTCCAGATTCTTAGTCTGATGTCTGCGGACCCAAACTGTATCGCCAATCTGGTAGCTGTGAGGTACCGCTGGTCTGTCTAATTGTTCCTTATAGGCTGCAGCGAGTGGCTTCCAGACCTCTCTCTGCACGATCTGGAGTGCCTGTAAATGAGCTTCCAGAGAGGGGCTATTAGCAAAGTCTGAAATGTTGGAGTCAAAGAAATTAATGAAGGGCGGGGGCGCCCCATATAGTATTTCAAAAGGTGTGAGCCCGTGGGGTCCTGGTGTATTGCGAGCTCTGTAGAGGGCTAGGGGTAGTAGGAGCACCCAGTCTCTAGTGCCAGTTGCAAGCGTTAATTTGGTCAAAGTCTCCTTAATAGTTCTATTCATTCTTTCTACCTGTCCTGAACTCTGGGGTCTGTATGCACAATGTAATTTCCAATCAATCCCCAATAGCTTGGCCACCAACTGACTTACCTGGGAGACGAAGGCACGTCCATTATCAGTGCCCAGCACTTGGGGCATGCCATACCTGGGGAAGATTTCTTCCAGCAGCTTTTTGGTCACAATTTTTGCGGTCTCATGCTTGGTCGGGAAGGCTTCCACCCATCCCGAAAAGGTGTCCACAAATACCAATAAGTACCGGTATCCATACATGCCTGGTTTTATTTCAGTAAAGTCAATTTCCCATTGTACTCCTGGTCGATGTCCGCGGATTTGCACCCCCTGTCCCACCTTGGTTTTTCCTGCATTTACCTGTGCACATGCTCTACATTTGTCCATAACTTTTTGGAGGATGCTGTCTCGCCCCAGTAAATAGCAAAAAGTTTCCTGCCGGTCTAACAAAGTTTTCATCTTTCGGGGGCTTAGATGGGTCAATTTATGTAAGTAATCAAGCATCTTATAAGTGTATGCCATCGGCATCACTGTTTTTCCCTTCCATGTCCATTCGCCCGTTTTCTGGTCCTGCTCCGCTCCCATGTCTGCCAGGAGCTTTAGATCCTCCTCATCATATTTGAGGGGGTCTCTCTTATCTTGGTGCATGGGCAGTATGGCTAGCGGAACCTGCAGGGCCACCTGTTTGGCGGCTTCATCAGCCAGCCGGTTTCCTCGAGCCTCAGGGCTGTCTCCTTTCTGGTGTCCTGGGCAATGTATAATGCTCAGTTTCCGAGGCAGAAATAAAGCTTTTAACAAGGCTAAGATCTCTGTTTTATTTTTAATTTCCTTTCCTTCTGAAGTCAGTAGCCCTCTTCTTCTGTATATTTTCCCATGAACATGAGCAGTGGCAAAAGCATATCGGCTGTCAGTATAGACATTGAGCTTCTTACCTTCTGCCATCCTCAAAGCTTGTGTCAAGGCGACAAGCTCTGCTCGCTGCGCAGAAGTCCCCGCAGGCAGAGGCTGTGCCCAGATCACCTCGGTCTCCGTGGTTACCGCTGCACCCGCCTTTCGCTCACCTTCCCGCAGAAAGCTGCTGCCGTCAGTGTACCAGGTGACATCCGCATCCCGGAGGGGTTGATCCGTCAGGTCCGGTCTGGTCCCGTGCATTTCCGCAAGGATCTCGAGACAGTCGTGTTGGTCCGTCTCCCCCTCCTCTGGGAGTGGTAGCAGGGTTGCAGGATTGAGCGCCACCACTGGTCCGAAATGGATTCGGTCCGAGTCCAGGAGCATGGCCTGATAATGGGTCATGCGGGCATTGGAGAGCCAGCGATCTGGGGGTTGTCTGATTAGAGTCTCAATTGCGTGTGGGGCCAGGATGGTCAAAGGTTGGCCCATAGTCAGTTTGCCAGCGTCCTTGGTGAGGACTGCCACTGCTGCTACCATTCTGAGGCATGGGGGCCATCCTGTGGCCACGGGGTCCAATTTCTTGGATAGGTAGGCTATTGGCCGCCGCCAGGGCCCCAGCCTCTGGGTCAAGACCCCTTTTGCATATCCTTGCTTCTCGTCGACAAACAAATCAAAAGGCTTAGTCAGGTCAGGGAGGCCTAAGGCTGGGGCTGTGAGCAGAGCCCGTTTGATTTTCTGAAAAGCCTCGTCCTGATCCGATCCCCATGAGTACATCACCCCCTGCTTAGTCAGTGGGTACAAAGGGGCTGCCAGTTCCGCGAATCCGGGGATCCAGAGCCGGCAGAATCCCGCTGTCCCTAGAAACTCTCTCAGCTGGCGGGGTGTCCGGGGTGTAGGGATTTTTATAACTGTGTCTTTCCTGGCCTCCGTTAGCCACCTCTGTCCTTCTCTGATTTGGTACCCTAGGTAGGTGACCTGCCGTTGGCATATTTGGGCCTTTTTGGCAGAAGCTCGGTACCCTAGATCCCCCAAGGCTTGTAGTAATGCCTCAGTTCCTTTTATACAGTCCTGAGCCGAAGTAGCAGCTAACAAGAGATCATCAACATACTGTAACAGCATCAGGCCAGGATGCCTCACCCTGAAATCCGCTAAGTCTCGGTGTAGGGCCTCATCGAACAGGGTCGGGCTATTTTTGAAACCCTGAGGCAACCTGGTCCAGGTCAGCTGTCCTGAAATCCCCAGTTTAGGATCCTTCCATTCAAAGGCAAATATTGGCTGACTTCTGGGGTGCAGTCTCAGGCAGAAGAATGCATCCTTGAGGTCCAGGACGGTATACCAAGTATATGAGGGTGATAGTCCACTTAACAGATTGTAGGGGTTAGGAACTGTCGGGTGTATGTCTTCCACCCGTTTATTGACCTCTCTTAGATCCTGCACAGGTCTATAGTCCCCAGTCCCTGGCTTTTTCACGGGCAGCAAGGGGGTATTCCAAGGGGACCGGCAGGGGACTAATATTCCCTGGTCAAGAAGCCTTTTGATGTGAGGCCTTATTCCTTCCCTTGCCTCGTGAGACATGGGATACTGTTTAATCGAGACAGGAGTAGCAGTTGTCTTGAGGCTTACCACTAGAGGGGGCTGCTGTCTGGCCAGCCCCATTCCCCCGGTTTCTGCCCATGCCTGGGGAAAGCGATCCAGCCAATAAGCCTCAGTGGGGGCCGCAGTGGTACTGTCTTTTTCATGCAGCCTATATTCATCTTCTAGGCTGAGAGTCAGCACATGTAAGGGTTGTCCCTGAGGGCCAACTACCTGTGCTCCGGTTTCCTTGAAGTAATTTTGGGCTTTTAATTTTGTGAGCAAGTCCCTTCCTAGGAGCGGATATGGACAGTCAGGCACGTGGAGGAAAGAATGAGTCACCTTACCAGTTGCTAGGTGAAGCTTGCGATCTGTGGTCCATCGGTATCGTTTTCCACCAGTGGCCCCTTGGACCCAGGCAGACTTGTCACTCAGGGGTCCGGGGTCCCGGGTTAGCACCGAGTGTTGAGCTCCGGTATCAACTAGGAAGGTGATGGGTTGCCCCCCAACATCTAAGGTTATCCTGGGCTCAGGGGGAGGCTCCTGGCCCTGATCTCCCTAGTCGTCCAGAGCTAGGAGGGAGGTCTGAGAAGGTCTTGGTCTCCTGGGTCCCCTCGAGTTCTTGGGACAATCCCTTGCCCAATGCCCCTTTTCTTTACAGTAGGCGCATTGGTCCTTGTCAAGGGGTGGCCTTCTTTTGTCTCCCTCCTGTCTATCCTGTCTTTGCCCTGACACTACGGTGGCCAAAAGTTTACTCATTTCCTTATGTCTCTTGCGGTCCCTCTCTTTTTCCCTTTCCTCGGCTTCTTTTCTTAGGCGGTCCTCCCTCTCCTCCTGAGTCTCCCTCTTATTGAAAATCTTTTCTGCCTCCTTTAGCAGATCCCTGAGTGAGCTTTCCCTGAGGTTCTCTAGACGCTCCAGCTTGCGTCTGATATCTGGAGCTGACTGCCAAATAAAAGACATGGAGATATTGGTCTCCTGTCCGGGGTCATCAGGGTCATAGGGAGTATATCTGCGGTAAGCCTCTTTGAGCCTCTCAAGGAACGCAGAGGGAGTTTCCTCTGACCCCTGTATAACCTGCTTTACCTGAGCCAAATTCGTTGGGCGTCGAGCCGCCCTGTGGAGACCCGCTATGAGCAACTGGCGATAGAGGGCTAGGTGATTCCTACCTTCCACCGTGGTGAAATCCCAAGAGGGGCATTCAAGGGGAAAGGCAGAATCTATTTCATTAGGCAATTGGGTGGAGCGGCCATCAGGTCCCCGGACTTCCTTCCGGGCTTCCAGGAGGACCCTCTGCCGTTCCTCCGAAGTCAGCAGGGCCTGCAGCAGCTGTTGGCAGTCGTCCCATGTAGGCTGATGGGTAATCAAAATAGATTCAATCAGAGCAGTCAACCTAGAGGGGTCCTCAGAAAAAGGAGGGTTATTATTTTTCCAGTTGTAGAGGTCTGAGGAGGAGAATGGCCAGTACTGCAGTTGGCCGTTCATTCCCGTGCGAAGAGGGAATGCCTGTGAGGAGGTTGTATCCGCTGCATGCAGCTGGTCCCTCCGTCCCCTCAGGCGTGCGGCCATCGGAGAAGGACCAGCAGAGGCCGGCGCTGCTTGTTCTTCTTTTCTTTCAGTTGAGTCAGCCTCATTCGGAGTCCGTGGAGCTGGCTCCTGACATGGGGGAGGGCCCTCCGTGAGGAGGTCCACCAGTCATCTGGGGGCAAGACTTTTGGAGGAGGGGGCTTGGGCACCGGGGATTTGGTGAGGGTTGGGTACAGGGAGGAGTGGGGCGGAGGTCCCGTTGGGGTGGGAAGGAGTGGAGGGGGTAAAGTAGGTGCAGAGGGGGTTTCGGGGTGACGAAAGGCTTGACCCAGGGCGGTGGGTCATAAGCCATCGCCTCCCAGATCACGATATACGCGACCTGGTCTGGATGCCCGTGAGGGCCAGGATCCATCACTTTAGCCTTTACCTGTAAGATAACATTGATGTCAAAAGTACCATCCCTTGGCCAGCCCACATTGAACGTGGGCCATTCCGAGGAACAGAAAGTTACCCAGCATCTCTTCCGAACGTCCACTGACTGGTAATTTGCAATGTCTTGGACGTCTCGCCAGTGCTGTAAAGTCAGACTTAGAGGGGTGGTTACAGATTGGCCCATTCTCTCAACCGCGGTGACAGTAACAATTAGACAGACAAACAAAATACAACTTAGACAGACACAGAAACTCGCAGCGCGGCTTTGGCATAAAACCGAAAGCAAGAATTCAAACGGAGACTTTGAGGACCCGGGCTCCTCGTCTCCCAAAAGAGTCACGAATCCCTCAGACAGTGGGGCAGCCCCCAACAGTCCCAGTTCCACGCGACTCACAAACTGAAAATGGGCCACGAATCGGGCCCCCAAACGCCACTGGGACGTCTCCCAGGGCTGCGGTGGGGAGTACAAGCTCGTCAGCTCCTCCCCGGGTCCGCCAAATACAAATCTGATTAGCTAACCAGTACAAACGCAGGCGCAAACATAAAAGACAGAAGACAGACAGAAAACAATTGTGCTGGCCAGCTTACCTCCCGGTGGTGAGTCGGTGGTCCCTGGGCAGGGGTCTCCAAATCTCGGTGGAACCTCCAAATGAAAGACCCCAGTGGTGGGCAGTCTTTCAGGCTGAGGAGACCCTCCCAAGGAACAGCGAGTCACTCTTCGGATGCAAATAGCAAGAGGCTTTATTCAGTACACAGGTACCTGGGGCGACTTAGTCTCTCGGGAGACAAAGCGCGCCTGCAGACTGGGGGAAGGTCTTTTTATAGGAAAGAGGGCAGCAGAAGCAGATTACAGAAGCAAATGCATCGTTAGTGGTCAGTTGGAATGGGGCAAGGGGCACAGGTGGTTTTTCCTCTCCCAGCACAGATGTATGGGAACAGATATCCTGTTAATTGATGTCCTGCCCGAATCTATGGATATAAATATCCTGTTTTGCAGCCAGGGACCCTGACCTTACTCTGCACTTACAGTCGTTCATCAAAAGCTTTGTGAAATGACGTTACAGCAGCCAAGCTGGGATCTTTCATAGGGGGAGTTGTCTCTTCTGTGAATTACTGATATTCTAAGTTGGGCACATGTGCTGACTATAGGCATCCTGTTTCCCTAAGCAAACGGGAGGTTCTCATTAGAGCAGGCCAGCTGCGGGTTCCTTATCGCTTGGGGCCAGATGGCTGACCGGCTGACCGCAGATATCTTGCCTGGCTTCTCCGCCCTTGTTCTCAAGTCGAACTTCCCTGCTCTAATGTTACTTGCGTTGCTCCAAAGTTTAAGCCTGGCATTGCTGCTGCTTAGCTGTTTGTCTATACTGTGGGGGTCTTTCACTAGAAATTAAATAAAATATTTAATATAAAAAATGAATCCTCATGGACAATTGGAGTTTAGGAATAAAAATGAATTTTGTCATCCATTACTTAATCAAGATAATCCCCTATAATAAAAAAGAAATCTATGCTATCAACACATGCATATTATTGTATTTCTGGTAAGACAGGTCAGCAAGCTAAGACTAGAATAAAACTTCAATCTAGCAAAAACACCATCCTTGAAAAAAAATCATTTTCCTCTGTACTGGTTAGGTTTTTGTCAACTCAAAACTAAGTAGAGTCAGTTGGGAAGAGAAAACATATATTGAAAAATTGCTCCCATCATATGGGTCTGTGAGCATGTCTGTAGGGCATTCTCCTGGTTAATCATCAATGCATGAGGGCCCAGCCCACTGTTGGTACTACCTCTGGGCACATGGTCCTGGGATGCACAAAAAAGCAGCAAACTAAGAAACCATGAAGAGCAAGCCAGTAGGCAGCACTTCCCCATGGTCTCTGTCCCAGGTTCCTGCCTTGGCTTCCATCCCTGACTCCTCTTCATGGTGGACAATAAGCTATAACCTGAAATGAGCCCTTTCCTCCGCAAGCTGCTTTTGGTCATGGTGTTTTGTCACAACTTCTTAATAGACTATTCTTGTTGCTTTTTTTTAAATTTGTACTATAAGTTTTAGCCACTGAAAATCAGGTAAGAAAGGGAAATTAAATCCTTTCAGAGTAAGAAGAGTAAAGTGAACCTGACTAACCAAAGATAACATGACTGTTTCTGTAAAAAAAAAAAAAAATCCAAAGGAACCCATGAAAATGTATTTAGAAGTAGTAAGTTCTCTATAATGTAGTTTTAGTTAGGAATGTACATCTAAAATGGTACCTCCTTCAACAGCACAAAAATACTAAGACATGTAAAATCAATAAATGTTGCTGAAATTAAAGTTCATTGGTCAGAAGATTCAAATGTCTATTCATTCAACAGAATCCAATAAAACTCAATGAATTTTTTTGGGGTAGAAGTTAACAAAGCATTACTATATGGAGCATGGAAACGCAATATACCTAGCACAAAAACTTGGAAAAGAAAAGCAAATTTAAATGAATAACACCTTGTAACTTCAAGATTTATTAAAACTACATTCATGACGGTAATGGGGGTGTTGAAATAAAGATAGCAAATTAACCAGTGAAACAAAATAGCAAATTCAGATATATGCACATGTATGAGTGTAGTCAATTGCTTTCTGATAAAAATACAATAAAGCAAGGTTAATGTTTTCAACAAATGATCCTAAAATTATTATGCAGCTTTGCCAATAATAAACAAAAACCTTGACCCATATCTAAAATAGAAAAGAGGAGAAAATCTTTCTGGGACTGGGATAGGAAAAGATTCTAAATATGGCACAAAATATGTGATCCATAATAGAAAAAACGGTAAAGGAACTTCATCAAAATGATTTTTTTTCTCTTCAAATGATGTCTTCAAAGAACTAGAAAGTAAAGCATAGACGGGGAGGACATTTTTACAGTCGCATACCCAGCACATATGAATGACTGTTAAAACCAAGCACATGTGAATAAACAGCTTTTCCAGCCGAACTCTAAGTAAATGGGGAAGATAGACACAGAAACAATGTCCAGCATTGTTAGAGAAATTCACATTCAAGCCATAATGATGTGTCAGTGCATACCTACAGCATTCCTATTTACAATGACTAAAATTAAAATAGTGATCAGCTTTAAGAACTGTTGGAGAAAATATGGCTGAAATGAAACCCTCATTCACTACCATGAACAAGGTCAACTGGCACAGTTAAAAGAGCTAGACAATTTCATAAAAAGTTAACACATATGTGTTTACCATGTGATCTAGCCAATCTATGCACAGTAATTATTTTGAATGAATGAAGTTGCACAGAAAGGGGCACATACTGTCTGATTCCATTTGCATGTATTCTAGAATATGCAAATGAATCTATAGTCAGAAACCTTTTCAGTGATTGCTAAGGGAAAGGGATGAAGAAGCATAGAAAAGGTCACAAAGAGGTGAAAGTAAACTTTGAGCAGTGACGAAGTTTGGACAAGGTATTAAAACATATGCCAAAATTTGATAAAAACTGTGCATTTCAAATACTTCTGTTATATTTATTCAAATTTTACTTTACTAAAGCATCTGCCCTAAATAGTATAAAATGCAGAATAAAAGTGTAGGTATCTTAAAACTTCTTATTTGTATAAAACTTCGGGGGGGGGAGAAATATGAAGATGATTCTTTATCATCTGCTGGATTCCTTCACTATTGTGTATATATAAAGAGAAATATTATACATATTGTATCTGTACTCATAGTGAGAGGGATTATGTCTACTCATTAGATGGAGGAACAGAGAGGGGAGAGAGAGAGAGAGAGAGAGAGAGAGAGAGAGAGAGAGAGAGAGAGAGAGAGAGAGAGAGAGAGAAAACCAGCAAAATGTGCCAGATCTGTGAACTGTATCTCTCTAAAATGTCAAGTCTAATCACGTTTCAGCACATTTTGGACATGAATGGGTTAATGTTCAAGTGTGCTGATGTGAACGTGTGTGCAAGTGTTTTTTACATGTGTGCACTTGTGTGTGGAAGTCAGAAGTCAAACTCAGATGTCATTCCTCAGGAACCTACATCTGTTTTTGAGACAGCATCTCTCACTGGCCTGCAGCTCAGGCCAGTCTGGGGTGACTGGCCAGCAAGTCCCAAGGATTTCCCTGTCTCCACTTAACCAGAACTGGGATTGGACATGCAAAATACGGAAGGAACTATAAGCTTATATGCTTATGTTTTAGACATGTGCAATACAGTATTTATGTTAAAAATTGTAAGACAAATACACTTTCATTACCACAAAGGAAATGCTATATCAGCATTCATTTCCCATTTCCTCTTTGTCTCAATATCCCTGGCCCCCACCAAATCCCGAATGTATGGTGCTTGAGAGATGGCTCCATGGTTAAGATCATACACTGCTCTTTCAGAGGACCTGTCCAGTTTGAGTCTCAGTACTGCCATGAGACAGCTAAAAGAACCAGTAATTCGAGCTTCAGGTGATCTGATATTTCTGGTGTTTGTAGGCATCTACACTCACGTGTGTGTACGTGCATGCACATACAAATTTAGAGTAATAAAAATAAACACTAATGTGTTTTTTGTTTCTTTGTCTCTTTATATTTCAAATACAAGTAGACCTATTCAATCTTAGAACGCTGGCATTTGACTTCTGTCACGTAACAATGTATTTTAGTGCTATCAACACTGCAGCATGTGTTACTATTTCTTTCCTTTCTTTGGATGAATAATCTTTCATTACAAGGATACAACATATTTTGTTTATCTATTTATTCACTGATATTTTAAGCACTATTTTTATTTTATGTACATGAGAGTTTTGTCTATATTTATGTATGTGCACTGTGTACACGCCTGGTGACCACAGAGATCAGAAGGGGGTGCCAGATCCCCTGGAACTGGAGCTACAGACAGTTATCAGCTGATATATGGGTGCTGGGTCCCAAACCCTGGTCCTCTGCTTACTGCTACCATCATGCTAAATATGTGATGGAGAGGAAGGCCAGATAATTTGTTTTTCTCCTTTGCTTTCTGGACCAAGGAAAACCAGGGATGGTTCTTCTGTAAAGACATCCATGCATCACCTAGAGATGAAAAAAGTATGAGCTAGATTCATTTACTAGGAGGTTGGTACTTAATGTACTCTCTTAGGAAATGACAGAAAGCAAAGAATTACACAGGAAAAGAAGTTCTAGAAAATGTAGCTTTGGGCTAGCGATGTTAATATATGATGCTATCATATAGACCCTAGCTTAATAAATCCCAACAGGGATGGTAACGAGACACTCAGAAGTTGATTTATCACTTGAACATTGTGTCAAGTTGGGAGCATAGGCCCCAGTCCCTCGTATCTATCCTAGCTCCCAGGCCTCATCTGGACTCCAAATCCCAGCAGGCCAGGTCCTGACCCCTCCCTGGGGATGGGGTCAGAGAGGGGTCAGGACCACTCCCCAGGGTATTTAAATGAGCCCCCCAAAGAGGAACATGTGGTCCCTTTTCCTTCCTCCCGGTGGTCACGTTCCCGGTTCCAAGAGTACAGACCTCCCAATAAACCTGGATATTTCTTAATTTGGCTTGATTGGGAGTTTTGTGTCAGCAGGGAGCTCACGTTAGGAAATATTTCTAAAATTTTGGAGGTCCCACCAAGCTAGGGCGGGACTTTCCACGCGGCTGGCTGCGTGTTGAAAGCTCCCCTAGTCTACAATACGAGCTCACCACACCATGCTGAAATTGGCTTTTGGGCTAAAGCAGTTGCGTCTTGGTGAGTCCCTTTTCTTGTCTATGCTATAGTGTTTTGGGGGGACCCACTCGTACTTATTTTTGTTGTTTTTCGGATTCCTGTTGAAGTAATGAGCTCAAGCCAGGGGTCCAATTCCCAGCGGCAGTCAAGGGACCAGGCTTGGCTGAGGCAGAGATCTGTTTGTCTTAGGATGCCAGACATTCAATCTCTGCAGCCCCATTTGGACCTAAAAGCCATTTTGGCAGACATGCTAAAGTGGGCTTAGGCCACGTGGTTGGGCATAGACTCTAAAATGGGCACTTACAGTTCAAAGCCAGGTCCGCTGTTGCCCCTGTCATGCCTCATACAAAAATCTTTTTAAATTGAGCCTGTCTGATACAAATGAACAGAGCTTACATATATATATGTCCATAGTTTTTGGTCTCTGTGCTCTCACCTCCCCCCCCCCCCCCCCCCTTAGGAGCCAGTGTCTCACAGCACCACCGCCGGAGCCACTGGCCTCTCCCCGACTCCCTCAAGCCCACACTTCCCAACCCCCTCTGGTGGAGCAACATTCTTTCCCCTCCCTTTCCCAACTGGGAGGTTCAAGGTCAACTTTCACCTTACCCACTTTCCCCTCCCCCTTCTACCTCGTCACTCCACTCCTGGACCCCTTCTGCACACTGGGCTAGCCCCTCACATGCTCCCTTTTCTCTTCCAAATTTCTCTCAGATAGAAAAGCAGCTAGGTTCTTTTTCTACTAATCCTTCTGCTTACCCATTTTTTTCCCCTCAGTTAGTACCAAATGTTAGGAAAGAGTTAAAAAAGGTTGAGGATGGTCCCCAAACTCCTATACAAAAATAGGTGAAAATGGCCTTTAAAGTTTTTAATTCCCCTAAAGAAATCAGCTGAGTCTTCCCAACAGACAAAGCTACAACAATCTACAGGCCCAGGCCTTAGCAGCTGACCTAAGGTCACAGGAATGGGGACAAGGGAAGCCAACCACAGGCTCTATCCTGGTAAACCTCAGCAGGCAAACTGTTTCAAGTGTGGCCTAAAAGGTCACATGGCATGATATTGCACTACACCTGCTCCGAGGTTGTGCCCTATCTGCCAGCACCCTGGACACTGGAAATCACAGTGCCCCCATGCGGGCTTGTCCTCTGTGCCAAGCCACGGAGGTCCGGCCTCATCACTATCAGCAAGTGAAACTGTGCCAGCTTTCAAACATCACAGCCTTGCAGAGGATTGATGCTGCCCAGACTTGGTTTATTCCATAACCCTACCCAAACCTAAGGTGAAGCTGCAGGTAGCAGGTAAGTCCATTACTTTTATTCTCACTTGGACATTAAGTTTCCCTCACCAATTTCAGCTATGGAAGTAGACGGGACCCGTTCCTCCCCACTTAAAATTTTGCCACTGCCCTTCATTCTTGCAGGACAATTTTTCTCTCATCCTTTCTTAGTGATACCTGCTTGCCCAGCACCTTCACTGGGTGGAGATATCTTTAGCCGCTTCCCCAAAGCTTTGTTCCACTTCTTGGAGCCCTTTTTGACTCCACCCATCCCCAAGATTCTATTTTACAGGTTCACTCCTCCTGCTAGATGTGTGCCCAGGCCAACCCACAAGGGACTCTCCACATACGTCAGTCTCTACACCAGCTTCATGGTCACCAACTGGGCAAAGACTGGCAGGTTAATTTCACCCATATGCCTACTCATAAAAAACTTTGTTATCTCTTAACACTTGTGGACACTTTTACAGGATGGATAGAAGTGTTTCCAGTCTCCAGTGAAACAGCAGATGTGGTGGCTCAGGGTCATGGAGCTCGCGTCAGAAGCTCTCAACACCTCCTGGACAATGGACTCATCAAACAACAACTAACCAAACTTCACTGAACTCAGGTTATCTTGGCCCTCACCTCAGGGCCACCCCACGGGCCTGAGCTCTTTCGAGTTGCTTTATGACAGGCCCTTTCTCCTTAACCATCACCTCCCAGTTCAAACTCCTCCACTGGTGGGGTACCTACCCTACCTCTCCTTTTAAGGTCCCTTCTCTGTTCACATGTTGACAGTTGTCTTCTTGCCACCACACCAGTGGACCCTAAAGCCCCTAAACCTGTCCCCCTCTCGCCCAAGGAACACCTGCCTGCCTTCCCCAGGATGACAGTTCATGGGATGCCTTTTCAGCCACACTTCTCACTGAATATGGACACCTAGCTTTCCCCGTCCCCACGCCGTCCTGTACCCGCGGGAAGTATCCAGATTTGAGTCTATGCCCTTTTTTCCGAAAGAGAGCCTAAATGTTTGTCGTAATTACCACTCTAATTTTCTGTCACCTCTATATCCAAACAGTCTGGAATGTCAAGTTGGGAGCGTAGGCCCCAGCCCCTCGCATCTATCCCAGTCCCCAGTCCTGGTCTGGACTTCAAATCCCAGCAGGCCAGGTCCTGACCTCTCCCTGGGGGTGGGGTCAGGACCACTACCCAGGGTATTTAAATGAACCCCCAAAAGAGGAACATGTGGTCCCTTTTCCTTCCTCCCTGTGGTCACATTCATGAGGCTTCCTGGTTCCCCCTCAGGGCCACCTGAGAGCTCAGAACTCCCATTAAACCTGGCTATTTTTAATTTGGCTTGTTTTGATTTGGCTTGATTGGGAATTTTGCGTCAGCAGGGAGCTCATGTTAGGAAATATTTCTAACACATTGACAACACAAATTAAGTCTAGAAAAAATCAAAATGAAAGTAATTTCTCTAGCAATGTCTGGTTATGGATAATCATCAATTTTTCACTGAGAAAAGCAGGAAGTAGAGTGGTATAGAAATCAAAGAGTGCTGTATACAACATAAAATGTGCTGGTTAAGCTGGGCGGTGGTGGCACACATCTATGAGTTCGAGGCCAGGACAGCCAGAGAAACCTTGTCTCAACAATCTAAAGAAAGAAAGAAAGAAAGGAAGAAAGAAAGGAAGGAAGGAAGGAAGAAGATAGAAAAAATATTCAACTTAAGAGAACAGGTTTCTGTTGTAGGGAGCTGCGGGTTGCATTCCGCCACCCAGCTCCCGCCACTGGCTAGCTTTACCCGAAATAACAACATACAAACTGTATTCATTTAAACACTGCTTGGCCCACTAGCTCTAGCCTCTTACGGGCTAATTCTCATATTTTACCTAACCCATTTTTAGTAATCTGTGTAGCACCAGTCTTACCGGGAAAGATTCAGCATGTCTGAACTGGCGGCTTGCTTCATGGCGACTGGCCGGGAGAGGGAAGCATGGCCTCTGAGCTCACTTCCTCTTCCTCCCAGCATTCTGTTTTGTTTACTCCTCCCACCTATGTTTTAATCTATGAGGGCCAAGCAGTTTCTTTATTACTTAACTAATGACCTTCCTCCATCAGGTTTCTTAAAATTAGAAACCAAACCATATATTGTGTGTTCTCACACAAGTTACTTATCTCTCTGTGAGTCATGGGGATAGCAAAACTTTCCCCTTTGGATTTATGGAAATGTTAAATGAGTTACTAAAGAGAACTATGTGCTGCTGCTGCATAGTCTCATGATTTCAATTGCAAATAAAACACACAGTTTGAGAGTCAGTTACTCCCTGATTGGGTTTCATTAGAGTCTGGGAGAACTGCTTCTTCCATTTTCTACAGCAACTAGATAATTGGGATACAGACCATTGCCTAATATCTGTAGGCAAAGATTTTGATGTTCAGAATGGGCAAAGCCAAGACCACAGTATCATTGATAAATGCTTCCCTTTGAAGAAAGGGTTTAGTATCACATTCACCTTGTGAGTACTAATTATCACTTATATTACTGTTAATACATTCTACTGTATTAAAAAGAATAAAACATTCAGCATTTCCCACAGACATCCCTGAGGGTTCTAGGTAAGAGAGGAAATGTTTATCTATCCAGCAACATTCTCCTGACAGTGAGGTCTGGGGTAAGGGGACTGGAGAAGGGCCTAAAGATCAAATGGTGTGTGTGGCAGGAGAGAGTGTAAAAGCTGTGAGTTGTACAAGGAGTGGGAAGGGGCACAGAGTTTCATTTCCCCTTAGGTGGGAAGCCATTTTGTAATGTTTCTTTTTAATAAAACCACCAAATCTCCTTATCACCTAAACAAGAGGGCCAAGTTGGAGAAACTTCTCAGTAGCTGAGTGTTTAGTTGCTCTTTCAAAGAAACCAAGCTCAATTTACAGCACCCACATGAAGCAACTTACAACTGCCTATAACACCTGTTCTTGCAAGCACATTGGTGCAAGTGAACTCATGCAGACATACACATACCCATACAGAAAAATAATAAATCTTAAAAAAAATAAGAGTTCCAAGGTGTCTGGGTAGTCATGGTAACAATGACATTAAAAGTCGAGATTCTGTCAGTGCTCTTGATATGAAGATTTGTGGTCAATTTCCCATCTTACAACAGCAAGTTGCAGATCATAGAACACTTCTAGACACAAGTTTCAGCCAATCACAGAATATTTGGCCTGTCTTTAGCAACTGATGTCCTATTATCAGTCTGTGTCAAGTTGATGAGGCATGTTCTCAGGGATGGTAGCCCAGATAGAGCCATGCCTGTAGTCAGTTTGTGGTAGCTATGTCCTGAAAGGTGGATGTCCTTCAAGGCCTGGGCCCTGCTGCTGGGTCCTTAGGCAGGGATGCGCTTCCAGTGGAGCACAGTTCAGCCAGCTATGCAACAGTCTTCACGCTGCCACCCACTCTGTATGCAAATATATCACTGACACAGGATTCCTAAGCTAGATAAAAGATGTGTTCACATCTATGAATAATCAGAGAAAACCCAAAACAGCTTAGTGAGGAATAAAAGCCAATTAAGTCTTCTACAGTCTTCCATGGAACTGGGAATATATGGTTCAAAGGTAAAGCATGCATCTAGCATTTGCTAGACCTTAGATTCAGTACCACTATGGAAATAAAATAAGACTTGCCCTGTGGGTATAAAGAAGGCTTCTTCCTCCATGTAGGGTAGATAAAATCAAAGTATTCAAGCAAGTGTGGTATGTTTCATGAGACTCAGTACTAGATCTGGGGTGAATTTTCACTAGAAGTGTGGGGTGTGTGTGTGTGTGTGTGTGTATGTGTGTGTGTGATATGAATTTGTGTGTAATCAAATATCAGGATCAAAATTTATAATTGGTATTTTTTAATTAAAAACATTGCTTGGTCCATTAGCTCTAGTTTCTTATTGGCTAACTCTTAGATATTAATTTAACCCATTTCCATTAATCTGTGTACCGCCACATGGCAGTGGCTTAATTGGTATAATTATTACAATCAACTTGGCTGAATGTATTTTCTTTCTTTAATGTACTCAGTGCTTTTCAGGGGGTTATTACTACAGAGCCACAATTAGATGAGAGAAACTGGTTAAGCAAGGGCCATTCTCTCTTTTGTTGACATAGATATGTCTAGGTCTTTCCCATTTCCTTCATCAAACACAAGAGAGATTTCATGATATTGTTAATCCCAAAGATAGGAGGAGAAAGATCACTGACCCAAGTCATCATGGCCAAATTAATTAAAACAAGCAATTAATTAAAGCATGTTTTTTAAAATACCTATCTATCTATCTATCTATCTATCTATCTATCTATCTATCTATCTATCTATTTACTTTTTATGTGTACAACATTCCTCCCATGTGTGCCCGCAAGCCAGAAGGGGGCGCCAGGTCTTATTATAGATGGCTGTGAGCCACCATGTGGTTGCTGGGAATTGAACTCAGGACCTCTGAAAGAGCAGTCAGTGCTCTTAACCACTGAGCCACCTCTCCAGCCCTTAAAGCATGTTTTTAATTCGTGTACACGGACTGCCTCTCCCTAAGGCAGGCTTTGAGACGTCAGCATTGGTTGTAGTAGGAGGTTTCCAAATGGGGGATTTGGCAGACAACATAGGTGAGGTTACAGGAGCAGAACAAGTCAACCCTAACTCCTGAAACCAAGATGTGCTTGCAAAGTGGGCCTAACAAGGCAGTCACAGGCGGTCGTTTAGCTCTTTGAAACAAAGGAAGGGTTGCAAGATGGCTATAAACAACCGTTTGAAACAAAGATACGATTGCCATTCTGGAACAAGCAGTACAGAACCATTTGTAGTGAAGGTTACAGATGGGGCATAGGTCAGTCCTTGGGAAACAGAGGTTTAATCATAAACAAGAATGAATCTATTAAGTTTATTTCCAGGTTAATGGGAATCCACCACCATTGATGTAATAAGCCAATCAAACTGAATTAATAGATCCAGGAAATTATTCTCAGCACAGCATTCCTTGGTGGCCTCAGGGGAAGTTAAGGAGCCCACAAGGTAGGGACTTTTAATACCTTCAGGGGTGGGGCTGCAGATGGTGGGCATTCTCAGGGGCAGAGTCCAGACTGAGGCAGCTCTAGTGAAGGGGCTTGGGGTAGAGCCCCCACTCAAACATTCCAGACTCTGGATATGTGGATGCCAGGGACTGGAGTGATGTTTCCATCCAAACAGAACTTACTTTTCTTTACTATCAGATGGTGTTCAAGTCTAAGATGGAGGAGGCTGGCTCTTCAATATATTCCAAATTAGAAGGCTGCATCTATCTATTTTCACATCTGGATTCTTTCTAAGGTCTATGGGGCATGTGTGTATGTGCTGGGGGGTGAGCACTTTGATAGATGATAATCAGGGATTCCATCACTCACTAGTTGTTTGAAAGGAGTCCACTTGTTTCTAGTATGCCCCATAGGAAAAACAGTTTCTCTTCCTCATTCTTTCTCTAAATTTTTACTTAAAATCAGATCAATGAATTTTTTTTTTAACAAGGTCTTTACATGTCACCCAGATGCTTGTTTTGCACTAACAATCCTTCTTTCTCAGCCTCCACAGTGCTGGAATAACAGGTGTATGTCACACAGAAAGATCAGTAAGCCGAAGGCTTCAGTTTAATAACAATCATAGAGGTCTGGCAACGCAGCTCAGGGGTGGAGTCTATGCACAGGCAGTGTTTTTATCTCTGACACTAAATAAATACACGGATTCCTTATTTTTTAGTTAGGGTCACTGCCTCATTTCAAGACAAAAGACTACATTTTCTGGCTTCCCTTGTAGAAATGTAACCACATTCTTGCCAATGAGAAATGACAAAAGTCATCTCTTCGATTCTGGGGAAAGCTGATAAAGGAACCCTGTCAACTGGGGGTGGAGCATGCTTTCTGTCCATTCTCTTTTCAACCTGGAATACTGGTACAAAATCTCTTTCAAACCGATGGGGATGTTGTCTGCTAAAGCCAAGGGAAGCCACAGGATGTTCTTATCAGAGAATAGATCATTTCTACTATTCTCGTTCCTCCTTGATAGAGCCTAGTCAATTTCCAGGACTGTCTCTCCTCATGTTCGCACTCCTTGTTTTTCACAACATTTTCCCCAACTTGTTTTTCACAATATTCCCATACAAGCTGAAGAACTGTCTTTATGATGTTCAGTAGAGAGTGAAGGATAAGGTAAAGCATACTGAAAGTATTTTCTTGGGGTGTCACTGAGATGCTCATCCTATCAACCACATCCAGTTTATTGTATGCACTAAGACATACAGTCCACGCTCTGTACTAGGGGTATTTTCACATGCTATAGTAGTAATGAGTGGGGTATTCTTCACTGTGGGAGGTAAAGAGGGTGGAAACACATCTGTTTGGCTATTCACTGACTACCCTGGAGTAAACCAGCTAGAAAACAAACAATCCACCCTGCCAGGTAAAAGATTCCACTTGAGTACTAGGAAATAATCAAGGCTCACATTAGGAGGCTTCAGACCCCACAATCTCCAAAGTTTCCAGTCTATCTCATCAAGCTCCCAGGGTGGCCGGCCCGGACAGCTGCTTACACAGCTGTTGTTAGTGAGGCCTCTAGGTGCAGCGGTTGAATGGCTCTGCTAACCCATGTGTCCTCCAGGAACTGTGGAGTCACTGGGGGACTCCAAAGAATCTGAGTCTATTCGCCCCCACCCATCACATTCTCTTTGCGAACGCTGCATTGATGATTATATCCTAGATCCTAATAAATGCTGTAGTCCTTAGGTTCCTTTCTCTCTCTCTCTCTCTCTCTCTCTCTCTCTCTCTCTCTCTCTCTCTCTCTCTCTCTCTCTCTCTCTCATTGCTGGCAAAACATATGCTTTGGATGGCCATCCATGGGTGTGCTGCCCTCTTCTCTGTAGAGTCTGTAAGTGATGTGCCCTGCACCCTGTCATGTTCTGTGCCTCACCAGGCTACAAACCCAACCCCAACATTTTCTATGTCTGTTAGGAATTTTCCTAACGTGAGCTATCTGCTGACGCAAAAATCCCAATCAAGCCAAATCACAACAAGCCAAATTAAAAAATATCTAGGTTTAATGGGATTCCTGCACTCTCGGGTGGATTTTGGCGGGCTGTCTTGACCTTTCTCCAGGGAGGGGTACCTTTCTCCAGGGAGGGGGTTAAGGTTTGGTGGGCACAGGGACGGGGCCTCCATGGGCAGAGACCAGGACTTACACTGTCTGTTATCATTTTGCTGACCTTTCCTGTCACCTGGGTACCCTGTCCCTTTAAGAGACAAGCTCCACCTACCCAATCCCCCCTCCCAGAGGCTAGCTAATCTCACTTCTTTTCTCTATCCACCACCCCCTCTGTCCCTCTGAAGAGGCAACTACTGCCTCCCTCTTCCCCATTCTCTCCCCACTTATCTCCATAATCCCCTTACCCATTAAATAATTTTATACAGAATAAAGCAATGAATATCTGTCTGTCTCCCACCCGCCAGGGGATGTTCCAGGGTCACTCCACCATAAAATCTTTCATTGGTGTTGTGAACTCAGCAGGCTAACCCTTGCAGCTGAGGACTGCTAGGGATCCTGAAAACTGCAACCCCTCAATAAGGTCACCTTTACAAGTTAACCATCACTGGAATTCTACACCTAACATCAAACGGCAGGTTCCTTCCACACATCTGGCCATGCCTCCATGAGTGTTCAATTGCTCAGCAGTGGTTTCC
This sequence comes from Microtus oregoni, assembly GCF_018167655.1. NCBI lineage: Eukaryota > Metazoa > Chordata > Mammalia > Rodentia > Cricetidae > Microtus > Microtus oregoni. Next base: position 1,715,105 of record NW_024544601.1, read on the forward strand.
CACGGAAAAATGGCTCAGTACTGGTTAACCGCTTGCCCATGGGGCTTAAAGCCCCTTGCTTGGGCCCCCAAGTCCACGTGACGACATAGGTGTTCGGTTTGTGCCCACTCACCTATCATCAGCTTACATTTTGCCAGTAGTTATTAGTTGAAATTGCAGCCTACTTTTTCCAATGTTTGTCTATCTGCCTTTCGTTTCAGTATGTAATCACTCTGTGCCGCTGCTGCCAGTGCAGCGCCTTCTCCCTCGTGGGGGAGGAATCTGTCACTCTTCCTTTCATGGAGCACTGTTTCTGCCACTGCTGCAGTGTGGGTGAAACTCCTGAACCTGGACCTTCTAGCAGCCCACTTTCCAACTTTCTGTCCATCAGCTGAGACAATTGGTAAGATCACCGCAGGCTCTTCCCACCAGCAAGGTTCTCTCGGGCTCTGCTCTAGTACTGCACACACTGAACAGTGCATTCGTTTTTTCGGGTCCAGGGCCCCTCGGATCTATGGATCCTTTTTGGGATATGATCCCCCTCTTGGCCTTGTGCATCTCAGACGACGGCTCTTTCTCAGCCCCCATTATCTTGTGGACGAATAGATAAAGGCCTGAGCCAGTTGTCTATTTTTCTGCCTCACGCATGGGAAACAGGCTGACAAAACCATATACATCTCTAACTTCTACCAGTGGACCGTTAAATGTAAAGAGTTAAGTCACGTGGGCAACCACCCGCCATTTTGTTTGAGCTTAAGAAAGGGAGCAGTCACAGACTTGTGAAGTTCTGCCCCAGCCAGAGTGCCTGCAGCAGGTTCTCCACATGAGGTCTCGCCCCTAGCCAAACAGGGCAGGCAGCCTACTGGCAGGCAACCGCACTCCAGTGGTGGCTTGGCTGCCCCTAGCTATATGACCTGTGATGGAGGAAGGTCATTGGCTAATAAAGGAACTGCCTTGGCCCATTTTATTGGTTAGAGGATAGGTGGGAGGAGTAAACAGAACAGGATACTGGGAGGAAGAGGAAGTGAGCTCAGTCTCAACAGCTCTCCTCTCAGGAGCAGACGCCTGAGAGAGACGCCATGCCCCGCTCCCGGGATGAAGCTCCAACCCAGGATGGACTAGGCTAGAATCTCCCCGGTATGCGCACCTTGGGGTGCTACACACAGATGATTAGAAATGGGCTAAATTAAATTAATATGTGAGAATTAGCCTAGAAGAGAATGGGCCAAGCAGTGTTTAAATGAATATAGTTTGTGTGTTGTTATTTCGGGCATAAGCTAGGCGTGCGGGTGGCTGGGGTGCTGGGGACGCAGCCCCGACGCCCCCTATTACTACAGACCTGTCACCAGCTACCTTTAAGCCATCAGCTATGTTTTTAAAAACTTACTTTTATGCTGGGGCGCTCATTACCCACAGAGACCTACCTGCAGTGTATCTCCTCTCCTGCCTTCCAAATCAAAAAGCCAGCTTTCTCTTGTTCACTTTTCATTTAACTTTAACCTCCTCCTCTGCTCTGCCAACACCTTGCCAGGTCCAAGAGACACTGGACAGTTCCACACCCCAAATCCTGGACCAGAGTGAAGCAATCAGCTACCCCAGGATGTGACCAGTACCCAGCTTTCTCAGGTCCCCCAAGACTTCGATGCCCACAAATAAGCAGGAAGAATTCCCCTCCTTTTTATTATAAGAGAAAGATGTAAATGTTATCATTTTGCTGACCTTCCCTGTCACCTGGGTACCCTGTCCCTTTAAGAGACAAGCTCCGCCCATCCCAATCTCCTCCCCCCTCCTGCCGAGGCAAATTGATCTCAATCCCCCTCCTTTACCTCTTTCCTCCATAATCCCCTTACCCATTAAATAAACTCTACACCTATGCTCTCTCTGCATGGCACATCTGTCTGTCTCTCACCTGCCAGGGTCTCCCACCCGCCAGGGGTCCTGCGAGGGTTATACTGCTATGAATAACATATGAATGATAATAATAATGATAATGTCTACTAGTATACACACATGTGTTCATGTGTTCATGGTCAAACAGGAAGTATCCAGTAAAAGGCACACTGTACACAACCATGGCCATCTTCGTTTGAGGGTGGGACTAAGTCTATAGCCATTCTCCAGAGAAATCTCAGAATCAAATTTGAGGAAACCACCACTATTGTTGTGCCACAATTATGCCTTGGAAATTAAGTAGTTTTTGTTTTGTCATTTAAAATGAAGCTTATATCATAAAAGTTTATATAAAGAATATAATTTTGCATTACTTTATTCAGCTTATTGTGAAAGCACACGGATTCAATTCTTATTGGCACATAGAATAAGAATATTTAATTATGACAAATTTCTTGTCTTCCTAAACTCACAAATTAGCCTAAATTTTCTAATTTTCCATGCAGAATGTTGGGCACATTTCCAGTGGAATGTGGAGAAAAGTACACATGCTACTTCCAGGCCTGTAGGTTAAAACAACTGAAAATGCCCAAATTACTGGATGATCAGAATCCAGGTTCCTGAATGACAAGGCCATGCTCTTATCTTTGGTGAATTATGACATCTCACATTTTAAACTTTATAATGATAAACAACTCAGCTTTGAAAATACTTTGTTACAGCCTCCAAACAATATACATTAATGCAACAATTGTTTCTCATGGACAGAAATGTGGACATTTTAATTACTAGTAGGAGTCAGCTTGTGAGATACAACATTCTGCAAAAGCATGGTGATTCTCTGTTCATGTTGCTGCATCATAAGAAGCTCATGAAAAGTGCATATTCCCCAAATGGCTCCATTTGACCTACTGGATGAGAATCAAAGCAAGGCATACATGTTTGTCCCTCCCTTGAGTTTTATGGCTCTTACCTCATTGCTTTGGATCCATTTGATTAACGTTATTGAACTGGGTTATTTAAGGTGTACTCGTTTTACAGATTTTTAAACCAACATGCAATCCAATGAAACAGTTTAGCTTTAATAGTTTTATGAACTGCACACATTTTAGTTTCATACAGTAACCAGCCAGGTAAGAATGGGGGCCAGTTTCTCCAAAATACTGGCCAGTGCTCTTTGAAGTCACATCCTTAAGCCTGCTTTGATCACGAATTTGTTTCTCATTGCTACAGTTTTGTGTTTGGGATAACGCCACAGAAACAGAAGCATACAATAGGGAAGTTGTGAAGATATGTCTCATATTCCTCTGGATGGGTGGGAGCACATGTCTAGAGTGCATGTCTTTTTATAGTGAAGTATTACCTTCTACAGACCTCCTACCGTTTGCTTTCTAGTCCCCATTGAAGGTTCTTGAGTTCGTTCTGTGTCCAGGGATTGTGAATGAAGCTGCTATAAAATACTTAGATGTTTTCTGTGGTACCCTAACTTGCTTTCCCTGGGACAGGCTACTGGAAATGTCAATATTATAGATGTGCTAGAGGGAACTGAGTTTGGAGGGGGCTGCTTTGCAGCATTCCCACCAGTACTAAGCAGATGCTGAGCATCTTCTCTCTGCCTTCTCTGACCTCTGTCAACCAAGTGTCTCCAGGGGCTGCTAGCTCTCCTCTGGGGAAGGGGAATACTCCTCCTGACTAGGAGCTATTGCCTTAGGAGCACAAGAATGTCTACTATCACTTTAGTGTGAACCGGCTAGAGATAAATCTCACCTTTTATCTTGAAATATCTCTATTCACATTTATGAAACAAATTTTCTGCCTATAGAATTCTAATTTAGCTGTTGTTTCAACACATTTAAATGCCATTACATTTTCCTGATTTTAAAAAATTTCATTTTTTGAGATCATAATTTAATTATAATAGTTCTTCCTTCCCTCTTCCCCCTCTAAACTCTCCCAAAGAACCCTCCCCACTCCCCTTCAAATTCATGGCCCCTCTTTTCATGAATTGTTATTGCATGCATGTATGTATATGAATAGGTATACATATTTCTAAGTATAAACTGCTCAGTCTGTACAGTGTTACTTGTATGTATGTTTTCAGGGCTGACTCTGGCACTAATCAACCGTTTGGTGTGCTCTTCCCTGGGAAAGGTCACCTCTTCTCCCAGCTTTCCTCAGTTGTGTATAGTATTGTGTGTCGAGTTGAGGCCTCCTGACATTTTCCCCCTGTACAGTTCGGCATATTCATTGGTGTCATCCTTGCTCAGTTCCCATTTTGGCAATCACATTGGTGAGTCTTTATGGGTAAACCATCTACCTTTGTTTTCTTTTCTTTGGTCTGGAGGCAGGAAATCACTTTATATAGTCCTGACTGGCCTGGAACTCACTATATTTTATGCATTGAAAAATCTGAAATTACTGCAGGTAAATCATACTTTTTCTAGTTAGCTATTAAATTATAATTTCCTGATTCAAACTTAATTTCAAATTAGTGATTATTATATCTAAGATAAATCTAAGGCCTAATTATTTCAACATGATTTCCCTGTAAACTTATTTTCTTACCAAAGCAATGCACTTCACTTAAAACAGAGAAAAGCAGAAAACCAACCAGAGATCTCAAGTCGACTGACCAAATTTGGTATGTAACTATGGTTTAGCCCTTTCTAAGTTTACACACACACACACACACACACACACAGAGAGAGAGAGAGAGAGAGAGAGAGAGAGAGAGAGAGAGAGAGAGAAGAAAGAGAGAGAGAGAGAGAGAGAGAGAGAGAGGAGGGAGGAGAGGGAGAGAGAAATTGTTATAAAAACTTAAAGACAGCCACCATAAATTGAGTAGCTAAAAACTCCTTCCATATGCTCGTGGTTTCAGGATTTTTGGTGGTGAGGAGTGTGAGCCCTGCTCCACTGGGTCTTGTGCTCAGTCTCCAAAGGCTGCAGTCAATGTGCCAGCCAGTGCTAGGATCAAATCTGAGAGCTATGCTCCTCTCCTAGGCTCAGTGGTTGTGGGCAGAATTCAGTTCCCAGCTGTTGCAGAATGGCAAGCCCTCAGACCCTCGACACTGTCCCATTGCCTCTGGTATAAGGTGTTCTCCATAAATACGGCAGTCTGTGTTTTCTAGGACAACAGGATCTCTGCTGTTTTGAACTGTTCTGACTGCTTCTATGTTTGACCACTCAAGACTCTTTGATGACGTTCACCTGCTTCGGTCAGGGCCATCTGTGATGAACTCCTTTTGAAAGTCTAACTTAATGTCAAGTGACTATGAATTTTCATTACATCTGCAAAATCTTTCTAAGAAACCTGATAACACAAGGGAGGAAGTGACAGCTATATTCAGTGGGAAGGGATTATTCAGGGGATCCGGCACCAACATGAATCTCAGGGGTCACTTTAGAAGTCTACCTACTATAAATAGCATGTCTTAGTACCATTTCTGAGTTTTTCTTCCACTCAGTTCCTACAGTTTGTTTCAGATACTTTTACAATATCATATTGGCACTGCAGCTTCAACAACCAAAGTTTTGAAATTGTATTTGTCTTTTGTAAAATATCTATGAAGTGTAATATCCACTCACAAAACTATTTTTTAAGATTTTATAAGGCATATTCGCTCTGGATTAACACTTTTTTACCCTGTACGTAAAAATACAAAGATGGGGTTCTGTTTCCTTTGCTTAAATGGCACACTGGTCACTGCTGAAGAGTGGCAAGTTTCCTTTACAAGGAAGGATGGGGAAGCGACAGGGAGGATGGGAAAAGGGGTTCATTCGTCGCTGTCAGAGCGGGTCTGTAGCTTTAACATCACTGCGCTGTGTGCTGCTCAGGTCACAAGGCAGCCATTAGTGGCCAGAGACAGCTGAAATGAGCAAGCCTCACTGGGGGTCTCAGGGTAAAAACTGGTCAAATTTTCTAGATGATACACATCTTTGTTAAGGGTTAAAGATATTTGTGCCTTTTGATTAAAAAACTAGATTTATTATTATTATTTTTTTTTTCGAGACAGGGTTTCTCCATAGCTTTTTTGGTTCCTGTCCTGGAACTAGCTCTTCTAGACCAGGCTGGCCTCGAACTCACAGAGATCTGCCTGCCTCTGCCTCCCAAGTGCTGCGATTAAAGGCGTGTGCCACCACCGCCCGGCTAGATTTAATTTTTAAGATTACTTTCTTACAAGTATGTCTGTGTACCATGTGCCTGCCTGGTACCTGCAGGGATCAGAAGAGGGCATCAGATCCCCTGGAACTAAACTTAAAGACAGTTGTGAGCCCCACGTTGGCGGGGGCGGGGGCGGGGGCTGGAAACTAAACTGAAGTCCTGTGTAAGATCCCCAAATGCCCCATCTCTCCAGCCTCCTCCTTTTATTTTCAAAATTAGATTTTTTGACCCTTGTTGATAATTCCAAGTACCTTCTCCATATTAACAGCAGAAACGACCAGTTATAATTTATTGAAACAAGTTCATCACAATTTTGCCTGCTTGAAAATGTTGCAAATATATTCAAAACTGTTCCAGTGTTGTAAGATCGTAAACATTGTCTTAGAAAATTACAAAGAATGGTAACTATGTTAGCAAAACTATGAAATATCTTCATTCCATTTTCAAATACAAAATATATTGTTTTATGCAACACTGAACAGTTAAGGCCAGAACACTTCAAGGAGGGTTGGAGGTACAATATTTTGGAAACTGCTTGTTAAGAATATTAAGATAAATAAATATGAAAACTATTCATACTGTTCAAACCAAGCCAAACATAGATTTTTATCTTTTTAAAACAGTGTTATTAGGAAATTTCCTTCAGAAGTCATAACATTTTTCAAGTATGAAGAACAAATGTGTTCGGTGACCATGGAAACATAAACATACATTTATAGTATTGTACAGGATTTGGACTTTCCCTCCATATTTGGTGTTGCACTATTCCGAAGATTATGACCCATGTGATTCTGGTTGGCATCTTTCTTATCACTTTGTAAGGCTATTTGATCTCCTATTGGCTTTATCTCTGGGAGTGGTTCATTAGTATTCTGCGTCATTTTCTGACCTGTCAATGACATCCGGTTAAAGAAGGAAATCTAGCAAAAACAGACAAACAAAAAAAATTCATTTCAGTAAGTGAAGTATTCAGAAAGCACACAGGGATATAATTATTAACAGGTATGAGCATGAATTAATCACATTTTAAGGTACATACATATACAACAATATGTCCTTAGTATCTATATACAAAATTTCCCCTTTTATCAGAAAGCCACGATGACAAAAATCAGACCTTTCAGGATATACCTTTCAACACTAACAATATCTCCAAAACATACCATCATGGTTCTTCAAGGGTGAAATCACTCAGTGTTAACATTTAATGTAAGAAGACTGGATCATTTGGGGACTTCTGTTATCACTGGTGTCCCTTAACTACAAATCATTTCTGCTGTGATATTCTAGAAAAGGAGGGCATACCTCCATAATCCTGAGACCAGCAGCTCCCAGACACTGTTAGGCTTGCCAAATGAAGGCTGTGTGATGCTTGTAGGGCCGAGTCATCAGTGGGAGGGCCGGAGGGGCTGCTCTGGGATGCCAGCACTGGGACATGCAGAATATAGATGACAGATAAAAATACCAGGGATCCTTGGCAGACACAGAAGGGTGTTTAAGAAAGGCTGATGAGGGGCAATGAGTGAGAGGCAGGCAGATGTGGCAAGCTGTCCTTGAGGACTGAGGTTTGTAGGGCCAACATTGGAAAACTAAGGCAGCTTGGAGGAAAGGCCAATATAATAACAAGGGTATTGCCTATGGGGTCATGTGCAGGAGACAGCCGGGAAGACCGTCTTCTGAGGACAAAGGTGTCATCTGACTTAGGACCTTTGAAGATTTATTCTGGAAGAAATCAGTATCTTTCAAAGAGCTATCATAAAATAATGCTTTTGACAAGATGTCAAAACTAGGAAAACCACAAGAAATGAACATTTTACGAGGCTGTATGCACCTCTTTTAGAAATCAAAATGAAGCTAATAATAGTAATTTTCTTTTAATCTTAGAGATGGAGTTAACCGAGTAAAATGCAATCTATAAAGACTTCTAGCAGGAGGTTTATGGATTAAAATGGAGGTACCCCTTTACTTGCTATACTGAAGGGTACCCATCTTGAAAAACTCACTAAGTTAGGAAAGTGTAACTTTCTAATATGTAGGTAATTTCTCAAAAATTTAAAGACAATCCCTGTGGGCCTTTAAAAAAGGAAGAGCAAACTTCAGGGGTGAGCATTTGGAAACTTTTTAGCCTAGCTCCTGGGATTTTAAGAGCTCTGAGTTCATGAAATGTAGGAGATTGGACAGAGTCAACCCTCTCATGATGTGGGACTTCTTAAAGGACTGTTTACGGAAGTCCACATAGAAAGAGCAGGAGAAAACTAAACAGCATATGCCACTTGGCTTTTGAATGACAACAAACATGTTTTGCTGAGGTAAGCTTGAAGTTTGTGTGACCAATGTGGGCAGGGAACCCTTAAAAGAGACATTAGCCTAAAACCGTTTCAGATCTAACAGACAGGCGAATCAGAATTCTCTATGGATGGACTGACATTTAGCTGGGCTTGGGATTTACATGCAATTGTCCTGATTGAACATGCATTCAATCCGAATTTCAAAACACATACAGAAATAAATCACTATTATTAGTAACTGAGCCAAAGCAACCCATAGATTTTTGGCTTTGGAGGATGGCTGACATTAAAATTGAGAAGCAAAAAAATAGAAAATGAGCATGACTGACTTATTTAAAGCAGAAAATATAACAATTTTGAAGTAGAATAAACATAAATTCACTTAACATTAAAGGAGAAAAAAGACTGGAGGGATGGCGAAGAAGCATTTGTTGTTCTTACAAAACAAATAGTAGCTAAAAGTCTATAACTTCAGTCCAATGGGTGTGATGCTATGTTCTAGTTTCTGAGGGCACTGAAAACAAGTGTTGCAGAGACCGGCATGCATGCAAAATACATGAAATACAAAGAAATAAATCTTTAAAGAAATGGGATTGGAGAGATGGCTCAGCACTCAAGAACATGTGCTATTCCTTCAGAGGGCCAGGGTTCAATTCCCAGCACCCATACAGGCTCCCAATCCTCTGTTAACCAGTTCCAGGGACTCTGGGGCCTCTTCTAGCCTCCATGGACAATACATGCATATGGTGCATGCAGGTAAAATGTTCATACACAGAAAAGAAAAATCTTTTTTAAAATGCAAGAAAACATTGAAATTAGTACCCAAAAGGTATGCTAAAAATCAGAACAGTCTCAGCAAAAGAGGAAATATAAAGTCAATAAAAAACAGTAAATTGCTCAACGTATCAAGAGACATAATATTAAATTGATATTAAAACACAAATAAGAGAAAGAAAATATTTATGTCATATTCTGAATGGAGGTACAATGTTCAAATAAATAAATTTTTTATAGTTAACAAATTTTAAAAATATAAATTAAATGACTTCTTAAATTCATGAGTCATAATAAATTTCCACTAAACTAAAATAAAAAAATACATATATAGGCATGCTACAACAAACAAAGACAATTTAAAAAACAAGCATAGATAAAACTACAGGTTATATACAAAGCTCTCAACAATTATGCAAAAATAATATTTATTTTGCAGTGCTAGGAAAGGAATATGGGGTCTCAAGCATACTAGGCAACTGTTCTACCTGAGTTATACCTCTAATCTACCTCTAAAGTAATATTCTTATAGCAGCAATTGCAACAGGTACAATACTAGCCAACTAGCCATACTATACATCACTCGAGAACTAGGATTAGATAGAAATACAGTCAAGCCAACAGAAAATGGAAAGCGTGAACTACCAAAAGACATCTACGAAAAGAACTTCCAAAAGGTTCTTCAGGGTGCATAAGGATCCCAGAGAACAACAGAAAATGGAAAGCGTGAACTACCAAAAGACATCTATGAAAAGAACTTCCAAAAGGTTCTTCAGGGTGCATAAGGATCCCAAAGAGAACATTTGAGAAGTAAAAAGCAACAGTGAGCAAAGCACATGGTATCAAAAGCACGTAACAGCACAGTATGTGACATGAATAAAATCAAACACTGCGGTACAGTAGCTGTAAAATGGAAAGGAAGGGGTGGCAAGGCAGAAAAGTATTGAAGATTCTGCTATTATTTGAGAAAAAGATAAGAACATTGGTTAGTTCCAGACATTAGGTATGCATGGAAAACATTCAAAGTAAAAATCCGGCTTTTCAGGCTATTTACAATGGAGCCATCTAAAATACAGGTAAAAAATAAGGGTAAAATATTTCTACCAGGCAAATGATAACAGAAGAAAGCTAACTTAGTAAAAACATGAGCTACTACTTTAAACCCTTTGCATATTGGGGGTTATAAAACGCATTAAGGAACTCATAGGATGTAGATTAACCTAGGAAAGGTAGAATGGAATTTCAGTACTTCAGTCCTAACACCAAAACGCAAAATTCATTTCACTTACCTTCTTGGACTTTTTTATGGCTTCACTACCTCCCAGAATTTCTGAAGAACTGCTCTTTATACGATCATACAGGTGTCCTACAATGGGATATATGTAAAAATATTATCCTAACTGAAGAGAAAGCAATGTCTCAATGTTTTCAGGAAAACGCTATTAACTCTGAATTGTGAGATAATACAAAAAGAGCTCACCACTGGAGAAGTGGGCAATGTTATACCACACAGTTCTGAAAACTGGAGTCTTACTGGTTAGATGCCCAGAAACTTAACCAGTGCAAAAATATTTAGATTATGAGTATCCAAATATTTTCTACTATGAAGAGTTATCAGGAAATGTTAGCGATGTGAAATATGTACTAGAAATACTAGAACAAAACATGAAAATTAAAGTGTTTTTAAAGACCTGTGGGCAGGGGGCATCTGCTCATGTGTGCATGCTTGTGTATAGGCCAGAGGACAATGGTCCACGTCTTCCTCTATGCTCTCCATCTTAGGTTTCGAGACAGGATTTCTTATTGACTCTGAAGTTCACTGACTGGGCAACGCTAGCTACCAGAGAGCTTGAGAGAATCCTCTTGCATCTGCCCCACCCCACCCCAGAAATACTGAGGTATGTCACCACACTTTTTAATGTGGGTGCTTCAAGTACAAATTCAGGTCTTCATGATTACATGGCCAGGGCTTTAATGACTGAGCTATTTTCCTGGCCCCTACATTACTGATTTTATTAACCGTGGTTTATTTTGATTCTTTGGACTAAAATAAACATGTTACGTTTAATGTTTCAAGTTAATCCATATATTATATAGCTGAATAATAATCTTTAAGAGAAAACTCATGATGCATTGTATTCTTTTGGTTGGATATGGGCAACCATTTGAAGCTTATATTTATTTTTTGATACAAATGCCTACATTCTAAGAATCCTTAAAGATGATAATACTTTAGCATTTTACTAAACATAATCTAAAACTTAGTATTTCGTAGAAGTTAAAAGAACAAAACTGAGGAAACTATTTTTTTTTCCCTCTTTAGTTCTTATTTTATTTCTTCATTTCTGAGGTACTGGGGATCAAACCCAGGGTCTTGACTATGTTTGGCAAGTGTTCTACCACAGAGCTGTATCCCAAGCCTATGAGCAGTTCTTTCTAATGAGAACACAGCAAACAGTCTTACAGCACAAACACAGATGGTTTGCATCGAAAACACAAGGTGCAATCACAGTCTCTGTGTTATGAGCACCTGCTGCTACACTAATAGGCTTAAGAAAAGCTATTTCTTCAATGCCTATGGTGACATTAAAGACACAGGTCTAGGTCCTGGGGGAAATAAGTAGACTCTAGGATAGCCCAGTCATATTACCTTGTCACAGACCCACACACATATACATGCAGTTAAAAATAAGATGAATTTAAAATGTCATTTTAAAGTCAAATGTGTTCATACCTTTAGGATTTTCATTGTACTCACGAAGGTTCCTTTGCATCAGGCTGACACTCTCTTCCTATAAACAATAAAGAAACAGTATGTCAAAACACTTGAACAAAAGAACACATATCTGTGCTGTGCTGACAAACCTAGTTTTGGTTTAGAAGTGCAGTTCTAGAGCCTGCCTCTCAATAACATAGGCATGTGATAAAAGCTTTCCTTTGCTGGGCTCCTATGACATGGGAAGCCTCAGATGTTCAGTGATTGCTAATGTCCTCAGTGACTCTAAAGCAGGCACATGCCTGTAATCCTCGGGAAGCAGAAGCAGAAGCAGAAGCAGAAGCAGAAGCAGAAGCAGAAGCAGAAGCAGGTAGTTCCCACAGCTCAAAGTAAGTCTGGTCTACACAGCAAGTTTCAGAATGGCTAGGGCTATATAGTGTGATCTTTTCTTGAAAAAACAATAAAACTAAATTTATGAACTTAAGAAAACTGTATGATTTTATCCTCCATAAGATGACTAAAGATTGGTAAATGGCACACAATTTCTCTCAAAAATTTACAAGAAATGGATATTTAATGCTTTTTTCTTACTGATCACCAAAACCTAGGCTAATAAAAATTTCCACAAACAGGATCATTTTTTCCTTCTGTAGGAAACCAAAAACTGCCAGAAGTTTTCCCTCAGTGAAAATAAAGAGTCTTGAGAAACAGAGAAACCAAGAAAAAATGACTTCTATATAACAATAGTATTTAAATTAAAAATGGCAGGCACATAGTTGAAAATACCTTTAATACCAGCACCCGGGAGGTAGAGGCATGGGGACGAAGAGTGCAAGGCCATCATCAGTTACACAGTGAGCTTGATGCTAACCTGAGCTATGTGATACTACTGAAAAAATAAGGAAAATGGAAATACAATATCTTAAAAGTATACATTTAAATATAAGGTTAACTATATTTTGGTAGTTGTTTCTGTTAGGAGAAAGAGAATGATTTTTTAAAAGAGTTTTACAAAGCAGGAATGAATACTTCATTAACTAGAAACCATGACTACCTCAGTGTTTTATGAAAGTAGTCTGGAAGGTGAAAATGAACACACCATTCCATTTGGGGTTCAGCATCTTACACATCTGAAATTAATCTGATCATTGTTGGCAGAATCTCGACTGCATCAATGACAAACAGGTTATGACCTCAAATATTGCTGTAACCATATGCATTTACATGTGTATATGTATCAATATATGCACATAACACATGCCATTTCTGCCACCAGCAGCTAGGTTCCCAACTTTTTATCACAAGCATTTCAAAGACGGATACCCAACTTTCTGGTTCACTTCTCAAGAATACACTATCTGTGCCCATTTCCACTCATGTAGCAAGTGTGCTAGAGACAAGGTTTGCTTAGTTCTTAGACTAGACAAACCTACTTTTTCAGTTTATGAATGAAGTGACACAGAGATATTTCTGCTCCCATAGGAAACTGCAATCTACCATCTCCTTTCTCTTAGATGCGATCTCTGGACATAAGCCTTGTCATCATACCTCTTTAATGGTATCATCTGGGTTGTCGTCGAAAGCATCAATAGTTTCTGAGCTTGCTGTTTCAGGAAGCCCATCTTCAGGTACACTTTCTTCTTCTCCGGGTTCCTTCTCTTTTTCCTTCTTTTCTTCTTCTATAATGCCTTCTATATTTGGGGCACTGATCTGCTCATCCATGTCTCCTGGCTCTGGCTTCACAGTTTCTGAAAGCAGCTGATCCTGTGACAAAGGTGATCATAAAGATTTCCTTTTCTTAATGAATAGATAAAGATGCTGCTGCTGTAACTTATATGTGCTCAATGAATGTTTCCACTATGAAATCACATTTAGAAGACGAATACATGAACTACTGTAGAATTCACGGTGAACATCAAGATACTACATCACTGAGGATTCTATGGCTGTTGCTCTGTGTGTGTCTGCTGTTGTATGACAATGCCTAGTGTTCCTGAAAATCTGTTAGTAACATGAAATACATTTTCTGGACTTTTCCCAAAGAATGATCTTAAGCTTGAAAGAAATTAAAAAAAGTTTTTTCCTTACTATAGCATTTTAATAAAATCATATCTATGTATTATACTCATTTTCTACAACAGGGATTTAGAGTCCCCTCCACACCAAATTTATACTTCATTCATATTTATGTGAGGTAAGCTATTTATAATCCAGAAAGAAAGATAATGAACACATTTTAAATGCTATTAAACATGGTATTTTTCACTAAAGGTCACATAAATTATAGCACTTTGAATGTATTATAAACACATCTGGAGGACTACTGTAAACCACAGAAAACACTTACCTTTAAAATTGAGATAATTTAGGAGAGACTGGCAGAATACTGTCATTTTATAAAAAGAAAAGGTAAAGTTTAAGTACATTCTGAAAAAGATAGTCTGGAATGGTCAAGTCTATGTCTTATGTTAGGACCATAGTGAAGAAGTGAATGGGTCAGACAAGCGCAACTCAACCACCACTCCATTGGTCACACACCACAGTGAGCTCTGCTCTTTGGTTTGTCTCAGGCCAATATTCTTTGTATTTCTTGTGAGGGATATCAAAAAAGTCAATATTCCTTGTGATGTTTCAGTTGGCCACCATCTCCCAGATCTTATCACTATAAAATGGGTCAACGTACCGACTCACTTTTTCTATCTTCATCTCCAAACAACCATAGGACTGCAGTGACTAATGAAGATAGGGTACCTGGGCTAAAGCTTTAGGACAGTAGAGGGTTAGAATTTAGTGCACATTGATGCTGAGGCCCCCCAAGAAAGGGTTCTTAGGGAGAAGTGGAGGGAGAGGTAAATACATAAGGAGAGAGAAGGGTAAACTAATGATAAGGATGTCTGAAAAAGTCAAAAGAATACTATTAACTATCCAAAAGAATATACAATACATGTAATTACATGTATACTTACATAGATTAAATGAAAATTTCTCATTTGGGCTGACAATGTTCCCTCTGAGAGTCAAAGATCACCTAACAAAATCCCCAATACCAGCTCTCCTTTGAGTTTTTGCTCAGGGCTGTCCAAAAGACTCCCAAAACATTTAGGTTGTTGCTAATTCCGCTGGTTGCCCCCCAGAGGTAGAATGTTCCTATTGCTGAAGACATCAGAATTTCAGAGCCTTAGAGGCTTCAGAACTGAAACTAATCTGCATGTCCACTCCCTGAAGACTAGCTTTCACAGTACCAGAAGTCACTAGGCAAACTTCCAAAGGAGGGAAGTGACCAACAGTCTCGAATAGCACGTGCTCAACAGGATGGAAACCGTGTCTGATACTGGAAACTTAGTGAAGCACTCAGGGCTAGTGAAGTCATAGATACTGGAGGGCAACCTATAACCACTACTTTACTAAACTAACAATTACGAACAGCAGAATAGACATTATACCCACAGATAAGTGCAGCCCTCACCATTCATTAAGGAAACTGCTCTTAGCAATAGATGGAGACTATTACAGAAAACCACAACCAATCAAAATCCAGTGTTGGGGAGTCCAGTCCCAACAGGTATATCTACAACACACTCCCACACCTATGGCCCAGGGAACATTTTAGAAGAGAGGACAGAAAGACCAAAAGAGCCAGAGGATCAGGGAGGCTGCTCTGAGACTGTGCCTCTAAGTAATGTGAGATGCGGCACCCACAATGTTTCATCAACAAGACAACTTAAACAAAAATACCAGCAGACATGCCAAAATGAACAGGCTCGTGAGGCCACAACTCTACACAAAGAACAAGAGGCAACTAAGAAATCCTTAGAGTAGAATTAGTCTCCCCAAGGAAAGTGCACACTGATTGGTTATCCAGTACCAATGGTCAGCCCTGAAAACATCCATATGAATACATACATGAGTAATATTATACAGACTTGGCAGGTTATATTTAGGAATACATATGTATATACATACACATATATGCATATGATAACTATTAATGAAAAATAACATGAGTAATATTATACAGACTTGGCAGGTTATATTTAGGAATATATATATATATACACATATATGCATATGATAACTATTAATGAAAAATTAAATCCACGACATTGAAAGAGAACAAGGAGTGGTATATGGGACGTTTAGGAGGAAGGGGAAGTGAGAAATATTGTGACTCTATTAAAATCTCAAAAAAGTGATTCTGTAATCAAAATTTTAAAACAGTTTGGGCAAAGTTACAGAGTTTCTTTTAAAGTTTTTTAGCATGCTAGCACACACTGTAGACTTTTTGAGTGTAACTATGGCATATTACTCTTTTAAAAATGAAGATCTTAGAGATTCTTTTAACTGGCCATTGTGATTTGATGCTTAAGGTGACAAACGAGATATTTCAGAAAAGTATCTAATTGTGCATATTAAATTCTGTATTTTAATGGTGCAACCCTTTAATACAGTTCCTCATGCTGTGGTAACCCCAACCATAAAATTATTTTGCTGCTATTTCATAACTATAATTTTGCTACTGTTAGGAATAGTAATGCATATGCATATATGTATCATCTGATATGCAAGATATCTGATATGTGGTCTCCAAATGGGTTACGACCCACAGGTTGCGGACTACTGTGTCTAACTCCTCACTTACTGATGCTTTCCCTGAATCCTTCCTGAGGTGCTCTAGTCACAAGAAGGCTTTCATTAGATCTAGTTAACTCGATACATAAGCTAGTGATTGCCAGCAACCTCTACTGAGTTCCAGACACATATGGTGACCTGGACACTGAACATCTGGAGACCATCACAAACTAGCAAGTGCAGAACTGTCATCCTGGCCTGTTTCTACTCCCTTGTTAGTAGTCACAGTGAACAGCACTCTTTCCGCCCAGGTCTCTAGGCCAGAAGAAAGCAAGGCTTCACTTTCCTCTTCCCTCCTAGCTACATCTTTGTCCTAAACCCTCTAATTCCCTGATCCATATCCCCCATCCTCATCCCCACTGTCTATTTCACTCTTTGCCTGGTCTACTATAACTGGCTCCTACCTTCAACACCTGTGCTCCTGCCTGCTTCAAATCATTCTTCAAATTGCCACCAGAATAACTGTACACCACCTCAAGTGTAGCCACTCTACTCCTTTTCCCTGTAATATCTTGTATCAGCATATAAGGCCCTTTGCTGGTTAAGTTTTAATCAACATGATTCATTTCAAGTTTTCCCTACTCACTCCTGGTAAGTTCATTCTCAACCCTTTCACATAGGAGCTGAAGTTAATCTGCTAACATACTCTATGGTGCTAATGACTTTTCCTGCTGGCTTCTAGAGTCCTCTGAAATCAGGGGCCATATCTTAAGTCTTACATAGCCAAGACACAAAACTTATCTTTAATTAATCTATTTTTAAAAAGCAAGCCATCCATGCATTTTGGAACTGAATTTTCATCTTAACCTGACTTTGGCTAAGGACACAGAAGCAGAAAAACAAACAGCACTGTTAAGAAATAGTCAAGCATACAATTAAGAAAAAAAACATGCTAAAAAATGAAAAGATCAAAGCAGAGGTTCCTTGGTGTTTCCAAGTGTTCTTTGGAGAAATATATCTTTAGTCTTCCTGCAGTTGTGATGGGGGAAGGAAGAACAGGGCCATGGGAGGCCAACTGTAACCTGCCCTCACTTGAGGTCTATCTGACTTGAAGAAGACCACTCACTTTTTGGTGCTAGATACATAAATACTTGATGCCAGACATTAAACTGTATGTTACGAACTAATCATGCTATATGACATCAAATTTTCATAATGAAAAGAACAAAGGAAAAGATTACAACACCTTCCTTCACTATTGCATTGGTGGGAGAGAGCACACCACGTAAGCCAATCTCTACAGTGAGTCACTATCACTCAAAACACATCTCAGCGTCACTCACCTTGATGGCTGCTGTTGAGCAGCCATAGATGCTCTGCAGAAATTCTCTGCAGCTTACCTGAAAGTCTCTTTCTGCCACAGTTCGCATTAGGAAACTGTACCTCAAGGGATTCTACATATACAATGCCCCACCTTCCCCGCAGTAATGACTAGCAAACTATAGCAAACACGTGAGTAATCAGAGGATATACTGTGCCTGGAATCCCAGCACTGGAGGGGTGGAGACAGAAGGATCCAAAGTTCAAGGCCATCCTTGCCTGTGTAGTGAGCAAAACACTTTCTAAGCAAGCTTGGGTTTTGAGAGACCCTGTCTCAAAAACAGAATAAGAACTAGCTTTTGAAATCTATGTAAGCAGCTGTCAAGTCACAGGGATCAAATGGTCTCATCCTTTACTTGTCTTTTTCTCTAATGATGACATCTGTACACATGGAATAACTTCTACTTATGAAAGCTTATGTTCTTTTATGGGCTGTCTCAATGTATCACTAACCACCACAGAACTCCTATCCATAAGCTTTAGAGAGTACCGGGCCTACCACATGTGTGATTTAATGTGTTAGCTGAACACTGGGCAAAGCAAGTTAGCATGCTTTATTTAGGGCTATTGTCACTTCCATATAACTTCATTTGCGTGAAGCCTGGGTGATTTTTGTAACTAGACTTAAGCCTTTTTTTTTTTAAATGAGGAAAAAATGAGGAACAGGAATAGCAGAAAGTCTGGTGTGGCAAAGTTATAACAAAGTTGTTTGTAGCTAGAGGCTTTTATAGCTGTTCCCATCACTTAGGCCTCCCATTCTAATTCTGTATACATTAAAAAAAAAAAAACAGACACCTACAAAGGCGAAGAAGAAGCTGGTGTAACTTCATACAGCTTGAAAGCACACACTGTAAATAGGGCCCTGAACTCAAAGACTATGCAAATGCTCTTTTGACTATAACTTGTAGGAATTACTACTTCTAAAGGGTGCACCAAGTTTGGGGGTAGGGAAATGCAAAGAAATTGGTAAGAAATGCTGCTTGAAAGGGAATATCTCTATCAGTTCAAATGGTAAAATAGGTGCCATTTGATGTCAAGAATGCATCAGTACTGCTCTTCTTGGAAGATGAATGCCTCTGCCTTTGCCATAAATAACTGGATGTTTAGATTTTTGTCTCCCGGGCATTCTCATATGAATTTCCTTTATGACCTTCATGGCTGCCATCCCTCTTATTTAATCTTTTCAAATCTATTTTTAAATAATTACCTTTGGTATACATATTTAATCGCACTCTTCATTCTACTCTCCAACAATGAATATGGTAGACTTTGGCCAAGGATTATAGTGTCAAAATAGTGGAGTCCAGTATTCAGGGAACACTGGCAACTATCTTTGCAGCAAGTTATAATTTACAGATTGCTCTAAGGAAATGCTACTTCACTTGATTCTTGTCATCTATCTCATGCTAATTTCCACAGAGAATAAAATATATGGAGTTCAACTACACAAAATTCACAAAAGTTACCATGAAAGTCTTCCTTGAAAAATGTATAAGAAATCACTCATGCCCAAGGTATGGAGAAGATGAGACAGGAAATCCATGAAAAAGAAATAAAGAATAGACAATCAAACTAGCTATATTATATAAACCTAGTGAACCAGGCTTCTTAAAAGTTCAGTATCTTATGTTAGACAGTTTTTCTTTCCACAAACAATATTGAGTATATACATTTAATCTTTATTTTACTTGAAAAATTCTGAAAAGCAACAGACAAAATTACAAAAGTCAATGAAAATACATTGAGGACACAACACATATGAAGAAGGAAAGCACTTACAGTAGAGTTAAAATAGAAATGACTTGAGTTCAGAAATTTACAATTACAAAAGACAAGAGACATTAAAGTTATCATAACTTTTAAGAGCAGAAAAAGGAATTTTAAAATAAAACTTTCTTCTTGAAACATTTAAACTTCTAGGAACCCCTATATTATATGTTTAAGTTGACTGTCATTTCATGAGTTATAATATCATACATCTAGATAGAAATTTTAAGAGATAAAATTATTAGCCTCCAAGATCTAAAAACAGCTGTTGCTTCATAGATTTTTATCAAAAGGGACAAAAAATGTCATTTCTTTAAAATATCAATTTCTCACTTCAGTTATCATCAATATCATCATTTTTTTTTTGTTTTTCAAGACAGGGTTTCTCTGTGTAGTCCTGACTGTCCTGGAACTCACTCTGTAGACCAGGCTGGCCTCAAACTCACAGAGATCCGCCTGCTTCTGCCTCCTGAGTGCTGAGATTAAAGGCATACGCCACCACTGCCTGGCAAGAGCATCAATTCTTATTAAAAAATTATAGGTAGTAGAGACTAAAAAGGGGTACCTAAATATTTATTAAAAACATCAAGTTTTGATAGCCCTTAAGCATCTGTACTGTTTTTAAAAGATTGAGTTTTATATACAGAGTACTTAAAGTATGCTAGTATATAAATCTGTCATTCATAAGGAATATACAAAGTTAACTATAACAGACAGCCTTTTAGTATTTTCTAGTTATAGATTAGTAATTTGGGGGTAACAGATATGAGTTTAGGATGAATCAAGACTTAACAACTCCTCTTGTTGCCTTTGATATCTTCTTAGTACAACTGACATCAGTTGTTTTTTAACCATGTGTAACAGTACCATTATAACAAATCAGTTTACTAATCTGTAGTGAGTATATTTATTATGCATAAGGCATGCAAATTACTTCACTGTCCATAATCAGGTCAAATTTAGTCTGTTACTTCAATTCCAAATAAAGTGGTAAAATATTATTCCAGAATTTTTTGGAACCTGGGAGTCCATTCTCTAAAAGTTGTTTTGACTCCACTGGCATTTTAGACCTCTGCTCTTTCCCCCTTCTCCCTAGGTTAGTACCAGGCTTTTCCGAATGTGTTCCATGTCTGCCATTTTTCATAGAACCCTTTATTTTACTCACTTTTTGAGACTGTTTTCTGCCTTCCTTACTTTCATTTTCATCTTCTTTTCTACCTATCTCCTTATATTTCCCTTCTTCCCCACCATATGCTTCTGCTTCCTCATTGTCATCACCATACATCTCATTTTGTTCTCTTTCTCCCCCCTCTTCCTCTCCTCCTTCTTGTCCCTCTTCTTCCTCATCTCCTTCCTCTGCATCCTCTCCTTCCTCCTCTTCTAGTTCCTCTTCCTCCCCCTCCTCCCCTTCCCCCTCTTCCTCTCCTTCCCCTTCCCCCTCTTCCTCTCCTTCCCCTTCTTCCTCCTCATCCTCCTTTCCTTCTCCCTCTTCTTCCCCTTCTTCCTCCTCTTCCTCTCCTTGCCCTTCCTCCCCTCCTCCTTCCTCCTCTCCTTTATCATCTCCTTCCCCCTCGTCCCCTTCTTCCTCCTCTTCTTCTTCCTCTTCCTCCTCTCCTTCCCCCTCTTCCTCTCCTTCTTGCCCTTCCTCCTCTACTATCTCCTCTCCTTTCCCCTCTTCCTCCCCTTCTCCCTCCCCTTCTCCTTCCTCTTCTTCCCCCTCTTCGTCTCCTCCCTCTTCTTCCACTCCTTTAACTTCCCTTTCTCTTTCTTTCTCTTTCCTATCTCCTTCCTTATTGTTTCCCTCCCATTCCTCCTCCCCACTTTGCTCCTCTGATGTGTCTTCTCCTCCCTCTTCCTCGTTCCTCCCCTCTTCTGGTTCTTGTTCCCCTTCTTCCTCCTCTTCCTCATCTTCATTTCCTATACCCTGTAGTTCTTTTTCTTTCATCTCTTGGTTTCTTTGCACTTGGCTTCCTTCATCCCTTTCCATCTTCTCTCTTCCCTCAGCCCCCTTTCCCCCTCCTTCCTCCTCTTCTAAGTCTTTCTCTTCCATAACCAAGATGTGTCTTTCTCCCTTCCTCTTTCTTGTCTTCCTGTCTAGTTTGTCCTGCACCCTTTGCCACTGTTCTGCTCCTAAACTATCCTTCTCACAGATTTGATCCCTTTCCCCCTCAGCTCCATCCTCTACCTCTCCCCCTGACTCTCCCTCACTTTCAGCCTCAGCTCCATCCTCTACCTCTCCCCCTGACTCTCCCTCCCTTTCCCCCTCAGCTCCATCCTCTACCTCTCCCCCTGACTCTCTCTCCCTTTCACTCACCTCTTTTTCTGTACTGACATCTGGCGGGGGTTCTGTTTTCTCCTCCTTTCCTTCTCCTTCCAATTCCACATTTTTCTCTTGTACCTGAACATTTTGCTCCACTACTGCATTTCCTTCTGGATCCTCCAGTCCTTCCTGCTCCTCTGGTATCCCTGACAAGTGGTCATACTTAAGATCGTATTTTGCAGTGTACAAGCCTGCTTTGGATTCGCTCTCACTCTCTTGTTCAGCACATTTCCTGGTGTACCATAGGCAGTGCTCAGTTTCCACTTCATCATCATCTTTCTCGTCACTACTAGCTTCTACTGGCTCAGGCTGCTCCAACACCTCAGCACTGCCTGGCTGACTTTCTCTTTCGCATTCAATGTAACTGTCTGGTTCTTCTACCACTTCTGTTTCACTGTCAAAGAACAAATTCTGCTCACTGCTCTTCATTTCCTGAGCAGTATCTTTACTCTCTTCGCTCTCAGAATTCATGTCTTTGTCTTGTAAGTCATTGAAAAATGGATCTGATTTTGCACGCTCTTCCCCATCTATGATATCATTCACATCTGTTATCTCCATCACCTCAATTTTCTTCTCAGGAGCTAGTTCTTCAGTATTTTTCTGTTCTATTTCCTCTTTTTGTAAACCCTTCTCAGCAGTGCTGACCTGAGGCCCTGCCTGGTCTAGGCCATTACCTACTTCCTCATCTGAAAATGCTGCCATAATCTCGGCTGGTCGTATCATGAAGATCCCTTTTGCTAGATATTGTTTGTATACTGTCTCCTTTTTTATTTTTGATATCTCTTCATATTCATAACTATCATCATTTTCAGTACAAGGTGTACTTTCCATCGCTTCCTCTGTAAAGTCTTGATTCTGTAAAGTTTTTGAAGTAACCATCAAACTATTATTAATTGGCAAAGGCATCAAAGTTATATAAATCACTGTACAGATTTTACATTTGTATCCATAACAGCTAGGGAAGGCTCACATTCCAACTTTATAAATTATTAGATTAAATAAATTAATAAAACATGAGTTATAAATTAACAAGCTAATAGAAACAGTATAACAAATACAATCATTTTTACTCACTCAAGTTGTCCTGACAGAGCCTAACATAAAAGCAGCATGTGAAATATGGGGTGCACATCCGTTTAAAGAGAAGGGGTTCCCATTGCTACTGTTTCTAGGTCTGCTCTTTAGAAAGTTTTGAAATCTGAATCCTAAGAGAGACAGTCCCAACTGCCAGAACTTATTTCTAATTGCATGTGCCTTTCTTTTCCCAACAACCCAGAAAACTTCAAGCCTAGCATCTAAGACACTGGAAGGAGAGACACAGGAAAAATGGCGGCTTGAGGCAGAGTAAGTCACTGAGGTAGTGGGCACTCATGCTCTGCCAGCTGTGTCAAGAGACCAGCTCCCCATGTTCAAAGATACGCTGTCACTCACTGTGTCTCACACTTCTAGAGCGCTACCTATATGTTTTTATAATTCAGCAAGATCTTCCTGCATTTTATAAGATCTGGTTTTAAGAATTTTAACCTAATAATATAGCAAAGGCAGTAGAAACATTAAATGATTTCCAAAGCCAAACCTCAAAGTGAATTGCTTTATTTTAGTAACTTCCAAATACCTCATATTTTTATTTCATTGGTCCCTAAAATCAGGAGAAGCAAAAATAATGAATTTATCATTTATCTAGGGCTGTGGAAATCACATGCTGTTTTTTACTCCTGACATTGTTACAAACTAAAGTGCCTCCTTTTCACTCATCTACAGCTGCTTACTAATTTCCAACTTTTATTTAAATCATGCTTTATGCTAATCCTTCCTTAATAATGTCCAATCTAAATATTGTAAAATGATTATCAAACACTTTACACTAAAAACAACTCACAAAACTTTAAAGCTAGAAAGATGTAAACATTCTCCAGCAAAGTCTCATAGTGACTCATGCAGTAGCCAAATTAAGGGCTACAGTCGATAAATAGCAGCCTCTTCCCTCAAGTTCCAGCTATGATGACTGACTATTACTTGGCCGAAAAGAATTGTCATAATTTAGGGGAATAAGTGGATGAGCAATTCTAGCAATGAAATTCTATGAGAAAATATATACCAATAAAAGAAAGCAAACAGAAGTCATCTACATTAGATTCCTGTCTTTGAAATTTTACTACAAGTGAATGATTACCTTTTTGTCCTCTTTACAAAAAACAATTTCAAAGAAAGATAAAACTGTTCTTACCTAACACAATAATAGCAGTAATAATAATAACTCTATGTGTTATACCTTTTGTTTTTGAATTGGTGAAAATTTTAATGATGTCTCACTGGAACTCAGGTCCATCACATGTGTCTGAAATAAATAAAATATATGTTCTAGATAAAATGGAAAAATTATATATGAATGTGAAGAAACTCAGACATTATTACAATCTATTTACAACTGCCAACTAATGATGTCAAGACAAAAAAGCTGCTGAGAACTCAATAAGCCTGATACTCAAGATTGCTCAAAGCAATCCAATATCTTTCAGCTTCTCTATATTAGAAGCAAAATAGGAGCCCTTCCTACTTGTTTAGGTGGATGGAGTGTCAGAATGTGATACTGGAGTGGCCTTCTTAGAGATGGCTGGAGCATGGGAACAGAGCTGCGAGGAAAGAGGTGTCCCAAGACCAGTCACATGGCAGTTGGGGTGGGGTGCGGGAGAATTGTCTGTATTCTGTCAATCATGTTTTAATTAAACGCTGATTGGCTAGGCAGGAAGTATAGGTGGGAAAACCAGACAGGAAGTAGAAATGATGCAATGAGAACAGGAGAATTCTGGGAAGGAGGAAGTTGATTCCTCCCGACTCCTGCTCAGACTCCGAAGAAGCAAGATGTGAGCTGCCCTGCTGAGAAAGGTACCAAACCATGTGGCTAGAATAATGGGTTAATATCAGTCATAAGAACTAATAAGAAGCCTGAGCTGATGGGCCAATCAGTTTTATGGAGATCTCTGTGTGATTTTCTTTGGGGCTGAACAGCTGTGGGAACCGAGCAGGACATAAACCCCAACAAGCAGGCCCCGTTCATGTTACAGGAACGTGTGCATTAAAGGTTGGCAAGAATGAGAGACATAATGCCTCAGGGAGCACCGCTAGTGCAGAATTTTGTAGTCAGGCTTTACAGAAATCCTGGCATGAGCTAAAAGATTTCTTAATTTAGCCTTTGTGGGCCTAGATTTAAAAAAGATAAAATCATTTATTTATTCAACAAAATACTATGTCTCATTACATTTCTGTACGTGCAGTGTGTATTTCAGCCACACTTCCTACTCTGCCACCCCTTCTCACCCCATTGTCCCTGCCCCCCTACACAGTTCTCCTTCTGTTTTCATGTCAGAATTTTTATTTCCAGTCAAGATTACACACATGAGAGACAAAATGTGCTATCTGTGTGTTTGAATCCATAAGCTTCTATTTGGTTTCCTTTGTGCTGTGGCACTGATCCACCCACCAAACAGCTTCAGGACCATAAGAAATTACGTTGTGGGCTACAGAAGACACAGTCTAGATAAGACAAGAGACCTCAAATCACACGGGAAACTTGTTCTGGAGTATTTATCTGGGTTTCCAAGATTACTATCAGGGTGTTGCAACGGGGGAGCCATCCTGCAGTGGGTCTTACTATCTAAACTTAACTGCTCTAAGAACTGAAGGTTCCTATCTTCCTATCTTTGCAGCCATATTGCACAGCCTCCTAATTGAAGCATTCTATCTTGAAGGGAAGCTCACTAAGACTTAGGAAGTAGACAAATCACAAATGTCAAGAAGTCACAGAAACAGGTAAGCTTTATTCACAAAGTCCCTCCTTCCAGGTTATATAATCAGTAAGGACTACTGGTGAGAGGAGACTCTCTGATCAGCTGAGTTGCCTTCAAGGTATACAGGGGGTTCCAAGGAGGTATGTTTTGGGCAGCATCACACATACTAGGACAGGATTTTCAGTGATAAGACCTTAGAGTCATCTATGCACTTGTAAGTAGCCTGCAATGAACCATTGGTTTATCAAGTTGGACTTTGGTGGTATTGTTAATTTGGTCTGTTGTTAGTTTTGTGTATAGGATGGATACATGTTTGTTTATGTGCCCCAAACAAAAGCTGCACAATAGTTTCCAGGCAATATTGCATGAGTTTGGTAGGTAGCAGCCTAGAGACAGGTTGGCCTGGAAGAAGAAATTCTGCACAGTGGGAAATTAGAATGCAATGCTGAGTGGAAAGGAATGTGTTTTTCTTGACAGGAGCCTCAGGAATCCAACTTTCAGAAACTAAAGCAAAGAATTGTGTAAGATTCTGCATGACAGTTGTGAGTGTGTGTGTGTGTATACAGAGAGAGTGGGCTTACCAGACTGTCATTGTGCACATCACGTCAAAACTTACAGATCACTGCCAGATATTCCACACAAACATTTTAGCAGGAAGTCCAATTGTAATTAAACTCAACACTACACAACAAACTGATATCTCAAATGTATACCAGAAGGAAGAGGTGCTAAATAGGAGTATCTCACATAATAGTGTAAGACGCATCCATTCCAACAAACATGCAAATCTCAACATAGAAACACACTATGAAGGCTGTGGCCTTTAGGCCATCGTAAATTCAAATTTAGGTGATGGGATTACAGAGTAAATTCTAAGACTGACCTGTTCCAGATTGAGACTGCAATCTCAAAGGCAATCAACAACAAACAAGCTATACAAGGAAACACTTGATTCCATTTAAAGGCAAATCAATTAGAATAAGAGATTTATTAAATTAAAGACTAGAGAGAATGGAATAATGATATATTTCAAATCATATAAAAAATAATTGCCAATCAAGAGTATCATACCTAGAATGCTGGTTAGTTTTATGTCAACTTGACACAAGCTAGGGTCATCAGAGACGACAGTCTCAATTGACAAAATGGCTCCAGAAGATTCAGCTGTAGGCAAGCCTGTAGGCATTTTTTTTTAATTAGTGATTAATGTGGAAGGGTTCAAGCATTGTGGGTGGGGCCACTGCTGGGCAGGTGGTCCTGGGTTCTATAAAAAAGCAGGCTGATCAAGCTATGAGGAGTAAGCCAGCTCCCCTCCATGACCTCTGCATCAGCTCCTGCCTCTTGGTTCCTGTGCTGTGTGAGTCCTTGCCCTCATTGCTTTTGATGAGAAACTGTTATTTGGAACTGAGTAAAATGTGAAATAAACCCTTTCTTCCAAAGTTGCTTTTGGTCATGGTATTTCATCACTACAATAGTAACTCTAAGACACCTAGCAAAGTTATCCTTCAAATTCAATGGAGAAATAAAGACCTTCCAAGATAAGTTTGCACTAATGTAAGCCATGACTAATAGACTAGAATCACAGAAGACAATTAAAGCAACCCTACACCTAGAGAGAAAGGAGACCAAACACAATCTTGAGAACACTGAAAAGAATACCTCTCGCTGTGAGACTAGTCATACAACTGAGAAGCAGCTAGCTGCCACTTCCAGGATGAGAGGAAGACATGCTAAAGCAAGAAGAAATAAACAGATTTTTGGAAAGAACTAAATCAGTAACATATATACACCTTTCAATAATAACTTGAATGTAAATGGGGTTAATTTACCAATCAAAAGACACCAGTTGGGTGACTGTATTTGAAAACAAAGAGCAATATACTTTAGGCAAAGAACTGCATCAAGAATACATACAGAGAACTGAAAGAGGTGGAAATTTATTTCAAAGTGGATGGACTCTAAACATAAGCAAAAGTAGCTATACTAATATCCACTGAAATATACAAAATATGCTGAAAGTCAGGATTAGAAACCAAGACTGTCACTACTTATTGATCAAGGAAACAATTCTTGAAAAATACATTAAAATACATATACATACATACATACACACATACATACATACATACATTCACCAAATACTGAGGTATTCGATTTTATGAAAAAATACAACTATAGGTGAAGGGAAAGATATGCTCCAGCACAATAATAGTAGTGACTTCAGTACTGCATTCTTATTCAAGAAAAAAAGCAACACAGTAATGTTACATATATTTCAACAGATGTAGAATGCACATTTCTTGACATCAAGCATATGGAACATATGTAAGACCATAAAGGAAATTATACAAAATTCAAACACATTTTCATTTCTAACATATTATCAGACTACATGGAATAAAAAGAAAATAATAGAAATCAATAGAAAAAAAAACTATAGCCATTACACAAACACATGGAAGTCAAATAATAGTTTTCAGTGACTATCAGACCACTGAAAAATTCAGAAGAGGTAAATTTAAATGGAGTACTACTCAGCAGTAAAAAAAACAATGACATCTTAAAATTTGCATGCAAATGGAGGGAACTAGAAAAAAAAACCATCCTGAGTGAGGTAACAACTCAGATGAACAAGTGAACAAGGGATGTATTTACTCATAATTGGATACTAGCTGTAAAGCAAAGGATAACAAGCCTATAGTCCATGACCCTAGAGAAGCTAAGTAACAAGGTCAGCCCTAAGAGAAACATATATAGATCCCCCTGGGAAGGGGAAATAGACAAGATCTCCTGAGAAAATTGGGTGCATGGGGGTAGGGGGAGAAAGGAGTGCGGAAAGGGAGGAGGACCAGAGAAAGGGAGCAGGGAGGAGAACACGAGGGAATGGGATAGTTGAGATGAGTGAAGGACTGATATGAGAGCAAGGAAAGAGATACCTTGATTGAGGAAGCCATTATGGGGCTAGCAAAAAATCTGGCACTAGAAAAATTCTCAAGAATCCACAAGAATGATCCCAGCTAAGACCCTAAGCAATAGAGGAGAGGGTGCCTGAACTGGCCTTGCCCTGTAGTCAAATTGATGACTATCTAAAATGTCAACATAGAGCCTTCATCTAGCAACTGATGAAGCCTGGGGCAGAGATCCACACTGGAGCTCTGGGCTGGGCTCCCAACGTCCAGTGGAAGAGTGGGAGGAGTGAGAATATGAACAAAGAGGTCAAGACCATTATGGGGACACCCACTGAAACAGTTTACCTGAGCTAATGGGAGCTCACCAACTCTGGTGAGAAAGGGAAAGAACCAGCACAGGACCAAACTAGAGCCTCTGAATATGGGTGACAGCTGCATGGCTGGGGCAGACTGAAGGGCCACTGGCAGTGGCACCATGATTTATCCCTACTGCTTGTACTGGCTTTTTGGAACCCATTCTCTTTGGATGTATACCTTGCTCAGCCTAGATATAGTAGGGAGGGTGTTGGACCTTCCCCATCAATGTGCCTTACCCTCTCTGAGGAGTAGATGGGAGGGTAAGGTGGGGGAAAAGGTGGAGAAAATGGGAGGAGGGGAGAGTGGGAACTGGGATTGGTATGTAAAGTAAAAAAAGATATTTTGTTTTCTTTTTTTAAAAATAAAATAAATTAGCAAAATATATGAAAATGGAAACACAATATGCTAGAACCTGTGGGCTACAGAGAAAGCTGTACACAAAGGGATGTGGATAGCACTGAGTGAAGACGTAAACACACAAAACAGCCAGAGAGATCACAAAAACAACAATGTATCACAAGGCCCTAAAAAACAAGAACACAGCAAAACCCAAATCAGTAGAAGGAAAGAAATGATACACAATAAAGATCATATCAGAAATGAATTAAATGGAGATTAAAAGACCAGCATAAAAAGGCAATGAAACAAAGAGCTACATCATTGAAGCATAAATAAAATGGACAACACCTTAGCTAAACTAACCAAAGAGAAAAAAATCCAAATGCATAAAATAAGAGATAAAAATGGGACAATGTGGAAAAAAGGAATATTTAAAACTCTTAGTAGGAATATAAACTAGTATAGCCATGATGTACAGTGCAAAGGTTTCTCAAAAGCTAAAAATAGAGCTATTTATTATTTTAAAATAACTACTTATTATTAAATTACTAATTATTAAATATTACTAATATCAAAACTATTATTAAAAATAATCTAATTCTCCTACTAGTTTGGGGTTTATATGTGAAAGAAATGAAGTGAGCATACAAAAGAAATACCTGTAAAGACAGGAGGTGGTAGCACACGCCTTTGATCTCAGCACTCGGGAGGCAGAGGCAGGTGGATTTCTGTGAGTTCAAGGCCAGCCTGGTTTACAGAGTGAGTTCCAGACAGGCTCCAAAGCTACAGAAGAAACCTGTCTCGAAAACTAAAAAACCAAAAAAAAAAAAAAAAAAAAAAACCCAAAAAACCCCACCAAAACTGTATACACCCATGTTTAGTGCAATAAAAGTCATTAGTTAAATTATGGATTCTGTCAACAGATGAACAGATAAAGAAAAATACACATACACTCTCTCTCTGCCTTCGCCCCTCTCTGTCACACACACACACATAGACACACAGACACCCTAGTGTGTTTAATTCAGCCATAAAGAATAATCAACTCATGTCATTTTCAGGAAAATGGATGTAACTGTAGGACACATATTTTACACATAAAAGAATATACAAAGTATATACACTCAAGTTCATGGGGAACTAAAATTCACATAACTTATATCTAAATAGACCAAAAATAATTACCATATTTAAGATATCAGTAGTTTCACCAAGGTTTTCTGAATCCACTGCTGAAGAATTTTCTGTGTCTGTCTCTTTGTTCATTTTATCTTCAAAATAATCTGAATGAATAAAAGCAAAAAGTCAGACTTAGATCTAACAGAAATGTGAAAAGCAAATGAATAAATACATCGCTCTATAGTACATCATGGGGTATAACTGCACCCAAGGCCTTCTCATCTTGTGACTGGAGATGAACAGTAGTCACTCACAGTAGCAGCACATTTTCCAATCTCAAATATGTAGCAACAGCTTCATTCATAAGGACATGCAAACAGTAGTCCTTTGGAAGACCTTCTCAGGTGAGCCGTCTGTATCAAGCACTGCCGGCTAGCCTTCAGACAGTCCTCATGACCCCACTCCCCTGGTATTCTCACCTCACTGTAGCTCCCCTTGCATATGATATGGAGCTTGAGTTCTATGTGCACCATCATCTAAGTAAAGTGAGCATAACTGTGCCATGACTGGAGTTTCTTGGTCACACATGTGTGTTTTATTTCCATATTGTGAGCATTTCTTTGAAGAAGCCTATATGGCAAAGATGTGAAGTGTCCTGCTAATGATCACATGAATGAGCTAGGAGTCCACTCAAGCTTCCAGATAGTACCATCCCATACAAAAGTGCAAGTCCATGAAAGAGACTGAGCATGAAACACTCAGTCTAGCTGCTCTTGCATTCTTGATTCTCGGAAGATGTGTCAAACAACAAATATCTATGATTTTGACCTGCTAAATTTTGGTCATTTTTAAATGTAGTCATGAAAAACTAGTATAATCACTTAGAACTCAAAAACTGGTAATATCACAAAGCAGAAAATTCCAAATGAATTTGCTCTATTGGAACTTTTAGTTTTGTCTGTTACTGTGCCCTTTTTAATCTCCTGACCATATATTATGAAATTTCTATTAAAAATGTCAGTATACACTCATTACTTTGTTTTGAATCCTTTCAATTGATTGTAATTGAATGTTAATGAATTTAAATTGTTCATTTTACATGCCTTCCATATGAGACAATGTGCAGAGAAAACTAAAATATACTAATTATTTCTGTGTTTCAATTATCTATATTTAAGATATAAGGCTGGTGGTGTGTGTATGTTCATTAACAAACAGTAATGTAACTGTTTATGCTTAATGAACTCATACTCTAGAAGGGATGTAGAACATAGGATACTGGGTAAAGAAAAAAATCGCATATGAATATTGGGAATAAGAAAGATTTCACTTGCATGGTATATGCAAGGATGTGTAGAATTCTGAGAGGTAGGTGGAAGGGGAAGAAAATCAAGCCCAATACTAACAATGCAAAGAAGCAGAGAGAGACCTAAGAGAGCAGCTTATGTTGAAGATTTCCCACGTGTTCGAAGCATATACTTTAACCTATGTTGAGTTAATCCCACGACAATGAGAGGAAAGTAGCTTCATTGACTCTTCTGGTGCTCAGTTCCTGTCTCAGTTCTGTCTGACTCTGCAGTCCATGCTCTTTTCAGCAAGTTAAACTGAATCACTCAGTTTGAGCAATAGCAAGCACTGTAAGTTAATATCTGAGGCTGTGTTGTGAAAGTTTCAGATTGTAAGTAAGTACAGGGACTATACGGCTATCCTTAATATCTCAAACTTTCAGAAAAGATTTTATTTCTCTCTCTCTCTCTCTCTCTCTCTCTCTCTCTCTCTCTGTGTGTGTGTGTGTGTGTGTGTGTGTGTGTGTGTGTGTGTGTGTGTGTGTGTGTGCATGCACACACACGTGGGCAAAGGCTAGAAAAGAGTATCTGGTTCCACAAAGCTAGAGTCATAGGTGGTTGTGAGCTGTCCAACATGGATGTTGGGACCTCAACTCAGGTCTCTTCAAGAGCAAGTACTCTTAGCTGCTGAGTTTCCTCTCCAGCCACCAACCTCTGACATTTTGGCATAAAAGCGGCCACTCACAATACATGAAGGACCCAGAATAGATGGTTTCCATAAATTTCCACTTACAAAAGTAGGACACTAGCTAGATTTGGCTCATGGGCCTAACCTAGATGAATACTATAAGGAAATATTATTAGAAGACGAAGTTAGAACAACAGGCGGGACTCATATGGGAGATTTTATACTTATTTTTATAAAAATGAGGAATCCTTCACAGGACAAATAGGTAGGCATTATACTGTACTTTAAAAATAATGTGGAAACTGTCACAAAAGTATAGATTAGAGAACCAGAGAACGTAGGTTTGGAAAAGATCAGTTTTTTTTGTCTCAGGTTCGATTGAGAAAATGTATGTCACAAGACATGATCTACTTTCTGTTACCACACCTCTCTCTCTCTCTCTCTCCCTCTCTCTCTCTATCCATCAATGTATCCATATACATTTGTATCCAACTTCTCATTTTTCTGTTACACCGTACTGTGTCTTCCCTGCTATCGAGGACTGTTCTGTATCCCAGCCTCCCCTGTGCTGCCGTGCTCTCCTGGACTACTGGCTCACCTCCATTGGCTTACATGTGGGATTCCGTTGTGTCCCACACTGGTCTCACAATCCCTCCAGCAGCCAGCCCAGTTCTTTGGGCCTCATAACCAAACAGACAAAATAATGATCTAGAGAGCTTAGCTCCTCTTTACTTCCCCATTCTCCTTTCATGCCTCAACTCTAAGCACTCTGGCTTCTGCCCAGATCTTGCCCTAGAGCTTCTCAGGTTGATGTTGCTGGTGTTCTCCATGATGCCAAATGTACTGGGAACTCTTTTGTGCATTCAAATTACTACTCTCTCAGATACTAATTTCCTGAATCCATTGTTCCTAACTAAAGTTGGTCCTTTCTCCTTTACCTTCTAAGTGACAGTCTGACTTCCCTGCAATCCATAGTAACCAGAAATGTGATTATCTTAAAAGGTCAACTGGACTGGAACACATCAAGTAAAAATACCATTAGACTGAAGAAAACTATTCAATCCTAATAAGTATCTTCTAATCTATGAAATGAAGAATATTTTTTCTTATCGTTTCTTTTTCCAACAACATACTCACCTGAATTCCCACCCCCATCTTCTAATCACACTGGTTCCCTTTTCTAAGGCATTACCTCCAAATCTTTGTCTGGGATGCATATATTCTGACTCTTTGAATTACTTTACTTTTAAATTAAATTTACTTATAAAAAGTTTAAACTTTAGACGAAATTCTTATTGACTCTAGCTACAAAATTATAGAGTTACATATCACTCGGCACTGAAATCTCCTGAAGTGTGAAATAACTTTCCTACTCTATCAACCTTTCTCTCTCTCTCTCTCAACACACTCTGTTGCACAATCTGCTACTATTTTCAACATTTGAAATTTTTTTGAAATTTTTATTTTTGAGAATCTCAAACATGTATGCAGTGAAATATGATCATCTCGATCCAATACATGGCCCTCTAATCCTTTCCATGCTCCCTCTCAACTTGGTAACTTTTTTATGTTTAAGGCTAAACTGACGGTGATGCATATTTCAAAGTACGCCCTATGAGAGGTGCATGCGACGAGCTCATTACTGATGTCCTGCTTATCATGCCTTTTCCATGGCCTGCTCTTGCCAGGGTCTCTGGCTCTTTATTAGTTCAATCATTTGCCTAGATTCCTCAAAGATATAAAAGTCATCTCTGCCATGCTTTATCCCCAACCCCTAGGTTTCATTTTCAATATTATTGGTGTGTATGCGTGTGTGTGTGCGTGTGCGCGCGTGTGTATGATATGTGTATATGGGTAATGCATCATATGGCATGTGTGTGAGGTCAGAAGACAAGCCGTGGAGTCAGTTCTCTCCTTCCACCTATATGTGACAGCCAGAAACGAGCCCCAGTTACCAGGCCTTCACAGCAAAGGCGTTTAACCTCTGGGCCATCTCATCTGCTTTTGCTTCCTATTTTAGTCCCCAAACTACTGTTTTTCTGATCCTTTGGTCATGAGCTCATATTCAGGTATACATTAGTAGTAATGGACTCATTCTCCTAAGAAACCCTAATATCTCCAAATAAAGTTATATAGAAGAGGTGCAGAATAGTTAGTCGGCCATTTCTCTTTTAACCTTGATGTGGGTTCAAGAGATCAAACTCAGGTTCTCACTCATACCTAGCAATGGTCTTGATCTTCTGTGTCATCTTGCCAGACTTTTAATTCAGTATTATTAAACACATTTCAAACATAAAGAACCCGGGGCATTGAAAAATTAAGATGGCCCCAGAGTTTAGAAGTAGCAGACCTAGCATGTGATTTAGATGAGCTGAACTACATAATTGCACGCTGAAGCACATGAGCACAGCGGTGCATGGCAGAGCAGCACAGACTTCCTTCCATTGACACCCTGTCCACTGCAGTCGCCAGATGAATGTAGGAAGGTCACATCTTCTCTTTGAGCCTTGCTTTTCTTAGCCATAAAATAAAGACTATTTTCCCACCAAGGTTATGGAATTTGCAGGCCTAGAATGATTTTTTTGTGTACTTCCCACTGCTCCATAGAGTTGCTGCTACGATGAATGGTGTATGGAGTATATAGATTTCCGCTCCAACTAGAAATGCCACACTCTAACTAGAGGGAAGATAATATAGCAAACTGTAAAAAACAGGTGCTTCATTTCTTTCTAGTTCTGGGAATGAATCTCAGGGCCTTACCCACACTGAACAAGTATTCTGATTATCCCACCGACCTATGTCCTGGCCCAGAAGCATGAACATGAGAGGAGTGCCAGTCCCATTTCCACTGAGAGCAGACCAAGCTTACCTGAGTCTAGTGGCTCTATCGAGTCCGAGGGGCTTTGCTCTGAGAAGTTCAAAGACAAGCGGAAAGGGATTGAACTGGGGGAAAAGAAACCAGCAGAAGTTCCCTCTAAGGGAGGCAGTGCTCCCACCAGTGAAGCAGAACATGGCGGTCTCTCCTTTAAAGAAAGGTTAAACAAACTGTCAGATGATCTTACATATAACAGCTGCATACACTTTCCTGTAGTTACTGAAGATATTGAAGAGAAAAAGCCTTCAAGTCTGCCAATGTTCTACAACATGCACATAAGCATTCCCAAGGCCTCAAAAGCCTTGTGCTTCTGTCTTTGTATCGTCGGTCCTCTAAACTGTCTCTATCAAAGTCTATAAGTCTATTTTTTATGTTAGGGAGTGTGTTTGTGTTTCAGCTGTCTACCCTGAGAAACAAAAAGTTGTTCATAAGAAACAACTATTACCACAGGCTGATGGGACAGTCTTCATTATTCCATATATATTGTTTCATAATAAAATACAGATATAACTTCAAAAGGAATACATCTTAGAACTTAAAATAATTTTCAAAGCTTTTAAGTATTTAAATATTTTCATTTTAAAGAGCTGTGACTTATGTAGCAATTTTAAAGCATAGAAGAAAGTCTCTAAACATAATTAGTAGGAAACATTTTGTCTCCAAGTGAAGGACTCATTTCTTTGTTGCCCATATTTCATTGTTTACAGACTATAACCTTCCATTGTTTAGGAGGTTTAACAAAAAGAAGGCAGCATTATGTTAATATTATGTGCCCCATGTCTTCTGTATAATAGAACACTATCTCTTATACTAATACTGTGGTGTATATTCCTAAAGCTGTATTACACGGATAAAAATGTTGTTATCACAGTATTACCAAAGAGAAGCATGTAACAAATAGTCATCATATATCAACATACAGTTGAAGGAAAGATCAAGGGACCACTTACTTTGAGCTAAGAAAGATCTATATGAAATGTGCTGTGTGTTTGATAATGATCTATAAACAAAGGTTATTCATGATCATTTGAATTTTCCCATTTGTATTCTTTAATATCAACTCCGAACTTATGTCATAAGTTTAAAAGCCTTTATCTCTGATCATTTTCATCTTAAAAGACCCTCCCTTAAAAAGAGAATTGTTGCTATTTTATTTGCAGTGGTTGACAGCACTTATCACAAACACTAGACCACAACTGTACCCGCTCTCTTCGCCGCAGACGTGCTGATAAAGATCTACTCAGTGGAGTTCCTGGGGTCAGGTCAGTGGACATAGAACCTGTACTTAGGTAAGGTTCATACACTTCTTCAAATTCCGATTCATCTATTGCACCAAGTCGTGGGGTGGCAAAAACAAGCATGTGACATCCACCACAGGCAATCTGCAAGTGCAAATCCACAGAAAAATTGATCAATGCTAACATCAAACACAAATGGGCTAACAGTTATCAGATCAGCAACAAGACATTTACTTAGAAGCACACCTCTGAGATGGTCTCGCTCATGGCTTCTTTCTACAGATAGGTACAAGTACGCAGATACATATATATGTGTATATATGTATACATGTACAGATGAATTTACATGAATTAAACATAATTCTTTAAACAGACTGAAAATTAAAGCCAATCTATTCCAACATTTACTTTCAACTTAATATAATCTAGAGAAAATGTCCTTGTCACAGTATGCTTCTCATTAAAACTTAGAAAATGTTATGTTTTGATCTTTAAACAACATTAAAAACTTCACAAAACATCTAGAGAATAACAGGTATGTAAATTACTCAAGAAAAACTAGTCTCTGACCATTATAATGATAAATGTACAAAATCTGCACAGGATTCTATCATGGAAGGTAGGGGCAGCCACTAGGTACCCTGCTCTCAGGAACTATTGGCAGTTTACTACTACTGACAGAGAAGGGGACATTGTCTTTAGCGGTGTGGCCAGTAGTGTACTGGCCATGGTCTAGCAAATAGCCTCTCATCATGTAAGCAATCCTAAATTCAGTCAACCGAAACAAGAGCAAAAGGCGTGAGAGTAAGAGACATGCTGGCTGAAAAGAAGAAAGCATTGAGGGAGAAGGAAAAGGATGAGTAATGAGGAGATGAGCGCAATCATAACACACACACATATGAAATTGTCAAAAATAAAAAAGATGTTGTCTCCAAATCTTTTCCTTTCAAAGAACACTTTCTAAATTAAAGGCTTACAAGTCTTCAGAGGAAAATACAAGCACTCCGAACAAAATAATAAAAAATAAACACACTAAGGAGTTTGAAGTTGTAAATGTTCTTCACAAAAATGTTAACAAAACCCCTATGCTAAGGACTGCAGTGAGAGAGAACTGAGTCCTCGGGCTGCTGATCCAATGCCAGGGGCCGCCCTAGAACATGTGCATGTGGGCAACAATGAACACAGGAGGGGCTATGTATGTACTTGTTTCTATGTGTATGTAAAAATGGATAAAGATGAGGATGTGGATTTGGGAGAGAGGAGGCATGGGAAGTATAGAGAAGTAATTTTTTTTAATTACAGAAATTAGCAAATCTATCTCTGTTATAATCCTAAATACAAATAGTCTTAACTCACCAATGAAAGCCATTGAAAAAAGACCCTATACTATGTCAAAATCCCCTGAAAAAAGCAACCTGGGGGTTTCTGTTAGCTTTCAGTTGCAGGTTGAAGCCCATCATAATAAGAGTCGCAGTGGCAGAACTTGAGGGAGGTAATCACATCAGGTCCACAGCCAGGAGCGGACAAACACATGTATGCATGCTAGTTAGTGCTCAGCTTGCTCTCTCCTGCGCACAGTCCAAGGCCCAGTCTGCAAAATGATGCTGCCAACATTCAGCATGGATTTTCAGACTTCAATAAACCTAATTAAGGAAATTCCTCACGGGCACACCCACAGGCCAACTCAATCTAGACAATCCCTGATTAAGGCCCCTCCCCAGGTGATTCTAGAATGTGTCAAGTTGGCAACTAAAACCATCACAATTATCAAATTAATAAAAGAAGGATTCCACAGTATGGAACACAATGCCTTTGGGGAAGCAACATGAGCACTACCAAGTAAGCAGCATTTCCCTGTCCACAGTTTAGCTGCTGAACATACTAGAAACAATACAACAGGAAGACTGACTGATTAGGAGGTGGCACTGAAAAGATAAATTCTTATCTGAGTGCTCAGCCAATAAATCATTTGCAACAGTGTTTACGTATTATCCGGTCTCTTCTTGTGCAGGGCTTGAGAGTGCCCAACCTCCCCCAGGTCTGCTGCATTTGCCCTGTTAGCCGTGTGAGCAAGGCATTCTACTGGGTGCTTGCTACGAGACACAAACTTACAGGCATGGCGCTCCAGCTTTGCAAGAGAAGTAAACAGGAAGCAGAAAAAGCAGTATTTGTACAAAAACGTTCTTGAAGGAGCAAAACTGGAAACATCTAACGTTTGCCTCTTACATAACTGGTTATGGTCATTATTAGATATATCTATGAAATGCTCATACAGATGTAAAAAGGTGTTTTTATGAAATAACAAAAGTTTCAAATCTAGAAATATGAAACTATGCAAGAGGAAACGTGAAACTCTTACCAGTTGAACTGTAAATTTCAAAAAATTACAGCACAGTGTAGGAAAGAACTGGTTAGTAAAATTTTCCATCCCGAGTCCTAATTTTCCATGTCGGCCGTCGCCAAAAGTATACATGAGGCCTACATCTAAAATGCAAACAAAATCAAAGTTACTCGAGTTCCATTTGTACAGATCTAATTGTAGACTCATATCTTCACTTCTACTGCAATTAGGCTTTTCATAGAATTCTGAATTGAATTGACTCTGGTCTACTGGCCTGCGCAAAGTACAGTGTTTGGTGGTTCTCTATATAAGAGCAGGCAGTGGAAATGAGAACGGAACACTAAAGCTTCGTGGTTAAAGGCGTATGTGTCTGTTATGCATTGTAGTCTATTTAGGACCATCACTGGCCTCTGTCTACTACATGCCAGTAGAATAATCCCTTTCTGAAGCAGTGAGAATGAAAAATGTCTCCAGATATCATCTGTCTCTCCAAGGGGTGTAAATTTGTCACTGGTGGAGAACTAAATACTTAGAATACAGTCATCTCTTTTATTAATTTGGCTCCTGGGGTGTGGGACACTGCCAAACCAATGGCTGGAGTCAATAAAGCATTCCAACCAATCCCCATAGCGAGATCTGGGTTGTATCTTGATAGCACATGATGATGAGCGACCCTGCCACTTCTGACGCCCACCGTCACACACTGACACTGCAGTTGCATTTAACTGCTGAGCTTCTTTGCAAGCCCCTCTTCCACACCCTGCACTTAAAGGATGTGTGGGGAGTGCCACAGAAGCAGAGGCCAATCAGGGCACAGACAAGCGGACATTCCCTCTAGTCAGGGCATTAAAGAAGGCTTTCAAAGTCAATCCTAAAAGATAGAATTTAGCTTCAAGAAGGAAATAAATGACCCTCCAGGCAGAATCAGCAGTACAGGGGAAAGCTGGTACAAGAACAGGCCAGGCAAAAGACCAAAAAGTAATCAGCAAGCCGAATATGGAGAGCTCGGACAGATCGGAATCTAAAGCAGGAAGGCAAGACCACTACGGAGGATGAAATCTGTTTAGATTGTACATTTTAAATTCTATTTGAAGAACAGCAAGCTTTTTAAGTGAATGGCTTTAGGCTGGGAAATGATTAGCTTATATCTCGGGTTTCTGACTAAAGAAGACAAAGCAGCTGCACACTGACAGAATCTCCTGACTGGAGACTGACTTAAAGTAATAGAAGAGAATTCAGGAAGATGCTAAGTTACTGTTTTAATTTACAAAAGTGAGCAAATTCCTTTAATGTGTGCTTTTCCAAGATGATTTTCTTTTGCCTGAGAAAGTAACCCTTATCTCATTTGCTTGACTGAACTTCCAAGCTCAAAGAACATTTAGAAATATGAGCTATTGATAGGGAACTAGCAAGATCTTAAGAAAACCCAATATATGTCATTGTACTAGATAAACTAGAGAGAGAAAAAAATCTGTAAAACTTGTTCCTTGGGGAGGATAGATGAGCAAAAAGTCAAGCAAACTTAATATTCAGTTATTAGTGGCATAACTTTTCATCACATAGAAAAAGTACTATGCAAACAACTGAACGATCTATAATGAGGTTCACGATTCATAAAGGTATATTCACCATCAAGGACAATTTAGGTTGATGAAAATGGCACTATGAACAGAGAAGCTAGCATTAGGGCAGCATAGTACGGGACACATATCAACAGCTCCTATGGGACATAGTGTTGTTACATGCTACGCAAAGGAGAACATCAGTACTTGATGATGGACAGGTCGTTTTTCTCGAAGGGTTCTGTGGGAAAGATGGAACTATTTGTGGTAGTAGCTCACGTTTTCTAAGTTCTACTTCTCTAAACAGACACTATTGCATGAGCTCTGCTCTTTTTGGAGCTGTTTTGGATAGAAGGAAGGAAAACATAAATACAAGAATCTGAATTATTCAAACATACTAGAATTATTTCTGACTTTTACATGTTTTACTTTGTTTTTAGATGAAACATTTTGTTACAAAGCATGTAAGTTTTCAAATACATAAATTCCCTACAGTGAATGCCTAAGTCACTTCAAGGGATAATTTTATTGAGTCTTACATTATCAAAAGCATCTAATTTATAAGACTAAAAAGTAAACAGGCTAACAGAACATCTCCTTGCTTAGTGCAGAAAGCAACAAAAAGATGAATTTGCTCAGTGGTTTTTGTGGTGGCCTTCAAGGAAAGGAAGGAGTCAGTCAGTCCTGAAACGCCCTCTGGTGGTCATTGCAGCGCCTTTCTCTCTCAACTACTTTGCAAAGGGAAGGAAGGAGTAAGTAGTGAAACGCCCCCTGGTGGTAAAAGGGTCCTAAAATGTCCCTCAGCATGAGGACAGCTCTTCCATACTGAGTAGGAAAAGATGAGTTTTTCCTGTGTGATTTTTTTCTCTGGCTTGAGGAGAGTTTTGATACAAGTGGAAAAAGATTTTAATATCTTACTCTTCTCCAAAGATCTAATTTAAGATTTGAAACGTAAATCATTTTGTTCAAGGCCTCATAAGCCTAGGAACATGTGTTCACACTGAGTTATACCCAATCCCCACATTTGTTTTAATCAGAATTATTCTTTTACTTTTAAACTAAACTAATACAAAATAACTTTGTATTTAGAATATTAAATTCCATAAGATGTTAGATACATTTATCTCACATAACATTCATTTTATAATGAATAATACTCTCTATATATACATATATACATGTGTGTGTGTGTGTGTATATCCAGAAATCATAAAAATTATATCATACCAGTCATCAAAGCTGTATGATTTTCTCCACAGGAAATAAAACTTATTTTCTGATCCTTAATACGCTCAATGACTCTGGGTTCTGATGTTTCAAAAAGAAAAGTGCCAAGGCCCAGTTGGCCAAACTGTCCCAGTCCAAAGGCATACACAACTTTCTCTGGAAGGAAATGAACACATACATGAAAAGAGTTGCATGGAGATACATCATATCTGAAATAATTGCAATATTCAACTTTTAAAATGGACATGAATTGC
Organism: Microtus oregoni; assembly: GCF_018167655.1. Classification (NCBI taxonomy): domain Eukaryota; kingdom Metazoa; phylum Chordata; class Mammalia; order Rodentia; family Cricetidae; genus Microtus; species Microtus oregoni. Next base: position 1,756,933 of record NW_024544601.1, read on the forward strand.
CTGTGAAAGAGCTGTCAGAAAAACACTGACATGAAGTGCAAACTTTCAAAGACAAAAGAAGAAAAAAATTGGGTGTTACAAAGTAACTATCTGGGTATGATTTGTCATTTATGAATAACCATAAAAGGAGTTACTGCAATCATGAGGTAGGTTTAAAGATGTATAACTCAGAGAACTCCCTGACATGTATTTATAATTACCACATCATCTCAGAAACTCGCAAATGTTACTAAACAATTTCCATTCATTGCCACAATTAAAAAAAATTTCTACAAAGATATCCCCCTTTAAAAGTAGTTCAATAAAATTATTTTACAAAATACAAATTATGAACAGGAGGTACAGCACTTGCCTGGCATGCACAAGCCACAGAATCTCCCTGTAAAACACGGTAGCACACACACATACCTAATCCAGAATATAATTTTCAAAAGAATGAAAAATTATAGTAGATATGTTAATGTATTCATAAGCAAATTTTCTTTACAATACAGGAGGCCTCCCACTATATGATGATTTAGGTGACCTTTAGAGTCACCAAAGCTCCTTCAATAAATAATTCAGAAAATTTGAGATCATTTATCATCTAGAGATGGGAAGCTGAGAAGCATAAAACATGGCTGACTACAAAAGAGTTACTGTAGAAACAATGTGGCTGGTTTCTGTACTGAGAGACATGCTGGTGACATGGCTGTTCTGTGTACTGAGAGACACCCTGGTGACAACGTGGCTGGTTTGTGTAAACACTGGAGACAATGTGGCTGGTGGCTGTATTGAGAGACACACTGGTGACAACGTGGCTGGTTTGTGTAAACGCTGGAGACAATGTGGCTGGTCTGTGTACTGACAGATACCCTGGTGAAAATGTAGCTGGTCTCTGTACTGAGAGACACACTGGTGAAAATGTAGCTGGTCTGTGTACTGAGAGACACACTGGTGACAACATGGATGGTCTATGTACTGCATGTCAATGTGGCTGGTCTCTGTACTGAAAGAGATGCTGGTCACAATGTGGCTATACTAAGTGATATGCTGGTGACAATGTGGCTAGTGGCTATACTAAGTGACATGCTGGTGACAATGTGGCTGGTCTCTGTACTGAGAGATACTCTGGTGACAATGTTGCTCGTCTGTGTACTGAGAGACAAGTTGGTGACAATGTGGCTGGTCACTGTACTGAGTGACATGCTGGTCACATTACTGTCTTCTGTGGAGTCTTAGGAAGGAGAACAGGAATCCCTCTTTAAAGGCAGATATGAATTTTCTCATCCTTCACTGCAGCCAGGTAGCAAATTCCTCACATCATCTGATATTAACACCTTACCTAATAAATCCTAAAGAAATCCATCCAGGCAATTTTAAAAACATTTCAGAAAATGAAAAGAATTCATTTTCTGCAAAGAGTCTATTTAGCTCATCTGAGAATGAAGGGTACCAAGGAATACTTAACTATTGCTACAAATTTTACACTTTTCTCTGTAATAGAATGCCTGAAGGCTGGAGAGATGGCTCAGTGGTTAAGAGCACTGGCTGCTCTTCCAGAGGACCCGGGTTCGATTCCCAGAACCCACACTGCAGCTACCAGCCATCTGCAACTCTAGTTCCAGGTGATCCGACACCCTTACCCATAGTATATACAGGCAAGACACCAGTATACATTGCATAAATAAGTAAAGAAATCTTAAAAAGGCTTGAAATATAAATAAGATAGAGATGAAACTCCTTACAGAAACTATACTTGGAACAAGGGTATGAAGGCATATTGGTGCAATGGCAAGAGACTCCTATTTGAATATATCATACCATGTCTTAATTAGTAGATTACGTCGCACATTGCCTGTTTTAAGTACTAACTTTTCCCTCTCTGTTTTCTTCCTTTATCACATTTTCTCCTTAATTTTCCCATTCACTGCCTTGGAGACGAAATTACACAGACATTTGTGAGCTGATCAACTCAGGTGCTGGAATCCAAACTCAGGTCCTCATGACAGAAGAGCAAGTTCTCTTAACCACTAAGCCACCTCTCCAGCCCCAAGTATTCTTATCCTATCCCAATAAAAAGGACTGTGAGAGTGCCACTAGCTACTAGCGAGTGTAGAGAAGAAGTGCAGGCTCTACACATACCTGTGAGAACCACAGTGTGCCCTCCACCGCAGGCTACTTGGAGCACTTTCTCAGGAATCCCTAGCACTCGCTGGGGTGATCTGTGATTGATCAGCAGATGGTTGGGAAGACCCAACTTCCCATTCTCAGGTTCTCCAAACGTGTACAGTTCCCCGTCCGCTGTGAGAAGAAAAGGAGAAGGATTAATGGGGACATAAATGTAAACAGACTACTGGGCCTCTGCCACATGTTTTCATGCTCGCCAAAAGCCAGCAACCAAGTAAATCTGACCTTTCTTCAGGTGTGTTTCACTACAAGGTAAGGAAACAAAGCTGGATGGTTTTTCTCTCTCAGCTATTTTATCTCGTACCCTTCACAAAGAATTCACGACTAAAGAACTAAACCACCCCTTTAGCTTTTCCAGAAAATACAGCAAAAATTGTCTTACACAGTCTCTATACCTTTATGTCATGCATGTGTGTGCATATGCGTTCATGGTACCAGTGATTAAGTCTAGGGCCTCAAACATGCTAGTCAAGAGCCTGACTGTGGAGCTAAGGCCCAGTATTCTTTAGAAGTTTCATTTTTCCAGACTGGGTTTCATTAAGTTGACCAGGCTGGCCTTGAACTTAAAATCACAACCATCCTTCCACTGTTACCCGCAGAGCTGTCAAATGTAGATGTCAGCTCGAGACTTCCAAGCAGAGACTGCTAATGAACCCAGAAACTTTAGGCTGCAGATACTGACCACAGGACTAAGACCTCATCCTTCTCCATCTAATCTTTATCCTGGTTTTCACAAGAATACTCTTTGACTCACTTATTTGAAACAATAAAAAATAATTACCAGGACAGGAGGGCAGACCAAAGCATGGAAGCAAGTGATTCCAGGGGAGAGTGGCTAAGCCTAACAAGTTCGAGAACCAAAATTTAGAAAGGTTTGTAAAATAACAATCTAATTTTTATAACAGACCCAATACTCACTTTATAAAAAGTTGACAGAGAAAATTTGAAATTATAAACTGTCAATACAGAAATGGAGAAATGTTTTGAATTAAAACATACACGAAAGACTATACTTTCAGTGCTCATTTCTATAGTGCCTAAAACATAGACTATTTTAGTAGCTGAGCAACCATGTGAACTATAACTCATTTTACTAGCGGTAATGACTGAGAAGTGAGAGATAATGTAATGAATCCAAACATTCATCTTACTTGTTACAAAAGCTGAATGGTAATATCCACAAGAGATCCATGAGATCGGCTTCCCAACGGTCACTTCATGAGGGATACACACATTACTTTTATTTTTTAAACCAATCTGCCCTTCAGAATTGTCACCCCACATAAAAAGTTTTCCATCCTCTATAAAAAAAGCACAAGGGAGAAAAGTCTTTAAAGGGCTAGACGGGCTCTCAAGCTATGACATTTCTTACAGACTATAATTCGTCTTCTGGCTTATATTTTTAGTCTTATTTTATTCTCTATTGATACGTAATAACTGTAGGTATTTGTAGAATGCAACATGATACTTAAAATGCACATATAGCATGTAATGACAAACCCACAGTGATTTATCTAGCATTTTAAACATTTATCCTTTCCTTGTATTGAGAACACTCAAAATCTCTGCCACCACTTAGAAACGAACAATGCAGCCAGGTGTAGCAGCTCATGCCCCAGAACTCAGGGAGAAGTGGCAGGGGGATTGCTGTGAATAAGTTATAATACACAAAAGGCCAGCTAGGTTTACAAAGTAAGACTGTCTCAAAACAAACAAAAATGATAAAAAGTAACATGAAACATTATGCTATTCCTCCTTATAAACTCTTACTCGGCACTGAAAATGGTGTGCCGTAAGAGTGCCAAGCCATTAGCTCCATCTGGGAATTCAACTTCTATTCTCATATGCTCTGTAAGGATGAAGCATGGAGAATGAGTGGATGCTCAATCCCTTGAGTTATGCCCAGATCTTTACCTCAATGGTAAACACACGATGCCATTTCCTACATTCACTTTTTGTCCTTTTAATGTCTCAACACGGAAATGGTCCCCTCCCTCCAGGTAGTCTGTCTGCCACCAAACTGAGAGATCACAGAAAGCACCTACATATCTCCAGATGTAAAGAGCAAGTTCCCAAATTAAAAATAAACCTTGCTCTGGGGGACACCATGGAAACGTTTCAAAGGAATAAGAAAACAAAACAAAACATACAATGATGCACTAATCTTTTTTTTTATTACTGTATACCTGAAAATAGTCTTCCTAGCTTTAGAGAATTCACCATATTTAGCATATACCATTAACTTAGGTCTTTTCTGATAAGGTTTCAGTGTTGGGAATAGTTAAGTTAAATGGAAGATAAGTATTTCAGGTTTCATCAATGCTTGTTTACTTCTTTTTTTTTTCTGAAAAAGCATCTTAACTGTGTAGCATAGGCTAGCCATGAACTCAGGACCCTCAGGCCTCTGACCTTGAAGTTAAGGAGATTAACAGTGGGACAATACCTCAACTTCTCTTAGTGAATTAAAAAACTGATCTTCCAGGGTTTAATAAACAGTCAAAATTAAAACTGAAAATAAAAACTGAAGGAGTGACATTGCATAATAAACAATCTAGTTGATAAAACAACACTTTTCTATCTTCTCTGAAGAAAGATGCAAGCCAGCAGCTTCGGCCCATGGATCATAGCTCTGACCTTTAAACAGTTCTCAGATCTACTTTGAGAAGGAAGACAGAGATATGTAATGATCATTATAACCCACTCTCTAATAACATACATCCCAACTGATTTCTATCAATACTTCCAGTAGCAACTTTAATTAAAGTCATTAAGTGTACCTTTCAGAATATGCAATGAAGGTAACATTTAAGAATATCTAGCCAGGCAATGGTGGTGCACACCTTTAATCCCTGAACTCAGGAGGCAGAGGCAGGCAGACCTCTGAGTTCAAGGCCAGCCTGGTCACAGAGTGAGATCCAGGACAGCCAGGGCTACACAACACAGTTAAAACGTGTCTCAAAAAAAAAAAAGAAAGAAAGAAAACCAAAATGAAAATAAAAGAATAGCTAAAAGAATAGCTAGCTAGCAGAGCTGAGAACTTATTTATCAATCACCTTCTCTAATGTATTTACCTCTCACTCAATATATACATACAGATTTAAAGTTCTATTTCTAAAGTCCTCTGAAGGTACACAAATGCTAATACTGTCACACATTTACTGAGTTCATATATCCTTACTAGAAAAGAAGTGTCCAGAAAGAAGCACAAACAAGTCTTACCGGTTAAAGCAGCTGATGTATTAGCACCAGCAGAGAGCTGTTTAATGGAATCCTTAGATGTAAAGAAGCAAATTTGATGAAAAGTGTCTCTGTCGTCAGTGTCACCAAGCCCCAACTGTCCTTCATTATTTCCTCCAGCTGCATACACACCCCCTTTATCTGTACAAAACACAAAAATGTCAATTAACATACTGTAGTCACCCTGCTTCTGAGACATGCTGGAAATCAGCAGACACCGCTTATACGAACAATGAACAAAAGATGCGCAAGGGTGAGAGTGGCATAGAGTTGCTGAGGCAGGGAGAAGAGCTGGGAGACAAGAGTGATAGGGAGAACAGGGCACGGGAAGAACCAGGAAAGATACCACTGCTAACTCTTTAGCAGCATGTGGTAAAAACCCACTTTCCTCCACTGAACAGTCTTCAAACCTGTGTTAGAAAGCAGCCGCTGGGGCTACAGTTCAGTAGCAGAGAACCTGAAAGCAGAAATCAGCTACACATACATGTGTTGGCCTGCTTCTCGACACTACTTTATTTCATTAAACTTTATCTACCCTTTGTCAATACTACATTACCAGGATTACTGTAACTTTATGACAGGGACTAGAATCAGAAAACTGCTAGCTTTTTGAAAGCTGTTCTGACTATTGTGGCTCTCCTTTGATTTTCTATATAAATTTAAGAATTACTTTATCAACTTCTAGACACATTATATTGCCTAGTTAGATTCTGATTGAAACTGAGATGACTCCTGTCAGGGGCATTTCCTGTAGCTTCCACTCAGTCTCTGTAGCAAAGAAGGAAGAACAAGAAACAGGAGGAAGCAGCCCCAGGCGTGCTCCCAGGGAAAAAGATGCTAGCCCTTAATCTGTAGCTACTCAACAATAATTTGTATATTCCCAATGGCAAATGCATGCATGACACACTTATATTGTTAAAACTTTATTCTAATTACCACCAAGGATCGTGCCTAGCAATTTTACCAAGCCACAAATACTGCTGAAGTGGTACAATAGTTCTCAAGGCTGGATAGAAGGTGCATGGGATGGACACTGTACCTGTGGAAACTAGGGTGTGGTTCCTTCCGCAGGCAGCAAGCTTCACTTTTTCAGGCTTAAGAGCTAGACATGAGAATATGACAATTACAATATTTTATGGGTATGCAAATGATAAATAATCCAGGTTAAATGATAAGTAACTGGGAGAACTGACATGTCTTTCTTTACTGTACTGCAGGGGATGGAATCGAGGACTTTGAGCATGTTAAGCACGTACTCTGAAACATCTGTAACCCAGGACAAAATTTAAATCTAGGATAAACCTGGCATGTGTGACTCCAAATCAACTAACCACTAATTACTAATCCGGAAGTTTATTCACAGTGCATCAGAAAAACCAGTGGAGGGTGGCAAACAGTGAGATGTGGAGTCAAAGGGAGGGCCAAGGCATCCAATTTTTAAAACCCTATAGGAAATTAATACACCAAGAGCTAGTACATTCCATTATATTGTATCTCATCAACTTGATCTATTACCGAGCCTGCCACAAACTTCTAAGACACTCAATAAAAACCCTAAAACTAATAATTATAGGCACGTACATGGGTTGAAGTTGTTTATCTACCAATATTTATAGTTTTTTGAGACAGGGTTTCTCTGTGTAGCCCTAGTTGTCCTGAAACTTGATCTGTACACCAGGCTGGTCTCAAACTCAAGAGATCCACCTGCCTCTGCCTCCTGAGTGCTGGGGTTAAAGCTGTGTACCACCACCACCTGGCTTCATCTGCATATTTTTAACACGTACAAATACCTCCTAAACAACTGGCAAAGCAACTGCACAGCTGGGTATGAGTCTCTGCTTCCATGGATCTCACAGGCTGCGATAATGTTCTATCAGGTATTTGGAAGGTCATGTCAATAGGAATATCAAGTGTTTAGTAGTATGTGCCCAATTAAATACTTTCTAATCATAACATTAAAGGACCCATAATAATGCCTACAAATAGCATGATTATGAAAAAAATCACACTGAAATTTTAAGCTGAAATTTCAATTTGGGCCCTGAAGCTAGAGAACACTGTTCTTACCACACCCCCAGGACTCTACACCACCTTTTTAATTTAATGTTCATAAGCTACACCTAGAAGTTTTCATAAAACAGTGAGAAAGTTTTCTAGTCTCTTGAGACAACACTCGTGGCAAATACTTTGCTCTCTTGGTATTCTATTCATCAACCACTAGCCTTGATGTCTTGATTAGTTCATTACTCTGCATTGTAGAATTTTAGTAACCAATAACTACATAAAACTGTGAAAAGACAGAACTCCAAATTATAGCACATTATAAAGCCTGATTCCCTTATATATAATAGCAGTACTATTTAAACCACTTTGCAAACAAATAATTGTTTGGTAGTCAAATTCAATACTAGAGGATCTTTCCTTCCTTAGTGGTCCTTGGGTTTCGAGTCAAAGAGATTTTTTGACTCCACCATAAAAGTATTTCTGAGTTTCACAGAAAGAAGAAGAGTAGGTACGAATAATAGTCAAGTAAATCTTATAAAATAAAAACATTTAAGACTTTTATTTATGATATTAAAGCATCAGAGAATCAATACTAATGTTATTTAACATAATCTGGAAAATATTAAAAAGAATATAAATAATATAAAGAAGAAAAGCTCCAAACCTTTGATACATGTTGGTTTGCTGATAGCTGACTTTGATCCTAATCCTAATTGACCCCAGTTGTTACTGCCAAACATATAAAGTTTATTATTTCCTAGTGGGAGGGAAAAGAAATAACAAATTAAAGCAATCTTCACATAGATAATAATATATGAATGAATCACAAGGGAACATAAAACATACATTTTAAAAAATATCAAAAAACAAGAAATAGGAGTGGGTTACCTTTTCTGTCCATGTATGGGCACATCCCATTCGGTGTAAAGAGTTTTTAAGATTATATGTTAACAATTTTTTTATTGCAATGAAATAGATTCCAAAGAAGTCTCACATGTAGAAAAACATTAACGTTTATTAAAGTAACTTAAAATTGAAAAGACTCTTGAAATGATGCATAAAGAACTTTCTGACAAATATAAAACACTTTCTATACATTTTCAATATGTTTAACACATGATAAAGTCTGTTCTCTCTACATACCAAAACAGTAACATTTAAGCCATCTTTTTTTTTTTAAAAAAAAAAGTAAAATATGGTCAAATGTAATGCTATAAGATCATCACTCCCTTTGAGGTTCCTGGGTTCCAAATCAATGACATTTTTAGTCACAAAACAAATCTATTATAGGCAATAAAAATAGATGTTTAAAATGTATCTGTCAGTTTTGAAGCAGGTTACCTTGTCCTTCGATATATGAGCGGATTCTATTAAGCATAAAGAGTTCCTAACATCAGGCAGCAACAACTTTCATTAAACATCACACTTATAACATTTAGTGTTCTCTAAGAATCACTCTCTTCATCTAGGATTGTAATACTAACCTGTAACAATAGCAGTATGTTCATCGCCACATGAAAGACATATAGGTACGTCATTCTTAAACCAGAATTTGCTAGGGATATTTTCAGCAAATTTAGTTTTTCCAAATGTAAACACAGCACCTGTATCTGCAAATATAAAACACTTTTCATTTTACAAATTGAACCATGCTGCCTGTTATGAAAACACATTTTCCTATTGCATGTATATAAACCATTTTCCCCACGACAGCTTTGACTCTGACTGAACATCATTTCAGCCTTCTTTCTCTCACCTTAACTCAGTCCTATTCCTCAGCCTTCACCTTGCGTCACCTGTGACGGCTGGTAATTGAAGCCTGTGTTATATTCAGTCAGTGAGCTGAGGTAAATGGACACGATGACAAGGAAAGCCACCATCCATTACTAATTCTTCTGCTGTCACTGGATGGACAGCCAGGTCCTGAATGAGCTGGTACAATTTCTGCCTTCTACTCCCTCTGCCTAAGGCCTCACAGTCTGATCCCTGACTGAGGATCTTTTCCCAGTCAGAACCAAAACGGCACTGTGTTTTTTTTTTCCTTAGCATCACAGAAAATTTGTGCAGAGTACCTTTTTAAGTGAATTTGGATTTTCTTGAATTCTTCCAAGGAACTGCCAGTGTTTGCATTCAAGGAAGGAATGGTACTAAAAATATCAAACTGTTGAAAATGCCAGTGACTATCCATTAAAACTAGGACAGGGCAGAAATAAACACATTATTTCCCTACTGTCTTACTTGTACCATGGCCATGTAAGGCTTTAAAAATCAATTATGCACCATACAGCAACCTCTCAAATGATTACCAAAATGTCTGTTGATAGGCATTATCTTTTCTCAACTATATTACTACTTATACCCATTGCACAGGGTGCTCCTCTAATAAACACCAGTTACATTGAAGATGGTTCTAATTTTCACACAGAAAAGTTCCCTTCTATACTATGACTGTCGTCATGTCACTATAATGGTGCCTAGGAAGTCAAACAGATTTCAATACTTTTAGTATGAAAGGCAGCATATCACCCAGGCTTTACCACTTGAACACTTCAGCTTTTCCTATTCCTAATGAGAAGAATGAGACTTTGATTTATAGATCAGGCCATGGAGACTGCAGGTGGATGCTGAGATTTGACATTCTCAAATTGCCATCACTTGATCTGAGGAGTAGTTACTGGCTTTTTTGGACCAGCACCATTTTCAAAAGACTAAACATCCATGAACAGTTCCCAGGAACTAAATACACACACACCCCAAATAGAAAGACAGACCAGGACCATTGTCAAAAGACTAAAAAGTTCATTAACAGTTCCCAGTTCTCCGTAACTATTTAACCTCCTCCCCCCGCCCGCCCCCACGCACCCCAAATAGAAAGCCAGACCCAGGTTCTGGGAAATTTTCAGAGAAAGTATAGTGGATGTGCGAGGGTCTAAGCCATTTACGAACGACTGTGAGACAAATCAGTTCCAATTTAATAACTGAGCCTTGGGAGGTCAGGGCCTAGAAACCACTCAAAACTTCCCTACAAGGAATCATTTAACTGTTTTATTCTGGGTACCCAGAAAGCTTCTCCAGACAGCCCTCTCCCTGAACCCAAACCAGGATTTGGTGGCTCCATTCTATCCTCTGGCTTCTAATGTCAAGCCTATCGTCTTTATTTTCCTGTACTCTCACTAAGGTATGAACTCCAGAAGGCATAAACTCAAAACCCCTTTGAGGCAAGAGCATGGCAGAAAGTGCAATACATATTTAAATGTATATTTCTGCTCTAATACAGTGACTATTTTTCAAAGTGTTAATCGGAACTCATTAGACTGTATGTGAAAATCAATTCAGTGTACTATGACCACCATTTTAACAGATTACTGAACCGTTCTACGTTTCAAATAGCTGTAGTTAACTGCTGCTTCAGGAAATGTCTACCTGTACTACCCGGTACGGAAGCCGTACTGGGTCATAATTTTAACTTACGTCAAACCAGCGCTTAAGAACAGTCTTTTTTTTTTTTTTAATGCGCTTAAGGGCTTGTCCAGTTAGTTTCTTCCATTCTTTTTAACCTCTCACTCCAGGTTCACTCACTCCTTACTGAATTCATTACCTAAGTGAGTCCTAGGGACATCTCATTCGCTCGGCGGTTGTTAAGTAGAGACCTTGGAAAGCTTAGCGAAAGACTAATGGCTGCCGCAGCCTCCGAGTAAAGTCACGGAAAGCTTACTAAAAACACAAGGACCCTCTGTCCCTTCCTCCGGGTCCCAACAAAGCTTTTATTCGCAGTGGCAAGGTAAGAGTTGCCTTCTAACCACGGATCAGATTGCGGCCTGCACTCTGCCAGGGCCGGCCTGGAGGCGGGGCCTGGCCTCCCGCCCGCCCGCGGACCCTCCCTCCCTCCCGGCCAGCCGCCGCCATTCGGACGCGACTCACCCGGCACCAGCGACTCAGGCTCCCCCATGCCGAAAACTGTGAAGGGAATCTGTGCCTGCTTCGGAAAGACAGCAGGGGCGACTCGATTGGGCCTAAGGTATTGCCCTAGCCCCCGGGGGCCCCATCGCGACCCTCTTGGCATTGACCACTTCTGTGCTCCCGGAAGTCAACAAACAGACGCTAGGGGCAACGGAGGCGGGGCTTTGAGACGTAGGGCGGGGCGAAAGGCGGTTGGAAGATGGGATGAGGAAGTGGTGTCACCGCGGCGCTAGTGCGGTCGAGGCGGTAGGTGTCCGCGCGCCCTCTAGCGGTCGTTATTGGAAGAGCGGCCACGCCGCCCACTGCGAGGTGTTGAGAGCGCAGCATCCACTTCTGTAGAGATATTTGGCCATGCAGGGACCTAGAGGGGATAGTGACAGCATAACTTCTGTGACACACGCAAACGTCAACACACAGCTTTGCAAACACAAATAAGTGATAATCTGCAAAAGAGCTAGCCACTAATAGTCTTACATCCCAAATGTCATTTGTATTCCCAGAAATAAAACTAGATACACACATTAGAACATTACTTAAATGAATGAATGCTGTTACCATCATGCAAGATGGGTAATGTCACTCCTGTTTGCAGATTTATGCCGATTATTCATGGGAAGGGAGGCCCAGTTCAAATAGTCAATCCTGAACTCTGAGCAGTCTGCCTGTGTCTCCTATTGAAGATATATATAATTCCCTGTGAAACGTTATATATTTCTGGCTAAACCTTGGTTTCCAGGATGAGAAATATACCTGTGGTAGTTGGTCTTAACCAAGAAGAACTGGATTTAAGGCTCCCTGAATGACTTTAGAGAGTATTTCTACATTTTCAGGGCATTTTTATTAAAATGGGAAGAAGGAATCGAATCCAATCATTTGTATACAAGCTAAAATTGAGGGTGAGGTGCTAATAGAACTAGGAGCACACACCAGGAACAGGAGTTTAAGAGAGACAAAATCTTGTCAAATGAAAACATGATAAGTGTTAAGACTGAAGAAAAAGAAACTAAAATGGATTAGAACACTCTGGACAAAAGCCAGTTGTATGCAAAGATTCTCAGGGAGCTTGGTCTTTCCGGCACCTTGATGAGGCTGAATCGAGATGGCAGCATTTGGGGCATGTTACAGATTCTGGATTTTTTGTACAAGTTTGCATTCCCACCAGCAATGGATGAGTGGTCCTCTTACTCCACATCCTCACCACCAAACACCATTGGTGTTTTTGATTTTAGCCATTCTGACAGGTGTAAGATGATATCTCAAAGTTGTTTTGATTTGCATTTCCCTGATCGCTAAGGAGGTTGAGTATGACCTTAAGTATTTCTTGGCCATTTGAACTTCTTCCGCTGAGAATTCTCTGTTCAATTCAGTGCCCCATTTTTTAATTGGGTTAATTAGAATTTTAAAGTCTAGTTTCTTGAGTTCTTTATATATTTTAAAGATCAGACCTTTGTCTAATGCGGGGTTGGTGAAGATCTTCACCCATTCAGTAGGATGCCTTTTTGTCTTAATGACAGTATCCTTTGCTTTACAGAGGTCCCATTTATTCAATGTTGCCCTTATTGTCTGTGCTACTGGGGTTATATGTAGGAAGTGGTCTCCTGTGCCCATGTGTTGCAGTCTACTTCCCACTTTCTTTTCTATTGGGTTCAATTTGGTCAGATTTATATTGAGGTCTTTAATCCATTCGGAGTTGAGTTTTGTGCATGGTGATAGATATGGATCTATTTTCATTCTTCTACAGGTTGACATCCAGTTATGCCAGCACCATTTGTTGAAGATTCTTTCTTTCTTCCATTGTATACTTTCAGCTCCTTTGTCGAAAATTAGGTGTTCATAAATTTATGGGTTAATATCCGGGTCTTCTATTTGATTCCATTGGTTGACTTCTCTGTTTTTATGCCAATACCAAGCTGTTTTCATTACTGTAGCTCTGTAATAGAGTTTGAAGTCAGGGATAGTAATGCCTCCAGAAGTTCCTTTATTGTATAGTATTGTTTTGGCTATCCTGGGTTTCTTGTTTTTCCATATAAAGTTGATTATTGTTCTCTCAAGGTCTGTGAAGAATTTTGTTGGGATTTTAATGGGCATTGCGTTGAATTTATAGATGGCCTTTGGTAGATTTGCCATTTTTACTATGTTGATCCTACCCATCCAAGAGCATGGGAGATCCTTCCATTTTCTGGTGTCCTCTTCAATTTCTTTCTTCAATGCCTTAAAGTTCTTGTCAAATAGATCTTTCACTTCCTTGGTCAGAGTTACCCCAAGATACTTTCTGCTATTTGTGGCTATTGTAAAAGTTGAAGTTTCTCAGAATTCCCTCTCTGCATCCTTATCCTTGGTGTATAGGAGGGCTACTGATTTTTTTTTTTAGTTGATCTTGTAAGCTGCCACATCACTGAAGTTATTTATCAGCTGTAGGAGTTCTTTGGTAGAGTTTTTGGGGTCACTAATATACACTATCATATCATCTACAAATAGCGAAAGTTTGACTTCTTCCTTTCTGATTTGAATCCCCTTGATCTCCTTATATTGTCTTTTTTTTCTATTTAACTTTATTTTCTGTGCATTGGTGTGAAGGTGTCAGATCCCCTGTAACTGGATCTTCAGACAGTTGTGAGCTGCCATATGGGTGCTGAGAATTGAACCTGGGACCTCTGGAAGAGCAGTCAGTGCTCTTAACCACTGAGCCATCTCTCCAGCAGGGGGCCTTATATTGTCTTATTGCTCTTGCTAGAACTTCAAGAACTATGTTGAAGAGATATGGTGAGAGTAGACAACCTTGTTCTTGTACCTGATTTTAGTGGAATGGCTTTGAGTTTCTCTCCATTTAATTTGATATTAGCTGTTGGCTTGCTATATATTGCTTTTACTATATTTAGGTATGATCCTTGTATCCCTAACCTCTCTAAAACCTTTATCACAAAGGGGTGTTGAATTTTGTCAAATGCTTTTTCAGCATCTAATAAAATGATCATATGTTTTTTTTCTTTCAGTTTATTTATATGATGAATTACATTGATGGATTTTTGTATGCTGAACCAGCCCTGCATCTCTGGGATGAAGCCTACTTGATCATAATGGATAATTTTTTTAATGTGTTCTTGGATTCTGTTTGCCAGAATTTTATTGAGAATTTTTGCATCCATGTTCATGAGTGAGATTTTCTGTAATTCTCTTTCTTGGTTGGGTCTTTGTGTGGTTTTGGAATCAGGGTGACTGTAGCTTCATAAAAAGAATTTGGCAATGACTCTTCTGATTCTATTATGTGAAACACATTAAGGAGTATAGGTATCAGCTCTTCTTGGAAGTTCTGATAAAATTCTGTATTAAGACCATCTGGTCCTGGGCTTGTTTTGTTTGGGAGTTTTTATTGACAGCTTCTATTTCCTCACGACTTATAGGTCTATTTAAATTGTTCACCTGGTCTTGATTTAATTTTGGTAAATGGTATTTATCTAAAAACAAGTCCATTTCTTTTACATTTTCCAATTTTGTGGCGTATAAGCTTTTGTAGTAAGACCTAATGATTCTCTGAATTTCCTCAGTGTCTGTTATGTCCCCCTTTTCATTTCTGATCTCGTTAATTTGCAGATTCTCTCTCTGACTTTTGATTAGTTTGGATAAAGCTTTGTCAATCTTGTTGACTCTCTCAAAGAACCAGCTCTTTGTTTCATTGATTCTTTGGATTGTTTTCTGTGTTTCTATTTTGTTGATTTCAGCCCTCAGTTTGATTATTTCCAGTCTTCTACTCCTCCTGGGTGTGTCTGATTCTTTTTTTTTCTAGAGCTTTCAGCTGTGCTGTTAACTCTCTACTTTGAGGTTTCGCCGTTTTTTTTTTTTTTTTTTTTTTTTTTTTTTTTTTTTTTTTTTTTTTTTTTAATGTGGGCACTAAGAGCTATGAACTTTCCTCTTAGCACTGCTTTCATAGTGTCACATAGGTTTGGGTATGTTGTGTCTTTATTTTCGTTGAATTCAAGGAAGACTTTAATTTCTTTCTTTATTTCTTTTCTGACCCAGGGGTGGTTCGGTAGTTGACTGTTCAGCTTCCATGAGTTTGTATGCTTTCTGGGGGTAGAATTATTGTTAAATTCTAACTTTATTCCATGGTGACCCGATAAGACACAGGTGGTTACTAATATTTTTTATATCTGTGGAAGTTTGCTTTGTTACCGAGTATGTGGTCAAATTTCGAGAAGGTTCTATGAGATGCTGAGAAGAAGGTATTTGGGTGGAATGTTCTATAGATGTCTGTTAAATCCATTTGATTCATTACCTCCATTAATTCTCTTACTTATCTGTTAGGTTTCTGTCTAATTGACCTGTCCACTGTTGAAAGAGGAGTGTTGAAGTCTCCTACTATTAGTGTGTGGGGTTTGATGTCTGCCTTGAGTTCTAGTAATGTTTCTTTTATATAAGTGAGTGCTTTTATATTAGGGACATAGATATTCAGGATTGAGACTTCATCCTGATGGATTGTTCCTGTTATGAGTATAAAGTGTCCATCTCCATCTCTTCTGATTGATTTTAGTTTGAAGTCAATTTTGTTAGAAATTAGTATAGCTACACCCACTTGTTTCTTAGGTCCATTTGATTGAAAAACCTTTTCCCAACCCTTTACTCTGAGGTAGTATCTGTCTTTGTGGTTGAGGTGTATTTCTTGTAAACAGCAGAATGTTGGATCCTGTTTTCACATCCAATCTCTTAGCCTGTGCCTTTTTATAGGTGAATTGACTCCGGCTATTTATTTATTTATTTATTTATTTATTTATTTTTGGTGGTAGAGTTCGTGTGCTTCCCTTCTTTGAGTTGTGCTGGTGAAGGGTTGTTAGATGTCTGAGTTATTGTGGGCATTGTTGGATTCCTTGGGTTGTGATTTTCCTTCTATTACTTTCTGTATGGCTGGATTTGTGGCTACATATTGTTTAAATTTGTTTTTATCCTGGAATATTTTGTTTTCTCCATTGATGGTGAATGAAAGCTGGGCTGGGTATAGTAATCTGGGCTTGCATCCATGGTCTCTCAGTTTCTGCAGAATATCTATCCAGGACCTTCTTGCTTTCATGGTTTCCATAGAGAAGTCAGATGTAATTCTGATAGGTTTACCTTTATAAATTACTTGACCTTTTTCTTTTGCAGCTCTTAATATTCTTTCTTTATTCTGTATGTTTTGTGTTTTGATTATTATATGGCAAGAGGATGTTTTTTGTTTGTTTCTTTGTTTGTTTTTTGGTCCAGTCTATTTGGTGTTCTGTATGCTTCTTGAACCTTCATAGGAATATCCTTCTTTAGGTTGGGAAAGTTTTCTTCTATAATTTTGTTGAATATATTTTCTGTGCCTTTGAGCTGTAATTCTTCTACTTCTTCTACCCCTGTTATTCTTAGGTTTAGTCTTTTCATGGTGTCCCAGATTTCCTGGATGTTTTATGATGAGAATTTGTTTGGATTTGCTGTTTTCTTTGATCAGTGTGTTTATTTTCTCTATAGTGTCTTCAGCATCTGAGATTCTTTCTTCTATTTTTTACATTCTGTTGGTTATGCTTGTCTCTGTAGTCTCTGTTTGTTTACCTAGATTTTCCATATCCAGCCGTTTCTTGGTTTGTGTTTTCTTCATTGCCTCCATTTCATTTTTCAAGTCTTGAACTGTTTCCATGATCTGTTTGATTGTTTTTTTCTTGGTTTCCTAGGGTATCTTTTAGGGATTTATTCATTTCTTCAAACTTTTTGTTACTCTTTCATCCATTTCTTTAAGGGAGTTTTTCACATCCTGTTTAAGGGATTCTCTCGCTTTCATAATTTCAATTTTTTCTAATTCTTCTGGATTAACGTGTTCAAGTCTTCTTGTATGTTCGCTGGGTTCTGGTGTTATCATGTTGTTTTTCAGATTGTTGGAGGAATTCTTGCATTGGTGCCTGCCCATCTCTTCCTTCAAATGCTTTCCAATGGATCTTCTGGTACAGGATCAGGGCCCCTTGCTGGCCAGGGACCTCACAGACAAAAATACTAACTTGCTGCAGTGCAGGCTCAGTGAAGCAAAGGAACTCCTGCACAGTTGCACTCGCCACCCTGTCCCCAGAGCCTCAGCCCCCAAACAGGCTGAGTTGGGGGATCTTATGACCCCGCAGAAGGGAAGGGGTGCCTGGGAGCAAGCTGGGATAGGATAGGAAGAGAGAGGCAGTAGCTGGGGAGAGAAGCCCCTGCAGAATGACCAGAAAGTTTAGGGGGTTGAGGAGTATCTGTGCTCCCTTTCCAGGCCTCTGCTGGCTGGTCAGGAACACACTCACCTCTCCAATGGATCTTCTGGTACAGGATCGGGACCACTTGCTGGCCAGGGCCCTCGCAGACAAAAGGGCAGCTGCTGTGTACAGGCTCAGGGAAACAAAAGAACTCCTACCCGATTGCACTCACCACCCGTCCCCAGAGCCTCAGCCCCAAAACAGGCTCCTGGAATTTTATTTTTAAAAAATCATTAAACAAACTTAGCTTAGGATTAGGATAGACTGTCTAAGAATTTTTCAAATGGTCTTAAGATATTTCTACCATTTTGAGTTGTATATTTATACAAAACAGCATTCTTGGCATTGGTGACTCTAAAATCAAAGCATTGATAACTTTTTAAAAATGATAAAGATGCTATGTTCTGAAGTATGAAAAATTAGGTCAAAATTATGTAAAAATAAATGAGCACAACCATATTATTAGTATGAAAATTTGATTTTTTCTTTAATAAATGATAGAATGTTAAACGTATCAAAATCATCTTAAAATAACTTTCCTTGTGATCTATTTTCAGGGAACAATTGACTTGTATTACCTATTTCACCTACTTACAAAACCAGGGTCATGCAAAACTGTCTTGGGTGAAAAGGGGTCACAACTGGAAAAGATTAAGAAGCTCTGGACTTAGGTAGAATCATCTAACTCTCAAATGTAGTTATATTCCCTTTTGATGCCCTCTGCATACACGGCCTAAAACTCAGATAATCCACAGTCGCCACACATCTGGAAAAACGCACAGCTCTTGGCTGTTCACTGTCCTACTTCTAGCTGTGAGTGATTTCTGGAGTCTAAAAACAAAAGCATGTATGAACAAGGAGGACATTGTATGGCCTGTGTTACTTTCCTGAATTTCATTTCTTACTTGCTAGCATTCAATAAAACTTTCAAGGTTTGCATTTCGAGGTGCTTTACAATCCAGCTAGCTGCCTTCACTCTTTTCTCAGTTTGGGGAGCATAAACGAGCATGTCTGTACTTTGTGAACTGCATTGTGGGGTTCCATAAACAGCCAAACTCACATGATAGATTCTAATGATATATTTGATTTCTGAATTTTAATACTAAAATAATATATAATGAGAAAAACCAAAAACTAACACATTAGAATTGGACAAAACAAATAAACAGAAGGAAAAGAAGCCAAGAGAAGGCACAAGATACAGAGACCCACTTGTTCCCATACTCAGGAATCTTATAAAACACTAAACTATATTATACATGGAAAGGCCCTGTGCTGGCCCTGGAAATTCTTCAGTCTCTGTGTATTCACATGGGATTTGATCATGTCACTTTAGAGGGCCTTGTTTTCCTGGTGCTCTTCGTTCCTTCAGGCTCTTTCTGTCTTCTCTTCTTTAGGGTTCCCTGAGCTCTGGAGGGGACAATTTGATGGTGACATCTCACTTAGGGCTGATTGTTCCAAAGGCTCCCACTCTCTGCATAATGTGTTTGTTCCCATATGCAGCAGGACGGAGCTGCTCTGATGATGACTGAGAAAGGAACTGATCTATGAGTATAGTGAAATGTTATTAGGAGTATTTTATTACTATGTTTTATTTTCTTTCTCTTTTTTCAGACAAGTATTTGATTTTTTCCCCCGGGTCTCTGCTTTATCTAGTAGTCTCAGGATCTTGGTCACACTGGAGTGTCCAGTACAGATTGCATCTCATGGAGTGGGCCTTAAGTAAAATGTGGAGGCCCAAAAATGCAAGCCTATTCCACTTTGTCTGAAGGTCAGAGAGTTTTAACTTGCTCGATGTTATTGACAACAACTCTGGCTACATGCCCCGACCTAGGGTGTGGTAACTTGGTCTTGCGAACATTGAGAATTAATGGCTTGATGTCTCAAAGTATTGAAGCAAGTAACTGTTCTAGTTGTCGTTTGTATCACGTTAAAGTAGTTTCTTGCCTTTTTCTCCCCTTTAGTATTGGGGTATGAAAGTGTATGGAAAATTAATCACGGGCGGACTCAGAACTCAGGACTCAACTAAGAATTCATTAGAATTCAGGATCCGCTGAGTTGCCCTGCTGGTACTATTCTATGTCTCTATATTTCTTATCTCTGTTTCTACTACCTAATGTTTCTAATCCTCACACCCCTACCTTAGAACATATGAATCTGCTGTGACTAGGATCACAGCAGAAGTCACCCCCCCAAAAGGCAGTGCCCGACAGTCAAATCAGATATCGGTTGGTTATTCCCACAAGCTTTGTGCCACAGATGCACTAGCCTATGCTGTAGGATGTCATCATTGTAAATCAAAGTTTTGTGACTGTCTTGGTGTTTATGCTTCTCCTTTGGTAGCAGGGAGAAGTACCTCCCTATACCAAAAAGAGTTAGAAAGCAGGGGTAAAGATTCTAGGTAGGCAGCAGCTAGGCTTCTCCAGGTTCATTGTGTTGTGTAGGTGTTGTCTTCATCAGTGTGGCCTTATTGTCCACTTGCAGAGAACAACCTAGTTTGTTTGGGGGTACCCATGGAAATTTGAGGCCAGTGATGGTGACATTTCCAGTAGTTCTTTTATTATTCAGGATAGTTTTAGCTAGCCTAGGTTTTCTGTGTTTCTATAGTAAGCCAAAATTTGTCTTTTCAACATCTATGAAGAATTGCATTGGAATTTAGATTGGTATTACACTGAAGCTGGAGATGACTTTTGGTAGGATGTCCATTTTTACTATACTAATCCTATTAATAATACTATGTTATATATAATACTGCAGTAATACTATATTAATCATATACTGAGCCATGAGTATGGGAGATCTTTCCATATTTAAATATTCAGTTTCTTCAGTGTCATAAATTTTTTATCATATAAGTCTTTCACTTGCTTAGAGTTATCTCAGCATACGCATAGGTTGTATTATTTGTGGCTCTTTTGAAAGGTATTATTTTCCTGATTTCTTTCTCAAATTGTTGGCCATTTGTATATAGGAGGGCTGCTGATTTTTTTACTTAATTTTGTATTCAGCAACTTCACTGAAAGTGTTTATCAGCTGTAGGAGTTTCTTGGTGTTTTTTTTTTAGGGACACTTACATATATTATATACTATCATTTCATATGCAAAACAGATACTTTGACTTCTTCCTTTCCAATTTGCATGTCCTTAATCTCCTTCAATTGTCTCATTGCTCCAGGTAAAACCTCAAATACTATATTGAATATGTATAAAAAGAGCAGGAAACCTTGTCTTGTTCCTTATTTTAGTGGAATTGCTTTGAGTTTCTCTCCATTTAAGTTGACGATGGCTATGGGCCTGCTGTAAACTGCCTTTATCATGTTGAGGTGTGATACTTGTGTCTCTCTAGGCTTTTATCATGAAGAGGTGTTGGATTTCATCAAAGGCTTTTTCTGTGTCTAGTGAAATGAACATGTGGTTTTGTCTTTCGATATATATACATATATATATATATATATATATATATATGGTGAATTACAACTATAGATTTATATATGTTGAACCAATCCTGAATCTCTGAGATGAAGACCACTTGATAATGGTGGATGATCTTTTTGATGTGTTCTTGGATTTAGTTCTCAAGTATTTTACTGAGAATGTTTACATCTGTGTTCTTAAGGGAAACTGGTGTATAATTTGATTTCTTTGTTGGGGTATAAAGGTTTGGGTATCAGGGTAGCCCCATAAAACAAATTAGGCAATGTATATTTTATGTTTTATTTCACAGAATAATTTGAGGGATGTTGGCATTAACTTTCCACTGAAAGTCTGGTAGAATTCTGCTTTAACACCATTTGTCCTTCTGCTTTTCTTGGTTGGGAGACTTAATGATGGCTTCTATTTCACTAGGGGCTATAGTTCTGTTTATATTGCTTGTCAGATCTTTATCTAACTTTGACAAGTTGCATGTATCTAGAAATTTATCCATTTCTTTTTGGCTTTCCAATTTGGTGGAGTAGAGTATTTTAAAGAATGCCCTTAATATTCTCTTGATTTTTTTCTATGTCTGTTATGTTCCCCTTTCCATCTCTATTTTTCTTAATTTGTATACTCTCCCTCTGCTTTTTAGAAAATTTGGATAAGAATTTATCATTCTTATTTATTTCCTTAAACAACCAAATCTGTTTCATTGATTCTTTGTTTTGTGTTTGTTCCATGAATTTGAATATTTCTTGTCATCCAATACTCTTGGGTGTGATTTCTTTTTTTGGTTCTTTTTTTTTCTTTCTTTTTTTTTTTTTTTTGGTTTTTCGAGACAGGGTTTCTATGTAGCTTTTGGAGTCTGTCCTGGAACTATCTCTGTAGACCAGGCAGGCCTCGAACTCATTGGAGATGCACCTTCCTCTGTCTCCCGAGTGCTGGGATTAAAGGCGTGCACCACCACCTAGGACTTTCAGGTCTGCTGTTTAGTGGCTAGCATGAGATCTCTCCTAGTTTTTTTTATGTAGGAACTTAGTGTTATGAACCAGCATCATCATGTCACAGAAGTGTGGGTATGTTGTGTATTCATTTTCATTCAATTCTAGGAAGTCTTTAATTTTTTCTTATTTTCTATCTTGACTTCTTTTTCATTCAGTGGTGATTTGTTCAGTTTCCCTGAGTTTGTAAACTCCCTGTTGTTGATATCCAACTTTAATCAATGGTGATCAGATAAAATGCAAGGAGTTATTTAAATTCTCTTGTATCTTTTGAGACTTGTTTTGTGTCCGAAAATGTCACTTTTGGAGAACACTCTGTCAGGTGCTGAGAAGGTATACTCTTTTGCTTTTGGGTGAAATGTTCTGTAGATATCTGTTAGTTCCATTTGGTTTATATCATCCGTCAACTCCAGCATTTCTCTGTTTAGTTTTTGTTTGGATGACTTGCCCATTGGTGAGAATGAGCTACTGAAGTCTCCCACGATCAGTATGTTGGGGTCAATATGTGATTTAAGTTGTAGCAGTGTTTCATTTTCTTTCTTTCTTTCTTTCTTTCTTTCTTTCTTTCTTTCTTTCTTTCTGTTTTTTTTTTGAGACAGGGTTTCTCTATAGCTTTGGAGTCTGTACTGGAACTAGCTCTTGTAGACCAGGCTGACTTTGAAGTCACAGAGATCCGCCTGCCTCTGCCTCCTGAGTGCTGGGATTAAAGGCGTGCGCCACTACCGCCCATGTAGCAGTGTTTCTTTTATAAACTTGGGTGCCCTTGTGCTTGGTGCATAGACGTTAAGAATTACAATATTCTCTTCGTGGATTTTTCCTTTGGTAAGTATATAGGGTCCTTTCCTATCTCTTCTGATTAGTTTTGGATTTAAGTCTATTTTATCAGATATTAAAATGCCTATACCAGCTTGTTTCTTAGGTCCATTTGTTGGACCCTAGAGTCCAATCACCGAGGAGGAGGCACCCCCCAGAGACCGTCTCTCACCACCATAGCTGATGTAAAAGCATGATGATTTTGTTAATTCTGTCTTGACAGGGTCTTCCAGCATTTGGGAGGCTGGCTAGAAAGACCCCAAATGGCTGGTACAGGCTATTTTTAAAGGGAAAAACCACAGAAGGAAGGGGTGTCTGGGGGTTGTTCTCTAACTGTTATGAATGGCTTATTCAAAAGGGCTATTACCAATAATTGGCTGGAGAGTGGTTGCCAGATCAGATGAGGTAAGGGAGAACATCTGAGGGTCACTTTGCCCTTTTCCCAGGGCCTAAGTCAAAACACCAGTAACTGAGTCAACACCTAAGGGTTATCTTGCCCCTATTCAATAACTGAGTTCTATTTGGAGAACATTCACAAGGACTCAGAGAGATGATGGAAAGTTCCCAACATTTCGGTACGTGTGTGGGCAATTGTTGGGTCCTTGGTTCCCAGGGGGGACTTAGGGATTATTACTGCTGAGATTGAGAGGACTCAGAATTGTCATAAATGGCTTCAGAATTGTTTTAAAGTTTTACACATTGACTTTCTCTGAAGCAGTTTTCTCTGCCACATGCTCCTACAATAGTGGTAGGAACAAGCATTCCTTGTCACAGGCCCACATGTAATAGTCAATCTCACGTAGATGGAAACATCTGAAACTATAAGTTAAAACAAACATTTCCTCCATTTAAGCTTATTTAAAAAATTTTTATTTAAAAGGTTTTTTCATTTTACATACCAACCAGAGTTCTCCCTCCCTCCCTCCCCTTCTCCTACTTCCCTCACCTCTCCCCAACCCAACTCCCCATCCATTCCTCATAAAGGGCAGTCTGTGAGGACACTGGCAGTGGGACCAGGATTTATCCCTAGTGCATGAACTGGCTTTTTGGAGTCCATTCCATTTGGAGGGATACCTTGCTCAGCCCCCATACAGGGGGAGGGGCTTGGTCCTGCCTCAACTTGATATGCCAGACCTTGTTGACTCCCCATGGGAGGTCTTACCCTTTTTGAGGAAAAAGGTCACATGAGACCAGAACATGGAAAGGAGACTTCTGGGCATGGGAAGCACACAGCGGGGCATCGGAAAGAGTGTGCAGGGTAGAGAAACATTTTTTAGAAGATGTCATAATGAAACCTTATTCTTTGTAAGCAAATAATCTTTGTAAGACTGTGTCTTTAAAAGTATATCATTGTTAGAATAAAATTAAAGGTGTCTAAATGATGTCAATATAATAACTCAATTTAGTTTCTCTTTCTTTGCTTTTTTCTATTTTCTTTTGTAGTAAGGATTGTGGTATAGGGAATGAAACCTAGGGCCTGGCCTAGCCTAGGAAAGTGCTGGCCACTGAACTCTTCCTTAGTCCTCATTTCACTCTCCCTTTGGGCCAGGGTCTCACCAGGTCACCCAACCAGACCTTGAATTTGCAATCTTTGTACCTCAGCCTCCCAAGTAGCTGAGACTATAGGCTTGCACCACCTGGCATGACTTAATAAATATGTCCTAGAAACTATTAAATCACTTTATAGAGGTTAGTGATCTGTAAGTGATTCTATTAGAAAATATTGGGCCATGATTCAGTCCTAGTTTTATTAGACATGGATGACTGGACTTTTCCCATTACGCCATGCGCTAATAAAATGGAGAGATTTTTGCAGTACCTTGAAAATTTTTTTCTCATGGGCATAACTTAGGCATTCAAATGAGACATTTACTGTCTTTAGCAGGTCACCCAGCCTAGCATTTCTTTGATTACTAAGAATTGTTTTTGACTTTTCATTTTAAACAGGTGCTAGAACATAAGATATGTTCTGATATGTTCCAAAAAGCCATAGGTATATATTTGGTCTTCACATTTAAACAGAATTAAAAAAAAACAGATTTAATTAAAGTTTAGAAAATAATGTTACTTTGAAGAGTAATTTGAAGTTTAACCTGATTGACACTTAGAACACCATAAAAAGAAACAAATAATGATCATTGTGGTGGTTAATTTGTTTTTTTTGTCAACCTCATACAAGCTTGGGTTATCAAATAAGAGGGAATCACACCTGGGAAAATGCTTCCATGAGACTTGACTGTAGGCGAGAGTGTGAAACATTTTCTTGCTTAGTGATTGATATGGGGGGGGGGGCGGTCTAGTCCGCTGTGGGCTATGCCACTCCTAGTCTAATGGTCCTGGGTGTCTGAGAAAGCAGGCTGAACAAAAGGAGCAAGCCAGCGAGCAGAGTTCCCGTATGGTCTCTGCTTCAGTTCTTGCCTCCATGCTCTTGCCCTGACTTCCCTCAGTGATGGAGCATAATCCTGATTTATAAGCCAAATAAACCCTTTCCTCCCCCACGTTGCTTTTGATTAGGGTATGTATCCCAGCAATAGAAAGCATACTAGAATGGGAAGCATAACTAGATGCTCTTTTATTTGCTTTCTTCGTCAGATGGCTTTGAGCACTCCCAGGGGAGTTGTCCCCTCAATTGAGAGAACGAGCCTGGTGTAAGCCAGGCTTCAAACACGTGATTTGTTGTTAATTTCTGCCTTAGAGCCCAGGCGAGCAAGCCGTTTCTACTCTACCTCTCATTCTTCCTCTGTTTAATTTGGATTCTAACTTCTAGCTTGCAGGATTGTGTGTTTTAAGATGAGAGGGTGTGGCTGGGTGGCGGTGGCGCACACCTTTAATCCCAGCACTCAGGAGGCAGAGGCAAGAGGATCTCTGTGGGTTCGAGGCTGGCCTGGTCTATGGAGTGAGTTCCAGGACAGGCTCCAAAGCTACAGAGAAACCCTGTCTCGAAAAAACAAAAAACAAAAACCACATGCGAGAGGGTGTGAATAAATTGGACAGTGCTCACTTTCAGCAGGCGCTTCACATATTCCCTATCATATTTCATGGTTTTCATCCCCATTTCTTGTGTCTCGTTACCTGTGCTTTTTACATCACATGGATTCCACACATTCCCATTCTCAAATGGAGGCGGCCCTGCAGTTAAACTTGGAGCATCTAGATGGAGCCAGATTAATAGCTTTCTCACGCTGCTTCATTCCAAATACAGCACAGTTTTTCTCTTTGACAGCAAAGAAACTGGAGAAAAGGCATCTGGAAAAAGCTACACGCATTTTACATTTTGAACAGCACTGCAGGAATTGGGAGGGAGAACCTAATGGCTCTCTGACACTTCAAAATGCATGTCCTAAATGTTAGCCAATTATGTGCCTATGAACACAAACTCTTATATCAGCTATTTGCCATTGCCCTTTGTGACTGGAAATCAGGCTTTTAAACTTTCTAAGTGTATTTTGAACAATTTTCATCTGCGCCTTTGTGTGAGTAACATTTTTGTTAGCATATATTCAGTGAAATGATAGGCTTTGTAAATGATACTTTCATACAAGTACATGATATTTACCATATTCATACCCCCTATTTTCACATCCCCTTTCTCTCCTATTGGTCATTAATGGCTTTTGTACCACAGGGGCCCTCACATTTATTCCTTTTTATTTGTAACCATTCACCAAGTTTTCCACCTTTCATGTCATTTCAGAGGTATTGTTCCATCTTGGTCCTTTTTGTAGGATGTTATGTCTGTTGTGTTTCCTTATGACAACATTAACTAGAAAGAGATGCACTTCCATATCTGTTAGCTGAGTTTCCAACTAACAGGTAGCAGTCTATTATTAAAATGATTTGAGAAGAATTTGCTAAGAAGAATTAATTTTAAAAATGGTTAGAAGAAACAGAAGGAATGGTGCAAGTACTTAGTGGGGGCTGTTACTATTGTGTGGCCCAAAGCAATGAAGGAATAGAGCATTTGTTAGAACCCAAATGGGAAAAGCTAGAGCGGTGCTACCTTAAGAAAAGCTGCATTTCTATTGAGAATAAGGCAAACCAAGGTGTCAGCATAAGGGTGGAAGAATGAGTTAGAATATGTAACTTCACTCCATCCCTCCATTCTCCCTGTGCGATTCCAGTGGCCAACCACAGGCAAAAGCTGGAAGACATGATAATTCCTTGCTATAGTCTATGTTCATGTGCCTCATAAGCACTATACTATCACTTGAAGCTATCAGCTGATACACAGACTGAATGAGAAGGCAGGGCTCAGAAAAAGACAAGACAGGGATCTAGAATGGTGACCTAGCAGGACCAACCTGGATAGGACATCAGTGCCAGGCACAATTGCTTTCAGCATGCTGCTAATTTCATTGTCCCTTTATATTTTGGTCACAGTCTCAAGAGCAAGGTCCTAGGTGAGAACATCCATTTGAGTGAGGTAGTCTACATCTTTCCGAAGAATAGACAATATCAAAAATGTTAGACTTCCCTGGTGGGAAATCATGTGCTTCCTTCTTTCAATGGTCATATTTTAAAAACTAATATAATTGGAGATGTCCAGATATTAACAAAGGAGTTTAGGAGTGCGGCTACAACTCAGGGGTAAAGTGCTTCTCAAGTCTGTACGAGGTACCAGGTTCAATCTTCAGTGTAAGTACATAAATGAAGTTCAGAAAGAATATTCTGTCCCTTTTCTAAAAAGAAGTCTTCACTGCTAAATGGCTTCTTAAATCCTTATTAATCTACAACAGTAAGACAATAGAGAATACAGAGGGCCTGGTTTTGTATTTGCAATTTCAAGTTGTCTCATTTCCTTCCTCCATTTCCTCTTCTCAAGAATTCCACTTCCACCTTTACCATCCTAGATCTTTATACAGTGATGCATGGCTAGCTTCCACTTGTAGTTAGGAATCAAATGTTGAGCAGTTGGAACACATATACGAGGCCACTCAGCCCTTGGGGCTACTCATTTCTAAACGAAAGTGAACACACATGACTTTCAATATAATCTTGGGTTTTTAAGTTACCATTTACATAGACATCTATAAAATGTTTAAAGTCTTAAAATTCAATGGAACATTTTTAAGAGTCAGAGCAGTTTATTTTGGAAATATTTAGGAGTAATAAGTAAGACAGGCTTAAGATTCCTCCATATGGTGTCTTCTAGTGTACCTTCACAGGACCGTCAACATCTTACCTTATGGAAAGTTCTCTCACATTTTACTCAAAACCTTCTTGACCCCAGCCCTTAATTTTATTCCTTCCATCTTCTCACGTCTCTGGAACTATTAAGCTGTACTCATGAAGGTGTGGATTAGTGCTGCAGATCTTCTCCCCTCCATGGGAAGTTTTGCTCACTGCATCATTTGTCTTGTGCACACCTTGGATTCAGGAGAACTGCCCAGTCTACAAGGAATCTTGAGGTGTTAGACGCATGCGGATCTAAAATTGTGTTTCTCAGCCTTGAATAAGCATCCTCATACCCTTCCCCTATGTACACTCCCTAGAGTTTTACAAAATAAACTGGAAAGCTAGAAATGTATTTGCTTTCTCTGGCTTTTGACTTTGTTAATGTCACCTACTCAGGGTCGTGTTAAATCCAACAACCAATATGAAAGTGAAGTGGAGGAAGAGAATTGGCTTCACATTGTGGGGTGACTCGCACAGGTGAAATAATATCTTCAATCAAGGTAACAACAGTTTCAGCGGGCAAGGTAGGAGAAGTTTCTTAATCTGGCAAGGGAGATTCCATGAGAATTAAGGATTCAGCCTTCATAGGGACTTGTAAATCCTCTCATATATTTCTGTGTCAGTTTCTCAGCTTTCCCACTAACCCAGATAATACCACAATGTGCACCACTGAAACCTGTCAGGGATGTGAATACCACCGATATTATAATTCATCAGCACACTGGATCAAAGTCTGAATTTATATTTGACCATCTCAGTTCTACTAAGGCAAATGTCTTTTCTACTATTAAGCTAGTTGCTATAAAGAGCAGCCACCTCATTAACTGTCATTGGATTAATTCCTCTGGCCCTTCATGCTATTCTCTCTGAGTCAAATACATGGTGGGCATTGCAGGTGACTATAGGCAATTGATAGCTAATTTGTTGTAGCATTTCTGAAGAGGAATGGTACTGCTAATTTTTATCGTTTTTCTGCACCTTAGTTTATGATAGCAATTTCTGAATCAGAGTTCTTGCAAGAAAAAGGATTTAGTAAGAAAATATCATATAAGTCAGAATTTACAGGCTTTCTGGAGAGAAGTGCCTGGGTGAATGGAGTAAACTGGGCGAAGGAAAGCAACAGCAACAGAAGCTTGGATCTGGATACAGTTGATGCCTTTGCATAGTCTGCAGGGATTGGTTTTAGATGCCAAGGCAAGGCCAGGCTAAGAACTCAACACAACCAGCACTGTTTATTATTAAGGATACTGTAAATCTCATCTCACCAGGCTTATTCCTCAGTAATCCAAGGTTCAATGTCCTAGGTGGTCCTAGTATCCATTGGGTCCTCTGAGCATAGCCTGGCTTTGTGGGTTAGAGAGGGAAGGTAATACAGTAAGGTGCACAATGGGAGCTGGATGGGAAGGTCTGACGCTGTGCATTAACATCTCCTTTTATTTCTCAATCCATGGTGGAAGCACTTTCATTAGGAACACCAAAGTTATTTTCTAGTTCTCACTTTCTCCCTACCTTTTTGACTTTGGAGAATGTTACTGTACTTTTCTAGTGTTCCTGGAGAAGAGAATTGGATTAAGATATTCAGGCTCCATCTTTCTAAAACATGATTGCTGATGCTCCTGACGGTAGTTTGGAAGGTACTATGTTCACAATAAAAATGTAATAAATACACCATGTATGATTTTCCCTTTTTATATAATGAGTTGTTCCAAATGATCATGTTAAGCCAGTTTCTCTTTTAATTATGTATACAATATTTTGTCTGTGTGTATGCCTGCAGGCCAGAAGAGGGCAACAGACCCCATTACAGATGGTGGTGAGCCTACATGTGGTTGCTGGGAATTGAACTCAGGACCTTTGGAAGAGCAGGCAATGCTCTTAATCTCTGAGCCATCTCTCCAGCCCCCAGTTTCTCTTTTAATATGGGACTTTTACACATGCCAGGTTCTATGTATTTGTTGAATTTCTCTATAATATTAAATACAGAAGCATTTTCCTCACTTGCTTCTTGAGATTTCTTATTGATTTTAGTAGTTTCCTTAATAACTTATCTCTTCTCTACCAATTTAAAATGCATATAAAAAATCAAGGTGAATCTAAAGGTGGGCAATGATAAAGGAAGTTGATATTTAAGAAGGCCTTTAAGGTCTTATCAAGGTTGAGGCTTGAGTTCTACTTTAAATCTCTTATCTATCTAATTATTTTACCACTTTGATTAAATAAAGGGAAAATTGGTATTGATGAAAAGAGAAAGCACAATCAGACAAGCAGATAAGCAAATAATTGAACACATTATACTTACTTAATAGAGTTAAGGAGCAAAGTCAGGTGCCAGCATCACTTTAGCAAAACAAAGGCAGTATCAGGATCAAAACAAGAAACCAGCACAGAGTGTTCAGAAGAATTTGGTCAGTTTCAAAATTGTGAAATACTTTTATATGACTTTGGTTCCAGAGTAGCTCTAAATTCTGAGTGAAGGACATGTTCATACCCTTCAATGAAAACACGATTTTTTTCATCCTTTCTCATGCTTTGATCTTTTGTAGGCTCTCACAAAAGTCCCCAGATTCCTTCAAACACAAAATTGGGTGGGCTTCCAGGCATTTTCATCCGGCAAGTTTAAAACATCATTCCACTTAGAATTGTAGCAGGATAACTAGCAAATGGCTTTTGTTTTAAGTTGATCATACAGTTTCTTTTAAACTAAACGATGCACTTCTCCTTTCTCCCCTTTCTGAAACCAGATTGCTTGGATCAGTTATCCTTTCTGTCCTGGGTCTTGCTGCTTTGATTCAAAGCACATAAGGAAAACAATACATGGTAGTGATATCTGTCCTAGCTTGTGATTTATAAGCTTGCAGTGTATGAAACAATAACAATTTAACAGAAAATAAGCGTGCAGTCCAATTTTTAAACCTTTTCCATTCAAACATCATGCTGTCTGATAAGCTCCTATGCTAGACAGCAAGAGCAGGCCACAGTGCCCACTCAACTGCATGATCACAAAGAGAAATAACAAGCTGTGTTCCGTGTGTTGTGTTGCTAAGCTACGACTTTCCGTGGAGCACGCATTTTGAATGCATGAGCTTATTTGTACATAACCCCCATTATAAGTTGAGGAACATTTGAAAGCTAACCAGCACGTGCAAAAGAGATGTGAGTAGTACACTCATTAATTACAGAAAGGGACTCTGGGTTAGGTGAGTCAGTGACATTATCAGGAACTGAAGGTGCTCTTCATACATTACTGTCATCTGATCTTGATTGGGAGAAGCCTAATTTAGAAAATGCCTGAACTGCTTTCATGTCTCTTGTTGCTTTGAATAAACAGGATTTAATTGCAAATTATAACTGGAAGAGTAGGGTTGCGGTCCTGGTAGGGAAGTGACTTTGCGAGCCAGTTTTATACTTCTACTTTCTACTGGCAGGCAAAAACTGCTCTTGGCATCATAGAGTGCTTTGCATTTTTGAGGCACTTCACAATCACTAATTGCATTATCTTCTTTCCATCCCAAATGAAGTAGGTTGATTAGCATGACAGGGTTATGCAAGAACAGTAAGAGATTAGAAACTCAAAATGTTAGGTAGTCTATGTACTGAGAAGAGCATTCTCTGTTTTCACATCATTTTTGGGGAAAAGAATCCAAAAGATGATACCATTTCTCATTGAGAAACATTGAATTTGTTTCTTTTTGGTCTTTGATTAGTTAAGAGGTTGGCAATTAGATGCAAAGTGACTTTTTAAACTCAATCCTAAATAATAGATGAAAGAAAGAAGCCGACATCAATACTTCTATTACTAAGAAAATAACTAGAACTTGCCTATGACTAGGACAGAGGTGATCTCCCCATACACTCGTGGTCGCAATTTTCAGAAGCATTTATCAAGTGCTGGAATACACCACTTTGCTACAGCACTCTACAATCTACTATAATCTTTAATCCTTATAACAATGCTACAAACAGGAATTTTGTTTAAGTGCCACCTCTTAATGGGGGAAGAAACTGAGACTTAGAGAGACTGAATAATTCACACACAATAAGAGTCTCTCCATCCTATAGCTGACTCCCAAACCTTTGAATCAGTTCTCCTTATAATGATTCCCATTGTGACCTGAATATTTCCTAATGGCAGTACATTGGGTAATAACCCAGAGTGGCTGAATATCTTACTTGATTCCCTGGAAGAAATTGTCCAACTGATCAGAAAAACTGTGGAGAAAGAGATCAGGAATGGTGAGCATCCAAACCCAGTGAACAATCCTCAACCAAGTTCAATGCGAATTTTAATAATGGTTACAAAAGGTTTTTATGAAGATCATCTTCTAGATATGTCTATGTCCCATTCTACAGGCTACAGAGATATTAATAGTTGGAGCAGTCCTAAGAAAAGATGACTAGAGAAAACCAATAGCTTAAGGTGAGACAATGACCTTGTCTAGCAGGTGAGCAAGATGAGTTCAGGAGTAGGCTTAAAGAGACAAGTATCAACCAGAAAAATGACTACAGGTTTCATCAAGAACTAGAATTGTAAAATGGGCATTCACCAATGACTTTTGAGGGTATTCAAGGACATATGATGTGGGCTCCAAGAGAGAATATTATCATGGAAATTATTACCTAGACAGTGCTTTTCTACTAAGCCCTTTTATCTTTTTTTTATTTTTTAAATTTATTTATTTATTAAGGATTTCTGCCTCGTCCCCACAACCGCTTCCCATTTCCCTCCCCCTCCCCCGATCAAGTCCCCCTCCCTCATCTGCTCGAAGAGCAATCAGGGTTCCCTGACCTGTAGGAAGCCCAAGGACTGCCCACCTCTATCCAGGTCTTGTAAGGTGAGCATTCAAACTGCCTAGGCTCCCACAAAGCCAGTACGTGCAGTAGGATCAAAAACCCACTGCAATTGTTCTTGAATTCTCAGTATTCCTCATTGTCCGCTATGTTCAGCTTTTAAATGGAAAACAATGCCAAGGTTCTCACAGCGTTTCCATTATCCTGGCCGTGGAAGTGTCTGCTAGTCACTTAGATGTTTGATGAACTTTAAACCTTTGTGATTTCCTTGTTTGTTTAATGCCTGATAGCCTTTGGTGTGCTGATAAATCTCCTTTGTGCACAGGTTGATCTCTGAACTTCTAAGGGGTGGGATAAGAATTAGCCTATGGGAGAGGAGATGGCTCTAGAATTCTGAGTGGGATCTTGAGCAAACAAAAGGTATCTTTGAAAGAGAATTGGCCCTGTGCATCTCATCTGCCTCAGACACAAACTTGGATTACTTACCATACTTACTTGCCTTTTTCCAATCTCGTAATTGTGCTATGAATTTCACAATCTTCTCTGTTTTGCTGAAATTTACCAGATCACAAAATGAAAAGCACTTGGGAAGAGTTGAGATTTTTCGTTGCTGTCTAAACTCTGCAAAATTCTTAGCTCTGCTCAAAATCAAGAACTGCCAGAGTAAATGATAAAAGGAGCATGACTCCAACAGTAATATTTTCTATTTCACAAGAGAGAAGAAATATTAGAATCCAGTCTGCTGACCAGCATTTCACATGGTTCAGAACTTTGGTCTTCAAATGTCTCAGTTGAAAGGGGATGGTGAGGAAGGGGGTGCAGATAATCTTTACTGATTTCACAGTTTTCCCTAGGGCCTGCCTGTTTGAACAAATATTTAGCAGTGACGTAGAAAGAGAACATCCCTAAGTCAATATTTTTAGTCAAAGTCCCATTACCATCTGTTAATTGAACAGTAATTTTCAGATTTTCTATAAATCATGAGCTCCTCAGATGACATATTTATACTCGGAAAGAAAAATATAGCCAGATGATAGGTAATTTGATTTTTTTTACTATCTTTATTTTATTTTATTTTCCATTGCCAGTTCTCATGCACATCCAAGCTATATACAGCTTATGAAGCACTGCCAAGATAATAAGAATTACTGGATTCTCTAGCACATGGATATGACCTCGAACATAAGGGGACCATAAGAAAAGGGAAATTGCACACCAACTTATGAGGGGGAGGGGCTCAATATAACCTAAAACTTTAGATAAAACAACTAAGAATGGATCATGGATCTGAATTCAATATAAAATGTAAGGCTATAAAATCTTTAGAAGACAACAAAATAAGATGATAAACTGAACTTGATCAGATTACAATTTTTTTTTGTTTTATGAAAGGTACTGACCTGAGATATAAAAGAATTAAAGGAATTTAAAAACTACATCCAATAAAGGTCTTATGGGGGCTGACGAGATGGCTCAGAGGTTAAGAGCACTGTCTGCTCTTCCAGAGGTCCTGAGTTCAATTCCCAGCAACCATATGATGGCTCGAAACCATCTGTAATGAGACCTGATGCCCTCTTGAGGAAGGTCAGTCGTCCTCATCAACTTATGAAACCCATTATGGACAAGTTCAACAGAACCGCCATTGAACCTATATTTCTAAAAAAGGATATAGGGATGACAACTAATCACAGGGAAAATTTCTTGACATTATTCTCCTTTAGTGAAATGCAAATTATTATCATAAATTAGGATGGCAATCATGAAAAAATACTGAGAATACCATTGCTGACATGGATGTGTAGCAATTAGACCTTTCTTGAATTCTTTATGATGCTGCAATCATGTAATATTCCTAGAAAACACTGACAGTTTCTTCAAAAGTTAAGCCCACATATACTGTGTAACGAAGCCATATTTTATAGGTGTTTAACCTAAATGAATAGTATTTATATTTTTACCAAAATCTATACATAGATGGTTGCAGAAGATCTATTGGCAAGTTCTCTGAACAAGAGATAACAGAAATGTTCCATAATGGAAGAAATAGGGAAATAAACTGATATATCCACACAGAGAGATACTGCTTAATAAAAAGGAATATCATAGTGATAGTATAATAATATGGATAAATGATGAATCTCAGAGACGTCATGTTGACTGAAAGAAGTCGGTCTCAAAAGAGTTTATCCTATATGGTTCTGTTTATATTGTATTATGGAAAAAGAAAAACTGCAGGAAAGAGAGAAAAGATTAATATTTCGTGGCTTAGGAGAGAAGAGAATGTGATTACATGTTCATTTCAAAGGTAGTCTTTGGTTGTTAGAACAAGTCTGTGCCCCAGATGTAGTGGTGGTTATCTAATCTGTGCAATTTACACAGTAATATAACGGGACACTTCAATAGTCTCCTCTCAATTTTAGGTACGTCTTAAAATTCATGTAAACACAGAAAAAAGTTAAGATTATGATATACTAATTTACAATATTTATCAATAACAAAACATATCAGTTTGTAGATATGGCTGGCTCAGTGGGTTAAAAGTACATACTGCTCTTAAAAAGGACCCAAGTTCACTTTCTAGCATCCACATCAGTTAGCTCACAATCTGTAACTCCAGATCCAGAAGATACAACATTATCTTCTGATCCTCATGGGTGTCTGCATATGTGCTCATGCATGCACACAGATATATGTGTGCACACATGCATACTCACAAACACACATAATTAATAATTAAATAAGTCTTTAAAGATCAAATACATCAATTTAAACAAAAATAAAATTCTTTAAGTATTGTTTTCCACTAGCAAGTAAAGAAACTTACCTGTTCAAGGTTATTCAACCAATATATGTGGATCTGAACCAGAATCCATACCTATTGGAAGGATTTTGCTATTTCTTTGTTCTTACAGGAGAAATAAACCTTCAAACACTAAGCTAATTTTGTGTTGTTGGCATTTGGCTACCAGTGCACAATTTTTTAAAAAAAAATCCAATTTCATAATGCTTTAAATAGTAAAGACATTTATTATTTTAGATTGTAAGGGGATTTGGTGGTAGGAAAGGTCATGAGGTTGAATGGTGTTGAAATTTAATAAGGTCATGAAAGACTAAGATCCATTCCCACCTTCTAACACTGCCAATCACAACCTCATTCTAAGGTTGCTTCCCGTCCTGCTCACATGATGTATGCTCATTTCAGACAGCAAAATAAGCCCATTTGTTCAAATTCAGCTTCAGGTATATCACCCTCAACAATTTCACAAAACTTATAAGATCTAGACATGTACTGTATGAAATTCTGTGACTTCTAAGGCTCTTTAAATATTTATTATTATGTATGTATGTAAGAAGATGTCTGTGTCTGTGTGAATGTATGCCATGTGCATGTGTGAGTATGTGAAGTGTGTGTGTGTGTGTGTGTGTGTGTGTGTGTGTGTGTGTGTTCCTACAGATGCCAGAAGAGGGTGTTGGCTTTCCTCAAGCTGAACTTAGAAGCAACTCCATCCAAAGTGGGTTCTGGAAAACGAAACTGGGTCCTCTGAAAGAGCAGGGAATGTTCTTAACCACTGAGCCATCTGTCTAGCTGTGATTTCTAAAAATCAGAAAGAGAACATGCTATAGAATTATTTATGCACCTAGTAACACTGAAATAAATCAGTACTTGTTACTACAAAAATGTAACTTATTTATTCAGAGCTCAAATTCGTAATCTTTTTAAAAGTTTATCTATTTTATTTTTATTTTATGTATATAGAAAGAGATCGGTCTTGTTAGGGTTTCTATTTCTATGATGAAACACCATGAGCAAAGACAAGTTGGGGGGCTGTTATTCGGCTTACACTTCCACATCACTGTTCATCATTGAAGGGAGTCAGAACAAAAACTCAAGCAGGACAGGAACCTGGAGGCAGAAGCTGATGCGGAGGCCATGGAAGGTGCTGCTTACTGGCTTGCTTCTTGTGGCTTGCTCAGCCTACTTTCTTATAGAACCCAGGACCACCAGCCCAGGGATGGCACCACCCACAGTGGGTTGGGCCCTCCCTCATCAATCACTAATTAAGAAGTGCTCTACAACAGTGGTTCTCAATCTTCTTAAAGCTTAAACCCTTTAATACCTCCAATTGCAGTGACCCCCAACCATAAAATTATTTTCGTTGCTACTTCAGAACTGTAATTTTGCTACTGTTATGAATTGTAGTGTAAATATTTTTTAAGATAGAGGTTTGCAAAGGGGTTCTCAGGATGAGAACCACTGCTCTACAGGTTGCCTACAACCCAATCTTATGGAGGTGTTTTCTTAATTGAGGTTCCCTCCTCTCAGATGACTTTAGCTCGTGTCAAGTTGACATGAAATCAGCCAGCACAAATCTTAGAAAGCAGAAGCAGGACAGAAGGAAAATGAGTCAGGAGAGCCACTGATACGACATATGTTGATGGCCAACTTGCCATGGGCTATAAGGGAAATTAAATGAATTCTAGTGAAGACTGTTAAGAGGCATCTGTAGACCAGGCAGTGGTGGTGCATGCCTTTAATCCCAGCACTCGGGGGGCAGAGACAGGTGGATCTCTGTGAGTTCAAAGATAGGCTGGTTTACAGAGCTAGATCCAGGACAGGCCCCCAAAGCTACACAGAGAAACCCTGTCTTGAAAAAAAAGAACAAACAGCAGCAACAACAACAAAGAGGCATGCATTGAACATACTTTACCTCGGCTCATATAAGGGGCAGGGACCAAAATGAGGAACATATTCTCAAGCAGAAAGCTTGAACTATAAAGTGGACATTATTTGTGAGTATGGTGAAGGGGTTTTTGTGGCAACAATGAGACAAATAACTTATACAAGCACAAAGCCTAAATGGTTAAAAAAAAAAAAAGCCCTCCGTGTGTGATGCAATCAGAGTCGGCCTAGTTGAGATGTACCTCTCCATTCCACTGACATAGCTTCATTTTGAGAGTCAAGGAAATAGCCTTTAGTACCCTCCCAACTGTGGTGCGGGGCCTCTAACCCAGTCTCTGTGGTAACTTCAATTTCTCTTAGCCCTCTCCCACTCTGAGCTTCTACTTCCTTCAATTAGAAGGGCTGGTGACTTACTTTCTGAAATGCTGCCCACATTCTGTAGCCTAAAGTCTTGCATTTTGCCCAAACACTGCACCTATGAGTTGGTTGTGTGGATGGCACAAATTTCTAACAATATTGGGGTGAAGCTCGGAGCTTTCTAGTGGCATATGCTCTTCAGGATCTGGCCCAGCATCCCCTCCCCTCCGTGTATTCTAAGAATAGTTTTAGTCCCTCAGACCTGTCCAGCTGGCCTGCCTTTCCGCCGCAAAGATGCTTCACTGTCTTCTCAAACACACAGCCATCCTCTCTCCTCCTCGGCACTTTCACCCTCTGCCTTCTGTCCTGTGCGTTTACAAACCACTGCTTCTGTCTGGAGCGCTCTTTCCAGAACATAAGATTTAGCAGAAGTTTGGAAATTCAGTTTCCCCCCTGTTCATCCGAAATCATTCTCCATAAGTAGAAGGGAAGAGTCAAGATTTATTTCCTTGCCAATATCAATGATGCTCTCATAACCGTGTTTGTTCCTGAAGTAGCCATAGCTGACTTTCAAATGACGTTTACTTGTGGTATTCTACAAACTTCTAGCAGGTGCCTACCAGGGGTTGCTAAGTCATATGAATTGACAAGAGGAGACAGCTGCCTCTCCCCCCATTGTCTTCCAGCCTTCCTGGCTTAAATGTTTTCCACTTTTGTGTTATGCAGAACAACTTTATCTGAATCTTCCAAATGGACGTACACCAGAAATATTATTTATGAATGCTATCACGGTTGTTGAAATCTTAAGCTCTGCAGTGATGAGATCATTTCCTATTTTGAAATTCTAGTCTACCCTGTTGTCTGACACAGATGAGAATTTGAAACCAGTCAATTTCAAGGTATGGATAAATGTACGGATGTGAAGCTGCAGATCTCAGTGACCTGGGAGTTGCTGGGGGAGTCACTGGTGCTCGATGTAAGCTCATACCAGAATCAATAAATGCCTACTGATTTATTAAAGGTCTATTATGTGCAAGACATAAAAGGAACCCTGGGACTGAGATCTTTTCATTATACCTCTATGCCTCTATGCGTTTTGCCATGGAAACCCAACTTCCAGTCGACCCTCTTTCTATTTGTTTCTTTGGAAAGGCTGGGAGTGGCAGGTAAGAAAGCGAAATCAACAGGAATTCTCAGGGCTGCCATATCTCCATCTGGGGTTTTGTGCTGCCAATTCCCATTTTCTGAATGAGTTATTTCTGTGTCCCTTCGCAGCAGCCAGCACCGCAGTGCCTTGCATATATTACATGCTCAATGGATACTTGTCAACTGATTTTATACAAGCAAGTGACAGCATAAATACATTATGAAAAAACGAAGAGCTTGGGCTCTGAAAGAGTTAGGATTTTTTTCTTTAAAAAACAACACCAGAGTTAGGCTTAAAGTTCAAGTGGCCCCGCACGCACCCTGGCCTGGCTGTCTCTAAGCAGGCTGATCTGATAAGGTGCTAGGACCTTTGCTCCCTCTCTTCAACTGAAAGCATTCTCAGCTTGCCAGTGGCCCCCACTACCTGACTGGCTCAGGAGCTCTCCAGAGCAGAAATCTCCTCCTTCGCACGAGCAAAAGAAGATGCTGTCTAATTTGAGGATCCTGTTCAACAATGCAACCCTTAGAAAGGGTCACAATTCCGTGGTTCGAAATTTCCGGTAAGTGACAGAGAATGGGATCTGGTCAATCCTGAACGCTGGAATTATGTTCTGCAGGGGAGGGAGTGTCCACAGTGCTTCTTTCTGCTGAGTAAATTGTAGTAGCCCCCGTTCACAGTTGTATAAGACATCTCTAATTCTAGCTGAGTTTTCCTCTGTCCGTCATTGTATAGCTGGATTATGCCATGCTAACCAAGGCAAGTACAACAGACTAAATGCTCTTGACATCTTCCATTTGAATAGATTCTAAATGAGCTATTGGCTGAAGGAAACTAGAGGCAGGAATTTACAAGAGCCTTCTACTCTTACTTGGTTTTTCTGGAAAACAATGTGTCACTCTAGGTTGTCGGGACTAATTCAATTCTGAAAAGACAAAAAAAAAAAAAGCTTCAAATGTAAGTGAAGTGAACACTTGCAGAGCTGCCGCAAATGAAGCTTAAGGATCTGCGGCTACCGCTATCTACAGCTGGCTTTTCTTTCACTGAAGTAAAAATTTGAAACTCATCTCTGAAATTACTGGCATGTACAGCAAAGGAGTGTGTTTCCAATGAATTCATTACAAAAGCTTATCTACTGACCTCTAACAGACACGGAGCACACGGGTGAAGTTGGCATGCCATGCGCCAGTGATGAAGGGGGGGCAAGAGGAATTAGCTGATTAACAAACTCATTAGGGGCAGAAAGCTTCCAGAATAGTTGTTTGATGACAATCAGAATTTCGCCAGAGCCTTTTTGCACTCTAAACCTACCAGCAAAAGGATTACTAAGGGGAGGTTCCAGTTGGCAGTTTTCTCTCACTATTAAGAAATGTATCTGTTGCCAGGCAGTGGTGGTACACACCCTTTAATCCCACCACTTGGGAGGTAGAGGCAGGAAGATGTCTGTGAGTTCGAGGTCAGCCTGGTCTACGAGAGCTAGTTCCAGGACAGGCTCCAAAGCTACAGAGAAACCCTGTCTTGAAAAACAAAACAAAACAAAAAAAACCCCAAAAAAACAAACAAAAAAAAAAGGTTTCTGTCAGTCAGTTTGTGGTGGTGGTACGTACATGCAGTTAATCCCAGCACTTAGGAGCTTGAGGCCTGCTTGGTCTACAGAATGAGACCCAGGATACCAAAGGCTACAACCAGTGAAACCCTGTCTTGAAAAACAAACGACAAAAGAAATGTATCGGTGACAGTGGTCCTTGGGCTTCCTTGCTCTCAATTACCTGATAGATCTAGGTTCACTGGCCTCCATCTTTAGCACCCCTTCTTTGGTATACTGCTCTCAGGTGCAAGACTAATATTATACATGATATTGTAAAGTAATCCCATGTTATCAGTCCAGCTGAGAACCTAACTCATCTAGCCATGCCTTCTTTTATTTTATAGATAGATAGGATAAGTAGAGCCCAGGGAAATTGTGGTGTCTTATCACTTAGTGCCAGAGGCACATCATTTAAATAAATCCTTAAAATCACCTGGGGGGTGGGGGAAACCTTCAGGTTTTAACGAGCTATGGAAATAATCCCTGAAAGTATAGTCTCCCTTGAGGTTTTGGAATCTATAGCGATGGCCTCCAGCCTTGGCAGCATTACTAATTGGCTGCATGACCTGGAGCAAGTCACTGAATGTTTCTGCAATGCACTTCCCCTACAAAATGGATGGGGCAAAATATATGCTCTATATTATAGGGTAGTTCAATCACTCATTCAACAAATACTTATTGAGTCCCCAATTTGGTCCACTCAGTATGCATCGTGTTTGAGAAGCAATGGTAGATAAGGCGTGCTGGCTAGTTTTAGGTTCTCTTGACACAAGTTAGAGTTATCTGAGAGGAGGGAATCTTAACTGAGAAAATGTGTCCACAAGATGGGGCTGTAGGCAAACCTGTAGGGTATTTTCTTAATTAGTGATTGATGGGAAAGGGGCCAGCCCATTGTGGGTGGTGCCAGGTCTGGGTTGGTGGTCCCAAGTTCTATAAGAAAGCAGGCTGAGCAAGCCCTGTGAGCAGGTCAGTCAACAGCAGCCCTGAATGGCCTCTGCACCTACTTCTGTTCAGGTTGGGTCCTTGTCCTGACTTCCTTCAGTGCTGAACAGCGCTGTGGAAGCATGAGCTAAACAAACCTTTTCTTACCCAAGATGTTTTGGCCATGGTAATTTCATCACAGCAATAGAAACCCTAATCACGACATAAAATATTTTATTCCAGTCACATAAAGTCACGCTCTAGTGATAATCGAGATAATTTGTGCAAAAGCTGTAAAATAACAGATAAATGCTCCCTGTTTTTCACTCCACCTCACTGGGTAACATCAGATAAAAAGGTGGTTCCATTTTATAGTTTTCAACAACAACAAAAAAAATCACTGAATCTAAAATACCATGGTGAATAAACAGCCAATGCTTAGAACTTAGACATACATTCTTTTTAGCAGGTTATATGCAACCTTAATTTTTATAATCCTAGCAGGTTGAATTTTATAAGAAAAACCTCTCCCAAATAGTTGTCTTCTTTGACCAGTACTAATATTCTCTTATTCGTATCTACTAACCTCAGTACTAATATTCTTTTATTCGTATCTACTAACCTCAGTACTAATATTCTAAAATCCTAGTGAGCCATTTCTAAAGCCAAACAGAATCTGGAGCAAAATCAGCTGAATTAGCCCAAAACTGTACTGGCTTTTTGAAAATCCTAGTGTCATCTAGATTTTTGAGAAAATGAATGGTATATGTCCGATGAAAAATAAGAGAATGCTGTGTGATGGTTAGTCTCTTCAACTTGACTGGACTGAGTAGCATCTAGGATATTAGGAAAACATAGCTCTAGTGTGTTAGAGAGAATGAACTCATTAGGAAACCTTGCCTATTCTCTCTGCTTTCTGGCCACCATAATGTAAGTTGCTTTTCTATGACGCATTGTTTCAAACACAATAAACTGAACTTCCTGAAATGACTTTCTCCCGTAAGTTGTCTATTTAATTTCTCCCGTAAGTTGTCTATTGTCTGTTTAATGGCGATGACACAAGAGCTATGGACACGCACTGAAAGGCTCTGCATAGGGTATTCTCATGTAGTGTGTGTATTTGGTATTCCTACTGCTTTATTTAGACAAACTAGCTACATGGAGATTAATTCCAAACTGTCAGTCTCTATCATGCCTCTCAGACTTTGACAGGGCTCCTTGATAACCGAGGAAAGCTCCTTGTAAACACTGTTACTCTTTTGCTTTGATTTTCTGCCTTCACCCAAATTTGAGCTCTTTCTCTCTTTTCCATCTCTGGGAGAGGAGGGTCCCCGTTACACAGCATACCATATGAATTTACCACTAGAGACTAACAGGAAGTACGCGATTAGGATTTTGGCAGTGCCACAAAGCCGAGATTTAATAGAAGTGTATAGTCATATACTGAAATGTATGTGATAAAATAATGGCCGAAGTGGTACTGAAACCATCTACGCAGACACCTGGATCAATCAATTTTAGCCAATTAAATTTTTTCTTTTCTTTTTTTCAAAATCAATAAGGTCAGACAGGAAGAATGGCGAAAACAGCAAATCATCAGGCATCTTATCTCATGCACAAGGCTGTGGAGCCTGGCTGGGGCTGGAGAATAGTGCTCTATGATTTGTTGCCAGTTAGGGAAACCACTTATGGCTTTTAAAGAAACCACTAAAAATCTCTTTCTTTGTCAGAGAAGACCAATTTATAAGTGCACTTCAATTTCATCTTCCAAATAGAAATTTCTTCAGCGAATATTGAGCTAAGCCAGCCAATTCTGTGGAGGTTATGGATTGGAGCCGGAGGTGACTGGCTTTCGGGTATTTCATTCCAGACCTCCACAAGGACTCACATGACTCATTGTGCTTCCTTTGTCCCACACATACACACACGGACACTCGGATGAAGTGATCAGAGACATTGCGTAGAGGAGAGGCAAACATGATCGATCTTTGATTGTGTTTTAACATCAAAATTCAAATGATTTAAAACAGTTTTCCTATTGTGACCTCACAAACGCATACAAGGCATGGGGCCAAACTGGAATGGCCAACAGTGGATCCCCCCATTTACCACTTAGTAATTTAGTTAAAATAATGGAAACCACATATTTTTAGCACTCTCGTGTTAGATAGGAAAAGTCTTCAGGCTTTTAGCAATAGGTCCACACAAAGCCGGTGCTCGTCTGTATTCTTCAGTTCTCAAACAAGTACCACAATTTTTCAATATTGATGTTCTAAAATGTTTTTAGAAATAGTCACTGAATTATCAACAATAATTTACAGCACATG
The DNA here is from genome assembly GCF_018167655.1 of Microtus oregoni. NCBI lineage: Eukaryota > Metazoa > Chordata > Mammalia > Rodentia > Cricetidae > Microtus > Microtus oregoni. Next base: position 1,800,745 of record NW_024544601.1, read on the forward strand.
TAACAACAGTAAGGAAGGTTTCAAATAATTTTGTTAAAATTATTATAGCTGCTAGTAATAAAGATTTTAAATTTGGATAATTTTAAATGGATCCAAGGGGATCCATTCAAGAGCTTTGTGAAAATGAAGCCCCTTGACTGCCTTCTAATGTACCCCTTTAAGAAAGAAGGTGAATGGAATTTAAGTTGGCCATTGTAAATTCTTGTGGTTATGAACTTTATGGATGTTGTGAAAGAGAAAGACATGAAGAACCATTGACTTAGTTCCCTGACTCAGCTTTTCCGAAAAGAAATTGACGCCAGAGGTGGCAAATGAACTCCTCAAGGTCATAGTGTGTTCCTGTGCCTAGGCCTGCAATTCAACTACTTAAAAGTAATTACTCAACTTTGAAACTTTGAATCCTCCAAATTAACGAGTCTGACCAACCTACAATGGTTCAATATCCTTTTTCAGATATAGCCAGAATATGCCAATAAATAAAGAAAAATAAGGGAATATATATTGACTTTCACATTACTGCAAAGGTAAGGAAGCATCAAAATCTTAATCATGAGTCCCATTGGCTCTCTCTTATGTTTCCAAAAGCTAAAGCCTTCATTAAGTTCTCTGGAGGGATCAGAGGATCATTTAAAGGCAGGTTTTCCCTTCTCTGGAAAAGTCAGTTTCTAACAGAGCACATTTTATACAAATCAAGCAGTTTCTCTTTCAATGAAATACCATTTTTCCAAGAACACATCCAAGTCGTTGTCCCCCCCTCACACACACACCAATTAGTCTGTCAGAACTGGAAAATGCAGACTGTAGTGACGAAAGGCTTTATGCTGCCAGTAGCCCATGGGCTTCCATTTTCTAGTGAGAAAGATACTTGGGTAAACCTCATATATGACTCTTTGCTGAGCTTCTTACAAGTTAGTGATTTGGGCTTAAGAAGGCTCTTCATTTATTTTTTTTCAAATGGTGTAATTTGAGGAACTACTTGTGCTTTTTTCAAAGGCTCTGGCTCTAATTAGACTGCAAATTGGTTTTTAAATCTTATTTTATTTTACATCTGAATCGACACATGCTATTTGTATATATTTGTTACAAGGCACAAAATATTTATGATGGAGGAGGGTCATCTTTTTATTTGTTGTTTCATTGGTTAAGTAATAAAGAAACTGCTTGGCCTCTGATAGGACAGAAAATTAGGTAGGTAGAGTAGACAAAACAGAATGCTGGGAGAAAGAAGCTGAGTCAGTGAGTCGCCATGATTCTCCCACTCCAGACAGACGCAGGTTAAGATCTTCCCTGGTAAGCCACCTCGTGGGCTACACAGATTATTAGAAATGGGTTAGATCAATATGTAAGAGCTAGCCAATAAGAGGCTGGAACTAATGGGCCAAGCAGTGTTTAAAAGAATACAGTTTCCATGTAATTATTTCGGGTATAAAGCTAGCCATGCAGGCAGCTGGGTGCCAGGGACGCAGCCCACCGTACTTCTACATATTTAGACTCATGTATATGAATCTAATATTGAGTAAAGCCCAACTACAGGTAATTCGTACACATCATCTTGATAGCATTGATGGAAAATCTGTACAGAGTTCTCATTTGCCCCAATGGTTTGTTCTTTCTGTTATATGTGAGCAGAAGAATGATAATGTGGGATTCTAGCTGGAACTCATTGGCAGGGGACTTCCTGGCATGCACAAGGCCCTGGAAATTCCCCATATTTCAATAAGATAAAATAAAACAAAATGTATTTCTAAAAAAAGGAGAATGATAATGTAGCTTCATTCTGGTTTGAGAAGTGATTTCTTGTTTAATTTTCATCTCTTTCTTATATGCGTTAGCACAATAAGGGTAAATACTTCGTGGGAAACATGAAGAGTGGTTTGTGTGGTGCTGGGAAGAGGGCTCAGTTACCAGGAGCCTGTACTGCTCTCGCACAAGACCTAAGTTTGCTTCCTAGCACAGACATCTGGCAGCTTACAAACACTTCTAACCCCAGCCCCGGGGAACGAGGGTCCCTAGGCCAAGCAGGAACCCGCATTTCCATGCACATACCCCCTCCACCAGCCACACAAACAAAAATGAAACAAATCTCTTTTGAGAAAGAGTGATTCATGCCTTAGTTTGGGTGTTCCTGAGCTAGAGCAGGCTGTGTCTGATCGGAATTGGGACTTAGTAACACTGTCAGCACCTTTACCTGACTCATTCACCCCAAAGAGGACAATGTTGAACAAGGACTGGGAAAAAAGAGCTTTGTGTCTCAGTTCTTTTAATTGTGGAGCTCTTGTGCTTTTCTCTAATTTGTGTTAGCTTAGGAAAGAGGTGTGGCAGTTTCATTTTGCAGCTAAGGCAAGTTCTATGAGTTGAGAATAAACAGGATAGGAATTAAACTAAGGCCATTGTGTTTGCTTTCCTTTAATGATAAATTTTCCTGGTTAGTTCGTGGTATCTATGAAAAACAACTTTTTTCCCAAGCTAACATTTCCTGCCCCACCTTCTGGATAGAATTCAAAAAGATAATGACTGCTGTAATTAATTTTCAATGGTATAAACAGGTTGAGCTACGTTTATTTAATCTTAATCATTTTTCTAGTCAATAAGTCCTAACATATTGGTGTCTCAAAATGTAGCATATCTATTTATCTATATTTTTGGCCCAGAGAACCATTTCAATTCATTCTGTCCAAAAGGGGCTTATGGTCCACTATTGCCATGCTTACAATCCAGCCATCTTGGTGTGGTGGGCACACATTGATGCCACCTGTTTTTCCCATTAGGATTTGAGATTTGGGCACCTGACCTAAAGAGATATGCCTTAGGATGTACTCTCATTTCTGAATCCACACCCATTCATTGTTCTCAGTAGATGAAATCCTGTGACAGAGTAGCTGAGTCCTAGGGGAGTCTCAGCTTCAGCAATATTCTAGGCTACAATTAATATTTTCCATGCCTCACAAGTCTTTGAGTTGAATCCGCATGAAACTGTAGAACCAACAACTGGCTATGAAATTGTTGATTGTGCCTCTGTTCGAAAGGCACTAATTACAAAGCCAGAGCAACTGAATGAAGAATAAGTTATCAACTTAAATGCAGAAAATGGTTGTAAGGAAAGAACAAAGTTGTCTGTGAGGTAGTGATACTGACTGCACACTTGATATTAAAAAATTCCGAGATAATATACAGCATCGGAAGTGCAAAGGATAAATCACTAGACGTTAATCCTGTCTGAAGAAGGAATATGGCAATTCACCAAAAGACTAGAAGAGAGCCTTGCTCTGTTTGAAAAGATATATGATTAAAAAAAATCGAGCACTGTGAAATCTTGATAGATTTCACAAAGGAACAAAGCATTGCAAGTTTCACTGTTTTTTTCAATGTGTACTAAAGACACATCAGCTGTGATGCTTTTGCGATTCTCTGCATGTTTATGGTGGACAGTAGGGGAGCTTTTAATGCTCTGGAAAGGAGGTTTTTTTAATTTAGACATTTTCATGGTTAACAAGATTAATTCAGTTTTTATCATTTTATTTTATTTTATTATTTTTTATGAAAAAATTTCCACCTCCTCCCCTCCTTCCATTTCCCTCCCCCTCCCCCTGCTTCCCCTCCCTCTCCAGTCCAAAGAGCAGTCAGGGTTCCCTGCCCTGTGGGAAGTTCAAGGTCCTGCCCCCTCCATCCAGGTCTAGGAAGGTGAGCATCCAAACAGACTAGGCTCCCACAAAGCCACTACATGCAGTAGAATCAAAACCCAGTGTCATTATCATTGGCTTCTCAGTCAGCCCTCATTGTCAGCCACATTCAGAGAGTCCGGTTTGATCACATGCTCCATCAATTCCAGTCCAGCTGGCTTTGGTGAGCTCCCATTAGATCAGCTCCACCATCTCAGTGGGTGGACACACCCCTCGTGGTCCTGACTTCTTTGCTCATGTTCTCCCTCCTTCTGCTCCTCATTTGGACTTTGGGAGCTCAGTCCAGTGCTCCAATGTGGGTCTCTGTCTCTATCTCCATCCATTACCAGATGAAGGTTCTATGGTGATATGCAAGATATTCATCAGTGTGGCTATAGGATAAGGCCAGTTCAGGCACCCTCTTCTCAGCTGCCCAAGGAACAAGCTGGGAGCATCTCCTTGGACACCTGAGAACCCTCTAGAGTCAAGTTTCTTGCGAACCCTAAAATGGCTTCCTTAATTAAGATATCTACTTCCCTGCTCCCATATCCACCCTTCCTCCATCCCAACCATCCCATTCCTCCAAGCTCTCCCCATCCTCCCCTTCTCCCTTCTCTCTCCCCATCTCCCCTTACTCCCACACCACCCCTACCCCCGTGCTCCCAACTTTGGCAATCTTGTCTACTTCAAATATCCAGGAGGATAACTATATATTTTTCTCTGGGTTCACATTCTTATTTAGCTTCTCTAGGATCATGAATTATAGGCTCAATGTCCTTTATTTATGGCTAGAATCCACTAATGAGTGAGAATATACCGTATTCATCTTTTTGGGTCTGGGTTATCTCACTCAGGATAGTGTTTTCTATTTCCATTCATTTGCATGCAAAATTCAAGATGTCATTGTTTTTTACCGCTGAGTAGTACTGTAATGCGTATATATCCCACATTTTCTTTATCCATTCTTCCATTGTGGGACATCTAGGTTATTTCGAGGTTCTGGCTATTACAAATAATGCTGCTATGAACATAGTTGAACAAATGCTTTTGTAGTATGATAGGACATCTCTTGGGTATATTCCCAAGAGTGGTATTGCTGGATCCTGGGGTAGATTGATCCCGTTTAGAAGTCACAGAACAATAGTGATTTTCCCACTAATTATTAATGTCAGTTTGTATTATTTCCGATTTAATGCTTATTTATTACCTAACACTACCATGCCAAGGTAGAAAACATTTTGCATGTTTTCTAAAGCAAGCTTTGGAGGCTTTTACACTAAGTGAATTAAAGTGGTCACTGAAGGACAGCTAGGATATAATTTCACAGACCTATCACACCAAAACTAGTCCGGCATAGAGGAACAGAGACTGCAGCAGTGGTGAGGCCAGAGAATGAGGCATATGAATATAAAGTTTGGGTTATGCTACACAAACAAGTTCTGAATGCTCTTTACGGTGCAGTAGTTGTGATTTTTAGGATGGTATTTTCCACATCAACATTTGCAAAGAGACTAGATTTTCTTACTGCAAAACAAAGGCAAAGACACAAGGAGTCTCCGGTCAGGAAAGTGAGTCTGCTAACGGTTGGTACTAGAACAGTCTCTGCACAATGAGAATGAGGGCAGCATTATCAGCTGATGCTGTGGAAAATCAAGCTTTTGTCCCCCACACTTTATGAGAATAGTCAGCAGCTTCTGCTGTATATAAACTTACAGATTAAAGGGTTTGGGACAAAAAATAGACAGACATGTTTGCCTACTACTTGTACATTAGTACTCACCTTTTCAGTCAGTGGAGAAATATATCAGCATCTTATTATGAATCTCAATGGCAGGACATTGACACTAAGCCTTAAACATGGGATTTAACATATACAAGAATAAATATTAGGAAGACCTGGAGACCATATACCTCCTCCAACCTGTCTTTTTTTTTTTTTTAAAGAGGGGTAATAAGATCAAGGAGTTAGAAGCTTTGAATCACTAAAAGGCATTGATCCTCCTTTCTGTTTTCTTTCATAAAAATCAGGAAGAAAATTTAAGGTGTTTGAAAAAGAATTTGTCCTTTTTGTTTCCAAATCTATTTCATGAAATTCATCTAGAACAATACCTATTTAAAGTCTATGACTATTATTATTACAATGATTATGATTATGATGATGATGATGATGATGATGATGATGATGATGATGATGATGATACCCACAGAGGCTTGAAGAGAATGCTGGATCCCCTGGGAGCTGGAGTTGTCAATGTTTCTGAGGCACCACGTTGGTGCTAGGGATCTAATCCGGCTCTTCTAGAAGCTCAGTCAACACTCCTGACTGCTGAGCCACCACTGCATCCCCACTCTATGGCTTTCTTCTTGTTTGTTTGTTTGTTTAATGAAACTAGGAATCATGCAAGTGCTCAGGAGTTAGAAAATGTATACCAAAATTCTTCAGAGGATGGTAGGAAGAGCTAGGCAGTTAATCCTTTAAGGACACAGGGTTGGAAACTCAGCTTTTGTGTGCTCCAAAAATAACCAGAAGACTGAGCTTGAATGCCAGGCCAAAAGTAAAGCCTTAAAATGAGCCCAGGAGTTTGTTTTCTTATTGTTGTTAAGTACGAATCCAACAGCTATAGTGGCATTTTCCATATTCCATGAAACACAGGAAGTGGAGTTTTCCAACAGAATGTTTTATGCTTTAAAACTAATCTTAAAGGATCTTAGCTGGCGTCATCCTTGTGAATTCCTGGGACTTTTCCCTAATGCCAGGTTTCTTTCTAGCACCATAATGACTCCCTCAATCAAAATAGCACTTTCCTTGCTCTCCGTCTCCGTCCTTCCCCTATCTCGATCCTCTCTTTCCCGCATGTTCTCCTACCCCTTCCTCTTCTCTTCCCCTTCTACCTTCCCTTCTCCCCCCACCCCCATGCTCCTTATTTCTCAGGAGACCTTGTCTCTTTCGCCTTCCCATGGAGATTCATGTTTGTTTCTCTTAGGGTTCTCCTTGCTACCTAGCTTCTCTGGGGTTGTGGACTATAGGCTGGTTATCCTTTACATTACATCTAATAGCCACTTATGAGTGAGTACATACCTGTGTCTTTCTGGGTTTGGGTTACCTCACTCAGGATGTTTTTTTTTTTAGTTCCCTTCATTTGCATGCAAATTCTAAGATAGTATTCATTTATTTATTTATTTTAACACTGAGTCTCCACTGTATAAACGTACCACATTTTCTTTATCCACTCTTCAGTTGAAGGGCATCTAGATTGTTTTCAAGTTCTGGCTATTACAAATAATGCTGCTATGAACATAGTTGAGCAAATGTCCTTGTAGTATGATTGAGTATCACTTGGGTATATACCTAAGAATGGTATTTAGGTAAGTTGATTTCCAACTTTCTGAGAAACTGCCATACTGATTTCCAGAGGGATTGTACAAGTTTGCATTCCCACCAGCAATGGATGAGTGTTCCCCTTACTTTGCATCCTCTCCAACATAAGCTGTCATTGGTGTTTTTTATCTTAACCATTCTAACAGGTGTAAGATGGTATCTCAGTCATTTTGATTTGTATTTGTCTGATGACTACATGTAGTCAGGGGCTGCTCATTCTTTCCCGGCTTCTCAGACCCAAAATAATTACACTGCTTGGCCAATCACTTAAGCATATTGCTAGCTAGATCTTATATCTTAAATTAACCCATTTCTATTATTTTATATTTTACCACGAGGCTCGTGGTTTACCAGTAAAGTTCTTGGGCACATCTGTCTCCTCCAGCAGCTACATGGCATCTCAACTGACTCTGCTTTCTTTCTCCCAGCATTCAGTTTAGTTTTCCTGCCTAGCTCTACTCTGCCCTATCAGGTCAAAGTTGTTTCTTTATTCATTAACCAATAAAAGCAACACATATACAGAAGGACTTCCCACATCAACTAAGGCTGTTGAACAATACTTTAAGTGTATCTCAGCCTGTTGAGAATTTTTTGTTGAGAATTCTCTGTTTATATCTATACCCTATTTTTTAATTGAATTATTTGGTATTTTGATGTCTAGTTTCTTGAGTTCTTTATATATTTTGGAGATCAGTCATCTATCTGATGTGGAGTTGGTAAAGATCTTTTCCCATTCTGTAGGCTGCTGTTTTGTCTTATTGATTGTGTCCTTTGCCTTACAAAAGCTTCTTAGTTTCAGAAGGTCCCATTTATTAATTGTTGCTCTCAGTGTCTGTGCTACTGGTGTTATACTTAGGAAGTGATCTCCTGTGTCTATGCATTCAAGGCTACTCCCCACTCTCTCTTCTATGAGGTTTAGTGAATCTGGATTTATTTTGAGGTCTTTGATCCATTTGGACTTGAGTTTTACGCATGGGAATAGATACGGATCTCGTTTCATTCTTCTACAAGTTGATATGCACTTATGCCAGCACCATCTGTTGAAGATGCTTTCTTTTTTCCATTATATAATTTTAGCTTCTTTGTCAAGAATCAGGTGTTCATAGGTGCATGGATTAATATCAGGGTCTTTGATTCTATTTCATTGGTCCACTTGTTTGTTTTTATGCCAATACCAAGCTGTTTTCATTACTGTAGCACTATAATAGAGCTTGATGTCAGGAATGGTGATGCCCCCAGAAGTTCCTTTATTGTAGAGGATTGTTTTGGCTATCCTGTTTGTTTGTTTGTTTGTTTGTTTGTTTTGTATGACGTTGAGTATTGTTCTTTCGAGGTCTGTGAAGAAAGACCCTAAACTATAGTGGAGAGAGAGCCTGAACTGGCCTTCCCCTGTAATCAGATTAATGACTACCTTATTGTCATCATAGAACTTTCATTCAGCAACTGATGGAAACATTCACAATGAAACACTGGGCTGAGGAGAAGAGAGGGAGGAGTGAGAATATGAACAAGGGGTGAAGACCATGATGGGTTCATCCACTGAAACAGCTGATCTGACCTAATGGGAGCTCACCAATTCTGGTCAGACACGGAAGGAAGCAGCATAGGACCAAACTAGGCCCTTGAAATGTGGGTGACAGGTGTATGGCTAGGGCAGACTCTGGGGCTACTGGCAGTGGAACCAGAATTTATTTCCTACTTCTTGAACTGGCTTTTTGGAGCCCATTCTCTTTGGAGGGATACCTTGCTCAGTCCTGATATGGTGTGGGAGGGTCTTGCCTCAACATGCTTTCTCAGACTTTATTGACTCCCCATGAAGAATGGGTGGGACTAGGGAGGGGGAAGATGGAGGGAGCAGGAGGAGGAAAGGGAGTGGGAACTAGGATTGGTATGTAAAATGAAAAAAAAATATTCCAGAATAGATAGGGCTATACAGAGAAACACTGTCTCAAAAAAAAATTTAAAAAAGGAAAATCAAAGCCAAACACAAAAAATTAAACTTCATAAAACTGTAATGTAAAAAGGCAAATGTTTTTTTAAAAAGGCTGGCTATACATAATGAAATACTACTTAATCTTAAAAAAGAAATTCCTGCTGTTTACAACAACATGGATGAAATTAAAGAATATTCAACCAAATTAAATACATCAAGTGCAGAAAGACAAAAAAAAGAAAGAAAGAAATTTTCAAAATTAAAAAAATAGAGTCCAGTTTTATCCCATGCTTTTTCAGTCACAGTCCAGCTGGTCTTGGTGAGCTCTCAGTAGATCAGCTCCACTGTCTCAGTGGGTGGGTGCATCCCTCGTGGTCCCGACTTCTTTGCTCATGTTCTCCCTCCTTCTGCTCCTCATTGGGACCTTGGGAGCTCAGTCCAGTGCTCCAGTGTGGGTCTCTGTCTCTATCTCCATCCATCACCAGATGAAGGTTCTATGATGATATGCAAGATATTCGTCAGTATTGCTCTAGGATAGGGTCATTTCAGGTTCCCTATCCTCAACTGCCCAAGGAACTAACTGGGGACCTCAGCTTTGGCACCTGGGAGCCCCTCTAGGGTCAGGTCTCTTGCCAACCCTAAAGTGGCTCCCTTAACTAAGAATTGTGGTTCCGTGCTCCCCTGTCCAACCTTCCTTTATCCCAATCCTCCTGTTTTCCCAAGGCCCGACCTCCTTCCTTTCTAACTTTTCTCTCCCCATCTCCCCTTACCCCCATCCCACCCCACCCCCAAGATCCCAATTTTCTCCCCGGCAATTTTGTCTACTTCCCTTAGCCAAGAGGATAACTATATGTTTCCTTGGGTTCCCCTTCTTACTTAGCTTCTTTAGATTCACCTATTGTAGACTCTGTGACCCTTATTTATGGCTAGAAACCAATTATGAGTGAGTACATCCCATGATCATCTTTTTGGGTCTGGGATACCTCACTCAATGAGGGCTGATGAGACGCAAAGGACAACGGCATGGGGGTTTGATCCTACGTAATGTGATGGCTTTGTGGGAGCCTAGCCAGTTTGGATGTTCACCTTCCTAGATATGGACGGAGGTGGGAGGTCCTAGGTCTTAACACAGGGCAGAAAACCCTGACTGCTCTTTGGACTGGAAAGGGAGGGGGAAAGGAGAGGGGGGAGGGGGACAAGGGTGGGAGGATGGGGCGTAGGGTGGGAGGAGGGGGAGGGAAATGGGAGGCTGGGAGGAGGTGGAAACTTGTTTTTTTTTTCTCCTTTCTCAATAAAAAAAGAAAAGAAAAAAAATTAAAAAAAATAATGTTGGAGGAAGCCTCAGGCCATATAATAGTAATGTGTTATCATAATAAGTGGAGCCAAAGGAGTTTACCATCTATAATCATAAATTACCTTGATTATATTCCAGAAGAAAATAATTTTCAAAATCACCCTAAATGTGAAGAACTAAATATTAAACTGCCACACCTCTATTCAAGACAGATTTAGAAAACCTATTTTATAGAGCTCCGTAAGAATGCTGCAGTTGACCTTGGAGCTGCATAAATATTAGTCAAAGCCTAACTTTTCAACAACATCAAGCACTTATATATGCTGATGGCAGAGAGATCGAATGCTTAAAAGAAATCCCACACTAGCTCAGAACTGAGAGACAGATAGTTATTTATATAGGAGGAAAACTTACAAATCAGGATTCTCTGCTTGAACGGTGGATGGAGATGGGATCCAAAACAAACTGAAAGAGTAAACGGAAACCAGCGGGGAGGAGAGGAGAGGCAGACTTGGCAGCCTAGTCCAGATATATAGTGTAAAAGGCCATGCCCCAGGAGGCGGGTAATTACCAGCTGTAAACCTTCCTGGAGCAATATGCCATGTATTTGTTAATATTATCATTAATTTAATGTTATCAGAATCAAATGTATAGCCAGATTTATTAAGTGAAGTCTAATTTTCTACATAAATATTATGACTTAAAGTTACCCAGTGGATGACTTACTAGCATGGAGATATTGTACACAGTTTTATGTACTTTTAGCTAGGACTCCAGTAGAAGGAAGGAAGTAACACTTTGTTCTAGAAGCTTCTTAGCAAAATGTTTTGTATATTTAAATTTTTTAAAGTATTTTGTTATTTTTATTCTTTATATTTTACTTTTAATTTTTTATTATGATTTGTTATATGCAATCTGTTACTATGTTAGCTCATATTATAAATAAGTATATATTTATATTCAAAATTCTTTATGAATATCTTTAAATTGTATGTGCATTTGTGTGTACCTGAGTGTATGCATGTATATCACATAAATGCAGAAGCCTGCAGAAGTAAGAAGAGGACATTAGATTTCCTGGAACTGGAGTAACAAACATTTTGAGCAACTATATGTGTGCTAGGAACAAAACCAGAGTCATCTACAAGAAGAGTAAACAGTATAACCACTCAGCCATCTCTCTAACCCAAGGTTGAAAGTTAGCTAGAAATTTAAAGATCACTGTTAGAAAGAAATTCCAATTTGTAGAGTCTATTATTCATATATTTTGTGAAGTTGAAGACAACCTCACATTTCGGAAATAGGTGTATGGACCAAAATTTGGTTCCACACAAAAACTGAAAAAATGAAATTCTTTCTATGTCCAGTAAATACATCATTAGTATTTCATATTAATGGTGTCAACTAAATAGCCAACCCACCCACAACCTCTCAGTCCCAGTGTAATTACTCTTCTTTATCAACTCAAAACTTGGAAACGTACAGTTCCTATCATGTGTTCTGAAAAAGATGTACTCACTTATTGAACTCTAGATGAACAAGTTAACTCTGCTAGAAAGTTATTTGGTGAAATTTGTTCATGCTGTCAGACATCATGAAGTGGGTTCAACAATTTGAGTGAATTTGTGATGTTCATACCTATGACCATGTCACTACTGCAAAAAGGTATACATAAATCTCAACCGAATATATACCTAAATTCTTTCTTTATGATGGAACCCAAGCATGATCACTTTGTGACAATTAGTTTGTGCCTAGTAAAAATTAATAGTTATGGTAAATCAACTTCCCTCAGTCTGTCATTTTTCTAATTAGTATTCACCCCCTAGTGCGATAGACATCAATTCTTATTAAATACAGGTAACACTGGGAATAATTAAATAAAATCTGTCATTTTATACAATGATTACCTCAAATAACAGGAATCAACGCAGTGCAGCAGAATGCTAAAATAGGTGTATTTCTGTCTTGGTTTGTACCCGGGCCAAGCCAGTGCTGACTTTGCTCTCACTGAATCAGAGTGAGTAGTCAGAGTTCCCAAAGCAGACTTGCAGACAGACAAGAATCACTTTTATAACATACATTATTGCTAACATATTATAAAATGAGTTACAGAAACCAAGTGAAGGGGTGGAGATTAACAGAGGATTTTTTTAAAATTATAGTAGTCCAGCCATCTTGACAGACCTGATCACAGAAGTCAAGATAAGGAAACAGCCTAAGTGTTCATTAATAGATGGATGGATTGAGATGTGTAGCATATATGTACACCCTGAAATATCATTCATCCAGTAAATATCCATGAAATTCTGGCATTTGGTACAACACAGACTTAACCTAGAATATTATATATGATGTGAAATAAACCATGAATGGGAAAGACATATACCCCAGAATCTTATTTGTATGCGGAATGTAAAAAAGTTGAACTCAGCTGGGCAGTGGTGGTGCATGCCTTTAATGCCAACATTTGGAAGGCAGAGGCAGAAGGATGTCTATGAGTTTGTGGCAAGCCTGGTATACAGAGCTAGTTAGTTCTAGGACAGTCAAGGCTACACAGAGAAACCCTGTCTTGAAAATCAGAAAAGGTTGAACTCAGAAATTGAGAGTAGAACAGTGGTTAATGAGGGATGAGAGTTGTTAATCAAAGGGGACAAAATTAGGCAGGAAGAATAAGTTCTAGAACACACACATGCGGGGTGGGGGGAGAGATTAAAGAGGTAATTATTGGTTCACTGTCTTGATGGCAGAATAAAAGAGAACTCTATAATAAAATGGACCTTACACTTGTCAGGTCAAGCAATATGGAGTGCTTCCCTTGAGACAGGCTGGAATAAGAAAAAGAACTCGTAGCGTGACATTGTTTCTGATCATGACAAGAGATGTCCTGGAGAGGCATAAAGATCTCATTGGGGGTGGCAGCGGCTGATAAATATAAACCATTAATACCCGAGGAAATGCTTTTATTTATATCCAAAACTGTTCTGAGAGTCTCTCTAGAGGACTCCCATAAATATAACACAAACAGTTGCCCTCAAACCCTTATGCCCATACTAGAAAACTCGAACATAACTGATTTGCTCTCCTGTTGACCTCACCTTGAGGGACTGAAGGCAATGAAACGGAGCAACCAGGTCCTGGCTTGTCTTCTGCCAATAAAGGAGACCAATCTGAATCAGACATGAGCTGAAGGTAAAAGATGTCAACTTGCAATGGATTTCCCAAACTTAAAAAAAATGCTTATCATTGTTATATTATTATTGTTTATTAGTTTACTATCATTCTTCTGGTGCAAAAATAACCAGAGAACTTTAAAAATTCTTTCTGCATGGTACTCAAAAAGATATGTTTTCACCTACGGACAAAAGGAATACAAGTCTTCACTCTTGTATGAAAGGAGTAGGGGTAAACAACGCAGTTTTCTCTTGTGCATTATAAATTCTTGCTTGCAAGAAGAGTAGGTAAGTTTTACCTGGTGCATCTTATGCGGAACACTGCTTCACATAGCCTAAATAATTTCATGTTCACAATGGCGTCATAGAATTATTACACTCATTGTGTTGGTGATGAACAGCTGCAGAGAGAGGTTGGGTAACTTGCCTCAAGTTGTATGATTTAGTAAGTGCCAAAGCTGCCCACTCAGCTAATCCAAGCATGTCAGTTTTCAATTTCTTTCCACAAATTCTTCTTTTCTCTCAAACATAACAATTACTGGATATGTAAAATTGAAACCACAGCCATATCAGTTTTATTAACACTTTGGGAGAGACATGCTATACCATGTGATTTACTATGTTTGACTTTCAAGAATAGGCCAGTGAATCACCCCACAGCATTGTTGTCTTGAATACATGTTATCCTATTCTGATTTTTCCCCTCTTTTCTAGGTGTGGGAAGCCGCTACAGAACCAAGTTCAGCTGAAAGGCCGTGACCTCCTGACCCTGAAGAACTTCACTGGAGAGGAGATTCAGTACATGTTATGGCTCTCTGCAGATCTGAAATACCGGATAAAGAACAAAGGAGAAGTATGTGACATTTCTTTCTTCTCTTCCATTACAAACCAATAGCCCTTTTGGAAGCTGCTTTCCTAAGGCAGAGGGAAACAAAATGCATTAAAATTCCTGAACGTTAGCTGAGTAATGAAACTTCAGGCAAGGTAATTGATTAGCACTGAGTGTAGAGGCATGTAAATAAGCATGAAAAGCAGTTATTCTAGGACAAGTCCTTGTGCTTTTTTCCCAGAAGAATGCTGAAATTCATTAGTAACTGGATCTGAAACTGAGATATCATTTGTCTAGAAAGATTTTGTTCTTATATGTCCCTTTTCTCTCGTGTGTTTTCTATCAGTTAAAACTTAAAGATGATGTATTGGTTTTTAAAAATACGTTTCTTTTCTGGAAATATCGCAGATATGTCATCATTATGATAATATTCACATTGATGAAATTATGTTTTTAAAAGCATTTCAATTATAAAGGAACAAGCAATGCTAGCCAAATCGAGGAAGGAATGGAATGTGGTGCTCAACTATGGGCATTGGTCTGCATTCTGAGCTATTTCTGTTTCAAAATGCTAAATGAAGTGGCTTCAGCTAGAGGGCTTGGTTAATTTGAAAGCATATTTGTGTTATGAATTTGTACAAAAGCTGCTTGTTTGTTTCTGAGACTGGGTCTTACTCTATACCTTTGACTGACCTGGAACTCACTATGTAGACCAGACTGACCTCAAACTCACAGAGATCCCCTGCCTCTGCCTCCCCAGTGCTGGGGTGTGTCACTTTGCTAGGCTCAAAGGCATTTAAAAAATATTTTGTTTCAGGCTGAAGAAAATTGATATGACTTTGGCTTTCTTATCTAGCTGGCTAGCTCTCCAAGCTCCGAAGAGGCTAGGTGATGCTCCAGCGTCTATGTGTTGATGCTCTTGTAGAAGACTTGAAACAGGGGAAAGGTCTGCTTAGGGTGCAGACCTTTGCCTTTTTATGCTTTGCTGACTGAAGACCAAAAGACCAGAGTGCATTTTAACAGGAAGTCTAATAACACAAGAGGAAGGAGAAAGCGCTCCACCCAGTACTCAAGCTCCCGGAGTGTTTTCAAATGACTTCCAGGAACAAAGTCTGTATGTTCTCTCATGAGGGAGACTGATGAATATGAAGTCTGAAAGACTGAGCTTCATCAGTGTCCTAAGTAGGACTCTTAGTGTCCCATGTTGTGAGAAAGTAGGATCTTACTAGTTGAGAAAGTCACTCCGAATTCAGTATCTTCAGCATCTCTGGAATTGAAAGGGATTGGGATAGAGTTCAGTAAGATGATGGCTCCAGTGTGGAATATTCTGCTTTGGATAAGCTCCCAAATTGAGCCCACTAATCAGCAATAATATATGCCAGGCAGAGCAACATTCATCTGTAACCCTAGGCCTTTAAAAATGGAAATAAGATGATGGGGAGTTCAAAGCCTACCTCTGCTACACAGCAAGTTCAAGGTTAGCCTGGACTGCACGAGAAACCTGTATCCAAAAATAGTCTTAATTCCTAATTTCATGTTAATAATCTGTGTGTATTGAATGTGAAACAACTTTAAATTCAGTTTTTAAACAATATTGTGTCCATTTACTCTGAAGTAGTAGTTATTTGACCTGTGTTTTTATTAGCATTTTGAAATACAATCCTTGATATTGGATAGGAAGTATACCTTGCATTTTAATTGTAATTTTTGTCCTTGGTTTTCAGTATTTGCCTTTACTGCAAGGGAAATCCTTGGGAATGATTTTTGAGAAAAGAAGTACTCGAACAAGACTGTCCACAGAAACAGGTGAGTCCACTGGAAAACTCACACTTGGCTTGAAGAGCCAGCCAGAGGGTAGGCACGAGGAAGGCTGCCATCACTGGTGAGTTTGTTGTGTCTCTTTAGCAACCACAGAGAGCAGCTGTCTCACTGGGGCAGCAGTGCAGGGGTGTCCTTCGATTCTTGTAAAAGCTACAGGCAGAAAGACCAGCCTCATCTGGAGGCCAGCTGTGAAAAGTTGACTAGCCACTTTAGATTTTGCTTCCTGTGTATGGCGAAATGGAAGTGGACACCAACCCTGAGGCCCAAAACTCAGCTGAGAAATGGGTCTTTTTACTCATGAATGTTTTCTTCTGTGCCAATTCTATTAGACGATGGGAATTTAACCTCTTCTGCATTCAACAGTCCTTATTTGTCTCAGGGTTTATTTTATGGATATCGGGTCTCCTTCCCTGTCTCCAGTTATACTAAGCCCTGGTGGATATTTGAATGTCTAGAAAGCTAGGGATCAGCTAGTGTGCTTGGTCATCAGGGCATTGCCATCTGATGTTTACACCAGAGCCTCCTGGGTCTTTACATCTCTATTGGCTCTGCATTTTGCTACAAGGTTTGTCTCACTCTGATTCCAAGACTTTAAGATTCTCTTGTCTTAGCTCTTGATGGTACTCCACACTTCACTGGAACAGAGATACCCTAAGGCCACCTTTACCTAATAGTTCCTTTCTCAAAGACAGTGCAAAGGAACCCTAGAATATTTCCTGCCTCTCACTGCTCTGTCTTAAGGGCAGAACACAGATGTTCTCCGCACCAGAGTTCCTCAAACGCATGTGAGAATTTCATGTTCCCACTCCTTGGAAGTTGGTCGCGGGAGCACATAGCTTGTACCTCTTTCTATCGCTGTTCCACTTCTCGCGAGCTCTCCTTGTTCCCCTCCCAGGTTCCTGTGTTAGCGGTCACGTGAGGAAAAGACTAGCTAGAAGCAAACCTGTTCTGACTTCCAAATCTAGTACTACTGTCTGTGTCTAAAGCTGTTATCTCCACAATGGGTTTCAAAAAGTTTATTTTGAAACTTATGAGCCACACATTACCTCTTCTCTTTATCTCTGCATTTCTTCCCTATCAGACCTCCCTGCAATGGTGTGATCCAAATGAGCAATCAGGGCTGAGGAGGAAGTACCACATAAACATTGCCTGACTCTTCAGTCCTCCAATGCCTTCCCCTGCCTCACAAGCATCGGCGAGCACTCTCTCAAGCTTCCATGTGAGCTACTACGCTATCACATGTGATAGATGGAGTGGCCTCATAGTGATTAATAATGAAGTTCACCAAATAGATAGCCCCCCCCCAAAAGACTTTCACAAGGATTAAGTGACCTCTAACTTCACTCAGTAAAAATCGCACCAAGGTTCGGACCTCAAGACCACATTTCTTATTAAAATACTTCCCTTGCCCCTTGAGAGAAGGAAACGGGAAGAGGGAAATCTGTAAGATGTCACCTAATCTTAGAAGTCCCTGGAAGGAAACAGATGGCTCCTTTTTTTTAAATTTAAATCTGGCTCCTGTAAGACATTTCTTTGGCATTTGAGCAATTGTGGGGAGAAATGAATAAAAGTGCCAGTCATTCTCAAACTCTGTTTCCTCCTAACACTGATTTTCTAGGAATCTGGCAGAATTTTATCTTTTTAAAAACTTAACCATTAGTATTTCAAGAGTCCTTTTGGTGACTTAAAGAATTATTATATAAAAACTGTTCAGTTTTTAATTTCTTAAGTGATTATGTTTTGGTGGTTCTCCAATTTTCTCTGTTTAAATATTATACTTGATATTGAAATATCCCTGAATAGTTTCCTCCATAATGCTGTATTAAAGCTATCAGTAAGAGTGAGGCTGTCGCAGAGTTTGGATAATGACTCCGACAGTGCTCCCTATTAATTATATGGATCACCACACTTCATCGTCATGACAACGCGATGAAAGTAAGATAGAGGAGTGCAGGTTGATCTAGGTTCAGGAAATGCCCAAGTTCACATAGCTAACATATGGCAGACATGTGATTGGATGTGATTGTTAAGTTTACCTTTTTAAGAATCTAGTTTAATTGAAGCCTGAGATGCTCACATTTTATTCTAGTGAAATTGTTTCCACAAATGGCACGAAGCACTATGTTCGACTACAACTGTCTCTAAAGAAGTGCTCTGAAGCCTGCACAACACTGCAAACTCTATCAACCAATGCACGAGGACAGGAATGTTTGGCCTTTAAAATGTATGGTTCACAGGGTATTTGTTATTATCCTCAGTAAATCCCTATGGGTCTAATTGGACATGGCATGCTGCCAACCAAACTCAGAAACAGACAAATTAGAGTAAGAAGCTGCCTTAAATGCTTACAGAAATGACAAAGCCATGGCCAAACCAGTTCTGCTGAGTGCATCACTGGGGAATAGAGACCAGGATCTTGTTTGAGGTATTTGTCACAGCACTGCATCCCCACCTCTGTATATGTATATCATTTCCCAACACATACAGCATCCTTGCTATTTAGAATTAAAATAGTTTGTATCTCATTGTCAGTTGCTGCCACAGAATTGCGCCATTCCCCAGGATGAGGCAATTCTTATAGTATCGTCCTTAAGGGTTCCATCTTAAGACTGAGATTCGGGGATTCAGCAATGTTTCTACTTATTTCAGGAAATAGGACATGATTATCCACACATAGTAATTGTTCATGAAACATGTATATTAAGTCTAGCACACTTTCAGAGAAGTGTATAGATCACTAAGTATATGACAATTCAATGGATTTTTACAGTAAATGCATAATTATAACTGATACCTAAGAGAGCAGAATGCTAACAGGACTCGGAAGCCCTTTGCATCAACCCTGTTTTTCCTTCAAGCCGTTACTCATCCATGAAAAGGCAACCATTATCTAGGCTTCTACTACCACAAACTAGCTCTGCCTGCTTTCAACCTTAGTCTTAAGGAACCATTCAGCATGTGCTCTTTTGTGTCTGGCTTCTTTGCTCCGCATTATGTTGGTAAGACAATGCCCATGTCTTTGTGTGTAGCTTTAGACCGTTCATTCTGCATCTCTCAGTGTATGGCTGCGTGGCAAACCAGGCAATTCTCCTGTGTATCTACTGGCAATTGTATTCTTTTATTGCAAATTAATTGAGTTGATAGACAGATACATATTTTTAAATCCTAGTAAATGCAGTAGCCGAGAGAAAGACACACAGGGAATTGCAAGTGGTGCTTCTTCCCATTATTTAACACGAGCATGTCACGTCAAGGTGAAATTGAAGTTGGTTCTGTAGCAGCTGTTTCAAATTCATCATCTTTACAAAGGTACCGATACGAAGATTGGGATTCTAGTCTGAAGCAGGGCACGGAGAGGTTAATGACTGCCTCACGTCTACCAGACAGAGGCATCAAATCCCTCCTATTTGTACTGGATGGATTCTACTTACGCCCTTTGCTCCAGAGCCCACAGGGAAATGTAAAGAAAACAAAGAGAAACATAAGATTCGCTTTATTTTCTCAAACGGAAATTGAGAAATTAACGGGAGAAAAAAACATGGAATGAAAATATCTGGTATGAAAACAGGAATAAATATAAGAGGTAAAAAGATGCGTCTTAATGAAAGGTGAGGGAGCGTGGAGACTCACCCTTCTGTCCTCTCCTCTTCCATGGCCACTCTTCGTGCTTTTCAAATCCTCTAACTCCCTTTGAATACCGCATCACCACCCAGGCCTGATAAATTAGCAAATAGTCGACTTGCACCTTTGGGTTGGGGTCTGAGTTTCTTTTTGACCAGTGAAAAAGAGAAACCCCTTCTCAGAAGCAGTATCTGACCCTGCTAGTTTTGTGTCAAGCCCGACACAAGCTAGAGTCATTTGGGAAAGGGATTCTCAGTTGAGAAAATACCTACATAAGATTTTCCTGTAGTCAAGTCTGTAAGGCATTTTCTTGATTAATGACTGATGGGGAGGGTCCACCCCAAAGAGAGTGGTGCCACCCCTAGGCTGGTGGTCCTGGGTGCTATACGAAAGCAGGCCGATCATATCATGGAGAGAAAGCCAGCACGAAGTGTCCCCGCATCCTCTCCGCATCAGCTACTGCCTTCAGGTTTCTTCCTCTGTTTGAGTTTCTGCCCTGACTTCCATCAGCAATGAAGTGTGACTTCATCGCTGACCTCCGGAGTTGACTTCACAGATACTGCTGATTTGAATGTTATAGTTTTTGTGCTCTCCTCATGGAAGAGGAACCATGAGAAACACACAGAACAACACAGACCAGAACAGCTATCCCAGGTGGGCTGCAGGCTGCAGACACAGGACTGAAATACATGTTTATGCTGCATGCTGCTGTTGGTACATGAAGACACAGCTTCTGCCGCAGAGTAAGAGAGTTTATTCTGAAGGCAGATATGAGTGGCCATGTAATAGTCTCATAGCAACAGAGCAAAGAAAGTTATGAGCCCTTTCAAATACGCTGGTGGGTACCTCAGCTACAGCCATGGGAAAGCCTCTACTGTAGACCTTGCATGCTGTTTTATGACATTCTTAGTCTTTGTGTAGGTGGAATTGATGTGTCTGTTACACAATTCCAGAAGGGTTTACCTGGTACTCACCAAGATGTTGGCTTGCAAAGAGAAGTGGGCAATAAGTGCTCTTTAAAAAGCGAAGACAGCAGAAGATAAATTATCAATGGGCTCTGGGCATGCAATATTCCCACTGCCCACAATTCTAATTCATCGATCAGCCTTGTAGAATGTTAATATAGATGTCACTTCTTTGGGGGCACTTCCGTGCACACTGCTGAGATGGCGAGTTCCTTACATAGTGATGTGATCGTTGCTAATTAGTTGGGAGTTAATTGCTGGTACATTGACTCAGGTTCCTTAATTGGAGTCAATCTGTCCCGAGTCTTCCTCCCACCTTAGCGACTGGTCCAAAGATGATCCAATGACCGCAGTGCAGAGGACACAGGAAGATGAGCCAGCTTTGCCTTGGAGCTGTTCCTATACATGTGAGACTCCAGTGAGAGATCAATGGACTCAATAAGCCTGAGGAAATAATCCGAAATCCTGTGTACCTCTGACGGTCTCTGGTATGAACTTAATAAAAGGTTGAAATTGAGAAAAAAAAAACAAGAAGTTTCTAATCTTTCCATCAACACTACGGCGGTTTGGGAAATGGGTCCTCTCTTCAGAGTCAATGTCCTTCCTTCCTTCACTCATAGATTCAACAAGCATTCCTGATACACTTACTATTTGGCAGTCTTTATAAGAAATGTTTGTGACTCACTCAACAGTAAACAAAGGATAGGGAACCCCCCTTCTCTCATGGCACTTACTTTCTAGTGGGTACAGATACAACAAACAATAGACATAATCAATAAGCTATTAATAGAGCATGGTGAATGGCAATGCACACTCTCAGCACAGAGAATGGCTCTAATGTCAAAGCAGAAAGCTTTGCACCATTACTGGAACCTGCGCTTTTAGCCAGAATGAAATAGGCTACCTGAGAGTTTGGGGGAATGGTAGACATACTCTAAGTTGCATTTTATAAGGTTACACTGACCACTCTGTTGAAAATGGACTGTGGGTGTGAGGGGTATGGAAACTATACAAAAGCAGTATACTTTGTCAGTGTGGGGGGAGGCCGTAGAGAGAGGAAGTCTAGCCCCAGTGTGGTAGTAATGAGAAAGACAGGAGGGATGAATTCTAAATATGTTTTGAAAGGAGATCCAAAGAGATTAAATTTACTTGGCAAAAGATGGGTGTCAAGGATGACTTCAAGATTTCTGCCTAGGAATTATGAAAGTTTCAGGTGGAACAGATCAAAGGCAAATGACCAGACATTCATTGTTGCTTGTATTGAGTTTGAGATGTCTGTTAGACATACAAAGAAAGATGTTGAAAAGCGCTTGTATATGAGTCTGGAGTTTAAGAGAAAGACCTGGAAAGAGGTGTTCATCAGCATAGAGAGAGTATTTGAAGCCAGAGAGCTTGTTACAGTGAAGTTAGATTGAAAGAAGAGGACCAAGAACTAACCCTGGAAGACTCCAATGCTTAGCAGTCAAGGAAAATAGTAGAAACCAGAAATCAAGACCAAGAAGGAATAATTGACAAACTGGATATAAAAGCAGGAAGGTGTGGTATCTTGGAGTTTATATAAAGGATGGTTATTAGGGAGAGACTGCTGTTCCATTTTGTTAAAGAGATCGAAAAGAAAGGGGCAAAAAGATGGAACAACGTGGAGGTCATATTGATGTTGATGGGAGGAGTCTTGCCGCAGTGATGGCTAGCAAAGCCTCCCTTCGAGGGAGCGAGGGAGGGAGAGAAGAAGGGAGGGAGGAAGGTAGAGATAGATAGATAGATAGATAGATAGATAGATAGATAGATAGATAGATAGATAGATGGATAGATAGACTGATTAGAGGGGAGCAAAGAATTAAAGTGATACTCAAAAGTGAACATAGTGCCAAGAAAAATATTTCGTTTATGATTGAGCATAGTTCTCGATGACTATGACATAAAGAGATAAAGCATTGATTATGTTTGTGAACAGTTAAAGGGGTTGACTTCTAGTGTATGAATGGGAGCATGGGACAAAGATGACACATGAGTTGTTAAGCATTTGAGTAAAGATCTAAAGAATATGGGTGAATTGGGCATGTTAAGACAGTAGGAAGAGACATGGAAACATGAGAGATAAGAAGTTCACCTATGCATAATGGGAAATAAAGCAGAATATATGGACACAGATGTAGATAAGTAGAGTGTTACTAAGGAACCTGGAAGTCCTCTGCTAGCTGTAATGTGCTCATTGAGATAGGAAATAGGCCCAGCAGTTTAATGCTGCTGCTACCTTCAAGATATGCATAGATTAATCATGCAACCACTTTCTTACTACTTCAGGGACTGCCATTCTGGTCTGAGTTCTGAACATTCATCCAAATTTTACAAATGTCTCTCCTTATTGGCCTCCTTGATTCTGCCCCATTATGTATATATTTCATTAAAACCAAAGTCTATCTTACCCATCTGCTCCAACCTTCGATAGATTTTCATTTTTCTCAGACAAAATGCAGTTCTTGCTTCTTATTCCTACCTTCCTTTTCCAGCCTCCCTTCTACTCCTCTTCACACACACTGTATTTTCCACACCCACTTTCTTGCTAGCTCCTGAATCCACCAGTTGTGACCCTTACACAAGACAAATAACTAGTCTTCTGCCCATCTGATAGGTTTCTCATGGTCCACACTGTCACATTCCTCAACCTTCACTCAAACAGCTCTTCAATGACCATGACATTTAAAATGGCAATTCCTGTTTTACATTTTCTCTTGTCCTTTGTTACTCAAATTTTATAACACTTACCAGTATCTAATATCTAATAGATATGAGGCTACTCACTTGCTTTATAATCAGTATTTCACCGCTAGAATACAAGTTACAAAAAAGCAAAGAATTATGTTTTATAAAATTCATACAACAGTTCTATTAAACTGTTTCTTAGCGAAAAATCAAAGAGAAAGGTGTATAAAATGCCAGTAAGTGCTCTTGATTTGTATTGTAAGATTCAAGACATGCTGGCTTCTAGTAAAATGGTAAACATTGTAACATAAGTAATTATTCTAGCTTTTGATGCTTATTTTTATGATAGAAGTTTTCAAGTAAATACAAAGTAGAAAGATTAGCATAAAGAACACATAATACCCCTTATATCAATCTAACAATTGTTAGCATATTATCTTCCTTAGTTTGTCTGTTTGTTCTCATTGTTAAAGTATTTTAATATAAATTAAAACTATGACATTTTATCCCCCACACCCTCCTTTACATTATTTAAAATACAGAATATTTTCATCAATAGCTGCAATGTCTTTAACAAAATGATTCCTTAATAACATTCAACAACAGTCTGTCTTGGTCTGGGTTTCTATAGATGTATATAAATACTATGTTCAACAACATCTTGGGGAGGAAATGACTTGTATTAGTTAGAACTCTCGGGTCACAGTTCATCATGAAGGGAATTCAAGACAAACACTCAAGGCAGAAACCTGGAGGCAGGAACTGAAGCAGAGGTCATAGAGAGAAATACTGCATACTGGCTTGCTCCTATGACTTGCTCAGCCTGCTTTCTGATAGAGCCCAGGACCTCCTGGCCAGGGATTGCACCACCCACAATAGGTTGGGACCTCCCCTATCAAGAAAATGCCCTACTGGCCTGTCTACACCCCAATCTTATGGAGGCATTTTCCCTTACAAAGTAAATCCCCTAAACAGATGCAATTAGCAAACTGTGACAGTTATATGTTTTTGAGGACATAAGTTTGACCCATCATAATATAAAGTATGTTTGCAAAATACAAGAGTTATCTTGAGATTATGCTCAATAGAATGTGTTGGGAGAAAAGGGAGAGTCAGACTCCTGTGCTCCAGCACCTGTAATGTTCTAAGCACACATATGGTGGAAAGCAGTGAGGGCCATGTCCCACTTGGTACTTAGCTTTGTCTTTATTAGAAGATGATGACCAGTAACCCTTTATTTCTTAGTAGCTTTAAACTACCACCTCGGTGCTTGCTTTATATTTTTTAAACTTAAAGTAAAATTTACATATAGAAAATGGCCAATATTAAATGTGCAATTCAGTGGTGACAAATGCACATTTTCTGTGTAACCTATAAACTCCGTGAAGATGTAGAATATTTCAGTTAACACAGAAAAACACTGCAGTACACCTTTCCAGACAATCACACATAGCCCAGCTACAGCAACAGCTATCTTCATTTCTTCTACTCCAGATATTTACTCCTAGACATTTCCCTACACTAAATATTTACTCTTTCATTTAGCATAATGTTTCTGAAGGCTCATTCCTTTTTTATTGCTGATTAATACCCCATTGTCACCCAAGACATCCCATATAACTCAAGTTTATTTCTTTGTCATCCTAGAAGATTATCTTTCTATATTGGAAGAATTAAAAAGCAGGCACAGTTCCCCCAAAGGGAGCAATGTCCCATTATTTCCAGTTCCTCAATAAAAAGAGGGGGGGTATAAGTATGAATTCAAAAAAGGTAAGTGGTTTTACATATTCATATTTTTGCATATTTTTCATATTTGTCCCTAGATTTATCACTTTGTTATGCTTGGAAATTCCCAACAGAATGGTTGAAGAGCTTTAAGGTGTAGACTTTGCTATTGAGATGGTACTAGTACCAATGCCTCATGATTTTGTTTTGCACTTTAGTTATTTTTTTAAAAAAACTTTCTTTTTCTTTCTTTGTAGGCTTTGCTCTACTGGGAGGACACCCTTGTTTTCTTACCACCCAAGACATTCATCTGGGTGTGAATGAAAGTCTTACGGACACAGCTCGGTTTGTAAATTCTTTTTTCTTTCCAAATGTTACTTCAAACTTTGATGGATTCATGTAAAAGAGAAGATGACGATTCTCCTTCAATAATGGTTTCCCCCTCTCAGTGTCCTTTGTACCCCTCCCATTTACTGGACTCTTTGCCTAATGTTTGAAATGCCTCTCTTTCATCCTATAGCCCCTTTCTATGAGAGTCTTAGTTTGCTTCCATTGCTATGATATACACCAAGGTAAAAGCGGTTTGGGGAGGAAAAGGGCTTATTTCATCTTCAGGTCCATTATACAGGAAGCCAGGACAAGAACTCAAGACAGAAACCTAGAGGTAGGAACTAATGCAGAGGCCATCCATGTTCAAGCACTGCTTCCTTGCTTACTCTTCCTGCCTTGCTCAGC
Organism: Microtus oregoni; assembly: GCF_018167655.1. Taxonomy (NCBI): domain Eukaryota; kingdom Metazoa; phylum Chordata; class Mammalia; order Rodentia; family Cricetidae; genus Microtus; species Microtus oregoni. The sequence goes on from NW_024544601.1 coordinate 1,826,582, forward strand.
CTGCTTTTTTATACCATCCAGAATTACCTGCCCTGGGGTGGCATCACTCCCAGTGAGCTGTGCCCTCCTCTATTGATTGGCAATCAAGAAAATGTCCCAATGGCAATCTGATGGAGACACTTCCTCAACTGAGGTTCCTCTTCTTATTCAACACTAGTTTGTATCAAGTTCACATAGACACAAAAATCTAACAAGGAGAATGGTTGAAGTCTTTTCCTTAGCAATTTATTTTTGTGTGCATGGATGATCAACCTTCATGCATTTCTGTGCACAATGTAAATGCCTGGTGCCCTCTGAGGATAGAAGAAGGCATTGAATACTTCAGGATGGGCTTTACAGAGGTCTGTGAGCCATCATGTGGGTGCTGGGAATTGAATCTAGATCTTCTGTAACAGCACCCATTGCAAATAACCATTGAGCAATCTCTCCATCTCTCCTTAGCAATTTCACAGAGGTGTATTAAAAAAAATTCCAAATTTTAAAATTATCAAGATGACTCTTACATTTAACAATCAAGGAAGTGTGAGTCTAAGAAAACTGCCATGTTCAATGGTTCATAGCTCATCTGTACCAATAATACAAATAGCTAACATTTATTAATCATTATATGAGCAAGTATTATTCTAAAGCATCTACCCTAGTAAGAGCCTGAACAGATTGACACACAAAAGTGAAATGATATAATCAGAAACATACATACTAGCTGTGATAGCACAGAGTCTCAAATGCCAAGGTATTAATATAGTACAGATATTCTTAATTGGTAAAAGAAAATGACAGGCCATTGGAATACATACTCACTTAGAAATTCTGACACAGAATGGCTCCCTCATATCCAATAAGTAGTCTCCAGGGTCACCATGGATGTCAACCTCCAGTCAAATCCCAGGAGAAGTGAGCATGAAAAAGCTATATTCACTTCAAAGCTATCTTCCAGAGAAGTACCACAGTCAATGGCAGCAACACTACACTGGCAAGTCCCAGCAGCTCACACTCAGCGAGAAGAAAGTTGAGCTCACTATATAATATTGAAACATTTGAACATCGGTCTTTTGACTTCCTGTGTAAGGATCTTACGATTGTCCATTTTTAGCTCATAAATACACAGTAAATACCTTTGTTGAATGTTTTATGGCAATAGAGAAGACTAATTTCCCCCAAAACATCTCATGATACAAAGCAATTCTTTCCAAATAATGTCTGCTCTTTATTCCAGCTCCTCTAGTATATGCTAGAGAATTTGCCTTAGTTGAATTCCTAAAGAGATTTCAAGAACTCTTCTTCAAGCCTTTTATGTTTGAAGATGTTGTGTCATTTCATATAAAGCAATGGGAGTACAAAGAGGTGATGTCATTGTCTTTTGGATAGTAGGGACACAAAGAATAAATGAACATGACATTTTAAGGATATTTTTCCAAGTATGCTGCTACTTACAGAGATTATATTGCCCAGTGATTCTTATTACAACAATGTAAAGCAATTTAATTCATAAGCAAGTAACAAAAGCAAGTGAAAGAAAAAGACAGGACTGCATCTAGGAGAGACATTTTGAGGGGGGACCTCTAGAAAGCACCTGGTGAGCAGGAGTGAATAAGGCAGCGTGAACTAATGGTTGCAGAAGTACCCAGCTGAGGGAATAGCTGAGCATCCAAGAAAAGGTAAAACAGTGCATTCTGGCAGCTAGAACAATATTAGGGCCCAGAAATCAGCGGACTGTTAGGAGACTCAAAGCAGGAGACAAACATCTAACCGTAGCTGATTGCTGGGGCCGAATATGAACATGTACCTTTCTTTGACTTCTCTCCGAGCAATTCCCCGTGTGGGTCCTTAGAGAAGCTCTACACATTTCCAGAGCCAAACCATCTAGTCACAAGCTCCAGTGTAACTGTGACCTTTTGAATTCATCCAATTACTTCTAGCGTATGTATGGTAGAATAAGGATAAAATTGGATCCATAGAATTCTTTCTGATCATTAAACCCAACCTAAAAGGTTAAATAAAAATAATAGTTACTTCTTAAAGGATTTTTACCACAGACTTCTTCTGTTATCATTGTAAAATGTTTGCAAAGTCAGCATTATTGGCTCAGTTTTATAATCAAAGAAGCCATGAGACACAGAAGTAATGAAACTTAGATGCTAAGTCTGGGTTTCCATGCTTTTATTACCTACTCTTGTTGCTTCTATTTCATGGAAAAAATAAGTTGTAGACAATATTGACTTGTGGGAGCTCTCCAAGACCATCATGCTGAGGTTTGGTGAGTCATTGTATTAACCTTCATAGAACTCTACACAGTCATACTCATGGTTCTGATTTGTTATAACAATAAGATACCAAATACAATGAAAAAGACATATGAAGTAGAGTTCAGAAGACACCAGGTTCGAGCTTCCAAAACTCTTCTGGTGGGGCTGCACAGGATAGACTTAATACATGTGACACAGTATGTGAAATATTGGCAAGAAAAGAGGCCCACAGTAGACCCAGCTCACAGTTTTTGCTGAAGACTGTTCACATTAGCACATTCCAACCAAATTCTTGCCCCCTGCCAACATAAAGTGTGTGTTTATTTCAAGCCATATTGTTTATGAAAACATTTTAGGCACAGTGTTATCAGTTCTGGGGAATAGTGGAAACTCCCCCAAATGAAGTTACCAGATGTTATTCCAAGAGCCAGCCTTAAATTCGGGTCTTTTAAAGGGTAACAGTCAGGCCTGCTTTGTTAATTCAAACCATTGTGTCCTCTATAAGATGGGGTTCTGATCCTGAAGATCCATTTGTTTTTTTAGTTTTTAAAAGATGTTATTGTCTGCTTCTTTTATTTATGTGTGTTTACCAGTGTGTGTGTGTGTGTGTGTGTGTGTGTGTGTGTGTGTGTGTGTGTGTGTGTGTGTGACAGCATATATTTGTGCATGTGGAGATCAGGGAACAACTTGTAGGAGTTGGTTCTTTTCCTTCCGTAATGTAGATTCTGAAGACTGAAATCAGGTCATCAGACTTGGCAGCAAGTGCCTTTACCCGCTGAGCCTTCTCACCAACCCTAAAATTCACATTTTTTTATCAAATGCATGTAATGTATAACATATAAAGGAATGGTTCCCTAAACAGAAATGTGTCCCAATGTAAATATCTGTACATATGTGGACAGTTATAAAGTAATTTGGATTACTATAGAAATGGAAGATAAGGAGATTAATGACCGGGTTTTTAAAAGCTAGTTTGGGAATTGGTAAGTTTGTTAAAACGGAAAATTCTGTCCCCACACTTAGAGGTTTGTTCCCCAGTTAAGTTTAAGATGGTTTGTATGACTCTAATGATGATATAAGAGCACTTGGAATCACTTTGGGAGACCTTGAGAGTTGGGGAGAAGGCTTGTTCAGCAAAGTACCTGCTGTGCAAGCAGAGGGACCCAAGCTTTGATCCCCAGCACCCACAGTAAAGCAAGGTATACTTTAACCCCGGTGCTGGTGGGAAATGAAGACAGGGGATCCTTGTGGCTCATTAGCCAACCAACAAGCCTAGCTGAATCAATGAGCTTCAGGTTCAGTGAGATAACCTATATTAAATAAATATGGCAGAAAGCAAGTGGGTAAGACACTAATGTCACAATGTAAACTTCTGGCCTCCACACATGTGTGTGAATATATACACATGAAAATGTGCATGCACCACATATAAAAGGGAGACTTGGGAAGCTGTGCAGAAAATCCAGACTGTTACGCAGTGATCTATTAATGAAGTCATGGTAAATAAAGGGATAAATAATAAGAGATCCACATGGCTTCATGACAACTGATTCTAAAAGGTGAAAAGTAATAGTGGCTAAATTATTCCAGATTTGTTGTTAATTGTGTGTGTGTGTTTCTGATCTTGGGAGAAGGAATATACTGCATTAAAGGTTGAACCTCCAAGTACATATACTTCTCTATGCCAGTGGAGATAAGCACCTTAGGTGACACTGAGAGCTGGAGACGTATGTATCAGCTCAGTGGTTCTAAAAAACTGAACTCCACAGGTTCATTGTGGGAGAATTTCAGAAGGTCATACATCAAGGGCAGATGCAATTAGGGTAAAAAAGAGAGTATGTGTAGTCAAATATAAGAAGAGGCTGGGCTGGGAGATGGGGGAGTCAGACGAGAGTAGCAGTTATTGGAGACATTGACTCTCTTCTCTGTATCCCATTACCACTTAATCTGTCAAACTATCTGACAAACAAGATATGCTGAGATTCGGAAATTCAATAAACCCAAATTGAAGAAGACAAGAGAAATCCCCTGCCTTCCACAGAAGCAACTGAACAGGGCAAGGAGGGAGGTGAATCTTAATGACATCTACCCTGCAATATGCACGGAACAACCCTTAGCAATTGGATCCTTTGCTTTCTGTAGAAGTTTAACTTTGGAAGATGCAAAGGGACTGTGTGGCGCTTGAATGACAGTGCTCGCCCTTTCTAGTCAAGAGAACAGTGCGCACACGACACTGATTGATGGTACCACTTTCCCAATCTACCTGTCTGGCTGCTTTGGGGGCCGGGGACAATAAAAAGTGTCTTATGTTGGTGGAAGATGAAACTGGTGGAGGTGGATTCAATAGGTGCAGCCACTGGAAGGTGAGGGATAAAGCAAAGCTGGCTGGTCTCTTAATAACTGTTAAATGCAATTTCCAGACTATAACTTGTTCTTTCAAATGCTTTAATTATTCATCTATTCAAAACCAGTTGTTAAATACCTGTTTTTTTTTCTACCAAACCTTTTTAAGCATTGAGAATCAGATGCTGATTAGGTCAAACAAGATCTTTCTTGGGGGTGGGAATATACACTATTACTTTATTAAACCACTGAGCGAGAATGAATAGCAGAGTTGATTGGAAGATGTGCTGGGATGAAGACAAGGCAGTGTGACCTGCCTGTGGTCACCTTACTCTGTGGTCAGGGAAGGCTTCTCAAAGGATGTGACAGTCAAGCTGAGAGATTAATGAAAAGACAGAGTCAGACATGAAACCCTGGGGGAATAACATCACATAAAGAAAGAACTTCTGGAGAAGGGCCTAAAGCGGTGGCAAGCTGCTTATTCAGGAGCAGAAGGGAAGCCAGGAATGCCCTAAAATTAGCAAATATATCTATTTTAAGTCTGAAAATACTTATATACATATGTATGTGTGTTTTCAACTCAATTTTACCTACCCAAGGAAGGAAAAAATTACATGAAACCACATCCCTAATTCCAATTTCGATTTACATCCCCACCCAGCAAGGCTTTGTTGTGTTTCCCTCCTTCCTCTCCACTTACCTATTGTCTTTTTGATGCCAGCCATTCTAGCAGGTGTGGTAGCTCCTTGTGGCTTAGATTTGGACTTCCCTTAGAATCACCACTGAACACTATTTCAGAATAGATGTTGGCCAGTGGGTGGCGTCTTTGCAGAAATGTCAACTCCCATGCTTTGCCCATTTTAGAAATTAGGATTTGTTTTGGTGTTGAGTTGTAGGAATTCCTTAAATATTTGGCATTTTGACCTCTGTGCTCAGATACATGTATTACAAATATTTGCCCTTTTCTTGCAGATTGCCTTTTTGCTCATCTGATTGGTTTTCTCATTCATCTTTCATGTTACATATGTTTCCTACCTTAAAAAATATATTTAGGGTCAAGTAAGATCTTAAAGACTAGTAGAAAAGTATCCCAAGGATGATTTTTACAATTACTGAACAAATATTCTACTTCTTTCTTCTTGATTTATAATAATATAACCTGTTTATCATACAAGATATTGAGGATACCAAATAATCTGAAGGTAGGTAAATTAAGAAGTACAATGATGGCCAGGCAGTGGTGGCACGCTCCTTTAATCCCAGCAATTAGGAGGCAGAGGCAGGCGGATCTCTGCGAGTTCGAGGCTAGCTTGGTCTATAAAGTGAATTCCAGGACAGCTAGGGCTGTTACACAGAGAAACCATGCCTTGAAAAGCACACCAAAAGAAGAAAGATGCACTCGGGAGGCAGAGGCAGGCGGATCTCTGTGAGTTCGAGGCCAGCCTGGTCTACAAGAGCTAGTTCCAGGACAGGAACCAAAAGCTTCGGAGAAACCCTATCTCAAAAAATAAATAAAAAAAAAAAGAAGAAGAAGAAGAAGAAGAAAGATGACCCGTCCAGCAGGTCCAGTTATTCAGGGTCTGAAGAGGCTCTACCTGTAAGAATCATGGGCGAGAGAAAAGAAGGAGACCAAGCAGAATTCAATTGTCAAGGTCTCCTTTTATTAGGGTAATGGTTACAGCTTATATAGCCCTTGAATGAGGAATTTGGCTTGGGGTGGGGTGTAGGGGGTAGCAAAGGTTAGCACACCTGATGTTTTTTTGTGTAAGCGGAAACATTCTTTTTGTGGTTTTGTTAACAAACAGTTCTCAAGATAGTTGGGATCTGGGGCTCTCTGCAAACATCCTTAGGACAATGGTCCCTGCTATCATCTTTAGGACAATGGTCCCTGACAGAAAGAAAGGATGAAAGAAAGGTAAGAGACTAGCATGTCCAGTCCCATCCGCCCAGAATTAAAATACCACACAGTTCCCACAGCAGTGGTGTTTGGGAGGAACTGCTATGCTGAGGAATCGCAACACCATATACAGGTTCAGTGATTCATTAGGAGGGTTCTCTGTGCTTCTTGGCCAAGATTTACAGCAATTAAAAACTACAAGTGAAAAACACAAAAGGAGAGCTGAGGATACAACTCAGGGATCCAGGCACAAGGATTTGAGTTTCATCCCAACACTGCAAAAAAATTACAAAGGGAAAAGACGTATGTGTGACATGTGGACCATATTGCCACAAACTTCTAAGTCTTCACTAAGTGAAGTACACAGGAGGTACTTAAATCACGCAGCAAAACAGTTACCAGGGTTTTTGTTGGAGATTGGTCACATAAACACACTTAATTACTCCCTCAGAAAAACAGATCCCAGAGTTTTTATTGGGGACTGGTTACTTCAGCCATCTGCCTACCCTAGATCCACATTCCGGCACCTTAGGAGGAAGGTGTTCCACACAATCAAAGTGTGTATATACTTACCAGTTCAGGACCCCCCTCCCAACACACACACACACACACACACACACACACACACACACACACACACACACACTAAATGCTGCATTTCCAGATGCCAGCCCTGGGCCAACCTTGAGGTCAGGCCATTTCGAAGGATTGCCACGTCAAGCCTGGTACATTGCTCTTTCCTGCACAAGAAGGTGTTTCAACCTTGCTACCCAGGAAACAGTATGAGAAGCTTTGGTTGTACACAATGACACCATCGAGAGCTATGTAATCATTTTCCAAACAGTTATTCCGTATTTTATTTCTTTTTCAAAGCAGGTCAAAGTCCTAGAAGATGTACAGGCTCCCTCTCCAGTGGTCACTGATAAAGAAGCTTCTCAGTGACCAAGCAAAATTCAATTTAAAAACTGGTTAGAGAACTTGAATTTATCCTATACCATGCAGGGACAGCCTTAAAGTTTTGCTCATTTCCCTAATGGAGCCCGGATCATTGAAGGAGAGGAATCCCACAGAATCAAATCTGCTCCATTGCTTCCTTTCCTTTCTTGAAATCTTTCTTAACAACACTCTTCCACCACCGAATGTACCAGAAAACACAAAACATGCCTGTGTACGTTCCATGAAATTCACTTCAGATTTGAAAGTATTTTTAGATTCTCTGGTGTTCTACTGGGGTTAAGAGTTAGGTATTCTATTTTGTTCCTTGCTTTGACATTGTACTTTAAGATGTCACATCAGGAGTGACACTTAATTATGACTCAAGTCACCAATTCTTTGGAATTTTAAAATCAGACGGAGCTTGGCTACAACAGTGAGTCATTATCTCTCCGGTTCCCAGGCTCTGGGTTTCTTCCATAATGACAGCAGTTCATGCCTAATGATCTGAGTGCTCTGTTGACAGGGGCATGATGGTTTCACAGTCATTTTCGCTTTAATACAGTAGTTAGTAATGCGACTTCAGGAGCCATGTGCACAAAAGGCTCAATATAAGAAACCAATAGTGTGATGTTGTTCAACTCTGATCACTTTCACCACGGGTGTAATTTCCTTATGGTAGCAACTGCTCCCGTGTTCTGCTGATGGGATGCTAAGAGAGCACCACCACTTGGATCCATTTTCGGGAGCTATCATAAAGGTTGGCATAAATTTAGAATATGACTTTGTTTATTCTTTCACAATTCTAGAGGGTAGAAAACACGTATCCATGTGCCACCAGCATCTTGGTTCCCTTTCTGCTGTCTCCCAGCAGTTCTTCATATTTCTTGGCTTGAAGCTGCATCACTTCTAAGTTTGCCCTCATTTTCTCTCCATATTTTTTCTCTATGTGTTTCTTTGTATCCTCTCTTCTTTTTTGTAGTAATAGGGGCGGCGGGGCTGCGTTCCCAGCACCCCGGCCGCCTGCTCGGCTAGCTTATGCCCCGAAATAACAACACACAAACTGTATTCATTTAAACACTGCTTGGCCCTTTAGCTCTAGCCCTTACTGGCTAATTCTGATATCCCGATCAACCCATCTCTAATAATCTGTGAGAACCGGTCTTACCGGGAAGATTCTAGCCTAGTCCATCCTGGGTCGGAGCTTCATGACGTGTGTCTGCCCAGGAGCGGGGCATGGTGTCTCTCTGAGGCGTCTGCTCCCGAGAGGAGAGCTGTGGAGTCTGAGCTCACTTCCTCTTCCTCCCAGCGTTCTGTTCTGTTTACTCCTTCCACCTATCTTCTAACCAATAAAATGGGCCAAGGCAATTCCTTTATTAGCCAATGACCTTACTCCATCACTTTTTTAAACATAATAGTTTTGTTGATTAATTGGGAATTTCCCACCATGCACCCCAATCACACTTCCCTGGTCCACTCCCACACTTGTGTCCTCCCCACACACAAGAACGAGGAGGAGGAAGAGAAAGTTGAATTTGTGTTGAGCAGCAACCATTGGCTTTATGATTTCTCCTACTTACTATCATTTCTTCTTAACTAATTTAGTCTTCAAAGACCCTATTTGCAGGCAAGGTCACATTCTGAGTTTCTGGGTGGACAGGTGTTTTGAAGGACAGAAGTCAGGCCTTATGGTCACAGAGACACTTACCCTTGCAGCAGTGTGGGAGAATTTCCTATCGGTGCCATGCTGATATTCCAAATGATGAACCAGAGGGAGGGATCTCATTGAGTGTGGAAAACAGCTAAGAGAGGAGCGAATCATCATCTAATTGGAAAGAATACTGTAAAAAGATGAAATATTAGTATGAAAGTATTTGTATTGACAACGTTAATATCAGAAAGGCAAAACATAAATAGCAGAAAGGCTTTTGATAAAGCATTTTCAAAATTGTACCTAGCAAGAAATAGGTGTCTAATTAGATACTAATAAATTGCTACGACCTAGATGATATGTTCAGGACAGATATATGGCCTTGGTTAAAACCCAATTTCTTCAAGTTTAAATCCTGCTGTATTTTTTTTTTAAGGAATGACAGTATAGGGTAAAGAGCAAAGACTTTGAAACAGGGCCAGTTTTAGTCCAGTTCACGGCTTTCCCACATTCTAGCCCTTATGGGTTGCTTCAGTTATTTCTGATTCCCAGTTTACTGGGTTGTAAAATGAAGATAATAATATTTCAGGAGTTTCATGAAGGGTAATGAGTTCATGTTGTAAAGGTCATGGGCACGGAAGGAATTCTTACACTGTTGATTGAAGCAAGTTATGGTTTAACGCAATCTCAGGACACTCTATGACTCAGCTCCAGCCATTTCTGTGGTTTCATAGACAGCTTGCAGAGACTCAGTTCTGAAGTTACCAGGGCACATTGTGAGGAGGTCATTCCAAATACTATCACACCTTAAACATTTTTCACTCTGTAGTCCTCAGACTCATAATCTAACATTTAAGCCAATACAGTCTGGTCATTGGAGGTAATTTCATAACGAAAGGAATATGGGAATTGAATTCATCCGTACTTCTTCAATACCAATTCATTTGAGAAGGTTACATTTAGGTTTCCTGAAGCTATATTTTTTGGTTCTCTATCAATTTTTATTAATACAGTCCAAAGAGGCCAAGGTTATTTTCACCTGGTTAGAGATGCTAGAGGCCTAGGATATTTTCTTTCCTGGAACATACTCATTAGAGAAGTATTGATCAGTTTACACTGGAGAGACCACCTGTGTGTCCACTGTAGGGTCTGGACTGTTTAGGAATTGAAGGAAGGAAGGAAGGAAGGAAGGAAGGAAGGAAGGAAGGAAGGAAGGAAGGAAGGAAGGAAGGAAGGAAGAAAGGAAGTATCCACTTGGAAAATGATTATGAAGTTCTCACTGTTGTCATTACGAATATCGTTTTCTCCCACTGTTTCCTAGTCAGCTATTCAAGTGATATATGTCACTGGTAAAACACCGGAGTCCAAAGGGACACAGTCTGGATGATGGTAGCATAGGAACAAGGGGAGATGTGAATTGCAGGACACTACAAGACTACTTGAATTTGGCCTGACTGTGGCGAGCCCACAAGTATTATACAGTAAATGTGCAGCTGACAGATCTGATGGGCTATCCATGGGAAGTGTAGACGTACACTCCACCTGGAGAACCTGTTTGTACAGAGCTACGGGCACAGCTGTCCTTTGGATAAGTCACTGTTCATTCTGTAAATGTCTTGTGAAATCATGGCATTTCTCCCTTCTATAGTATCCCAGTAGGGTATAAACCTGACTTTTATTGTAGGGCAACTGGATACTCCCCCCCCCCACACACACACCATGGCATGAAAAGGATTCAGTCAAGCCTTTATACTCATAGGCAAAATCTACATAAAAATAGTCTTCCACAAACTTTATTGACAGGAGTCACCTATAAGAAAGCAGCCTCACACAGGAGGTAGTATGTCTGTTCTACAGCAGACTAAGGAAACTGTGATCTACTGGTCTTCTTCTCTGACCTAACAGGCTACTAACATTTTGTATTTACCCTTTACAGTGGCTTCAACTAACATTGGGTTATAGCCTAGGAAACTAACTGTTTATACAGGAAAAAGGCCTGAGTTGCTAAAACTAGCTTCAGATAGGAAAATTCTCATGTGGGCACCCTGCTGGAGTCAAAAGCAGGGTCCCCAGAACAGATTCCGTTTAAGTCAACCAGCTAGATGCTAATGCAAATCAAGCCCTCAGGGCAGGCTCCTATAGCTGCCAGTGCTGTATTCCCAGCCATAGGGGAACTTCACAGCCACGCCGCCTCTGAGAGGTAAAGTGCCTCCTTGCCATAGCTACCTGTTTCTTGTGACTGTGAAAATGCATGCTCGATACCTTTGTTTCCTCCTTTGGGACTATTAACTTGTCTGTCTGCCTATATAAATTGAAAACTTTGTGGAGACCACACCTTACCCTAGCCTTATGCCCCCCCCTTTTTTTACCCTCACCCCTTTGTGCTTTATGCCTGATGCCCTTATGCCATCTTTTTACCCTTATGCGTTACCCTTCTGTCTGATGCTTTGCCTTTATACCTTATGCCCCTATGCTGCTGCTTCTCCCTTCTCTCATTTTCCCCCAAGAAATAAAGATACATGCGGGAAAAAACGTTCCTAAGTCAGTTTGTTCTACCCCTCAAATCCTGTTCCCAAACCAGTCTTTGCTTGTCATAGAACTCTGAAAGAGTGCTGAGGCCGGTACTCAGTAGCTCCAGATATATAACTTTGTAGGGTTCTATCTTGACCTCACTGTGAATATCATAATTTGTGGCCATCCTTATTGCCCCTAAGACATTCTTGTCTCTAGATACATACAGAAAATCCATGAGAGCTGTATTATGGAACTTTATAACCAAACCCAGGCACCTTAGGTACAGGGATGTTACTGATGTTTTCATTTGCTTGTTTGAAGTTAGACTATGTCGGCATGTGGACAGGTACATTTCAGCTTGATTGCCAGTCACCTTTGTCCTGGTCACATTTAAGAACACCTTCTGTATTACTCAAGTCTTGCCTCTTCACTTGACCATCAGTATTTTAGATTGTGCCCTGTGCAGTCTTTGATCTATGTATCTCTGTATTCTCAGGGTACCTTGAAGCTAGTTCCCATATACCGGGGTCAGATAGTCCTCAATAATTACTTGAGAGCAGGAAAACTGCTCTGTGGTTGTCCATATCATCAACACCCACATTTTCTCTTACGATCTGCCTCAGAACATGGCCTGTGTTTTTAAAAACGTGTTTACTTTATCCCACAGATTCTGCACCAGACCTCCCTTGGACCATGGGAGACTTGATTATTTGGTTTTGTTTGGCTCTAAGGGTGTTTGAGTTTATAGTCTTACGTGGAAGCAAAACACATCAAAGAACAATAGAAACCATGTGCTGGAAAGGAGATGTTTAGATCAACCACACTTGGCATGTCTCTTCTATACGACCCCCCCCCCTTTCAATCTTTAGGGCACTTTTTATTTTTTTCGTTTTCGTCGTATTCCTTTGTAAATGGTTGTTAGTCACACTGTGGGTGTTGTGAATCAAGTTCAGGTCCCCTGCAGAACAAGTGCTCCTAATCTAACCACTGATCACTCTTTCCAGCCCTGGGGTACTCTTGACCTACTGAACAACCTTCTTCCATTTTTCTGTAGTTTGACTTTCTGACTAAGAGCTTATATGCCCTTTCAAATTGACCTTAAATAGATTTTGTTGTATTTTTTTTCAAGACAGGGTTTCTCTGTGTAACCTTTATGCCCTGGAACTCACTCTGCAGAGCAGGCTGGCCTCAAATTCAGAGATCTGCCTGCCTCTGCCTCCCAACTGCTGGAATTAAAGGTGTGCACCACCACTGCCTGGCTTATAATTCTTCTATTTTAACATATTTATAAACTAATGGATTTTAATATATTTGAAAGTTGCAATACACACAATTGTTATCCTTATGGATGTACATAATATCTCATATTTGGAAAATGTGGTATATGTTCCAATTGTCTCATTTTTGAAATAAACCCCATTCATCTTTGATGACAATACATTCCAGATCATCTCATTTCTTTAACAGGGTCAAGAGTTAGCCATTAATGTAAGAAGCTCTATACCACCTTAGTTATTTTTATAATCATATTAGACAGAAATTTTCTTAATGCCATGGTGAGGCCTTTCATATGGTAAGTGAGGACCCTATCACTAGGTTATATCCCTAGCCTGTCCCTCCCTTCTTGAGAGTAGTTTTGGTGTGTCATTTGGTGGCCTTGAGATCAGTATGTAAACCACATTGGCCTTGAACTTTCAGCAAACTCCCTGCATCACCATATTTTGTGCTGGTATTACAGGCATTACCCACCACCACAAGTAGAGTTGTTTTCTTTTGTTGAATGATAATTTTTATAATTGTTTTTAACTTTTTAAAATAATCATATAAACATGTTTTCTGATTATTACAGTAGCACACTTTTTGATTAAAAAAACCACTCAGAGTTATTGGCAATGACCCCACCCTCATCTGGAAGGGGTCGGTTACCATTGCTTGTCCTTTACCATCTTTCCATTGGAAGTCTCCAGCTGGTCCTGCCTTCTGCTGAGCAGAAAGGAACAAGCAATTGTTTGCCTTATCAAACATCTAGACAAAATATGATGGATAAATGTTTTAAGCTGTATTTATCCTTGAAAAATTCCAATATTGGCTATTAAATACCTATGGCATGCTGATACACACCAGGGGTGTTTTAAATACAAGAAACTCAAATTTTGCCAAAGCTATAATTGTTGGCGGAGGCCTGAAAACATCTGAAAGCTTGCAGGAACCTACTGGAAATCAAGCAGAATTCCATTTCCATTCAATAGAAATGAAGAGAGACCAAATTGAAAACCCTTTACAGAACCAGGAAGTATTTTTGACTTGCCAGCCTTCCTTCTGTAGCAAGTATAATCAAGATCTTAGTATGTCGAAAGCTGGGGTTTTACATGAGAGAGCTGCATGAAGTACCCAGCTCTAGCTGCAAGCTTGTCATTGTTTTCGGTGAGAGGGTTTGTTTATTTTTTTAAATGATATTTATTAGCCTGAAAACATATAAAGAGTGATTTCTCTATTTCTAGTAACTATAAGCATGAAGAAACCAATGCCACAGACAAAATAATATGCACTAATTACTTAAAAGTGTCTGGAATATCTTTGTTCCCCCAAGTGTTTCTAATGAAAAAAACATTCTGGGAACTGCTTCTCCCAGTTGGCCCACATCATAGTCACATCATTGCATGCAACCTCACCTGCACCTTTTATGGCTAAAGGGGAGTCAAGTGGTGCTTTCGATAAAGTTTTGACATGCTTCTGTTTTACAATATTCCTTACACTGTCCTTTGTTTATGGTCCAATATATTAACCACACGAATTTATCAAACATTTTCCAATCCTTTAAGTAGAATACAGAATGCATTCCTGCAAATCACTTACTCTCAAAATGTGGTTACCAAAGCACAACATAAGCAACCCTTGGGAGCTTGTTAGAAATGCAAACTCTCGGGTCTGAAACCAGACCTACTGAATGAGAAATAGAGCTGATGATGCTTTGCAAAACCTCCTGGTGACTCTGATGTGCATTCAAGTTTGCATTTCTTTAAAATGTGGATGGAAGGGCTGACTGTATAACTCAGTGCTAGTGCACTTGGATAGCATGCACAAGGTCCTGGGTTCTATCCCTAGGACTACAAGAAGAAAAAGGGCCCATACTGCTTATACAATCAAATGTGTAATCGTGTAGTAAGGAATCTCAAACATTCCAGTATTGATTGCAAACTTAATCAAATGCTTTCAAAATTTAATCACAGCTTAACCTTTCATATTTCCCAGAATGCTCTAAGCATTTTACAAGGGAAAATGCACACATAAAGTATCACATTGATTACAGAGTCAACTAATATTTTGATGATAAACAGGTTGTAATGTTATTATTAGTTTCATAGATATTATTTTATTTATTCTTATATCTTCTTTATTATTCTTTCACAGTCTTGGAATTTAAACATTATTGAGCTGTATGTTCTTTTCCATCCTCTAAGGGTTTAAATAATTTGACCTGGATGGGAAGAAAAAATAATAATCTCAGGAACAGAGGGATACAATTTAAGTGAGTTATTAGGCACTTGATTCTGATTGGCTAGTGAGAACTGGTTGCTAAGATCAAGGTGAGTTGCACTCCACCTGTATCTACTGGGCTGTGTATCCTGTTATAACAATAGTTCTCACTTTTGTTGTGAGGTTGTTTGTTTCTTGTTGCTTCTTGAACATACTGTCCCAAATGTCATGGCTTATGCAATTAGAAAACAAACTTCTTATTTTGTTAATTTGCTAATTATTACATTGGTAATCAGAAATTTAGAAGCAGTGTCTCCTTCAGGAGGTTCTGGGGAAGATTTGAATTCTTTCTCTTTCCAGTTCCCAGAGGTTGCCCACATCCTTCAGCTCATCCCCAAACTTCTCTCCATTGCATCTTCTCCCATTTCTCAGCTCTTTTCTCTAACTTACAAAGGCCTCTGAGATCCTATTGAGTTCAACCCAGTGGAATCTTCCTTTCTCCAAATCCTTACATTGATTATAGCTGTCTAATTCATTTTGTGAAGGTTCTGAGAATTGGAATATGGGCACCTTTGCAACCCATTATTCTGTGGGCCACAGAATTCTTATTATAACATTTCATGTTTATTCTGGAGTTTGCATTTTCTTTCTGACATGACCCATTACCACAGCTTTGTAATACTCTTGTCCTCTCTCAACATGTTTAAGTATACACCTTGTTTTTTTGCATTGCATTAGAATTAGTTAAGTCATGAAAAGATTTCCCCTTCAGAGAAGCAGGAATGTGAAGTTGAAATTTTAGACGGAAAGCTAACTAATTATCTTTGGAATAACAGTACTATCACATTTTTTGGTGCTAGGAAACTGCAGGAGACACTGCTGCTTCTCTCTTGTAAAAGGCCACAGATGCTAGAGGGCCTTTTTTGGAACAGTTTCTACTGTTTCTAGGACCAGTTGATGAAAAAATTAAGGCAATTTTTTATGGATTATGCAAATTGAAAATAATAGATATATATGCTTAATATTTAGGAAATATATTTAACAAAAATACCCATAAAATATCTGTCTGAATCATGTATGTGTGTATGTAGGTATGCCTACTTGTTTAAATAAATTCAAATGCAGAGATTTTATTCATTTATCTTTCATATTTCCCTTTAATGTTTGTACATTTTCTTCTTCTTAATCCATCTCTTACAAGTACCATTGCCTTTTACAAATTGAACATGTTTTATGTAATATTTTTTACTGCTCTAAATAATTATAGATGGAAAATGGAAGCTTCCTTAAGTTGACTCCCTCCTTCTTCACTGCGCCCTTGCCAATTAAAAGGCTCTCTTGCTTCCTGGCAACAATGTGATGTTACAGAACTGTTCTGATTTTATCCTGCCAAGGACATTGAATTGAATAGCCTCTAATGTTTCCCTTTCTATTTTTTTTAATAGAACAATTTTAAAGACCATTTTTTTTGTGCTAAAGATGTTTGCAGGGATCTAGGGGGGAAAACAGCTTCTGTACTGTCATGTTCTGTACAGCTCATGGTTACTGACTGAGCTGAAATGAAAATTCTTAATATGTGTATAAAATCTTAATCCCTCCAGTCTGTCATATCATGCTGTTGTCCCATTCTCTTTCTCCCTCTCTCCCCCCTCTCTTTCTCTCTCTCTCTGTCGTAACACAAGAAGAACTTTATTAGCACACACCAGGTTCTTTCTGGCATTTGAGTTGCTGTAATGGACCAATAGTGAGAAGTGCATGACCCATTTTGCCTTTACAAATGTCTCTTCTGACCCTGAATTCTTCATGATCTTGAAGAACTATCCCAAATGACGCTTCTTTTGTGCCCTGCACAAGGAATTAGAATGGAAACTTATTTCTGCTTGGTGTATGTGGGGTTGGGTTAGGAGTGTCTTACTATATGCCTAAGGCTGGCCTTGAGCCAGTGCTTATCTTCCTATCTCAACCTTCAGAGTGCTATAAGTAAGGTGTGCACCATCATACCTAACTTTGCCCTTCAGTGTTGGTGATGGAACGAGAGCCCATGCATGTTAGTCAAGTGCCTTATTGATTTACACTCCCAGTTCCTTCTGCCATCTTTTCTATCTTTACATCCCTTTATTGTGGCACCGAACTTGTAGATCATGTGTTAGCAGACATTTCATGAGTTCATTCATACCTTTTTTATTTATTTATTTATTTATTTATTTATTTATTTAGGATTTCTGCCTCCTCCCCGCAACCGCTTCCCATTTCCCTCCCCCTCCCCCGATCAAGTCCCCCTCCCTCATCTGCTCAAAGAGCAATCAGGGTTCCCTGACCTGTGGGAAGCCCAAGGACCGCCCACCTCTAAAGTATGGAATATATACATATTAGAGTATTACTCAGCACTCATACCTTTTCAAAATGGCTCAACAGCTGGAATACTGCAGAAGTTGATTTTGCTTTCTGAAGGCTGGTTTGTAGTGTTACTACAAGATTCCATTTCCAGGTTCTTTGTGATAGTACAGTGCAGAGAATTTTCTAGAGTATAATCCTCCTGACATACATTCCCAGTACTTGTCTGCTCCAAATCTAGGGCCATGTCCAGGGCTGTCTTCCTCTCATTTCAGCCACCAAAGTCTTCATACCATATGCATTTTCTCTCCATGCCTGGCTACTCTTCCACACAGGGGTCGTTGTGGTTTGGTTTTGACATATCCCCCACAGGTTCATGGCTTAGTCAGTAGTGCAGAAATGTCCAGAGGTGGGAAGTTTGAGAAATGATTGAGTCATGAGAGCTGTGACATCATCAGTAGATTAACACATTCATTGACGAACATAAACTTCTAGGATAATAGGAGGTGATGAAAATTTAGGAGGTGGTACCTTGGCAAAGCCACCGGGTTTGGGGGCATATGTATACACTTTAAGAAGTCACTCATGTTTAAAGAAGGTAAAATATGACATATAAATTCAAACATACTTCTGCTGTTGGGCCCTAAAGCCCCACCAAGGAGGAGCTAGCCCCAAGAGACACTCTCAGCGCGGTTGATGCAATAGCAAAAGGAATTGGACCCCTGCTTTGCCTATTACAGAATCCTTTGAAGGAAAAAAAACACAGAATCAGGGAGGGGGTAGTACAGAATCAAAGGGGAGAGTCCAGAAATCATTTGTCAACTATTTTGACTAGTTCATTTAATGGTCAGCTAACTCTAATTGATCAGTGCTATGGCGGTTGCTGGGTTGGTTGAACAAGGAGGAGCACTTGCAGGTCATCTGCAGGTCGTCTCACCCCAGTTCCAGAGTCTGGGTCTATTGAAGAAAGACTACAAAGGGGATGGAAATTACTCAAAGCTCCAGTGCACGCATGGTTGGTTACCAGGTTCCTGGGTCCCAGGAAGGGGGGTGCAGTAATGCTGAGGTGCCCCAAAGTCTTTTACTGCATCTCACTTATGAGATTGTAGGTGTCATAAAATTAATTCGCTTTAAATGTGGGCTTATTGGTTGGTTATGATTTAGATCTTACTGAGTTTTCTACTTCCTTTGATTTACTTTTCTGCAGTAGAGTTGGAAACTGGCATTCTACTCGGAAGATTTGTATTTTGATTATCAAGAATAGAAAAGCTGGTACAAAATTGTTTTAACATAGCTATTAGTGCCTTTATTATTAAACTTTGGATGGTTAGCTGAAACACCTAAAAATTCAGAAGTCATCCTCTATATTTGGAGAAAGTTCTGTTACTCAACATAGTATAGGTCAACAAAGGCTCAGCTTATCAGATCCAGGGTAGCTGGTTGTTCTAATCAGGAGGCTTTGCTGGAAGTATTTCCTGGTGAATCATTCTATACTCAGAGTACTTGAGATACCCTTTTATTTAAAGTGACTCAGAGAATATTCTCTACCATCTATTATAGGCGCTTACCTCAGAAGCATTTTTTATTCTTGTATTTTTTTCTAACTTGTTATGATTCTAAGAAAAGAATCATTGATTTTTTTAAAATTTGGTAGGCTCAATTCTCTTTTTAGCAAGAACTTTAAACTTTAATGTGCAAATTTGGACTTAGAGATCCAGTTACAGTGGGGATGATGCATCAGAAAATCTGGGTGGACTCTGAGATCCTGTGTCGCTGCTAAGGGTCCAGGTTCTGCCAATACCGAAATGAAGAACAATGGGCTAGTTTGGGTTTTCGGCCTTATCTGAAAATTGGCATCTTCTTGGAAATTAAATCAATCAATCAAGCAAACAAACAAACAAAAACCACTGATGTCTAAGTACCATCTCCTAGAGATTCTGATTTTTCTGACATAAGGGATGCTATGTAGAGTGAGCATCAAAAATTTCAAAACCATTCTCAGTGATTTTCGTGTGGAACAGATTTGAAATGCCTTAAGTGCAGCACCAAAAGATAATAGACACCATGTATTTTTAAAAATATTGTATTAATTATTTAATAATTTAATATAATAATATGTTTGATCATACTCACCCCCATTCTTCCCCCAAATCCACCCCACCTCCTGACAAATACCCAACTTTTGTCTTAGTTTTTTTTTAAAAAAATAGCCCAGAGAATCCATTTTGTACTTCTCCTTGGTACTGGGCTGTCCATTGGGGTATGGGTTGAGCTACCAGGAACCACACCTAAAGAAAATTAACCTTTTCTCCCCCAGAAGCCATCAACTGTCCATAGCTCCTCAGTGGTAGGGGCCCATAAACCCCTTCCTCTTCCATGCTAGAATGGTGATTGCTTTGATTGTGGGCAGGTCTTGTTCAGGCAACCCCAGCTGCTGGGAGATCCTGAGCAAAGTGGTTCCATCATGTCCAGAGGACACTGGGTAACTATGGTATTATCCAACCTCTGCTCCTTGTAATATTTCCAACACTTTCCTCTTCATTGGTCCCTGAGCCTTGGGAAGCAGGGACATCACCCCAACTATAAAGTGTTTTTTTAGTCACCCATCTCATGCTATACTACAGAATGTGCTTACACAATTTAGAGCTACAGTGCATCTGGATTCCTCTGCTGATGCCCTACTATGGAGAAGCTCCCATCAGCAGCAAAATTTTAAAAAAAAAGAATTAAATAATAACATAAATTTCAGACATCTCAATTTACAGACTTTATGGATCACTCCCAACACCTTTTTTGTCTTAAAAATGTTCTCTGATTTATTAGGGAAGGCTAACAATACATTGTATTTAATCATTTTAAAAACTCAAAGTCAGGGAGTTGGAGATATTTTGTCGATCTCCAGATGTTTTTTGGAAACGTTGCTGATTCAAAAAAAATCTGAAAGTCTGGGAATTATAGCTGTGTTCAATCTACCAACATTTCAAAGAATCAAAATGTCTAGGAAATGTTTATATGTGAATCTACTTTCCAATCTTTGATCCTGTGTGCAAGAAATCTTTGGGGGACACTTGAATTTTCTAAGAACCAGAGTTCATTTTGAGCTGTTAGGACAGGTCCACTGTGAAGCAGACTCCAAGATGGAATTAGCCATACAAGACATTTATTAGGGGAAACACCCAAGGAAGAGAATAGAGGTAGAAAGCCTGAAGGGATTTGATGGAGACTTCATACCAGCATGCAGGACTGACTTGAATATGGGAGAAAGTAAGGAAAGAGATACAGGTAAGAGTAGAAGAGGTCCATGTGGCAGTGCAGCTTTGAAAAAGACTTGACTGGGCGATAGGCATCTCCAGAGAAAAGACTAAATGGTCCAGCGCCATTCCCCTATGCTGAACTTAGTCACTGCACGGGAACAGCCTATGGAGAAGGTAGCCATGTCCTTGATGCTGCAGGTGCAGACGCTATGACATTCAGAGTCTGTCAGTGGACAGTTTTCCATATAGCAGGTTATCTTTTGTAGGACAGTCTATGTGTGTTTCCATAGCTGCTATATGGATGCTTTATATTTTATAGAAACAGTGAAATTTTCCCCTGTGGACTAATATAAGAGAAAATTAGCCATGTATCAGGTCATTAATGTTTCTTTGAATGTCTTCCCTTTTGGTCTTCTCCATTTAAACATAGATAAACTGACAAATTGGCATTTATCAGTTATAATTTATCATGTCTGCTGAACTGAAAAATTGATTTCTTATGTATGTAAAAATGTAACAAAGTCATTGTATAAGATGGGGGTGGAACAGCATCTTTTTTCTATAATGACTATATGTTTGATGTTAGCTTTTCAGTCTATCATGTTTATAGGTATATTGTAATACACATTTTAATTTTTAGCAATTATTCATATCTTTTAGGAGCTTGTATTAAAGATGGGTTTATTAGGTAAAACTTGCTTAGAATGTCTTTTCTTGGTTTGTTACAGTGTGCTATCTAGCATGACAGACGCAGTGTTAGCTCGAGTGTATAAACAGTCAGATCTGGACATCCTGGCTAAGGAAGCATCCATTCCAATTGTCAATGGACTCTCAGACTTGTACCATCCTATTCAGATCCTGGCTGATTACCTCACACTCCAGGTTGGTGTTATTTCTTTGCTTTACAAAACAGGAAAAAAATCAACAAATAATTCCTTCCTACCATCAAGTGGAACCATTTACTTAAATGACGTTTAATCATTACTGTGAATAACTTCTGTCTGAAGATAATTATAGCATATGTGTGTGAAAGACCCTACAGACCCCCTCTTCAAAACCCGCAGCTAGCATGCTCCCGGGGGAACGTCTGTTTGCTTTAAAAAAAAATTCTCCGGATCAGCAGCCAGCCTGCTCTCATAAGAACATCCCATGTGCTTGAGAGAGCAGGGTGTCTATGAGATAGGAAGACTGCAAGGCAGGATGTCAATAAGATAGGACATCAACAAAGCAGGTTGACTGCTAAACAGGATATCTATAAAGATAGGAACAGGATGACTGTTGCCAGGCATCCATGCTGAGAGAGGAAACCATTCATGCCCCCGCCTCATTCCGGTCAAGCGATAACCACGCTTTTGCTTCTGTAAACTTGCTTTTTGCTCTTCCCTATAAAAAGACCTCCCCCCAGTCTGCAGGCGTGCAAAGTCCTCCGAAAGACTTTGCTGCCCACAGGTACCTGTGTTTACTCAATAAACCTCTTGCTAATTGCATCCTGTGGCCTGGTCTCGGAGTGTCCTGGTTCTGGGGTCATCATTGGAGAAAAAGGTCCTCTCTGAGGGTCTTTCATGTGAATGCTATAGATCTAGAAAACAGTGCATTGCTATAAAGAGTCTGTATGATCCTTTGCTTCCCAATCCCTTTTCCAACCCTCTTCCAGCTCCTCTCACATCCTCTCTTCTTTCATCACTTTGCTTTCTCTTTAACAATGGAAGAAGAAGGAATGCAATTGCATGTAGAATTACCATGACTTAAGTGACTCTGCTGCTCAAGATTGTGTTCTTCGTAGGCTCCAGAATCACCCAGAACACAAGCCTCTAGATATGTCTGTGATGGACTGTCTACAGTAGGTCAACTGAGGTGGGGAGAAGAGCCACTTTAACTGTGGGCAGCACTATTCCATGACCTGGCATCCTGAAGCGACAAGAAGGAGGAAATTAGCTAAATACTGTTATTCGCTTTTCTCTCTGCTTCCTGATTCTGAATGCAGTCCGACTAGCTGCCTCAAGCTCTGGCTGCCTTGATTGCCCCACAATGATAGACTGTATCCTTGAGTCTTTGAGCCAAAAATAAACCTTTCTTTCCTTAACTTGCTTTTGCCAAGTATTTCATCCAAGCACTGTAGAAGGTAGCTAATACTGTTATTCTACAATCACCAGACTCTGTAACTTAGAAATGAAGATCAGAGGTGTTTAGGTCAAATGCTTAGTGGTAGAAGGAGGGGAGCATTTTCTGTCATTTAAAAAAATGGTTAAAAATAAAATGAAAAATATGTAGAATTTATGGAGTTAAGGGTCTAATTCGGCCATGTGTTCATACATCAGGAACTTTAATAACTTTTAAGACTTACATTATTTGATTAGACATGGCCAAACTACAAGTTTTTGTCACTTGGCATCATAACAATCATGGTTTCTGAGTATCTGATTTTGTGGAGACAGGACAAACTGGATAAACCCATCTTCCTTCTCATTTGAATAAGCTGTGAACATTGAAATGAGAGATAGAACATAAAGAAATGCTGTTCAGAGATGAAGATAAGATCCACACAGAGGAGACAAAACAGTGATGTCAGATGGATAGGTGCTGTTTTTTTAGTGAACCTTCATGTAGACACTAGATGACTTTATGCTTCTCTTTGGGTTTTTATCATTACTAAATCATGAACTCACTGGGGTGGGAGTCATGAGCTGTTCTGTTCATCATAGGGTCTCCTTCTGGCCCTTGTGCAATGCTTTCACCAACGAGACACCAAAAGAGGATTTCGGTGACCAAAGGGCAGTTTCTCAAGTGCATGAGGTCTGCATGAGATGAATCTGGCTTCACATCCTACCTTAGCAACCTAGTAGTTTCATGATCTCCAAATTCCTTAGTCTTTACCTTTCTTCTTTGATCTTTGCAACTATTTAAATATTTAAATCTATTAAGCCTACAGACATTTCAAGACAAATAAAAACCGGGGCCAATGGGATAGCTCAGGGAGTAAAGGCACTTGTCACCAACCCTCATTACCCAAGTTCAATTCTGGGAAACCACATAGAGGAAGAAGACAACTAACCCTGGCAGTTGTCAGATGACTCCCGCACACATGCTGTGGCATGTGCTTGCCATCCCTCCATAAAAGAAATACCTTTAATCTTAGAAATAACGATAAGTTCTTATGTGTACAGTATACTACTTTATCATTTTTTTCTTTTGTGGGGTTGGGGATGGTACCCTTGGCCTCACGTTGGCTTGGAAAGAACGTTACTAGTGAGCCCCATCTTCACAGCACTTCTGTCAAATTCTCAGGTGGTAAAGCAATTACTTTAAATTTATTTATCTATTCAAAATGAAATGATTGAGTTGAAACCTCTGTGTACATTTCCTTTTACTCCCACCCCACCAAGAAGTTGTTTGCGTGATATTTGTATTTATAATTCCCGGGAATGACTTTATACTTTATACATAACTATATCCATAAACAATCAAAATATCATTGGGCATGGTTTTCAACCATCAATGGTGGCAGTGTTTTCTGAGTCACTATGCGATGGTGTTTCTAGTGCATTATAGCAGCTCCTTCCTTACATCAGTGAGTGAAAGTCACGGTTGCTTTTTGTCTCTTCTTTGTTTCATCTTCAGCATTAAAGATGATGTATGGATATCAATAGTGCTCATTCCTTGAATGATAAAACAGATTCAACATTCATGAAAATCTAAGTCTCTGTAACGTGTCTTGATTTAAGATATTAGAGCTTTATTTTATTTTATTCTTCTCTCATATAGTGCATCCTGACTGCTGTTTCCCCTCCCTCTACTCTTCCCAGTTCCCACCACACACACTCCCCCGCCCCCTAGATCCACTTCGCCTTTGTTTCCCTTATTTAAAAAAAGGAGCAGGCCACCAGGGCACTGGTGGCATGCACCTTCAATCCCAACACTCAGGAGGCAGAGGTAGGTGGATCTCTGTGAGTTCTATGCCAGCCTGGTCTACAAGAGCTAGTTCCAGGACAGGCTTCAAAGCTACAGAGAAACCTGATCTCGAGAAACAAAAACAAAAAGGAGCAGGCCTCCCAGGGATATGAACCAAACATGTCATAACAAGTTACTATAAGACTAGACACAAACCCTCATCAAGGCTGGAGGAAGAAAACCATTAGGAGGAAAAGGGTCCCAAGAACAGGTGAAGGCCTTAGAGACACCCCCACTCTCATTGTGAGAAGTCCCACAAAACACAAAGCTACACAACCAAACCATATATGCAGAGCTAGCTTATACAGGGTTCATGACTGTCCATTCAGTCTTTGTGAGCTCCTATGAGCCTTATTGGTTGATTCTGTGGGTGGTGTTCTTGTGATGTCCTCCACCCCTCTGCCTCCTACAATCTTCCTTTCTCCCACCCGCTCCTCTTCTCCAGGGTTACCCTGGCTCCACCTAGGGTTTGACTGTGGGTCTCTGCCTCTGCTACCATCAGTTGCTGAAGGATGCCTCTCTCATGAAAACTGGGCTACCGGACTAGGCACCAATCTATGAGTACAGCAGACTTATCATGAGGAATCGTTTCATTGACATTCCCTGCCCCCACCTACAGTCATGGTTGTTTCTATCCTGAGTCTCTGGGCTGTCCCACGTCTGTTTCCTGGCCATCTGGGCGGTGGGCTCCCTCTCAAGGTGTGGGTCTGAACTTGGACCAGTCATTGGTTGGCCACTCCCAGAAGTTCTGCATCACTATTACCCCGTCACATCTTGGAGGCAGGACAGATTGTAGGTCAAAAGTTCTGTGGCTTGACTCGTGCCCCAGTCCCACTGCTGGAAGCCTTGCCTGATTATAAAAGATGGCCATTTGGGGGATCTGTATCACCCATTACTAGGAGTCTGGTAACACTCAAAGATTCCTGGGAGTTTCCACAGCACTAGGTTTCCACATCACCCTCCAATACTCCCTAATTCAGGTTGTCTCTCCCAGTACTCTCTCCCTCCACAACCACTGCACCTGAACCCTCCTGCCGCCATTCCTACCCACCCACAGTCCACAGACAAAATCTATTCTATTTAACCTTCCCAGGGAGATCCATGCACCCCCTCCTTTGATCCTTCCTTGTTTTCTCCTCTTTGAGTCTATGAATTGTGTAGCATGATTATCCTTTACAGCTAATGTCCACTTTTGAGTAAGTACATACCATGTTTGTCTTTCTGGGGTCTGGGTTACCTGACACAGCATGATCTTTCTAGTTCCATCGATTTGCCTGTAAATTTTATGATGTTATTGTTTTTAATAGCTGAGTAATAATCCTTTGTGCAAATGTACTGCAATTTTTATCCATTATTTGTTGAAGGACATCTGGGTTGTTTCCAGTTTCTGGCTATTCTGAATAAAACATATATGAATATAATTGACAAAATGCCCTTGTGATAGGCTGGAGCATCCTTTAGGTACATGCCAAAGAGTGGTATAGCTGGGTATTGAGGTAGCTCAATTCCTAGTTTTCTGAGGAGCTGACATTGATTTCCATAGTGGCTGTAGAAATTTGTACTCCCTCCAGCAATGGAGGAGTGTTTACCTTGCTCCACATCCTCACCTGTATGAACTATCACTTATGTTTTTGATCTTAGCCATTATTACAGGTGGAATCTCAAAGTAGTTTTGATTTGCATTTCCCCAAATTCTAAAGATGTTGAACATTTCTCTTTTTTATTTTATAACCTGGCTGCAATTTCCCTTCCCTCCTTTCTTCCCATCCCTCCTCTCTAACCCTCCTCTGCCTCCCCCCCCCCCCACACCTACTCCTCTTTTCTGTTCAGGAAAGGGCAGGTCTCCCATGAATATCAATAAAACATGACATATCAAGTTGCTATAAGATTAAGCACCTCCTCATTTATTAAAGCTGGGCAAGGTGACCTAGTATGAAGAGTAGGGTCCCAAAAGCCAGTAAAAGAGTCAGTGACAGCCCCTTCTCTTACTGTTAGGAATTCATTTCTCAGCCATTTGAGATTCCTTTCTTGAGAACTCCGTTTAGATATGTATCCCATTTTTAAATTGGATTGTTTGATTTCTTGAATTCTTTATATATATTATGGATATTAGCCTTCTGTCTGATGTAGAATTGGTGAAAACCTTTTCACGTTCTGTAAGCTGCTGTCTTGTCCTATTGATTATGTTCTTTGCCTTACAGAGCTTTACAGTTTCATGAGGTTCCACTTGTTAAGTGTTGATCTTAGTGCTTGTGATATTGGTGTTCTGTTCCAAATGTTGTCTCCTGCGTCAATGTGTTTAAGGCTATCCCCCACTTTCTCTTTTATTATGTTCAGTGTATCTGGTTTTATGTTGATGTCTTTGATCCACTTGAACTTGAGTTTTGTGCAGGGTGGTAGATATGGAGAAATTTGCATTTTTCGACATGCTGACATTCAGTTATGCCAGCACCATTTGTTGAATATGCTTTCTATTTTCCATTGTGTATTTTTGGCTTCTGTGTCAAAAATCAGGTTGTTAATAGATGTGTGGATTTACATCTGGGTCTTCAGTTCAATTCCATTGAAAAACCTATCTGTTTTGATGCCAATACCATGTAGTTTTTACTACTATAGCTCTGTAGTTGAGCCAGAAATCAGGAATACTGATATCTCCAGAAGTTCTTTTTATAGTACAGATTATTTTAGCTGTCCTGATTTTTTGTTTTTCCCTATGACATTGAATATTGTCCTTTCACTTTCAATATCTGTAATGAGTTGTGCTGGAATTTTGATTGGGATTGCATTGAATCTGTAGATTGCTTCTGGTAGGATGGATATTTTTAGTTATGTAAATTCTACTGATCCATGAGCATGGGGAGTCTCTCCATCTTCTGATATTTTCTTCTATTTCTTTCTTCAAAGACTTGAAATTTTTAATCATACAAGTCTTTCACTTGCTTAGTGAGAATTAGCACAGGATATTTTATATCATTTATGGCTATTGTAAGGGATGTTGTTTCTCTGATTTCTTTTTTAGCCTACTTATTGTTTGTATATAAGAGGACTACTGATTTTTTGAGTTAATTTTGTATTCAGTTACTTCACTGAAGGCATATATCAACTGTAAGAGTTCCCTGCTAGAAGTTTTGTTCTTGCTTGTGTATACTATCATATCATCTGCAAATAACAATACTTTGACTTCTTCCTTTCCAATTTATATCCCCTTGATCTCCTTCAGTTGTCTTATTGTTCCCACTAGAACTTCAAGGACTATATGGAGAGAGTAGAAAGCCTTCTCTTGTTCTTGTTTTTAGTGGAGTTGCTTTGAGTTTCTCTCCATTTGGTTTGATTTTAGCTTTAGGCTTGCTGTAAATTGCCATTCTTAGGTTTAGGTATGTTCCTTTTATCTCTGATCTTTCCAAGACTTTTATCATAAAGAGGTGTTGGCCTTTGTCAAAGGCTTTTTCAGCATCTAATGATATGATCATGTTGTTTTTTCAGTTTTTTTTAATATGGTGGATTACACTGACTGATTTTCATATGTTGACCCATCCCTACATCTCTGGGATGAAGCCTACTTGATAATGGTGAATGATCTTTTTGATGTGTTATGGGATTTAGTTTGCGAGTATTTTATTATTTTTATACCTATGTTTATGACAGAAATTGGTCTCTAATTTTCTTTCTTTGATGAATCCTTATGTAGTTTGGGTATCATGGTGACTGTGGCCTCATAGAAAGAATTTGGCAATATTACTTCTGTTTCTATTTTGTGGAATAATTTGAGGAGAATTGGTTTTAGCTCTTCTTTGAAAGTCTGATAGAATTTTGTGCTAAAACTGTCCAGCACTGTTTTTCTTGGGGGAGATGTAGGGGGTTGAGAGACTTTCAAGGACTGCTTCTTAGTTTGGTCTTTTTACAGTGTCCCAGATTTCCTGGATATTTTGTGTCATGAACTTTTTATATTTAAAATTTTCTTTGACTTAGGTATCAATTTTTTTTATCATATCATATCTTCAATGCCTGAGATTCTCTCTCCCATGTCTTGTATTCTGTTGGTGATGTGTCTATAGTTCCTGTTCAATTACCTAGATTTTTCATTTCCAGAATTCCCTCAGTTTGTGATTTCTTTATTGCTTCTATTTACATTTTTAGGTCTTAAAGAGTTTTGTTAGTTTGCTTCAACTGTTTGTTTGATTTTTTTCTTGTCTTTCTTTAAAGGATTTATTCATTTCCTCTCATTTTTTTGTCTTCTCAAAATATTTAAAGAATTTATTCATTTCCTCCTTATGAACCTCTATCATCTTCATAAAGTTGGCTTTAAGGTCTTTTTCTTATGTTTCAGCTGTGTTGGAATATTCAGGCGTTGCTGCAGTAAGAAAGCTGGACTCTGGTGGTGATACATTGCCCTGGCTGTTGTTGGCTGTGTTCTTACACTGGTGTCTAGGCATCTGGGTTTGGAGTGATTATAGGTCTAGGTGCCTATTTCTGAGTTTGTCTTCATTGCTTGGCTTGCTTGGTCTCTGTTTCCTTTCTTGTCTTTTGGCTAGGGTGGTCTATGGTTGAGCAGAGGGTCTCCACCCCATTTGGGGGCTGGACCTGTGATCAAGATATTAGAACCTTTTCACTACTGTTTTGTGATCGTATGGTCATGTTATTGGATTTAATGCAAAATATAGTTTATTCATTCCACAAAGGCATTTATTTTGAGTGGAAAACTGTTTCCTTTATCTTAACTCTAGTAACTGTTCATAAAAGTGGGTTTCCTCCCTATATTTAATTCCCTTTACCTCTTTTTTAGGAACACTATGGCTCTCTCAAAGGCCTTACCCTCAGCTGGATCGGGGATGGGAACAACATCCTGCACTCCATCATGATGAGTGCTGCAAAATTCGGGATGCACATTCAAGCAGCTACTCCAAAGGTAGGAAAACTTTCTGCCCTGCAAGATCCTCCCTGTTGGTCAGATGTTATTACTGGGTAGGAACAAAGCTTCTGCCCAAAAACAGCATAGCAGAGGCTACACAATTTTAAGCTATATTACCAACTCTTCTGTGGCATGGCTATCTAGCTTAAGAGCCCAATTTTCCATTTCTATACTGGAAGCTAGTCTTGGCTGATGCCTTTTATTCCTCGAGTCTGTGATAAGAAGCACATCCAAATTATGCCTTTGAATGCCTTAATACCAGTCATTATGATGACTGGCATCTTTGTTTATTATCAACACACAGGCTGAAAAAAGCAGCGAAAAACCAGACAATGTAGAATCCTCAGTGCTTGGAAATGGTGCTATAATCTCTCTAATACAGCAATTTGATTTTTAAAAAAAAAGAAAAAGAAAAAGTCAATCCTATGTGAAGGACACATTACTGGCATCCAGCTTAAGATTTCGAACCTCATCTCCAGGGTCTCTTGGGATTTTTAAGTCTGAGTCTCACGTGTCTAGGAAAATTACCCATACATATTTTCGATCCTAATTATACACTCTCATTGAATGTGTATTTTTCATATCTTAACTCTTGCTATATAAGGAAATGGCAATGGTTGCTGCCTCTATATAGATGTAAAAGGTTCAAGAATAGAGGTAAAATGGAGATTTTTTTTCAGGGGATTGTCCTTTTATATGGTTTGAATTCCTTAACGCATAAATGTTTGATCTGCGTAATAGCATACATGCATGGATAAGTAAATTAAAATAAAGCATCCAAATCTCCCTAAAAGTAGCCCTATGTTAAGATACCCTTGTTCCTCACAGAATGAACAGAACTTGGCAAAGGTAGGAATTAACCTAAGGGAATGAAGCCCAAATCGACCCTGAAGGATCTGCAAGGAATGTGGTAAACACCTGGACCTGCTACTCTTTTCTCCCCAGTCTGTTTCTTATTTAGCTTCTGATGTTCTTTCAGGAGTCTTTTAAAAAGGAAAATTCCACTAAAAAGAAACTATTTCAGAAACTAAGTGTTGATTTGTGGTAAGGGAATTGACCATCATATTAGGAAACTACTGTCCAGAGTGATGAGCCAGTGTTGCCTAACAAGGACGTGGTTGCTAGTTCCCAGTAGTCTCATCTGTGGCTTATTCTGAGCTGAACATAGGGGGAACTTCAAAATTTTTCTCTCTGCTTCTGCTTTTTTTTTTTAAAAAAAATTATTTATTTATTAAAGATTTCTGTCTCTTCCCCGCCACCGCCTCCCATTTCCCTCCCCCTCCCCCCATTTGATCTTTACTTACCAACTCCCAGGAGCATGAATTATGACATAAAGATAAACAGCAGAATTTTTTGAATAGTAATCACCCAGTCCTTGAGTTCCTCATGCACTTGCCCCCAAATCAAACCTGTGTCTTAGGCTAAGTTTCCTCTTTCCTCCTAACACATCCCTGGGTAGGGATTTAGGAGACATATGCGGAACTAGTAGAAGATTTGGGAAAGGAAAGAGTCAAGGAAGTGTACCATTTATAGGGACCAACCATCCTGGTTTCCCTGGACCTGGGTATTTCTGGAGATGAGAAATGCTAAAAATGTCCTGAGTATTTGGGAAACCAGGATGTTTTGGTCACCCGAGCACTGGGATATGCTCAGTCAAACAGGAAGAAGCTTAACTTGACACAGCAAGCGAGGTCTAGAGTGGAAGGTATGCGTCACAATTGTCTCAGTCTGGAGACATGAGAGCAGGTTTCCTTCTGGAGCGGTTACTGCTGAGTGACAACGGGCGTAGTGGAGTGGCAAGGTCTCTGGTACTTACAGGGAGAAGAGCAGCCTGGTAGCCAGAGAGTGGGCTTTCTTTAAAAAGCAGCAAGTTCTATGTTGGAAACATACTTGCGTGGCCTTTTATATCCCAAACAAGTTAACAGCAACAACAACAACAAAAAACCCATTACATCATTTTCTCTACTATTAAGTCAGTCTTGGTCAGTGCGTTCTTCTCTCTTAAGTGTCCTAGGGTGGCCAAAACAAATGACCACAAATTGGGTGGCTCGCAAAGCACAGTAATACATTGTCTGAAATCTAGGTGTTGGCATAGCCGTATTCCATTTGTTACTTGAATTCTTTCTGAATTACTCCAATCCCTTCCTCTATCATCTTCATTCTGTGTCCATATATCTCTATTTGTAAATGTTCCTGTTCTTCCAAATAATAGCGCAGTAAATTTAGGTCTACTGTCACTCACCATGACTATATATATATATATATATATATATATATATATATATATATATATACTTATATATACAAAGACCCTGTTTCCAAATAAAGTTACATTCTGGGGTTCCCATTGGGCAGTGTGTGTGTGTGTGTGTGTGTGTGTGTGTGTGTGTGTGTGTGTGTGTCTGGTACAGGGGGTTCAAAGTAAGGGCCTCAAATATTCTACCTAAATACTTTGCCTCTGAGTTCTGCTCTATATTTAGGGCATGACTTTTCTAAGGGCATTATTTGCGCAAATGTACCTGTCATGCTGTAGAACAAATGGCAAGCACATTCAATAACGGCATGCTCCGGAAGACCTCCTATTACAGCGAAGTTTAGTGACTCAGGGAGATGACCCTTGCAACAACCACCATACTCCTTTCATTCAGCACACGCTGAAATTAAAGCTCAGATCTGACAGGTTTGAGCACATTCTCACTGAAACACTGGTCTGCGGAAAGGCTCCGCATTAAGGCAAAATGTGACTGCATTTGCTTTTACAGCTAAAATGTGCATTAACAATAATTGTTCCCTGCTATAAGGTGATTTTGGAATGGCTCCATTTTGTTGAAGAAATATACAGTTTAAACATTTGATTGCATGTCAAAAATGTTTTATTAACATTAAGAGAAAAATTCCAATATTATAGAGTAATTTCAGTATTGTTCTTTTACAGAAACTCATTTTAATGATAAAGTGTACCAAAAGCCACTTAAATCTTGGTGAGAGCAAAGTTTTTGTTTAAAAAAAAAACCCTGCTGTTAAGTCTGATAGTGCAGAAGTTGGTCCAACAATTTGTAAGTCTTTGCTTGTTATTGGAACTATTTCCCTTAAAGATAAAGCTAGGAGATTTATTGCAAATTTAAGAAACATTGCACAGCTTCCAAAGTCATAAGTAATCCATTTCCTCATGCCTCACCCAAGAATAACTTCCATGTTCAAAACTAAGTATTCTGTCCATGATTTGAGGCAGTGTTCTATATCCATCGACGGTATGCTTTTCACCGTTG
Organism: Microtus oregoni; assembly: GCF_018167655.1. Lineage (NCBI taxonomy): Eukaryota > Metazoa > Chordata > Mammalia > Rodentia > Cricetidae > Microtus > Microtus oregoni. Next base: position 1,859,357 of record NW_024544601.1, read on the forward strand.
TTCTAAGTGAATATTTATTTAGACTCGGTTTGCTGTTCACCTACTTCATCTGCTTTGAAGATTTATGGAGAAGCCAATGAATGATTTAGTGCTGAAAACTGAGATGTGAGAGAAGAATCTGCCTCTGCATTCTATGTCATGGCTCAGGGTGTGCAAGGTTGGGTGATTTCCTCTCGGTTCCCTAAGTCCTTATTGATTCCTCCTCGAAGAATGATTCTTAGTCTAAAACCTGCTCTCTGAGGGCAAGACTCCATTTTCAGAGCAGTGGGCACCTAGTGTAATATCCAGGTCTCTTTACTCATGTTTACTGGTAAGACTGATCACATTTGTTACCAAATTCACAAATCTTTATTAATTACTTTCCCCCAAACCCCATAAAACCAGGCCCCAAAAGCTCATGGTAGTGGGACCACAACAAAGCTTCCTTTAAAATGTCTGCAGTTTCTATCCTCTAGAATCAGATGGTGGCAGAACTATGGTAGATAAGTATGGGTAAAGAAGCCAGATTTCAAATGAATGCACCTGGCCATGCCTGTCACAAGCTGAGGTTCTTGGACAGCAGACTTTGAGAGTTTAAGTGTGTAGGATGTATAAAACGCCCATGACAGCATGTTCTTGAAATCGATGGCTGTGGCAAAGAGCAGGGTAAGGATGCAGTCGTGTGCAGGGGGAGAAGTTGGGCTATGATGTGGTCCCAGCCCATAGATTCAGTAGACCTACAGAGCATTTTGCATATGGAATGGTCACTTGGAACTGTCTGGGCATGTGCAGAGAGGCTCTGATTTACCTATCTTCCTGTCAATCAGTCCTTGAATCTGTGGGGCCCTAGAAGGCTGTGTTTGCTTGAGGGAGGTGATCTTCTATAGCTAAGTCAGTGTCCAAAGGGGGCTGACAGATGAAGCCACCAGCTAGCATCACCATGGAAACAGAGAGGAGTACATCCTTTAATTGTGATTTCCCATATCGGTGGGGTGTGAAGGGGATACCGCAACATTCAACAGAAAGCAACACTTAAAATGTACAACAATTGATTTATAATAAATGCTTAGAATTCAAAAACTGAGAAAGATGGAGGAGGGGGAGCGTAATTGTGGGGATTGAACTGCCACGAATCCTATATGGAGGCATTGGAGATGAGGCTAGAGTGTGTGAAAGGACATGTTATGATGAAAATGGCCACCCGGAAGAGGTGTTCAAGGGTGAAAGGCTGGTATGGCAGAAAAGGGCAAAAATATGTACAGGGACGCCAAGAAGATTGGCTTTCCTGTGGGAGTACAGTGAGAAGAACTAAAGGAGATGGAAGCCCGGATGTAGCCAGAGGCTGGAGACTCATAATCAGCTTTGACATAAGGAGCACGTACTAACCAATTGACACTGCTGTTAACAAAACAGGCAAGAGGGTGGGGGAAGCTGTTCATGGTTGCATGGCAATAGCTTTAGCCACTTTAGTCATCAGCAGAAGGTCCATTAGTGCTAGGAATAGCATAAGCAAACAAGACCCCAACATGCAAACTCATTTAATCCTAAGACTGAGTACCTCTTCCTAGGCACCTTGCTTACCTCTCCAAACCATTCGAAATGGCATATCAAATCAAGTCGCAACTCCCTTGGAAAAGAATAAGGCAGGAGCCATTACTATTTAGCTGGAATGCTCACAGGGGACTTTTCTGGGGAGCAGTCATTCAGACTGAGACTTCAAAAAATTGTTCATGGAATGGATGATGAAAAGTATGTCAGTTAGAGAAAAAAGAGCTTTGTGTGCAAAGGCACAGATAAAAATGCACTGGACAAGTTTGTATTTAACACTCTTATTCCGTTGAAAGGTCGAAGAGAACTCTGTGGTGAGGTAGAAAATACCATGCTCTTCATTTGTCTTTACAATTGAGGAAGACAGAGATAGTCCAGAAAAGGTGGACCAATTGCTTGTCTTTTTAAAGTCCAAAGGACAGCATGAAAGCCAATGGCTCTGCTGAACATGGAACATCTTTTAAAAAGCGAAGAGAGAGGCTATTCTTGAGCTTTATTTAGTTTTGTCTTAAGTCATTAGGTATGTGATAGGTATAAGATATATTAAATAGTTAATAATCAAATGATCTAACTGCCTAAATAACAGCTATTTTTTTCTTCTTGCAGGGTTATGAGCCAGATCCTAATGTAGTCAAGCAGGCAGAGCAGTATGCCAAGGAGGTATGCTCTCTCTTCTTGTACTATTCAAATTGCTTTTTGTTGTTCCATGAAGTTTTAGTTTTTTAACCAGCAAATTTCTCTGTGCTAGTATGGTACCAAGCTGTTAATGACGAATGATCCATTGGAAGCAGCACGAGGCGGCAATGTATTAATTACAGACACTTGGATAAGTATGGGGCAAGAGGAGGAGAAGAAAAAGCGTCTTCAGGCTTTCCAGGGTTACCAGGTCACGATGAAGGTACACACTGCTGCTTCTCTGAAGGTTCATTAGCTGCATTCATGAAGACTAGCACCACCCCAGCCCTCATTCTCTTTAGGGACAGTAGACTGACCTTCTGTTCCCTATTAAGAACTTACTGCATCCCATCATGATCTCTGTCCTCCCAAACATCAGTGATAGCCTATGGGGAAAAAAACACTTATGAAACCTGGCTGTAGAGAAAAGTAAGTTTTCCCCCTCTAACAACAATAGAGATCCCAAAATGCTTTATTGTGTGTAAGTTCGGGAGCACTGCGTTACTTCAGGTGCATGCAATTTCTTAAGCTTTCTCCCATAAGAAGAGCCCACAACTGTGCTTGCCAGGTTAGTTCTTGCTTTTCCTTTCTAATGTCTCTCAAATTCATGATAGCTTTGCCAACCCTCCCTAGGCACTCTAAGGGACACCCCTTCAATCTAATGCCTTCCAGGAAAAGCAGAAAAGCTGCATATCAAACTTCGCTTCCTGACTGTCTCCTTCCTTTCCTCGCCTCTGTCTTTTGTTGTCTGCAGTGTTGGACATGGGCGTGGAGGCCAGGGCCTAGTGAATATTAGACAAGGAACTCTACCACCAGACTCTACCTTCCTCCACACACCCTGCTTCAATCAGTCTTGAGCAATCATTAGAATGGCCTGTATGCGTTGCTAGAAGGTGGCAACGCCAGGGATTCTGACTCAGTAGCTCCTGTGCATAGGAATTTGCATCTTATCTGATTCCCGGATGATGCAGTTCTGCTACTTGAGGGCCCAACTTTGAGAACCTCTGCTGAAAGCATACCCCAAATGACAGGAGCACACTGGGGTGGAGAAGTCATTACACAGATGCACAAAAATTGTGGATAAAGTAACAGAAATAATTTTTTTTATTACATATCAAATAGAATGGAAGCTTGGAAAACAAAGCAAAACTGTTCCCCCCCTTTTAACAAGGTACATAACCAACATGTTTACTTTTTCCTCTCTCAAAGGTGATTATGTTCACATAATCTACTATTTACCAACACAATGTGGTTCTTTTCAGCCCTTTTCTGCACATTTACATATGTTTGGCCATTTGCATACAAATACTGCTTTGATTTTTGATACATGGTACTTTAGACATATTATTCTCACTTGCTTTTTTCACTTAAGAAAAATTAGATTTTCTTATCAATTCATATAGATATTTTTAGTTTTGTAAAAATGTATTTACTTTCATTTTTATTTTATGTCTATGGGTTTTTTGCCTCCATGTATGTCTGTGCACCGCTTGCATGCAGTGCCCATTGAGGTCACAAGAGAGCATTGGATCCCCTAGAAATGGAGTTACAGACAATTGGGAACCACCTTGTAGGTGCTAGGAATCGAACCCAGCTCCTCTAGCAGAGCAGCCAGTACTCTTAACTGCTGACCTATCTCTCCAGTTCCTGGGGATTTTTAAATGGATTTTTTCATTGAGGAGCAGTATGCATTTAAACAAAAAAAGCACAAAGCATAAGTATAAAGATGATTCTGTTTCCACAAAGTGAATTTATTTCCAGCATCTCAATGGAAAAACATCACCAGTATCCCTGACCCTTCCAGTCACAGCTCAGTTCTGTAGTTAACTCTAGTTAGATATTTTATTCTTTTCAATACTGCCCATAGAATCTGAAGTACAAGTGACTGATAATGTTGTCCATAATAATTCCTACTGATATATTAATGTATGTATTTTAAAAATCATAATTTCAAACAGTTCTACAATGAACAACCTTATTCATATTTCCTTATAAAGCGTTGCTAGAGAATAATTTTCTGAAGGAAGAATTTTTGTGTGCTGTGTTCTATACTTTAAAAAATACCAGTGATACTCTTCCAAACAGAGTGAATAGTTTAAACTCTTCTAGATATATATTATTGTTCTTTCTCCATACATCTTTGTTATTTACATTTTATATCTTGTGATGTTTTAAAATTTGCCGTATTTCTGGTTATGCTAAGATCTTTTCATGTGTATTGGTCATTTCCATTTCTATGTCTTTACATTGCTATCATATTGTTACTTGGTTTCTATTCCCCTTTTGTCGCTGTTTGTAGGAACTTTTTATACATTATGGTTAATCTTTTGTCATATATGTTTCAAATATTTGGTGGAACTATTTTAACTTACCTATGCTTTGCCTCCTGCTTGCCTTGGGTGATTTTCTGATTCTGGTACTGTAAGCTTGCAGAATAATAATTTTCCTGATGTATGACAGGTATAAATGTTACTTCCTTTTCCATCTCATTTTTCCAGTACTTTAGAAGCTCAATTATTCTCAACTTAAAAGTGAAATAAAATTTTAGTACAAAGGCAGTAATTTTGAGGAAAGAAAGCACGAGGCAATGTAGGTTTGAATCTGTAAGTGAAGAAATGGAAATGGATGGGGGAATGTTACTTCTGGGAATTAACTGCAGGTGAAAATTGAGAGTCATAGCACATTTGCATTGGGAAGAAAATAACTGGAGCAGAATGCTCTGAACCCTTTTTAATGTACTCCTACCTCACTGCTTTTTTCAAAATTATTTTAATTTGTGACAAGGTAATTCAAATGCTAACACTTGTAATTTGAAAAAAAGCTCAAAATATAATACCATTGCATCAAAGTAACTTCTTTGTATATTGGCACCTTTTGCTACCAATTACATATGAGAACTGAAATTGGCCATTGCCCTTCTAGACAGAATATCAGAAAAGTGAATTACTGGTTTAACTTGAAGTGATGATCTCCCAAATGTAAAAGAGTGACTACAAAATGCCATAGGTTAAAGAAATTAATTCATTATTGGTGTCTTTAACCAAAACCTTCACTCTATCCTTTGTTTTGTAGTGATACATTAGGCCAGGACAACTGTGTCAGTAAAAATACTGAAGAAGAGATAGATGATTGCCACATAGAAGAGTTGATACTTAAAATGCCATCTTATCACCATCTCTTTAGACTGCTAAAGTTGCTGCGTCTGACTGGACGTTTTTACACTGCTTGCCTAGAAAGCCGGAAGAAGTGGACGATGAAGTGTTTTATTCTCCACGGTCATTAGTGTTCCCAGAGGCAGAAAATAGAAAGTGGACAATCATGGTAAGGAAAAGGGTGTGTATGGAAGGGTAAGAAAGTCTGGAAGTCGAAGTGTGCTTGCAACTTGGCAATCCATGCTTTTGGGTAAATAAGCAACCAAGGCTATCCAACTCTACTGATGGCTCATATGGCATATGCTTTTCATTTTAAAATTATACTTTATTTAATTAGTTTTGAGCGTGCAGAGGTGACACACATTTATCATGATGTATAATTGGAGACCAGGGGAGTTTTTTTTTTCCTTTTTTGCAGGAGTCAGTTCGTTACTTTCGCCATGCGGGTCTTTGGGCCTCATGTTTGCTGGCAAGTTGTCTCTACTTGCTGAGCCATTTTGCCAGCCTAGTATCTATCTAGTTTTGTTCAGAAAGTTAATAAGTCAGTATTTCATATTAGCATACATAGTATATTTTAATGAACTAAAATTGATCTCCTTCCAAATTCATCAATTTTAATCAAAATTCTAACTGCTGTAAGAACTAACTACTCTTACTGGCCAACTGTTACATATTATAGAATTTTTAGATTCTAATCTGTCTGTGTTCAGTGAAGCTGCTAATTCAGTGCCTGCTATAAAATGGATTTTAAAAATCCATTTCCTTCTTTCTCTTCTTTTTCTTGTTCATTCTTTTCTTGATACCTTAATCAAATGATTGAAGTTCTCCGTTTGAGCTTGGCCATATAGATATATGGGTTTATAGGAATAGAATATTTCCAAAATTCATATCAAATTTTCCTTCGGAAGTTTTTAGTCCCTTTCAGACAAAACCATTGATCATTTTTTATCACCGATATGCTGAGAAATATTAACCTTAAAAACTGCTTTTTTTGCAATATTCAGTGGGAAATTTTTCTGGAAAACTGAATACACACATGCTATAAGTTAGCTCCACTATTTTTAATTGGTTTAACCGATTTCAATTACTGTACACTCAGAGTCTCAACTGCAAACAACAGACTCCATCCTATGTAGATTATGGAGATTTTTAATCTTTTGGGAGAGGGGATTCAGTGAATCATCATGGAGCACCACATAGTAAGGACATCACAGGCAGAGAAATTACCCCAAACCACTGTGGGTGCTCTATAGCCAGAAAAAATCCCGGCACAACCACCCACAGCCATTGGACTCAAATGCACTAGCTGAAACAGATGCTCTACCTGCACACGGAACAGAAGAAGAGAGTCAGTCATTCAGAGAATGGCTTCCATTGTGTGTTGTCCACTTATATTTCCACGTCTTCAGTGGATGTAACTCATTACCATTCCTGTACTAAAGCTTCAAGGAAATCTAGAAAACATAGTATTAGCTTCTAATAATCACCATAGTAGAGTAAAGCAAGTTGGGAAGGACTACTTTCTTATTTTTTCTTTACCTATCAGTGAGAAGAGGATCATTGTAAACATTAACTAATGCATGAAATGTTTAGTATAGTAGCTAACGTGTTATAAGCTAGTCTCTGAAGATTTAGTGTTCATTTCACTCACCCAAGTATCTTGTTAAATGAAGGTTTATGTTTACTAGTTCAGAGATGAAGCTGGATAGTTGGTGTTTCTAATGAGAACCTAGATAATTCAGGTGCCCTTGTATTATGGACCACCATTTGGGTATTAAAGATCTAGATGGTGAAAAATAGAAAATAGAAGCTCTCCAACATTTAACTTAGGAAAAGACAGAAAACTGCCCCTTGGATTCTATTTTTTATCAGAGAGCAATTAAAGTTGCCAAAGATGATCCACATAAATCTGTTAAGGAAGGTTATAGAAATACTAGGGGAAATGCTTTTTAAAGTTCTAAAAATCTCAAATATGGAGATAGTCTATGTTTCTGAACTTTGAAAGATTATTACACAACATGTTTAAATTCAGTTTACTTCCAAATAAATGTATAATGTATTGATGTGGTTCAAACGTTTATAAGACATACATTCATACAATGAATATTTACACCCCACTTTATCCATCTAGGTCATACTGTTGTTTCACCATCCCCTTTGCCTTTGAATACTATCATTAGGAAAAGATTTATCTTAATGAAATCTAGAAGGTAGAACTATGTTAAAAATGAATATAGAGAGTCTAAAGTTTAAAGAATGCTGAACTGGCTATGAAGAAACATCTACCAAAGTGTTTTAATGCAGACCATCTGTGTCATCTTGGATAAATTGTCCCAATATTCTCACACATAAAATGAGCTCACTGAGTCATAGAGATTACAAATGAAACTTTATTTTATTTAGGGCACTAATGTCATCAATCGGCTACTTGGAGTCCTATATGAAAGGAAATTTTGTGTCTGTTGTGTAGAACAAAAAGTGGGGGCGTGACTGGTTAATTAACAAGCTTGGCATGAATGATGAAAAGGTAGCAGCAGCTCATGGCTGTCCTCCTTGTGTCTATGCTGGAGGATTTGGAGGTCTCTAGGAGTTCAATTCATTTCAGCCACATGATTTGAGCTTTCAGACTTTGCCAGATGCTCTGTCAGGCATCAGAGGATTTAAAATAAAAATACAAGAGACTAATATGCAGCCCTCACCTAGCCTGTTACAATTTCTAAGTGCAGAACACGTTCAAGCAGAATGAGACCTTAGAGGTCATCCAGACTGCATCCACGTTTTATAGGCAATAAAATTATTCTCTGCTTGTCCATAATGGTCACGGTGATAATTTTTACAGGATGCTCTAAATGGACAATAGCCTACAATTGTTCCACCAGTCCAGGAGCCACTAGGTACACATAGCTATTTAAATTTATATTAAACTTAATAAATTGAAGATTCAATTTCTCGGTCAAACTAACCTCAAAACCCACAGTTCAACACTTTCTGTAGCTAGTAGCTACCATATTAGACAGCACAGGCAGTGTCTTTTCATCACTGCAGACAGTTCTATTGAGCAGCACGACTCTAGGGAATGATTTTCTACTATATAACTTCCTCTAAAATCAAGATGGAAGGGAGAAGAAACGATGCGACCTTGCTTCCATGTCGGAGATGCGCACAATGACAACTGAAAGGCTCAGAACATAGATCTTATTCCTAAAATGTTTAAGTTCTTCAAGAAGTGTGCTCATTCAATTCCTTTGTAGGGTCTCCTCCACATTAAATACTTTCCCACAGATCTATTCCCAGCATTCTCGTGAACAAACCATTCTCTCCACAGTGCACAGTTCTTTAGATCCTTTCATTTAGCAACATTAACAAAAGGCACCGTTTCCTCTCCAGAGAGTTTGGCTTTGTATTTTTATGTGATTAGTAAGAAAGCAATACTTATAAAACTCTTGGTAGATTTTTTTCCCCTCTGTCTACATTTTTTAACCCATGCTACTAAAGTAACCTGAAGAAACCCTTGAAAATGCATATACTTAAAAGCTCTGTTATCTGGATGGCCCTTAAGTATGGAACACCTTTACAAATACAATTTATAGTACTTGAAATTATTCACTCCTCTCCAAGCTAGGATTGGCAGATTAAATACGCTATGACCAGTTAAATTGCAATTTCAGATAAACAATGTATTTTAATATAAACATATTCCATATGGTATTTAGAATATATGTATAGTAAAAATGTATTGTTTCGCTGACATCTCTATGTAAGTGTAAATTTTAATTTGAGTCTTCCTGGCAACACTATTTCTAATTGTGTGTGTGTGTTATCAGCTTGACATGTTGTATGACTATGAGCAATAAAGGAGAACTGAAGATGCAGACCCAACCTATAAACCCCTAAAAGAACTTAAACAGTTTTTCCTGTTACATGTTTGTATCCTAGAATGGCCTCCCTGGGTCCTTTTTATCAATGTCTCTCTTTACCAAGGCCTCCCTAGGCTGCTTACTCTTACTTGATTCCTTTTTTTTGTCATTTCTTTTTTTATTATTAATTATTTATTAAAGATTTCTGCCTCCTCCCCGCCACCCGCCTCCCATTTCCCTCCCCCTCCCCCGGTCAAGTCCCCCTCCCTCATCAGCCCAAAGAGCAATCAGGGTTCCCTGACCTGTGGGAAGTCCAAGGACCACCCACCTCCATCCAGGTCTAGTAAGGTGAGCATCCGAACTGCCTAGGCTCCCACAAAGCCAGTACGTGCAGTAGGATCAAAAACCCAATGGCAGGGGGTTTTGATCCTACTTAATGTGCTGGCTTTGTGGGAGCCTAGCCAGTTTGGATGTTCACCTTCCTAGATATGGACGGAGAGGACCTAGGACTTAACACAGGGCAGGGAACCCGGACTGCTCTGTGGACTGGAGAGGGAGGGGGAGAGGAGTGGGGGGAGGGGGAGAAGGGTGGGAGGAGGGGGAGAAGGGTGGGAGGAGGGGAAGGGAAATGGGAGGCTGGGAGGAGGTGGAAACTTGTTTTTTGTTTATGTTTTTTTTTCTTCTTTTCACAATAAAAAAAAAAAAAAACCCAGTGCCATTGTTCTTGAGTTCTCAGTAGTCCTCATTGTCCGCTATGTTCAGCGAGTCCGGTTTTATCCCATGCTTTTTCAGATTCTTCAACATCTTTTTAACCACTTTCAAATATTATTGTTTAAAACTAATACCTTGTATTTTTATTTCTTTGTCTATTGTACTCCTACTGAAATGAGAGAAAAAAAGATAATTTCTAAGAACAATGACCATGTCTGTGATGTTCTGCATTATATCTACAAGCATGTTTACAACACATCCTAAATATGTATTCAAAGCATTTTGTTTTTTTACCCTAAAGACAGTATATTATACTGGTTTGGGAATGTAGGCTTTTAAAAATGAGTTTAAATTCAGTTCTCTGATCTTTGGAAAATATCTTAATTTCATTTAACCAGATTTTCTCACTTGAAAAAGCTGAAGCTAAAAGCAGAAGCAATGTCCAATGGTCTTGAGGATTTAGTGAGGCAAGAGTTATCTGAGCACAGAGATCAAATTCCCAGAACAAGCAAGTACAGATCCACTTCTTACCACCAACCATTCAGAAGAATTGCACCTCATCTTTATTGTTTACACTTCATATCTCTTACCACTTCATATAATATAAAAGGTTTTAAAGTGGTGTGATGATGTACAGAAACCACTCAGCATAAGTTAGATGTTTGAAAGGACATTCATGGGGCTGGAGAGATAGCTCCGCAGTTAGGAATGCATACTGCTTTTGCAGAAGTCATGAGTGTAGTTCCCAGCATCCACAAAAGGAGTACGTGTGTGTGTGTGTGTGTGTGTGTGTGTGTGTGTGTGTGTGTACGTGCGTGCATGCGTGTGTTTTCACTATTAGTCTTTCTGATAAATTTCTACTGTCCCTAGCATGGATATTGGGGAGAGTTAAGTAAAACCAACAGTAACTACTTGTGGTTGACAGCCCAAGAACAAGTTACACTCCTGTCTATAGAGCTACTCCTCTTTTCCAGGAGTCAGAAATTCAGAGAGCAAGCATTATTCATTAGCCTAAATAGTTTACATTTATTACTTACATATGGCTTCTACCAAACTTCTCTAGGTTCCAAGTGTCCAAATCATGGAGTAAACATGAGGAACTAGGCTAGAAGGAATTATTTGGCCATAAAACCAGCCAGTGCCCATGTTCTCACTACTAACTGGAACACCCAATCATTGCGAGCACCGTGACATCACATTTCAAGGGAAGGAGTCCTAAGTAAACACAGAGTTTATGCATATATTTATTTGGGTTTGTCTAATGTCTCAGGACCTTCCTTTATCCAAACAAAAGGAAATACCAGTTGAAAACTGTTCTTTCATTGTGGCCTTGGGAAAAGACACTTTAACTCTAGGTGTGAAAAACTGAAACCTAATTTTCTTGGTTTAGGTCCCAAGGCAGAGTTATACTAATGCTTATCCATTTCTTTCTCTTTATTATGTCATCCCAGGCTGTCATGGTATCCCTGCTGACAGACTACACACCTATGCTCCAGAAGCCAAAGTTTTGATGCTGTGATACATCCCAAGAGAAAACCAATGCTCTTTAGCAACAGCATAAGTCAGTTTATGGAAAAAGAGAAGAATTTAAAATGTAAACAAATCCCTAATACATGGTATGAGTAACATATGTTGTTTCTTTGTTATTGTGAGAGTTTCTTGAAGCCTGTAGTTTAAGTGCCAACTGACTTTAATATCTGCTTGACTGGGTTTAAACTCACTCTTTAGTTCACCATTCTGAATTACATTTGGGTATCATACTAATTATCATACACATTTCCTTCTATTAAACATAAAACACTATGCTTGCAATGCATAATGTCTAACTCATTAAATGTAATCTGTGCTTATTACCTTAATAAGTGATCATTTGTGCTCATTTATAAATAAACATTTGCCAGGCAGTCAGCTACTAGGAGGTCTGTAGGCTATGGCCATGGGTCTTAAGACCAATGAGGAAGTTAAACGACAGACATCCTGCAAATAGAGTACAATTTTCAGGCCAATGAGGAAGACAGGCACAGAGAGATCATGACATTCTTTAAAAATAACAACTTGACCGTACTGAAGGCTTTCAACCACTTATGGGAAGATGGGAGTCCTTCAAGAGCATCTATCTCTCTGTGCCCATCAATCATGAAGTATTGACTACTTCATGGTACAAGTGGGAAAAAGCTCTGTTAGCATGTGGTAAAACCGTGGGTACCCATCTAGCAATGCAGGTCCGTTAGAAACTGATGTAGCCCTTGATTCTGAGTATTCCAGTAAGAGCAATTTAATTCTTTCACACTCGTGTTTATCACAAATCTACTCATACCACAATCGACTATTTCTGTAAATATACTATTTGTCCTATTTTAGCTTGTCATTTTCTCTCTACCTATGTTCATCACAATTTGAACAGATCTCCTTTGTAGATGATAAAAATTTGTGTCATCAAATGACTATGATATGATTTTAAATGTTTTAGTTGAAATTCTAAATAATATAGGTGGTTGTTCTTTAAAAATAACAATTTTACACAGGACCAAATAATGTAATTTACTTTATGTTCCACCTCTATTTAAAAAAAATGTTTTCAGTCTGGTTGACTGATATTCTTTGGCAGACATTTATGACTTAAATGAGTAAGCAAGAGATAAATAAAAATTAGATTTACAACGAAGATACAATAAAACATTATTCTCTAATATCATGAAAAATATCAAACTTTGCGGTAAATGTCAAAAGTGACCTTCACATCTATTGAAGTTTATTGGAAGCACTTAAAAGAGAAATAGAATGAGGTTTTCTGGAAAATCTTCCAGCAAAGCATATTGGAACAATCCAACCCTCAGGTACTCCATGGACTATGAAGGTTCACCTTCAAACATTAAAGGTAATGAGGTAAGGGCAATGGCTCAGTACCTGCCACATACACATGAGGACCTGAATTCCGATTTCCAACTCCACGTTGAAAAAGCCAGGTGTGGTTTGTGTGTGTGTAACCCTAACACAGCCATGGGGGAATTGGGGCATGGGAACAGGCCGATACCCAGAGCTCACTGGACAGTCAGTCTGACTTGTAGCTGAGTACCAGGTTTCGTGAGTGGATCCATCTCCAAAGATAATGTGGGGAGCCACTGAGGAAGATAGCAGATGTTGACCTTCAACATTCATACCTACACATGGACAAATACTTATGCACATATACAAAGCCATCGTCTTCTAAGTACCAGATGCTCTCCCATGGTGATAGGCTCTCATACTTTACCTGAGTGAGCCACATGCATGGGCTAGTGTTCTTCCTCCACCAGAAATAACTTGAAATCATTTTTTTTTGCTTAAAAAAAAGATGTAGTTAGTTTTTCCTCAGAATTTTCCAACTGTTCTGTTCCACATGATTTAACTTCTATTTTAAACAAAACTGAAAAGAAATTGTTAGCTCTGAAAACTTTTCATTTTAAGAAAGCATTATTTGTATCATCAGAAAAAATTGTGGAAGAAGAAAGCTTGACCTTAAAGTTTTTCTCAATGCTATTTTTATTTTCTTACACTTTCCTCCTTACTCAGCTGACCTTTATGAAACCACCAAACTCCAAAGATTAACAAAACTCTAACAGTGACCCCTGGGCCCCTGGCATATATAAGAAATACTATCCATTTAATTAACAAAAGTAGCCAAAGAGTTATTTTCTAACAAGCTCTCTGTAACACTGTGACATTGGAAATAGAAAAAGCACACTTAATTGCACTGCAGTGATTTCTACACTGGGAAAGAATCTTCAGTAGGTTTTATTTTATTTTATTTTTTGGTGATCAATTTTAGTTACTTCCAGAAAAACAATTTAATGTCAGATAATTCTAATGTACATATTTCTAATGACTTAATTAATGTAAGATCCCAGGCTAGAAACAGCTTCCCAGAGTAACAACTGACGGCATGTTATACTGCTTCCTTTCTGCCTCGCTGTGACAAAAGTACCTGGCAAAAGCAACCTAAAAGAGGCGTTTATTGTGGCTCACCTCCCGAAGGTGCTGCTGGGAAGGCATGGCAGAACACACGGTCTTGGTGGCAGGACCTTGAAGTTTGTTCATATCTGGACAGTTCGGGGAGCAAAGGGCTTAGGGTGGACATAGAACCCGGGCTGTAATCGCCAAAGACCTATCACTGGTGACCTACCTTTATCTGTGCAACTCCCCATCCTGTAAGTTTCCCAGTATTCCAAAACGTGCCATCCATTGGGAACCAACTGTCAAACGCATGCGACCATCGAGGGATAGTTTGTATTCAAACCACAGCAGCACATAACCCTGGAACCATAGTTACCATGCTGGGGACTCCTTTTTCCATTGCTAAAGATCCAGGGCAAGTCTTCTCACATGGTAAGAGTGAGTGGAGAGTGTATATTGATTGACAAGATATCCAGGGCACATTCCTTCAGGACCTTCTTGTCTTGGAAGTTCTCATTGATGACTTCTTGAAGTCACATCTTCAGAGATGGCATGCCTTAGCAGTTCTTCAGGATGGATTACCTTTTGACAAATATGAAGGGTCATACTGAAAATGGAAAGTCGGTCAAGGGGTCCTGCCATCAGAAATGTCATATGATGCTGTGCAAATTGTACCCTGTGCAAAAACCACAAGGGAAAGTGCACAGCAAGGTTGAGCCCTGATCCGCACCTCAATGGTAGTCTGTTGTTGCCTTCCAGGCCTTTCAGCCAGGAAAAATACACGCCTTTGGTTGTTGCTGTTGGAACTTCTCCCCATAGCATTCGTGAAAATGACACTCCTATTCAGGCATATGCAACAGTGAAAAAAAAAGTCCCACCGAGGGGAGGAGTTCTTTAAGAGCCTATAGAAAAACAATGGTGGCATTTGGTGATTTTGTGTGGCATGTATACAGGATACAAATAGCTGAAACAAAGTTTTATGGATCAAATTTGCAGTTCTATGACTATGATATAAAATAATTTTTCTTTTAAATCATCAAGAAAAATGGTATCAGTTATTGCTAAAAAAAACATTGTCCTGTCAAATGGCATGCAATTCTTTGTCATGGGCTTAAACATTCCAGTCTTATTAATACTTGATTTTATCAACAGTACTATATTTAATTTTTAATCCATGCTTTTGTACAACTATTTTCTGAGCAAAATCCATTAGGCAAATTAATTTTAAAAATGGAAAAGTATTTGCCAGGCGGTGGTGGCACACGCCTTTAATCCCAGCACTTGGGAGGCAGAGGCAGGCGGATCTCTGTGAGTTCGAGATCAGCCTGGTCTACAGAGCTAGTTCCAGGACAGGCTCCAAAGCCTCAGAGAAACCCTGTCTCAAAAAACTAAAACAAAACAAAAAATGGAACAGTACTTAACAGGAATTTAGTCTGTACCTTCCTTTTAAGGGGAAAAGATTAAGAAATAACAACAGTGTTTCTAATATATACCCATCTGAGAGTGATAATTCTTGGGCTAAGTACTCCTTTATAAATAGGTTTAGGATATAACCAATTGGCTTGATTTCTTCATAGGTATGGTTGAGAATAGGAAACTGGCTGGTCCAGAGATATGGTTCTGATGTGGGGTCAGAGGCTAGACAGAAGGAGGGATCTGACATGAGGCAGAGATAGACCCTGGGTATCTAAAACTATAAACAGAAGCCGGGAGGTGGTGGTGCATGCCTTTAATCCACTCAAGAAACAGAGGCAGGTGGATCTCTGTGAGTTTGAGGTCAGCCTGGTTGACAGAACTATTTCTAGGACAGGCTCCAAAGCTATAGGGAAACCCTATCTTGAAAAATCTAAAAACAAAACAAAAAAACCCAAAAACTATAAACAGTCACAAAAGCATCCAGGTAAGAGTTGCTGGTGAAGGTTCCTCTGGATCACTTTGCCTGGATTTCTCCACTCACCTCCCCCATCACCAGTTGTTATGGTCTGATAATGGCTCTTAGCCGCCCATTTCTCTCGAGTACTGCTCTCAGGATTCAGAGAACACACTCAGCCGGGAAGTCACATTCACTGCCACCCTGCAACTAATATACTTGGCTTCACCTCACTGCTCTAAGCTGTTTCCTTTCTTCCAAGAATGCTTCCTCAGTACATTGCCTACACCAGAATTCCCAGCCCAGACTCTGCTTCCAGGGAACTGGATCAAAGACGTCTTAGAATAAGGTATTTTGGGAGGTGGAGGGTCAGTACTACTCATCCTTCAGGCACTGAAGGAGAAGTAGGAAGAGGCAGCTAGACAGATATCAACAAGGTTGTATTTAGTAATGAGCATTTCGGTTAAGATCATACATTAGTATTCTGAATATTAGTAATAGCAAATATTTCCTCTCATGTGTTCAAATTAATAACAGGGAATGTATCATTTAGATGCAACAGACCTGAGAGCAATCCACTTCTCTGCTGAGTAGCAGATATAACCCCACTGACACAGTACTGACATAGTGTTACTATGGTGATCTTACATTGCTATAGCAAGGCAATCTTTAGAAGTGTTTAGTGGTTCTGCCCTTAGCGTTGCCATTCTGAGGTAGTGTTGGCATACCTTAGTAGTCCTTTCATTTCATGGTGCAGCAGATTCCTCTCCAGCTTGCCAACATACATTACTGAATCCCATCCCCAAATTTGGTTCTGCTGGTCTCAAGTGAGGACTGAGAGTCTATTTCTTTTCTTTTTCTTTTTTTTCTTCTCTCATTCATTATATGAATGCTCATTAATACTCTAAATTTCAATACATAAATTTCCCTCCCGCCACTCCTTCCACCCCCTCCTCCACTTTCCCCTCTCCACTGTTCCTCCTTTCCCTTCAGAAAAGAGCAGTTCTCCCAGGGATATCAACCAAACACAGCACAAAAAGATTGAACAAGACTAGGCATAAAGCCCCATATCAAAGCTGGAAGAGGCAACCCAGCAGGAGGAAAAAGGTCCCCAAAACAGGCAAAAGAGTCAGAGACCACCCTTGCCCCCAGTATTAGGAATCCCACAAAACCACTAACCACCATAACATACATGCAGAGGGCCCAACGCAGACCCATACTGGCCCCGTGGTTGCTGCTTCAGTCTTTGTGAGCCCTTGTGAGCCCTTGTGGGCCCTGCCTCCATTTCTAACAAATTCCCAACGTTACTCATGCTACTGGTCCAGGGACTGCACTTTGAGAATCGCCAGTCTGAGGTAGGCCTGAAGATTTGTGGAAGTTCTTTTGATCCCCACACCATGAAGTATAAATGCACAGCAGCACACACATCCCAAGGCTGTAACTATTGATCAGTCGTTGAAGGCATTGAGGCCTGCATTTTGTCTTTCTTTTGCTAAGTTCTCGTCATATCCAAAATCCAAACAATCTCACAGGGTCCCTGGGAAGATTAAATAAAGTATTATGTATTAGTGTTCGCTCCAGAAAAATGCTAAGTAAATACTACTGACCTTTTATTTGTTTGAGCATCTAATACTTAAATTCTTTAAAAGAATTGTGGAAGAAAAAGGAAAAAATATATACTATATACTGCATATATATATATATATATATATATATATATCTCCTATTGTGACAGAGATGTTGAGTAGAATAGCTGATATAAACAGCAGTACAAAGAATGTGATTACCAACAAAAAAGAAAAGAAAAACATTTTAAGTACTGGGAAGCTTATACAAATTTATGGAATTTGAAATATTTCTTAAAATCTCAAGTTTTGTCTTTGATAATAATCAGTTGATTTCTTGGAAGTGGTAGTCTTACGTATTTGTTATATAGGGCAATGTCTTGCAAATGTCCAAATCCAAATGACCATAGTTAGTCTTTTTTTTTCAAGTAAAATGAGTATCCTAATTTTTAAAAACGATGACTTGCTCAATAACATAACTCAAAGAACTGCACACATGTACTTTTAAATATAATGTTATCATGTACATGCTTCATTATGCAATACAAGATCTAATATTCACTGTATTTCAACACAGAGAATATAAGAAAGATGTGCACTCACCAGCCAAAATTTGATACTCATACCTGTTACCACTTAACCAAGGACCTTTGAAAGTGAGCCTAGATGTTTTTCAAAGTACCTCTGTGTGACTAGGAAGAATACAACAGATCTTGGTTGTCCAACTTGAACTTCTGCTAACGTGTCAAGAGTTTTACCCACCATTCCTTTCAGATCATTCCCTGATACATGTGGTACAGAGACTATGTTTTGTGAATCATGGTACTATAATGTCCTCAAAGATCCAACAAAAGCCAAATGACAAAGGCTCTGGAATGCCCATTCTTGTTTAAACTAGAACAACTGGCTGGATTCTGCTTTTATCTTCCAAAAACATTCTCCTGGATATCAAAAGGTTTATGATTCACTGTTACAAAGAATATCTTCCTAATCTAAGATTTTAGCCCCAGGTTTGTGCTAGGCATTGTGTGGAGGTTTGGGATGAAAGTAATTGGCAGGAAAGCTCTGTTTCTTGTTCTCACGGTTCCTGGCCTAGGAGCTAAGACTGACAACCACGTGTAAATGGAAGCTTGTGACAAGAGCTGTGTGGGAAACAAATGTCATAGAAAAATGAAGGGATACTATAAAAGTTACACATTTAGATAGTAGATCTGAATTTCAGTGGGTGACAGGATCACTTGGAGAGACAATGAAGAATAGAGAAGTTCTGGTTTGTGGAAGTAGACAAGAGTTTGGTCCTCTGTGGCTCTACAAAATGATTTCCAAAAGTTTAGAAGTACTGCTTGAAATGTAGTTCCCAGAGCAAACCTCTGAAAGAAGGTGACATTAAAAGTGAGTCTGGAGTGATGAGACCAACTAGGAAACCAAAGCTGCTCCTTGAAATTGCATCCAATTTGTTGGAGGTTCACGATAAGGACTGGCAAGTTCAGTGAGTCATTAGGTGAGCCCATTCATTTCTTTCTTTAAAAAATATTTTTGCCTGCAAGGAAATCTATACACTATGTTCATGCCTGGTATACATGGAGACCAGCAGAGGATATTGGATAACCTTGGGACTTGGAGTTACACAAAGCTGTGATCTGCCATATGGGTGCTGGTAATCGAACCAAAGTCCTCAGAAAGAGTCAATGCTCTTAAACACTGAGCCAGCTTCTTAGGCCTGAATTCCATTTCTTATTACAAAAATAGTTTATTAGATTAGTTAACAGCTACAGGTTCCTTTAGCAAATAGAAATTTTGAGCATAAATGGTTATATTGCATATACACAAGTTTTAACATGGAATATTTCTCTGAAAGATTTATCTCTTTAAAATTGGATCTAATACCAAAAGGTCAGTCCTGAAAACATGCATATAAGTAACATTATACAAACTCAGCAGATTATATTTAGAAAAAAATTTAATATAAAATAATTTTTTTCTAAACACACACACACACACACACACATATATATATATATATATTTGTGTAACAACTATTAATGAAAAAAGAGGCCACAATTTGAGAAAGAACAAGAAAGAGTGTATGGTAGGGTTTAGAGGGAGTAAAGGGATGGGGGAAATTATACATTATACTCTCAAAAATAAAAAAATTGAATTCTAATCACATATGTAAAATATGTACCAGATATAAATGTGCTTAAAGACATGTAAAGCTATACTTTTAAAAAATAGGATAGATTGTACATCTTTAAAAACTTTTGCCCTAACAAGTATGTTATGGAATATTAATATAAGATGGGTTATATTTGTTTTTGCTGTGGATAATTTACTTAATGATGCAAAGACGTGCTGCAGTCTGTTCTGTTGCCTTTATTTAACTCTGTGAAGCTGTGTTACTGTGCCCCGCTAAAACACCTGATTGGTCAAATAATAATAAAAAACTGAAAAGCCAATAGCAAGTCAGGAGAAAGGATAGGTGGGACTGGCAGGCAGAGAAAATAAATGGAAGGAGAAATCTTGGAGGAGGTTAAGGAGAGAGAAAAGAAGGAGCCAGCTACCCAACTACACTGTCAGAGAAGGACCAAGAAGAAAAGTAAAAATATACAGAAGCAGAGAAAGGTAAAACTCCAAAGGCAAAATGTAAATGGGATAATTTAAGTCAAGAAAAACTGGCTCGAGCAAGCCAAACTAAGGCCGGACATTCATAAGTAAAAATAAGACTCCATGTGTGATTTACTTGGGAGCTGGGTGACAGGCTCTCTAAGAGAGCAAAGAGTAAAAAGTAAAAACAACCACTGACACAGGTTTCTTTCTTATAGTATCTTTTTACATGCTTAGTAGACTATAAATGTTCTCTGAAATTCACTCCATTGTGTTGCTAAGGTTAACAACCAGCTTGACACTTCAAATTAATTCTCAAAGTACTTGTGCTAATAAGATTATCTCCCCTTAAGGCTTTTCATTAAATATAATTGTAAAAATTACATTTCTTTAACTAAGGTCAGTAAAAGAAATTAAAGTATTTAATTTCTAATTCCCATATAATTAAGTGAAGAATGGAGAGGAAGAGAATTCCAGCTGGGGAGAATAGTGAATAGATTGGTGTGAGACGGAAAGGGGAATTGTATTATTCAAGTATCTGAGGGGACAGGTTAGTGGGAATGCAGTGAGCAAGGAAGAAATAAACACAGAGACACTCTGGAAAGTTTGGCAGGGCTTACCCCATGTTCATCTCTCAGGCAAAGGGAAAGAGTTTGGTTTAATTTTCAGTTCAATTAGAGGGCATCAATAGGCCCTATCTATTGAAAATGTCCTGTGAAGACAACTTTGAGTCAATATATCATAAAAGTATATCATTATGTATCATTAAATTTAGTCATTATAAATTAATATACCATATGCTAAATATACAATTGGATTGATTTTTTTTGGCTATTTAGTTGGTATGAGACAGTCCCTGAAGTCTACTCAACTGTTGACAAGCCAACAGAATAAAACAACATTTCCACAGCTTTAAACTGAAGAACAGATATCTTAACAAATCTGAGCCAAGAAAGAACCTGTCCTTAAAACTTTCTCCATAAAAAGAGTATTGTGGGGGACAGTAGATGTTGCTAGAACAGCATTTCTCCTGACTCATATTTCACTCTAACTTATTTCTACTTGTTAGTTCTCAGCCTTAGCTAGCTTTCTTCCTGTTGCTGTGATAAAATATTATGACAATACATTTAAGGGAGAAAAAGGTTTATTTGAACACATAATCCATGATGGTGAGGAAGTCAAGGCAGTGAGAACGTTGAAGCAGCTTGTTCCATTGTATCCACAATTAAGAAACAGAATAGTGAACGCAGGCTAGTGCTCAACCCACTTTCTCCGGTTTATATAATCCAGGATCCTCTGCCCAATGAATGAGCCAGCCAAAATTAAGTTCAGTCTTCCCACATCAATTAATGTGATTAAGGCAGCGTCTCACAGGCATACTCAGACACCTTGGTGTTTCTGGCCACACACACTTCCCCATTTCTCTCTATTCACCATTCTGTTTCAACCCACTAAAGGTCTCTGATTTCCTCACAGGGCAACTGAACCCTTTGGTTCCCTCTTAAGTACTAAACAGCTTAGGGCATGAGAATGTGGGCTATTCAAATTCCACCTATCCTCTTATTGGTGAGATGACCTTTGCTAAGATCTACAGCTTCAAATCCATCATCCGTAAATAGTGAATTATTGCGCATGTGCAAGGGAAAGACTTAAAGCATAGACTGCTATATAGTACATGCTAAAAAGTTACCAACGTATCTTTGTTTCCTATTCAAAATGTTCATGTTTATGTCTTATATTTTTTCCTCGTTTAACTTAAGGAATAGATAATTTATTTTCAAATCTACTATGTCACCTTGTACTCTGTAAATATTTGCAGTCTGGTTGGTACAACTTGGAAACACAGTAAGGCTCAAGAGGACGGGAAAATTACTACCTTTAAAGTCAGTAAGAAAACCGTTCATTGTCAGGTGACAGTGGCGCACACCTTTAATCCCAACACTTAGAGCAGAGACTGGTGGATCTCTTTGAGTTCAAGGCTAGCCTGGTCTACAGAGTGAGTCCCCAGGACAGCCAGGGCTACACAGAGAAACCCTGTCTCAAAAAAAAAAATGCAAGCAAAACAAAACAAATGAAAAAACACATTCAAGTCTGTGGGTGAATATAAGTCAATTGCTGCCAAAAATGGAATAAACTAAGAAAGAGTCATTCAAGTTGAGAGGACTATGAACAGATATGTAAGGTGAGAATGTCCATGGCTTCTTTGGTAATAAAGGAGTTTTCTTTATCATACGATTAGGGAATTAGTGTGGAAGTATTTAGGGAAGTTTATTAGTATTAAACTAAGGTACGTCTTCGTCATCAAGACTTAAGTTGGTTTGGATTTGCTTTTTTTTTTACTGAAAGGTTTGGCCTACAAGAAATATGCAATAAAAGTAAAGTTGCATCAAGATTGATCTATTAATATTATGTAGATTTTGGGGGGAAGTCAGTCTCATGACAACTTGTTCCTTGAATTAGGGCAACACTCATAGAAATGTAAGATTTGAGTCAAGAGGCAATTGGCAGGACTTGGTGGTTGCATCTAAGTCAAAGCAAGGATCAAACACTTAACTTGAAATTATCATGAGGAAAAGAAAAGTCTTCCACGTCATCTATTAGTGGCCATATTACTATACTTAATAAAAAAAAGCAACAGAAGTTAACTGAAACTGTATGGTCACATATGTGGTTCTTGCCACACAGAAATGGAAAGACCTTCAGCATGATACTAGATGCAAGGGATAAATGTAATAGTGGATGCAGGCTCCTTTCTGCTACTTCTCTAGCTCAAGAAAGGCAATAGATGTTGGTTCATTTGCCATTTTAGAAATAAAGCATGATAGACAAGTCAAGACAGCTTGATAGTGTGAGTGGAGCTAAAGGAAACAACAAAGAAGACGCTAATCCACCCATGTTTAGAGGGAACTAAAATTCTTATACTTCATTGATGGAAATGTAAACTGCTACAGAGACGGTGCCAAACTATTTGGCAGTATTAGCAATGTTAAACATTCATCTGCTCTGTGATCCAGTTATTCCACTTATTCTGCTTGATGGTTACATGACTAAATGGACAAAAAAATTATGGAACTCTTTCTCGCGATTTCTGTACTTGGGTGTATTTACATTTTAGCTCAATTAAAATTATAAAAGTAACTTTATATTATAAACATTAAGAAGATCCCAAAATCCAAAGCATAAGAATTGAATGAGTCACCAACAGTTATTGTTTGTCTGAATTTAGAAGTGTATTTCCTTCTGCTGCTCCAACTGAACTGCCTATCTGAAAGGAATTGCATTTATATCCTCCAATTTGGTTAAAATATCAAATTGAACATATTGTTTATAATAATAAGGTTTGGATCCTTTGCAATTGATCATCTCACCAAATTTCTGCTATGCGAACTACAAGGATACAAACAGAGTTGAAAAAATACCTGCTGCTGTTTTCTACTGCTATGAAGTTGTCTTTCGCATGTCACTTGGTGCAGGTGTGGGGGGTTCGAGCGATTCCGTGAAATGGAGACTCAGAGACACCTTGACAATGAACTTAGCCTCTGTTGATGTAGGGGTCTCAGTCTCAGTGAATTGAAGTGTTTTCCCTTTGCCTCTTGGCATCTTTAGTTTTTTCTATATTCATACTTTAGCTAGTAGATTTCCATATCTCAAAAGAAACTGAATGAAGTTTCTAAAAATACAATGCCAGATTCAAATACCTGATTCATGAGGTACCATGGTTTTCAGGGTTTCCTCTAAGCCAAGTTTTGCATATGCTTTGTATCCCATGGGAAACTCCTGGACAAGATTCACATAAGGCAATAAAAGGTATCGGCAACACAAAGATGGATTAGAACTGTGTTCTGACTCATGAGCTAGGCCAGGTATTGTCCAGCAGGGGTTCATACCTAGGGAGGGCTGCTTGCTATCCCTCTGGCATCAGGTCAGCAGGATATTATACCACAATTACCAAAGAAAAAAGTTAATAATAATTATAATACCAGGTGTGGTGGTGCATGCCTTTAATCCCAGCACTCAGAAAGCAGAGGCAGAAGTATCTCTGGGAGTTCAAGGTCAGCCAGGTATA
Organism: Microtus oregoni; assembly: GCF_018167655.1. Lineage (NCBI taxonomy): Eukaryota > Metazoa > Chordata > Mammalia > Rodentia > Cricetidae > Microtus > Microtus oregoni. The sequence continues at coordinate 1,883,317 of NW_024544601.1, forward strand.
CAGAAAAAGTTCCAGGAAAGCCAGAGTTACACAAAGAAACCTTGTCTTGGGGCTGGAGAGATGGCTCAGAGGTTAAGAGCATTGCCTGCTCTACCAAAGGTCCTGAGTTTAATTCCCAGCAACCACACGGTGACTCACAACTACCTGTAATGGGGTCTGGTGCCCTCTTCTGTCCTGCAGGCATAGACACAGACAGAATATTGTATACATAATAAATACATATTTTTTAAAAAAGAAGCCTTGTCTTGAAAACAACAACAACAACAATAATAATAATAAAGTGTTTTCTGTCAAAATTATTTCTGAAATAGGACTAATTGACTTGACATTCTTATGCGATACTTATTCGACATACTCCAATTTTCTGCAGTTTCTGCTCCTCATACTGAGTATTTCCTCCAATTTCACTGTTCTGCATATTGAATATATAGCCCCTTCCTGAATTTTAATGAAAATGTTATTCACATTTTGAAGACTATCTTATTATATCTTCCTGCTATAGCAAAGTATCATAGACTGAATAATTTAGAAATAACAAAAGCTTATTTTCACAGCAGTTTGGGAATCTGTAAGTTTTAAGATGAAGTCACAACCATATTGATGTATGCTCTCAGCTTCAAAGATAGTATCTGTTGCTATGTCAGTAGATAACAGAAGACATGGATTAATGTCTGAATTCTCATCTATAAGGGCACTGAGTCCATTCATGAGAAAGGCATCTTCATGACCCTGTCAATTTCTAAAGTCTCTACCTTCTAATATAATCTCGTTGGGGTTGAAGGTATAATGCATGCATATGGAATAGCACATTCATTCAAACTATAGCAAGAATTTACAATGGTTTTCTTAAAGATGTATATCTTTCAGCTCATACCAATCTATCCTTGATGTGGGATGTCCATCTGTATATGTGTTGCTTTTATTGGTTAATGAATAAAGCTGCTTTGGCCAGTGGCAGGGCAAAATTTAGTCAGGCTGGAAGGGATATAAAGAGAGAATAGGCAGAGTCAGGGAGACACCATGCCAAAGGAGACAGATGCCAAAACCTACTGGTAAACCACAGCCTCATGACGATACACAGATTAATAAAAAATAAGCTAATTTAAGATATAAGAGCTAGGCAGAAATATACCTAAGCTGTTGGTCAAACAGTGTTGTAATGAATATTGTTTCTGTGTGAGTATTCTGGTCTCCATTTACATATCATTGTTCAATCGAAGAGATCAGTAACAACTTGTAAAAATTGTTTCTTAACCCTCACGGTGGCTTTAAATGTTCTAAAAAAGATCTATGAACCTAGTGATACTAGGCATTTTTACATATATATTAGTATTTGCCTGGGAAGGAAAGCAAAGCTTTTGTGGAAGTCCCAAAAACATGCCTGCCATGTCTACTACTAGAGTAGTATGTAACCGATGGTCCTACTAGTATGTAACCAAAGTAAGGAAAAAGCCATGCTCCCACAGACTGCTGCCAACAAATGATACAAGAATTGACTGTTTTAAACTCTGCCTTAAGAATTCCTTGAGTGCCAAGCAATGGTAGTGAATGTCTTTAATCCCAGTACTTGGAAGAATGAGTTAGGTAGATCTCTGTGAGTTCGAGGCAAGCCTGTCCTACAGAGTGAGTTCCAGGACAGCCAGGGATACACAGAGAAACCCTGTCTTGAAAACAAAAAATCAAAACAAACAAAATACAGGACTTTAGTCTCGTTTGTTTATGTTTAATTTTCCTCTTTTTCCCTTTTAGTTTTGCTTTAAGGCCTCCAGATTTGCCTGGTTCCCTCTCAACGTTCTTACTAGGTACTGTTCATATTACATCTCTTGGACAATTAATCTAATGTCTGTTCAAAGGAAATCTGGACTATAGAAATAGTACTAGATATAGTATGAGAATATAAGAAGTAGGATGTGACATTGGGATCCAGGCATTTACTATCCATTATGTCAAAAGGACATTGTACTAGGGGATAGGCGGGACGTAACTTACCTCTGGAACAAGGATCAGTTGCTAAAGACTTCAGTGATAGAAAATTGAGAAAATGTCCCAGTAGAGAAACTGAATGGGCAGAGATATGATTGGCTGCTCCCTCCAGTGGGAAAAATAAAGCAAACAAACAAATCTGTGCAGTCTCTTACTTACTAGACCAGATGGTGTTACAATTGTCAGTGATGGGGAACTATGCGGCATGGATTGCATGATCCAATAGGAGAAAAACAAGGCGATTCTTGGGAATTTGGGGCAAGGATTTGCAGTCTACGGTAATAAATGTTATGTCCTTTGAGAAATAGGACCTGGTATATTACTAGGCCCTGACAGAGCTAGAATACTTGACAATGGGTAGTAAATAATCATGTAATTTGAGCAACCTCTTGTGAGTGGGTACTTTGCAGTAAACCAAGTGAGAAAGTCCAACAGGCCTAATAATCCATTTTAACATGAAAATGAAACATCCAGGATGAAGCTTGAATAAAACCCAAGGACACAAGTAAGTTGCATAAGTAGGTAGGCCAAACTCTCAGGTCACCTCGATGAGTTTAACCTTATTGCTTCTCTCCCCTATGCCTTTCACCTACACTCACATAGGGGAATGCTACTTGTTTTTACTCTTTGTCTCTTTGGGAGCCCACCACCCAGCTCCCAAATAAATCACATGGAGGCTTATTTTTTCTTATAAATGCCTGGCCTTATCTTGGCTTGTTTCTTGCCAGATTTTCTTAACTTAAATTATCCTGTCTAACTTTTGTCTCTGTGCGTTGACCTTTTTATTCCTTTCTTTACTTCTTTTTCAGTGGCTTATTGTGTAGCTGGGTGGCTGGTCCCTGGATTCCTCTCCTCTTCTAGTTCCCCAATCTCCTCTCTTTTGTATCTTCTATTTATCCTCTCTGTCTGCCAGCCCCGCCTATCCTCTCTCCTGCCTTGCTATTATCCATTCAGCTCTTTACTAGACCAACTGGGTGTTTTAGACAGGCAAAGTAACACAGCTTCACAGAGTTAAACAAATGCAACATGAAAGAATTCAACACTTCTTTGCATCATTAAACAAACTTTCCACATCATAAATGAATGTAACACATCTTAAATTAATATTCCACAACAGGCAAAGGCTAAAGCTCCTGATTTGTTTTCAGAGGGTTTTGCTCAATATATGTGTGTGAAAGCTGTAAATGAAGGATGGTGACATCTGGTAGCCTGAAAGACAGAGGAAAAAGTCTTCTAAACATGTGGAACTGGAATGGTACCTTTGATCATTCATTGTGTCGGGGAAGCGAGGTAGGCTATGTTGACAGGTAATAGGCAACTGACTATATTTTCTGTCTATATGGTCAGGAGGCCGAAGAGAAGTCTAGATAAAAAGAGAAGGAGTTCTGAGATAGAGGTTGTGGAGAGACCCATAAAAGTGATTCAGCATGTAAAGATTTCGGCATCACACAAAAATATCCACCACTAAGCACAGAAAGTGCCATATAAGGAGGCATAATAACTTGGCCACTTAGCCAGTCTTTTATACCATTTAGAACTGGCACACCAGACATAAATGCATTGTATTCATGGTGCAAAGGTATAGGCCAGCGATGCTTTCCAAGGCTGATTTAGATAAAGATGCTTCTGAATGGTCATCTTGTTAGCAACAGTGTCCCATACTGAACTCCTCATATATGGCCCATAGCACTTCCTCCTGATCGCTTGGTTTCAAGTTGACAATAAAGGGCCCTTCCATAAGGGTCTAGCAATTTGTCTTCACACTAATGGATTTATTTTCCAACATAAGCTTGTCTTTCCTGCCTCCAAACTTTACCCAGCATCCCCATTCAGGGATTATGGAAAGCCTGATTCATAAGCGAAGATTCCCATGTAAAATAAGAGCTGACCACGTGCTATGTTTTAGATGTGGTCTGGGTATATGGCTACGGTCCATCGTGATTAAAAAAAATGGTTCCTAGGGTGATGCTGTTGGAAATTTTGGGAGGTTGAATATAATGGGACGTCCTTAGGTCATTGGAGGTTTGAGACATTTTATGAGGGATTCCTTGGTAGTTATAATCTGATGCTTTGAGATCTTGTGAAACAATTGTTCTAAAAGGAGCAAGCCTTCACTCACTGTCTAAGTTTTCTATTGCTGTGACAAAATATCATGACCAAGGCAACTTATTTAAAAAGGCATTTAATAGGGGATTTGCTTATAGTTTTAGAAGGCTAGTCTGTGACCATCATTGCAGGGAGTACGACAACGGACAGTCAGGCATGATGCTAGAGAGGTAACTGAGAGGTTACATCTGATCCACAAGCATAGGGAGAGAGAGCGAGAGAGCACAAACGGGGTCTGGCATGATCTTTTGAGACCTCAAAGCCCACCCCAGTGACACAGTTCCTCAAATAAGGACACTTCTTCTAATTGGTCCCAAATTGTTCTGCCAACTGGAGAAAACCAAGCAAGTTGTAGCAAAACTTCTTTTATTTTTTTTAGTGTTTTTGTTTTTTCTTCTTTTTTATTAAGAATTTTTTAATACAATCTTTTTTTCAGTTTATATGTATCCCCATTCCCACTCAGTCCCCTCTTCCAGCACCACCTTTACCCGTACTTCACCCCTCTTCCACTTCAGAGAGGGTAAGACTTCCCATGGAGAGTCAACAAAGTCTGACATTTCACTTTGAAGCAGGACCAAAGCCCTTCCCCCCATATCTAGTCTGAACAAGGTGTCCCTCCAAAGGGAACATGCTCCTAGATGCCAGGTCAAGCACTAGGGATAAATTCTGACCCTGCTGCCAGTGGCCCCTTGGTCTGCTCAAGCACAAAACTTGTTTTCAAGTGAAAGAGGTGCTGCTTTTAGCCAATGAGAGACTATGTGTTTTGTATCCAGCTATGTCTGATTGCAGTGATGTTGAGCTGTAATCACCATTACTACCTCTGAGTATCCTGCTCTCTTTACCTAGTTTTCCTGCATGGTATAAATTAATGAAAACATATCGGTGATAATATGGAAGTTTGTGGCCAGAACTGTTGCTGTCCATACCAGGAAGGTACCTGATATTTTTTACTTCACCTTGAAATAAACCAGATAACATCTCAGTTCACAGGAAAGTCACATTTATCCTAATCACTATATAAGCCTCCTCTTATATCCTGAATTTCAGTGATCCACTGGCCTTTCTGATACCCACATTACACTTTTATTTGTGAGTCCCAAATGAAGAGAACTCTGTAAATTTGTATCTTTTTGCCTCATTGTGCTTCTCATCACACCTTGTGGCCAGTTCTCATATACTAGGACTAAACTTTCCTGGGCCAAGTGTTACCCAGGTGATACACTTGGAAGGTTCTCAGTGCTCCTTTGCCGGATGATGCCTATGAATGAGCAAGTGCAGTGGCCCTAATCTCAGAAGGTATGATTGCCAAAGACTCAAAGCATCAGCGGTGATAGCTCAGGATAAAGTACTTGGTAAAGCCAGAAAGACCTGTATGGATGAGAGCTTAGGGTGATAGGACATTAGAAGGGCAAGAAAAGAAGAGGGCAGGCAGTGAATTCAGCCCCGAGTCCAGTCTAGTCCCAAGGCTCATAATTAACCTCACTATTCTTCTCTTTCTGAGTGTGACCATGGAGGAAGGTCTGGCCCATGAATTTATAAGAGTTCCCTCAGGTCACATCTAATCCCTACCCCAATTTTTCCTTAAAGGCCTTCTCTAAATAAATCTCTTGCACAGTCAATTCTATCTCAGAGTATCTGAAACAGCACATATTGCATGGCGTACTTAAATGTCTATCCAAAGAAAAAGCAGATGATGGTCCATTAGCTAGATGCCGACTTTGCATTGCTGCCTTGCAAGAACCAGAGAGAGATTATGAAAGAGTTCTTGACCAAACTGTGGATAGCTCTTGCTACATCCCTAGGCAAGATGACACTTCACTGCAGCATCTTGGAAAATGAGTCAATGCTGGGAGGAAGTTTATCCCCCAAAGTAATTACCCTTCCCTTTGAATAGGTAACTCACCCTTCCAACAAAGTAGGCATTGTTTTATGAACATTTGGCACTGGTTAGAATGTCACAGAGACAATTAAGCTGGAGAAACCATCTGCCTTAAATTAAGTTATTAAATAATACGTTGGGGGACCACAAATTCTTCCATCGTCATCCAAGTCTGTACTGCTATCAACTGCTCTAAGAACAGACTGCAAACACAAAGGCACAGCTTTCTCCATCCTAAAAAATGCAACGCAGTGACAAGGCAAGGCGACTACAAGCCACTTCTGGAGCAAATTAAATGCATACATTTCAGGGTTTAGACATTTGTTATCTATATCTCTATCTCTCTATCTCTATCTCTATCTCTCTATCTCTATCTCTATCTCTATCTCTATCTCTATCTCTATCTCTATCTCTATCTCTATATCTATATCTATATCTATATCTATATCTATATCTATATCTATATCTATATCTATATCTATATCTATATCTATATATATAGTGTTCTTTCTTACCAGCCTTGAACATTATCTATGACATTAATTGTGTTCTGCTGGAAGAGCGGGCATGATAGCTACCTAATAGATCTGTTCCCCATGGGAGAAGATTTATTTTCAAAGATGTCAACGCCCTTCTCTTTTATTAGTGGCAGTGCTAATTCAGAATGAATCTCTTTTACCTAATTTTCATGTATATATTATTAGAAATAATTCCAAGATTTTACAGCATAATAAAATATAAGTAGTGTCAAGCAAATTCCATACACTATTCTTGTCCCATCACATTTTTTTTTTCTGGGAAGGTTTTCCGAGTTTTTGACCTTCAAAGCAGTGAAGTAGAGTTTTAAGGCTCTAAATGAGTACACAAAGTGCTTGCCTTGTAAACACAAGGGCGGAGTCTGTTCCTCAGAACCCATGTTACAAAGTTGAGTGTGGTAGTGTGAGCATGTAAACCTGGAACTGGGGAGGCAGAACAAGAGCCTTTCTGGGATTTTGCTGGCCAGCCAGTTTAGCCTAATTGATGAGCTGCAGGCAAATGAAATGCCCTGTCTGGAAGAACATGACTGGCATCCCTGAGGGTGATGGATGCTGGAGTTATCTTTGAGCCCACAGATGCCTATGCAAACAGCTACACACATGGGCGCACACATGCAAATATGCGAAGACACACTTGAAAAAACTGAGGTAAAAATCAGTGGTCCAGCCCCTCCGGATGCCAACATGGTTTCATGTAACTGACTGCATGGCTTTTCTAGGGTCATATGTGTGCAAAAGGGAGGCTGAGGGTAGGATCTGGAGTCGAAGCAGACATGAAGTCTTTTAATGAATGCGCTGAAAGGAATAAATGGTCTGTCGTCATGGACAGCATTGCTGTGAAGCATTCTGGTGCTGGGAGCAAGACTATGGGCTAAAGAGGCTGCTGGGAAAAAAGCACACCTATGGGAACTCTCCTCATTTTTGTGCTCATAGTCACCTGCCCAATGGCTAAAATTCCATGGTCATTCTCTTTGGGACGAAAGATGTATTAGGAGTCTATGCCAGCACTGTGATTGAATTGATTAAAATTCCCCAAGTGTCCCTAGATCAAACATCTAATCTTTAGCACCTAAATTTAGTCGTTGGTAAAACTAATACTATGACCCTTACATCTTCTCTGTTTTGTATGTTTTTATACAGCAAAAAGCTGCCCAAGTTTTAAGTGTATCAATGTTACCATGGCCAAAACATAAAGAGTCAAGTCTATGATGCACCAGATTTTTCAACATTATTAAAAGAAGATGTAGTAGCTCTGGTGTAGAAGGTACTTTGAATGCTGTACACTTTGATATGGACAAGCCAAATGTTACTAGTTTATATTACTGGCTTAAAGGAAATAGTAAGCTAGTATTGATAGCATTAAAGACACGTAGCATTGTCTTTAAAGGAGCACATTTCCTAGAAATACAGTAGGTGAATTGCATAATACATTTCAGTCCATGAAAGAAACATGTAGTGCTGGAAAAACTTCTTTAAAATGTCATTTTTATTCTTCATGCATAAACAAGCAAACCCTAAAAGTGTTTCTTTCCATCAACACCTTGATGCTAACAACCCATTTCTTACAATGCGTGCTTCTGTGGATCAAATGTGCATCATTTTCTTTTGGCTCTCTAAGACAAATGCTCTCAAACCAGTCTGACTTCAGAAATCGCTTCTTGTGGAGGGGGCAGAAAGACGACAATAAGAGAACAATCCATTCAAGAGAAAATCTGGCAGGGGATAACCAGAAACAGTCACATTTCAACAAACTAGGCTCCATCTCACTACGATCTGGCTCCTATCTACCTGCCATATACTTGTTGACCCATCTAAACTTGTTTCTAGTACATTGGGTGCTCATTGCCATGAGTGGTGGGTCTTAGTTTTTGAAAGGCATGTGACATGGGCATAAGAATATGACCGAGTTTCTATTTGGCCAGCCAGAGCTCCAACAGTAATTGAGTTGGAAGCTTTCCAAATCTTCATTCACCAAAACTTGTTCATGATGGTATGTATCAATGAGCAACTCCTCACCATGTTAGTTTCTGTTGAGACAAGTTCTCACTATGCATCTCAGGCAAATTCTGAATTCGCCATCCTCCCTTCTCTGCCACCTGTGTGCTGGGATTACAGATGTGCATGCACTACTAAGCCCAACGGAGCATTTTGTTTCTTTCTAAATTTCACAAAACACCTTGCAAAACAAAGAGATAGCAGAAAATTTTGATCTGAGTGTATATTTTTTATTAAAGAAAATATAATTCCTAATAGTTTATGTGCATTAAATAGTTGATTTGGCATTTTGTGACTTGCATATGCCATTCTCGACAGGTAGGTGAGGTTTGGGGGACGTATGTTTATGTGCTATTGTGGCATCAGAATAGGGACTGAAGGAAACAACATAAAGATTAACATGTAAAAGAAGCCACTTGGCAGAGAAAGACTGGAAGCCCTTACCTGCTTAGCTGTGTGCAACAGAGCATATTCAGGAAAACAAACAAACAAACCACAATATGCAAATAGTAGCACCGAGTGCTGCATAAATGTCCTGAAGTCATGAGCTTTGTGGCGCAACATCTTTTGAGCAGATGTCTTTTCCCTCCTCACTGGTCCATTCTCATTTCCAGAAAAAGTTTTCTGTCCTTAATAAAATATCTCTATTTTCATTCTAAACATGTATACCTGGTACAATTTTTGTCCTGGAATACAAGATCCTGGAAATTTCAGTAGACTCCTCCAAACTCAAATCCATGTCTATAACACATTGAAGTAGGTTTTGTGTTCACCCACACGTTGTATTCTACGGTATGTTATTTGTTTATAGGTTCGTCTCCACCAGTTCACTGACCTTCTGAATACTATGCCAATAGCTTCATTGGCATGGGTATTATCTAAAGATGTGCTACTTAAAATGTGGCCTGTGACTAGGAATGTAGTGAAGATGAGGGACCAAGATGTGATGGAAGTGAAGCTTCACTGTTTGAGAACAAGAAAGAGTTTGCCACAGGTTTTATCTTTCTCCGGAGTCCCCAGAGCTCACCATGGTCCACATCTCCTTAATTTCACTGTCGGCATTTTAGCCTGCTTGCTGGTGATGAGATGCAAAAACAAGGTCACTAACCGCAGCCCACCCCACCCTCAGTGACGCGCTTCTATAGCCCATCTCTGCATACTAGTCCTCTTCACTCTAAACAGGTGAGATGATGTGGGATGTCCTTCTGTATGCTGTGAATAGGTTTTATTATCAGTGGTTAATAAAGAAGCTGATTTGGCTAATAGCCAGGTGGAATAGAGCCAGGTGGGAAATCCAAACAGAGATACAGGGAGAAAGAAGGCAGAGTCTGGGAGCAACCGCTGGAGAAGTGAGATGTGAGGTAACAAGCCACGAGCTGATGGAGGAAGGTCATTGGTTAATTAATAAAGAAACTGCTTGGCCCTGATAGCTTAGAACATAGGTGGGTGGAGTAAACAGAACAGAATGCTGGGAGGAAGAGGAGGTGAAGTAAGACGCCTCAGACAGACGCCATGCAGCTCTTCTCTAGGGCAGACGCGATGAAGCAAGCTGCCAGGTCAGACATGCTGAATCTTTCCCGGTAAGACTGGTGCTACACAGATTATTAGAGATGGGTTGATCGGGATATGAGAATTAGCCAGTAAGGGCTAGAGCTAATGGGCCAAGCAGTGTTTAAAAGAAAAAAAGCAAAAACAAAAACAAGGTCACTGTAGCCTTCATTCTGAGGCTGCTGATGGAATCACCTACACCACCAACCTGTTTCATAGTGCTGGTCTTTCCTTTTCTCCTTTCATTTTGTGCTAGAAATTGAAGAGCAGAGCTTAAACGTGTCAATTACATGTTCTGTGGCTAAGCAACTCCACCCTATTCCTTCCATTTTTGTCTTTAAACAAGCAGGAAAAATTGAGTCCTGAGAGCTGGAAGCATTGTTGCATAGCTTGTTCTTTCCTTTACACTTATTAAACAGACAGACTGGTTCTAAATGGGCTCTAGCCCTTGCTTGACCAATGGTAGAAAGGTACATAAGACTAAATAGGAAGTTGGCAAAGAGAGCTTTTATTCCTCCAGTTGCTTGCATTCTATGTTGGCAATGATAATGATACAGGCAGAGGCACAGTTCAGTTCTGTGTTGGCCTGACCTCCACAATAGTCTCAAGAGTTCCTTTTCTCCTTAGGAAAAAGAAAACAACAAACACTTCCATTACTTTGAGTATGGTCCCCTCAAGAAAAAGTTTCACCCAAATGTCTTTACAGTTGGTATAAACAGGATTTGGCTGGTTCTCATGTTACATCTTCAATGATTGCCCACAGAGGGTAGTTAGTTACAAGGTTAAAAGTTCAAGAACTTTTCTTTGTACACAAAGGTGTAAAATGGATTTATGAGGTCACTATTTAGGGTTAGGAAAGAGAGGATCCTCAGGTTAGAGGTCACTTTGGCCCTAAGTAAGCACAGTTCATTTACTGTTCTTGACATCCTTGATTAAGCTGTCTTCAGGGATGCATTACCTGGGCCTAAGTAAGCACAATTTAGATTGTCTTTGACATGATACCTTTTGGAAAACATACATTGCCTCCATGAGCCATTTAAGCCTTTTTAGTAACATTTTAGACTTCTTGGCTTTCTCAGAAGAAAAATCAGATTAGATATCAGGACCTGGGTCCCTTCCCTCTCCCAAGCTTCTCTTCCAGTGTCAGCATAATTCTTTCCTTTCTTTCCTTCCTTCGTTACATTTCTCTACAAAATGCTACTGCTCCCCCCAGGCGGTCTTCTCTTCCAGCTGTAGCTCTCTTGTCTAGGTTCTAGCCATTTAGCGCTTCCTCTCTACTGGTTAGGCCTTGGGTAACTGAGATTCAATCAATAGAATGCTAAGACACTTCATTTTTCCTTGTAGGTTTTTTTCTTGAAGTTGTAATGTTCCCCGATGCACGCATATGTTTCAATACTTGCTCCCCAGTGTGTGGTGTTATCTGGCGAGGTTTGGGAACTTTGGAGCTATAAGTCATAGCTGGCAGAGGAGGGTTACTGGAAGTAGTTCTTTAAAGTTATACTTATCTCTGATTCAGTTTGGGGTGGATGCTTCTTGCCTATTACAATATGATCAGTCACCTTGTGCTCCCAACATGAACTGAGCCACTCCAGCTGTTACGCCTTCTCTCCCATAACGAACTTAAATCCCTGAAACTTGGAGTTAAATAAACACTTCCTTTCTTGCATGCTTTCTGCTAGGTACTCTGTCACAGAAATGGGGAAAGTAGCATTAGTAGTTGGTAAGTAATCCTTTTATTAAACTATCTTCCACCTATCTCATTTGATGGTGTCATACTGTTTTATTCTGTAACATCTTTACTGATGACATAGGGTTAAGGTATTGATTCATTTGCCTAATGGTTTTGACAACTTATGCTTATGAGGATTTTTACTGTATGTTGTTCACTAATGGAGCAACTTCTTAAAACATGGCTTTTTATGAGAAATATCATAAATGTTTGATTATTTTTCTTTATCAACTTTCAGAACAGTATCAATGCTCTAGAGTCCTCCAAAGAATCTCTTCCCATTTTGTAACTTACAAACCCATAACTATTTATGTATCTGGAATGTTCCATTTTGATGCACAAATTGGTGCATGTCATCAATAGAAATTCCTTTCTGCCGTTGCTATTTCATCACAACCCCAAAAGACTTTGCTAGCTTTCTTGTTTTCTGGAACAATGTAAGGTCTCAAATTCCCTTTACGTTTTATGTTCCAGACTTGAAACCAAGCATTGCTCTGAGAAGTCCTGATTCTTTTTCTGGCAACTACTATTTAGAGATCATAATTGGGACATTGGGATTTCTCATTCCTACTGGATATTCATTGCTTCTGTATAATTTTTCAGTAAAAAGAATTCAGAAATCTGTGTATTTTTAGAAATTACAAATAATCCTGACTGTACAGTGAACATTATAAGGCAAATTTACATTGAAAGTTTCATAAATAACAATGATATTATTGAAATAAGGCTATTATATGTGGTGTAACATTGATTTGGGAATTCTTTGATTTTTAGACTGTATTTCTCAAGGAATAAGTTGTGATTTAGAAGGGGTACACTTTAAAGTCCCTTGTGCTTATGCCTCAACCTGACTATAATTAGACTTGACATTCCAATTGTTTTACATTTTATTGGTTGTTTTGTTTCTTATTCTAACTTAATTTTGTCTTTTTGTCTACAACAGTTAGATGATTCAAAGTCAAAACTATAGAACAAGTTACATTCAATAAATTCTTGCTTTCATTGTTCCTTCCAAAGTATTTCTACATGCCTCACATAAATAATAAGTTTTTATTTCCCTCTACTGTGTATTACTGAAAAGAAAAGCAAGTATGTGTGTTCCCAAGACTTTTCTTTTATCAAAGATACCAAGCATCCTTCATTTTGCTTTTTATAAATTATTCTAATAGTATATGCAATATATAAATATCCTACTTCTTTTAATGTAAACAAATATTTCATTGTTTAGAGTTATTGTGGTTTACTCAACCAGTCTCCTCTTTAGTGTACTTAGTTATTTCTGACCTTAAATTCCATCTTGCATTTTTATAAAAATCTATTGAAAGGAAATTATATCATCAAAGTATTAATGCATACTTGATTTTTAAAATATACTACAATTTCTTCAATAAATTGGACTTTCAACAGTTCTGATGGGAATGACCGTTTTCCCAAAACCTTGCCAGAGTAGCATGTTTTCGAGCCATGGTTGTTTTGCCTTCATGTCATATCACAATGCAATTTTCTTCCTTTCTTTTTTTTCATTATTTTTAATTTTTTACTTTTTGAGATTGAGTCTTAGACTGTAGCATTGCTTAGCCTGGAACTATGTATCCCATGCTGGTCTTTACTTGGTTGCAAGCCTTCTACCTTAGCTTCCCTGGTGCTTTAAATGAGCCGCCACACCCAGCTGATATTGGTTTATCTTTTTATTACATTTAAAATTATGTCTTGAAAATTTTCATACAATGTATCTTGGTCATATTCTTTCTCCTCCCCGATCCTTCCCAGATCTTCCTCCATCTCCTTGCTCACTCAATTTCCTGTTCTTCTCTTTTGTTTTCTTTTATTGAAAATAGATTGTTTTCTCACACGATATATCCTGATTAGAGTTTCCCCTCCCTCTTCTCATCCAGTGTCACTTCACCTCCCTCCCCTCTGGATCCACTTTTCTGTCTTTCATTGTGAAAGAACAGCTTCTAAGATATAACAACCAAACAGGACAAAATAAAATACAAAAACAAAACAAAAACCATCATATTGAGGCTGGACAAGGCAACCCAAGAGAAGGAAAAGAGCCCCAGGAGAAGGCCCAGAAGTCAGAGACCTACTCCACACACTCAGGAGTCCCATAAAATTACTAAACTGGAAACCATAATATCACAGAGGATCTGGTGCAGACCAGTGTTGGCCCTGTGGTTGCTGCTTTGGTCTCTGTGAGTTCATATGAGCTTTGCTCAGCTGATTTAGAGGGTCTTGTTCTCCTGATGCCCTTTGCTCAGCTGATTTAGAGGGTCTTGTTCTCCTGATGCCCTTTGCTCAGCTGATTTAGAGGGTCTTGTTCTCCTGACGCCCTCCCTCCACTCTGGCTCTTTGGTCTCTGTGAGTTCATATGAGCTTTGCTCAGCTAATTTAGAGGGTCTTGTTCTCCTGATGCCCTCCCTCCACTCTCGCTCTTGCACTTTTTCCTTCTGTTCCACAAGGTTCCCTGAGCTCTGAGGGGAGGCATTTGTCTAAATGGAGACATCCCGTTTAGAGCTGAGTGTTCTGAGGTATATCTCTCTCTTTCTGCATAATGTGGGTCTTTACATCTGTTCCCTTCTACTGCAGGGGGAAGTTTCTCTGATGATGGCTCTGATGATGATCTATGAGCAGAGCATAGAAGTAATGTTATTGATATTTTTGTTAGACCAGTAGTGTTTGGTTTTACCCTAGGTCCCAGGGCAATCTAGTCTCTGGTTCTTGGTCACCTAAACAGTGTCAGGGTTGGTTCTATCTGGTGAAGTGGGCCTTAAGTCAAATCAGACATTGGTTAGCAACTCCTGTAAGTTCTGTGTCACATTGCCCTATATATTGCAGATGGAACAGATTGTAAGTCAAAGATTTTGTGGCTGGGTTGGTTTCCATGTTTGTCTTTAAGCAGACTGCAGAGTACTTTCCTACACCAAAGACACTAGAACATAGGGGTGCAGGCTCCACGTAGGCACCAGCTCAACTTCTCTCCATGTTTAACTGGTTGTGTGGGTGTTATCTGTAGCAATGTGTCCCTGTCATCTGTTTGTAGGAAGCAACCACGATCTTAGCAAGAGCCTAGATTGTTTGAGTATTTCTAACTACCTGGGCAACAACTCAACTGACTACAACCCAGGCCTGGTATTAGAAGCCTCATTTGGTGACAAGAGATGGCCAGTTGGGACTCAGTATCCCCCATTGTTAGGAGACCTCATTAGGACCACTTCAAATATTTTAAGAATTTTTAACTGCACATCTCATCCCTCACATGACCTTCAATTACAGCTGCCTCTCCTCCCAGCCTCTCCCTCAACCAGCTCTCCCCTTTTCATCCCCACCCGATACTCCCATTCCCTCTACCACCCGCTCCCAGTCTACCTGTGAAATATATTTTATTTACCCCTTTCCAGGGAGATCCTCCATGTGTCCTTTCTAGTCCCTTGTTCTATGCCTAATCTTTCTGGGTATACAAATTGTATATTATTCTAGGTTATCATTTATTTAATGGCAAATATATGCAAATAATTGAATAATATTCTATCTTTCTGGGTCAGGGTTACCTTACTCAGGGCGATTTTTTTTCCAGTCCCATCCATTTGCCTGCAAATTTCATGGTGTAACTTTTTAAAGGAACTGAGTAACAGATGATTCATTGTGTAAATGTACCAGATATTCTTTATCCATTCTTTGGTTGAAGGACATCTAGGTTGTTTCCACATTCTGGCTATCATGAATAAAGCTGCAATGATCATGGTTGAGCAAGTGTTTCTGGGGTAAGATGGAACTTCCTTTGGGTATATGACCAAGAGAGGGTATAGCTGGATATTGAGGTAGATTGAGGTAGATTAATTTTCAGCTTTGTGAGAAACTGTCATGTTGATTTTCATAGAGATGTATTATTTGGAGCTCCCACCAGCAATGGAGGAGTGTTCCCCTTCTTCCACATTCTCACCAGCACATGAGCTGTCACTTGTGGTATTGAACTTACCCATTCTGACAGGTGTTAGATGGGATCTCAAATTTGCAATTCACTAATGGCTAAGGGTGATAAACATTTAAGTGTTCCTCAATCATTTAAGATTCCCCTATTGAAGATTCTCTGTTTAGATCTGCAACCCAATTTTATTTGGATTATTTGATTTTTGATATCTAGTTTCTTGAGTTTTTTATATATTTTGGATATTATCTCTCTGTCTGATGTGGAATTGGTAAAACAAAATTTCCCATTCTGTGGGTTGACACTTGGTCTATGTGATGGTATACTTTGTCTAACAGAAGCTTTTCAGATTCATGAAATACCATTTATTTTTTAATTGCTGATCTTAACTCCTACACTATCTATACCTATTATTCTTAGGTTTGGTATTTTCATAGTGTCCCAGATTTCCTGTATGACTTGTGTCAGAAGGTTTTTAGATTTGACATTTTTCTTTGACCTATGCATACATATCTTCTTTTATACCAGCGCCTGAGATTCTCTCTTCCATTTCTTGTGTTCTATTCAAGAAGCCTCTGTAGCTCCTATTCAAATTCCTAAATGCTTCATTGCCAGAATTCCCCCATGTTTTGGTTTTCTCTATTTATTCTATATATCTGTTCTGATCTTGTACAGTTTTATTTGTCTCCTTCCACTGTGTGCGTTTTCCTGCATTTCTTTAAGGGATTTATTAATTTTCTCTTTAAAGACCTCTATCATCTTCATAGTGACTGTTTTAAGGTATTTTACTTTAGATTTCATCTATGCTGGAATATTCAGAGCCTGCTGTGGTAGGATGGCTGAGCTCCAGTGAAGACATATTGCCCTGGTTGTCACTGATTGTGTCTTCATGCTGGCATCTAGGCATTGGGCTGATTATAGTCCTAGATGCTGCTACCCGGGTTTGTCTTGTTGGATAAATATTTTGTTCCTTGCTTTCTATTTCCTCTTTGGATTTTTTAGAGTATGTTGGCTATGTGTTGCCTCGTAGGAAATTTTCTGTGGACCTAATAATTATGCCCACTGGGGGTTTCAGATAAAATGAGTTCCTGCATATTGGAAGCTGACACATAGGAATGGGCATAGGCTGGGAGTCCGAAGGGATTCACAGGAAGAAGGAGAGCCAAGAGTTCAACTATGTCATCTGCTTAATCTCTCTCCTTGGAATGGGGGAGACAGTAGAAAGAGGTCACCGCAGAGGGTCTGCTGTAGTGCTGGGGCATGAGGTTGGAGGGTTGGATCTAGAAGATGAGAAGGAGAGGGAAGATCTATAGGCACCCTGTCTGCTTTCTTGGTAGGAGTGGTCTGTGGGTTAGCAGGGAGTGCCTGCTGGAGATGGGGGCTGGAATAAAGCAATACTGGAAGGAGAAGGTCTATGGGATCTGCTGGAGATGTGGAAGAGCAGGGAGGAAGGCTGCAGCCGGTGTTCCACTGCAGATCTAGGGATGTGACTGAGGGGGGGGTGTGGTTTTGGAAGAAAGGAGGAAATGGAGAAGGTCTTTGGTTATTTACCTGATTTCCTGGTCTGCTCAGCTGGTGTGTTCGAGGGAATGCCTGCTGCTGTTGGAGGCGGGGATAACTGGCAGAGTAGGGGAAGGAAGGTTGGAGGTCTTGGTGATCCTTTGGACATTTTTAAGTGAAGCTGAGTAGACAAAAGGGTACACTGAGTGTCACATCAAAGCTTCTAATGCAATTAAGACAAATGAAGAGTGTTGGAGCGACAGGGAAGATGGAGGAGTAAAGTAGATATTTTGTTTTGTTTTGTTTTTAATTAATATTTTTAAAATTTTCTTTTGGGGGGATGCTATGGAGTGAGGAGAGAATATGGAGGGACTGGGAAAGGAGCAGGATTGGAGTACGTGATGTGAAAATCCCAATAAAACAGTAAAATTTTGTTAATAAAAATTGTGATAAGGGTCCTGAAGTGTAGTTCTCTACAATTGACGGCTTCCGATGGGGTAGGGGTGGGGAAGGACTCAATTTTCTTTAAGAGGCTGGACACCTGCAGTTTGAACATGCTCCAGTCAAGGGAAGTCACAAGGGTAGGGAGTGGACCTGGGAGGACAGGGAAGTGAGTGTGATCAGGGTTCATGATTTGAAATCCCCAAATAATAAATATAAATAAATAAAAATATTGTGCAAAAATCCCTAAAAACAAATGAAAACCCAATAAAACAAAAATATAAAAATCCCATAGCAACACACACACACACACACACACACACACACACACACACACACACAGCATGCACACACACCAAACAAACCAACCAAGCAAACATGGAGTCAGTTTTGTGTTGACCAGTGAGAAAATGAGGTTTTTGCTAGAGTGTGATTGATGTACTCCATTGAAGAAAACTTATTTTCCCTCTTCCAACAGTTATCAATTTCAAAGAGCTTCTTGGTTAGGTAGGGGTGGGATTCCCCCCTTTAAGCTTTAGATGTGTGTGTTTTATTTAGACTCTCTACAGAGTTTATATAGCTCATAAAGGACTAGGGAAAGGGATTGTCCAAGAAGGGGGATATATAATTTAATGTTATAAGAGGGTGGATGGGAGGCCAATGTAGTCTTAATATACATTTTTTCGATCATGGTTATTGTAGAGACTATTTTTGTAGGATGGATGGTCTTTTGTGGCCAAGTTTTGCAATCCATCTCTTTGGGATCTTAGAGATTAGGATGCTTTCTAGATGATATTTCAGTTTAAGTTCCCCAAGGTTGACTTTAAGGCAAGGATTTCTGTAGAAATGAATGAGGAATTACTACCATAAAAATGCAGCATGTTGGTGGAGTTAGGAGAGAAGATGAGAAGGAGGTGACACCTGACTATGAGAGCAAGCAAAGATCCAAGGACTGTTGCTTTGGCTTGGACTCAGGGGAGTTGCAAAGACAATGCAAGATACACTTTAGTATTGTACATACCCACTTGATGCCAAAGGAGCTAGGGTGTTAATTTTCTTCATCAACACACTCTGCTTGCTCAAGGACAGTCCTCAGGGATCCAGATTCCCAGATTGTTGTTTTTAATTCTGTGGGTTAGAGGGTAAAGACGTTACGCGAGGAAGAAGACACAGACACGCGGAGGTCCCACATGGGTGCACTTTAATGGGGGAGGGGTAACAGGCAGGTAAGGGGCGTGCGGACACGGTAGGAAAGGCGGGGGAAGAGAGAAGAAGGAAGGAACTCGTGGTGGCCTTTGCTTTCTAACGGGGAATGCAAAGGCTTCTGGGAAATGTGTTCCACGCTTGCGTGTGCTGGAGTCCAGCGGAACGCTGGGAGCTGTAGTCTTGCAAAGGAACAACACAGATAATTTGTCTTCTTTCTCTCTCAAGGCGAATCAAGCCCCAGCCACTTGAGGGTGCTCATCTGCAAGCAGGACCAAAGATTGGGACATAAGAAGAGAGAGGATCCCCCAACCATGAATCTGACTGAAGTCTCTCACCAACTTAAAAAAAAAATTTCCAGTAAAATAACCAATGTTTATGAGCTTTTTCTTTTCCCAGCAGAAAACCTATACTTTTCTGGGACTTTCACCAGAAAGCTCTTATGAAACCTTAGTGGTTTCTGGTTGTATCTTAGCAGAGTGTAATTTCATCAAAGACATCTGGGTTACCCTATAATAGGGAGGCAAAGTTTCTTAACAACCCTTTCAGATTTTTCTTAAAGGTTACCAAGTGAGTATGACAAACGCTAAGACACCTAATTGCAACTCTCTTCTAGAAAGTCCACGCTCATGCTTTGGCTGTGACTTTGTTCTTTTCTTTTTAAGTGTGTGTGTGTGTGTGTGTGTGTGTGAGAGAGAGAGAGAGAGAGAGAGAGAGAGAGAGAGAGAGAGAGAGAGAGAGAGAGAGAGAGAGAGAGAGAGAGAGAGAGAGAGGGAGGGACGGTGATGGAGGTGTCCATAGAGGTCAGAAGAGCATCAGGTTCCTTACAGCCTCTTGACAATGATTTTGGAAATTAACTCAGGTCCTTTGGAAGAACGAGAAGCACTTTTAACTGCTGAGCCTTGGCTCCAGTTTAGTACATAGCTCTATTAAGTTTTAGTACAACACTAACCCTGCCTCATGCTAGCTAATCCCCAAATTATTTTCTCTCATGATACAAGCCACACCTCCTGAGTTTGCCTAAGTCAAAATCCCCTACAAGATTAAGGGAACTCCTAGAGGTGCTGAAGGTGACAGCGTGAAGGTGTATGTCCATCTCTTCACTGATAGCAATCCAATTAAGAGATACAGATGCAGACTATTGGGAATTCAAGGCTGCAGAGAGCTAAAATGCATAAAACCCTGGCAGCATCGTCTTTCATGAGTCACCTTCTATCCAATGGGTGGTTAACAATATACATAGGCGCATTGTTAGTGATGACCAGAATGAACACTCTATTCTAAATAAATAAGAATGTGTCATTGGCATTTTATTTACTTGATTTCCCTTCACAACTCTTTGCTAATCACATGCTAAAAGAAAATTATAGTGTATCATGTATACCCAGTTTTCCCTAGTCACACGGTGTTGAATCAAATGGCTCCTATGAGGCTGCCTTTGAAATTTCACAGACGTGCAAGGTAATCCCTCTGCGTGAAACCAACACCCAGACTTGTGTTGGAATTAAACCAGGGTTCCCCTGACAGTAGCAAGAGGAATAAACAGAGCTTTGTTTTCCTGCTAATGAGAGCAAACAGCTCTATCCCTGGTGGCCTTCTTTGCAAGTTTTGCAGCTACGTGAGACGTGAGATGATCACAGACAGGATGCATTCACTGCAGACTGAAAACCCAGAAAAGGAATAGAACCTGCTTGAGCTTAGAAAGTACTTTAACATAGAGGCAAAAACTCAATGACAAAATACATTAGCACATGTAAGCTTTCAGCTCTGGTGTTCTGTGTTGTGATTCCCTGGAGTGATACCAGTAGACATCAGGGTTCAGGAGGTACTGCCCAAAGGATTCCACGTTTCTGCACCTGTAACAAGGAATTGAGCAGAGATTTCCAACAGCAGTCGCAGCAGAGATAGCTGGTTCAGGAAGAGCAAGCTTCAAAGGAGAGGAGAAATGGGCTGGAGCTAAGAAAGCCCAGTAGCTCAAAGGGCCATCTTGTGCAAATAATGAGACTTTGATAGCACTCATTTGACGCCACTACTGGCCAATTTGCATTGCATGGACTTTCTCATGAATTCTCTGTTACATGTACTTTTACATACAATTTCAAACGTCACAAGTTGCATGAACATCCTTAATCTCACCTCGAGGATGTACATTGTAGTGTTAAGATGAACTTTAGACATTCTGTAGTGTGTGTTTGGAGTAATATCTGGTCTTTCTTTATACCAACTTGGTTTTTCCATATGCTAGCTCTTCAGCTTTTACAAAATCCACTCAGGACCTCACTCAGTGCCATTCTTTTGATTAGGGAGGATCAAAGAGCTGCAAGAGCCCAGCAAGATAGTGAACTAAGCGATGTTTCTCATTCCATTTTTAAGTTTATTTTATGTATATGGGTATGTTGTCTGCATGTATGTCTGTGTAGCACATGGGTACCTGGTACCCACAGAGGCCAGAAGAGGGCTTAAGATACTCTAGACAGGAGTTATAGATGGTGGTGAGCAGCCATGTAGGTCATGGGAATCAAACTTGTGTCATCTGCAAGAGTAGCCAGTACTCTTAACTTAAGAGACATCTCTCCAGTCCCTATTTATTTTCTTAATACTTAAAACTAATGAGCAGAAATATAAAGTACAAGAACAGAGGTAAGATACTAAACATTTACACAAACCTTTTCTCACTCTGTAGTTAAGGCTGTGCTCTGTTTTAAGTTACTTTTATATAATATGGAACAGTGGCTTTTGAGCTAAGCCTTTCCCTGGGTACCTCCATTTTACAAAGAAGGGGTTACCTCCATATTTTCATGGAGAATAAGTTATTTTCTCATACAATATAACCTGATTATAATTTACCTTCCCTCCACTCCTCCCTTTCTGTCTCTCATTATAAGAGAACAGACTTCTATGGGATAAAAACCCAAACATGATGAAATAAAATATTGTGCAATAAAGCAAAAATTATCATATTGAAATTGGACACTGCAACTCAACAGGAGGAAGAGTCCTAAGAATAGGTACAAGAGTCAGGCACTCGTTCTTATAGTCAGGCTCTTGCAATCTTTTCATCTCCTTTCCTGTAGCATTTCCTGAGCTCCCAGGCGAGGGATTTGATTGAGACATCCCACTTAGACTCTGTATCTACATAATTCATGGCTGTGTGTCTCTGTATCTGTTCCCATCTACTGCCAGAGGAAGCCTGTCTGATGGCGGCTGATAAGGCCCTGATCTATGAGCACAGCAGAACAGCATTACCAATCATTTCGCTGATTTCTTTAACCTAGTTGGATGCTGTTTTGTTTTATTCTTGATCTTCGGGCTAAGTAGTCTATGGTTTTTGGTCAATCAAGCAGTGTTAGGGATGGGTTCTGTCTTATGGAGTGGGTCTTAAGTAAAATGGGACGTTGGTTGGTTACTACCTTAACCTTTGTGACACATTGAGCTGGCATATTTTGCGGTCAGGACAGGTTGTAGGTCAAAGGTTTTGTTGTTGGGTTGGTGTTTACATTTCTCTTTTCGTAGCCTGCAGAGTTACTTCCTATACCAAAGACACTAGAACTTAGTTGTGAAAGCTCCATGTAGCGACCAGTATGGGTACTGTCATTGGAAAATGGGTCCTGCTGTCAGTTTATATAGAGAGCAACTCTTTTTTTTAAAAAAGAAATTATTTATTTATTTATTTATTTATTTATTTATGTATTATGTATACAATATTCTTTCTGTGTGTATGTCTGCAGGCCAGAAGAGGGCACCAGACCTCATTACAGATGATCGTGAGCCACCATGTGGTTGCCAGGAATTGGCATGACCTTTGGAAGAACAGACAATGCTCTTAACCACTGAGCCATCTCTCCAGCCCGAGAGCAACTCTTTGTCTTAGTAATAACCTGGGTTGTTTGGGGATTCCCATAGGACCCCATTGGCCAACACCTTAATCAAATACAAACTAAACCCACCACTGGAAGACTTGCCCAGCCACAAGAGATTGTCAGTTGAAATTCTGTATTAACACTGCACTAGGTTTCCACACCACCCCCCAAATACCTGCCAAATCACGACTTCTCTCCCCACACTCTCTCCCTCTACCCCTTCCCCCACTAACCTTATCCATGCACTCTCATCCTCATTTACTCCAAGCATGCCCATGAAATCTGTTCTATGTCCCTCTCCCAGGGAGAACCTCGTACCCTCCCACCCTTCTTTACCTAAGCTTTCTGTGTCTATGAATTGTAGCTTGGGTATCATTTACTTAATCCACTTAGAAGTACATATATACCATATTTGTCTTTCTCGGTCTGGGTTACCTCACTCGGGATTATTTTTTTTTCTTGTTCCATCAATTTACTTGCAAATTTCATGATGTCATTTTGTAAAAACATTTGAGTAATACTCAATTGTATTAATATACACCATTTTCTTTATCCATTCTTCTGTTGAGGGACGTCTAGGTTGTTTCCAGTTTCTGGCTATCATGAGTAAAGCCACAATGAACATGGATGTGAAAGTGTCCTTGTGGTAGGATGGGGCACCCTTTGGGTATATGCTGAAGAGTGGTAAAGCTGAGTCTTGAAGTAGATTGATTCCCAACTTTCTGAGGAACTGTTATGCAGTTTTTAGGACTATAGCTCTGTAGTACAGCTTGAAATTGGGAATGATGGGACCTCCAGGAAATCTTTATTGTTCATGATTATTTTAGCTATCTTTTTGTTGTTGTTTGTTTTTTTCATATGTAGTTAAGAATTGTCCTTTCAAGGTCTGTAGAGAATTGTGTTGGGATTTTGATGGGGATTGTGTTGGATCTGTAGATTTCTTTTGGTAGGGTGGCCATTCTTACTATGTTAATCCTACTGATCCATGAGCATGGGAGAGCTTTTCATCTTCTAATATTTTCTTCAATTTCTTTCTTTGAAGACTTGAAGGTTCTTACCATACAAGTCTTTAATTTGCTTAGTTAGAGTTACCCAGAGATATTTTATATTATTTGAGGCTCTTGTGAAAAATGCTATTTCCCAGATTTATTTCTCAGTCTGTTTATCATTTATATATAGGAGGGTTACTGATTTTTTTAGTTAATTTTGTACTCAGCTACTTTTATCAGCTGTAAGGGTTACCTAGTGGAATTTTTAGGGTCACCTTTATATACTATCATATCATCTGCAAATAATGCTACTTTGACTTTTTCTTTTCCAATTTGTATCCCCTTGATCTTCCGCAGTTATCTTATTGCTCCAGATAAAGCTTCAAGCACTATATTGAATAGATATAGAGAGATTGGACAGCCTTGTCTTGTTCCTCATTTTAGAGGATCTGCTTTGAGTTTCTCTCCATTTAAGTTTATGTTGACCATAGGCATTCTGTAAATTGCCTTTATTATGTTTTAGAATGCCCTTTGTATCCCTATTCTCTCCAGGACTTTAATCATAAAAGATGATGAATTTTGTCAAATGTTTTTTCTGTCTCTAATGAGATGATTTGTTGGTTTTGTCTTTCAGTTTGTTTACATGGTGAATTACGTTGACAGATTTTTATATGTTGAACCATCCCTGCATTTCTTGGATGAAGCCTACTTGATCATGGCAGATGATCATTTGATGTGTTCTTAGGTTCGATTTGCAACTTTTTTTGTATTTTTGCATCTGTGTTCATAATGGAAATGGATCTGCAATTCTGTTTCTTTGTTGAATCTGTCTGTGGCTTGGGTATCAGGATAAAATGAATTGGACAATGCACCTTCTGTTTCTATTTTGCAGAATAATTTGAGGAGTACTGGCATTAACTCTTCTTTGAAGGCAAAATGCAGTAGTAACCATCTGGACTGGGCTTTGTGGGGGGTGGGGGTGAGACAGAGTTTTGCTGTTGTTTTGGAGCCTGTCATGGAACTGGCTCTTGTAGACCAGGATGGCCTCAAACTCTTAGAGATCCTCCTTTTTCTGTCTCCTGAGTGCTGGGATTAGAGGCATGTGCCACCATTGCCCGGCTTGATTGGGAGACTGTTAATGACTACTTCTATTTCGCTAGAGATTATAGACATATATATATATATATTGATTTAACTTTGCTAAGTGGTTCCTATTGAGACAATTAACTATTTCTTTTAGATTTTTCAATTTGGTGGAGTACAATTTTCTAAAATATGTTCTTATGATTCCCTAGATCCTCTCAGTGTCTGTTATTATGTTCCCATTTTAGTTTCTGATTTTTGTTAGTTTGGATAGTTTCTTTCTGCCTTTTAGTTAGGATACGGGTTTGTCTATCCTGTTGATTTTCTCAAAGAACCAACTATTTGTTTCATTGATTCTTTGTACTGTTTTCTTTGTTTCTACTTTATTGATTTGTTCCTTCAATTTGATTATTTTTTTGTAGACTACTTCTCCTGGGTCAGCCTGCTTCTTTTTGTTCTAGAGCTTTCAGGTATGCTGTTAATTTGCTAGTGTGAGATTTCTTTGCTTTCTTTATGTAGGCACTTAGTGTTATACATTTTCTTCTTAGCATTGCTTTCCTTGTGTCTCATGTGTGTGTATACTGTGTATTTATTCATTTAATTCTAATATGTCTTTAATTTCTTTCTTAATTTCTGTCTTCACCCATTTTTCATTCAGTGGACAGATGTACAGTTTCCATGAGTTAGTAAGCTTTCTGTTGTTGTTGATATCCAGCATTAGTCCATGGCACTCTGATAAGATGTAGGGAGTTATTTCAATTCTTTGTATCTGTTGATATGTGTTTTGTGTCCAAGAATGTGGTCATTTTTGGAGACAGTTGCATGAGGTGCCAAGAAGGTATATTCTTTTGTTTGGTGAAATGTTCTGGAAATATGTTAGGTCTATTTGGTTTATAATATCTGTTAGTTTCAGTACTTCACTGTTTAGTTTTTGTCTGGATGATCTGTCCATTGGCGAGAGTAGGATACTGAAGTATTATCAGTGTGAAGGTCAATATGTAAAGTAAACTGTAGTGTTTCTTTTACAAACTTGGTGCCCTCGTGATTGAGGCATAGATATTAAGAATTGAAATGCCGGGGTTGAAGAGAGTTAAGAGCACTGGCTGTTCTTCCAGAGGACCCAAGTTCAATTTCCAGTATCCAAATGGCTGTTCACAACTGTCTGTAACTCTAGTTCCAGGGGATCTGATACTCTCACACAGACATACATGTAGGCCAAGCACCAATGCACATAAAAATAAATAAATCTAAAAAAAATTAAAAAGGAATTGAAATGCCATCTTAGTGGTATTTTTTTCCATTGATGAGTATGTAGTTTCCTTCCCTATCTCTTTTTATTAATTTTTATTTGAAGTCTTTTTTTGCTAGATATTAAAATGGCTACAATAACTTGCTTCTTAGGTCCATTTTCTTGGGATATCTTTTTCCAACTTTTTATCCTGAGGTAATGTCTATCCTTGATTTTGAGGTATGTTTCTTAGATGCCGCAGAATGATGGATGCTGTTTTCCATCCATTCTGTTAGTCTGTTTCTTTTTGCTGGGAAATTGAGATCATTGGTATTGAGAGATATCAATGAGAGATCCTGTTACTTTGTTTTTGTTGTTGTTGTTGTTGGTGGTGGTGGTATGTTTGTGTGTGTGTATGTGTGTATGTTTCCCTTCTTTTAATTTTTTCTAGTGTGAGATTATTTGTTCCCTGTATTTCATAGATATATTTAACCTCCCTAGAGTTGAAATTTTCTTCTAGCATCTCCTGTAGGGCTGAACTTGTAGATAGATAATACTTAAATTTGGCTTTGTCATAGAATATCTTGTTTTCTGTATCTACGGTGACTGAAAGTTTTGCTGGGTATAGTAGTCTGAGATGGTATCTCATCTCTGGTCTCTTATAGTCTGCAGCACATCTGTTCAGGCCCTTCTGGTTTTTAGAGTCTCCATTGAGAAGTCAGGTATAATTCTAATAGGTCTGACTTTATATGTTATTTAGCCCTTTTCCCTTACAGCTTTTTAATATTATTTTTTGTTTGTGTGTTTAATGTTTTGATTATGGTGTGCTGAGGGTACTATCCTTTCTGGTCCCATCTCTTTAGTGTTCTGTATGTTTCTTGTACCTATAAAGGCATGTCTTTCTTTAGGTTAGGAGTTTTTTCCTCTATCATTTTGTTGAAAACATTTTCTAGGCCTTTGAGCTGTGTTTCTT
Organism: Microtus oregoni; assembly: GCF_018167655.1. Classification (NCBI taxonomy): domain Eukaryota; kingdom Metazoa; phylum Chordata; class Mammalia; order Rodentia; family Cricetidae; genus Microtus; species Microtus oregoni. Next base: position 1,910,298 of record NW_024544601.1, read on the forward strand.
CTCCTTCCTCTATTCCTGTTATGCTTTGATTTGGTCTTTTCATAGTGTCCCCAAATTCCTGGATGTTTTGTGTCAGGAGTTTTTTAGATTTGCCTTTTTCTTTGATCTATGTATTCATTTTTTTAAGCATCATATCTTTGACACTTGAGTCTCTCTCTCCCGATTCTTGTGTTCTGCTGGTGAAATTTGCTTTTGTGGTTCCTGTGTAAATTTCTAGATGTTTCATTTTTGAATTACCTGAGTTTGGGTTTTACTTACATATTCTATTTTAATTTTCTGGTCTTGAGTAGTTTTATTCATTTTCTTGCACTATATCTGTGTTTTCCTGGACCTTTATCATATTCATAAGGCTGCTTTAAGGTCTTTTTCTTGTGCTTCAGCTATGTTGGAATACTCAGGGCCTGCTGTGGTGGAGTTGTTGAGCTCCCCATTGAAGACATATTGCCCTGATTGTTATTGATTGTGTTTTTATGACATCTAGGTGTCTGGGTGTTGATGATTACAGGTCTAGGTGCTGATTTCTGGATTTGTTGTCATTGGATGAGTGTTTTGTTTTTGGTTTCTGTTTTCTCTCTGGATTTTCTGAAGGGGTGATTGTTGTGTGTTGCCTATTTTCCTGGCCTGTTCAGCTGGAGTGTTCACAGGGAATGCTTTTGGGTGCTGGAGGCTGGGATACTGGGATGACTTGGGGACAGGGAGGAGGAGGAGGAGGAGGAGGAGGAGGAGGAGGAGGAGGAGGAGGAGGAGGAGGAGGAGGAGGTCTCTGTGATCCCTTGGGGGATGGGATCAGAGAGGAAAGGGATACCACAGCAGGTTTCCTGCTACAGAGCTAGGAATGAGACGGAGGGGATTGGATCTTAGGAGCACTAGGAGGGGTGTGGGTCTGCCTTCAGCATACTTGTTGCCTTGGGAGAAGCAGCCCTTGGGTTAGCAGGGGTGCCTGCTGGAGTTGGGGTCTGGGGTGAAGCATCAAGACTGGGGAGGTTCTGACGGGAAGGTCTGTGTAGATCCACAGGAGATGTGGACAGGGGTGAGGGAAGGCTGCAGCTGGTGCCCTGTTACAGCTCTAAGAATGAGACTGGGGGATTGGGTCTCAGGGAACAGAGAAGGGAGAAGGTCTGTGGAAGTCTACCTTGTCTTTTAGTTAGCTCCACGTTGAGTGAAAATGCAGAGGTGAGATGATTCTGAATCTTGCTCATCCACGTGGACACCACAAAGTCAAAAGAGCTGACTGACAACTTATTCATGCAGTGAAAAGGCACCACCTACAACCCAATTCAAGTTCATTGTGAATATGTGGGCACATGAGCATATCAAAACCATCTTAGGAAAACAATGTCAGCGAACTTACTGAATACACCCTTCCACCTAAATGGAGGGCTGGAGAAAAAGAAGGACACCTAGCATTGCACTAGCTGAAACCCCACAAGTAGGCAGGGAACTCCCAACTGTCTTTAGGAATTTGTCTTACCTAGTCCCACTGCTTGACACTGCAACTTGAATTGCTCTTTTTCTACCTAGACTGCTTGGTGTCTAGCTTCGACGTGCCTGAACTAGCTCTTTCTTGAAGCAGCTCAGCTCTGCACGCCCTCCAGCTGTGTTCCAACAGGGTTCATTAATACCTCACCAAACCATCTGCAGTGATTCTCTTTGTCTTTACATCTGCTTCTGCTTCCAGTGCATTCTCATGACCTCTGCAGCATCTTCAACCCTATCTTAGGCACATATCCATACTGTTTTATGTGTGTATGCACTCACACATTGCTCACACACATGCATGCACACAAAACACACACACACTATTGCATAAAATGTAATGTGAGACCTGCAAGTTAATATTAGTAATTTCTATTTGAAAAAGTGATTTGTGATTACAATTGTGACACTATCAAGGGAAATGGGGATTACTCGGTAAACTGTAGTCAGCAAAAAACTGACATAGTTTGTGAACTGATTAATAATTAATAAATTCTAATATTATGGAAAGATGTGTTTCTGATATAGCATGCTCATAATATCCATGACTAGAATTTTTCCTCCCCAGTTCTAAAGCTGAACTCAAGTACAAGATAACTTCTCTTAGTCCAGGATATTCTTAAACAGAAGTGGCTGTTTATCATAGCAATTTCTTGAATAAGTTTGGTTACATTAGTAATGTAGGACTGTATTTCTCAAAGTGCATTGTACCCACATCCCCTAGGGTTTTTTTAACATGCAGATTCTGATTCAAAAAGTAGAGTGTGGGGCTCATCAGCGTATACAGATTTTAGGTGATTGTTATAGTTGCAGTCTAGCTATGGACTAGCTATCGACACTTGAAGTAGCAAGAATTAACGACAGGGATAATGTAGACAGCAAATTTTGCTGCCAATGCAAAATATTTCAAATTTAGTCTTAAGCTTGTCTCTCCTTTCAACTTAAGTGTTTATGTAATAATATTATTTCCTTATGAACATTCACAAGAAGGAAGGAAAATTAACTTATTGGCAAAAGTATATTTATCATTATAAAATACTTTGAAAGGATATTTAATTTAAAGCAAAAATATTTTAATGATAGAAAAAATCATTATGATTGCTGTTCAACTTTGTATGTCTTTTATAATAATCTTTAAATTTCTGAACAAGTTTTGAACTTGGCCTTTTCTTAATTTAAATTTTATTTGCAGGTCTTCACTACACATTCCTACTGCAATCACATATAGACCAGCTATACCTTAACTCAGTGTTCTGCATTCTTATCCTTATTGTAACTTTACAAGGGCTCATTTCTATATGATTTTGAAATACTTCATATGCAAGAAGTTGTTGTAGGATGGCAGGCTGCGTCCTGCCACCCGGCTAGCTTAACCCCTGAAATAACCACACAGAAATTGTATTAATTAAATTACTGCTTGGCCCATAAATTCTAGCCTCTGATTGGCTGACTCTCACATCTTGATTCAACCCATTTCTAATAATTTGCACGTCACCATGAGGTAGTGGCTTACCAGGAAAGATTCAGCATATCTGACCTGGTGGCTGGCTCCATGGCAGCAATCTCTGACCCTGCTTTCTTCCTCCCAAATTCAGTTCTGTCTACCCTGCCTACCTATGTTCCGCCCTATCAGGCCAAAATGTTTCTTTATTAATTAACCAATGAAAGCAACACATAGATAGAATAACCTCCTACACCAAGACGTGAAATTACTTAATAGGTTTTTCTACATTTATTTCATTGACTCGTTATTTATAATTTCACTTATTTACTTTTCTTTGGGCACATTTCCCAATGACAAATCTTCCCTAAACAATACATTTCATCAATATCATGAGACAGTTTTGATTTCAGGAAGGGAAAGTTTCCTGTGAATATCCCTAAATATCTTTATATTTAGGGACTTTTTATCTCCATTGCCACCAAAAACAATGAGAACCAATACCTAAGTCCATAGTATATTTGTTTTATTTTTTAACCAGGTTTCTCATCAACCGGATATCTCCTGTTAAACCCATTTGGTTGAATTTCTGCTTATTTCAGGAAGAGACTTATAGAATACAAGAAACATTCATTTTTTGAACTAACCACAGTAATGAAATGCCTTTTGAAATGAACCAGAATCACTGAATTTCCAAGTCTCTTAGTGGTCAGTATTTCTGTGTATATGCGTGAAAATACTATAAAATGTGTAAAGACAAGAATTAAGATGAGGTTTAAATAAAAATAATTTAGAGGATATAAATTAAATTAATAAATATAATAATCCAGAGGATAAAGTAAAGAGTGAATATAGAAGTGGCATTTGCATTTAAAATTTATAAATTTAAAATATAGAATCATGTCTAAGGGATGAAATCAGACCAACTCATCTATATAACACACAAGACTGTTTCAACATAATATTTCATCACTGTCAAGAACAAATGGCTGCTTGTTTGACAATAAGACATTTTAATCAACTAAACTTACATGCTGTTTATATACACTAAAATGTACTTATATTCTTACATTTTTACATATTTCTTTTAAATAAAATTTTTAAAATAAATTTTTAATTGAAATAGAATCTTACCACTTTACTTCCTCCCTTTCCTTCGGGTTGGAGGCATGAACTATTGTAATGTGAGGATGTCAGAGGACAACTTGAAAGAGTCAGTTTTGTCTTACCATGAGGGACCCAGGTATTAAACTTATGTAGCCCAGCTTGGTGGGAAGCATCTGTACCTGCTATGCCATTTTATTGGCCCCAGAGATGCACTTACTTTTTAATGAATATTTTGGTTAGTTTAACAAATATATGAAAACTCTTGGAAGCTTCACCATATAAATAGAAACTGTTTCCAAACCCCAAGGATTTGAAACTGTACTCTATTTTAGTCAGTCCTCTCCACTTCCAGGTATAGGCAGCACTGATCTGCTTTCTGTTTCTAGATACCAGATCTGCCTTTTCTCAAGTATTATGAAGTAGAATCCAAAAGTGGTCTTTTGTATCTAGCATCTTTCATTCACAATGTTTTTGAGATTTGGTCCTCTTATTGATATACCACAATTTCTTCATCCATTCATTAACTATTGATTGATGAGAAGAAAATGTCAAGAGTGGGTGAACTCTGTTGGCTTTGTAACTTAATTACTATTCTGTTGCTGTGGAGAGACACCAGGACCAAGGCAACTAACTTATAGAAGAAAGCAATAAAGTGGGGGTTTGCTAACAGTTTTAGAGGGTCAGTCCAGTATGATCATTGCAGGAAGTAGATAGGCATGGTGCTATAGCAGTAGCTGAGTGCTTTGCGTCCTGATCCACAGGCGGCAGGCAAAGAGAGAGACTGGGTCTGATGTGGGCTTTTGAAACCTCAAAGCTCACTCCCAGTGACACACCTCCCCCAACTAGAAAACTCCTACTCCAACAGGTCATACTACCTAATTATTCCAAAATTTTCATCAACTTGGGACTAAGCATAAAAATATATGAGCCTTTGGGGGCCATTTTCCTTCAAACCATCATACTTGACTTTACTAAAAATAGTAAATAAAGAAAATAAGGATCTGCTTAGAATGTTCTTTAACTCAGAAGCTACGTTTCTGTCTTGTATTTTCTCTCAACTTTAAAAGAGTATTAGTAATGATTTTATTGTATAAAAGTAGACAGTATTAGATGTATGTAAATTCTCATTGGAAGAAATATAATATAGCTATCATCATTGACTCAAGCATCATTCCAGAATGGCAGACTAGTGGTAGACTATATTAATCTCCCTCAACTAGAAAGAAAACTTCAAGAAGTACACTAATATTTCAGACTGTAGCAGAAAGCTAATCTTTTGTTGTCATTTTAAAATATAGATTGTTCAGCAGGTGAATGTGTTTTTTCCCAAGCCTATCAAGCTGAGTTCAATCCCTAAGATCCACCAGGTGAAAGAAGAGAGCAAATCTTCAAAAGTTATCCTTTCTATAGGTGTACTGTGATGCCAACACAAATGTATTCTCTCTTTCTTTCTCCCTCAAAACAAATACATTTTAAATTTTTGTGATATAATAATGACCTTAATTTAGAAGGCGCTTTCTACCTCTTTGGGTAGCTTTCAATGACATTTCATTAGCCAGAAGAACAGACCTGATCAATAAATGTAATTAACCAAGACTATGAATTCATGACTGTCTTAAGTTCCAATAACATTTAATTTTCTTTGTTAATGAAAAATGAACTTATTTTGTGTTTAAAAGTTACATAAAATCTAAAAACTTAATTGGAGAACATAGTTTCTAACTTATATTTCGCTAAACTCTGGTCCTAGAGAGTATCCAATTGTGGTTAAATTATTTTAATACCCACCTATGTAGTTTTCGTTTTTCATCTCTTGGAAGAGAGTGGTAAAGTAGAGCTGAATAAAAAATGTTGGGGCAAAGAAATTTTAAACTCTTTAAAAAGTTCCCCAAAATTGATATGGTGACAACATACACTTTTTACAAGTGTCTTCAAACTCTTCCAATCAGGTAAATATTAAAACATCAACAACACTGTAGTTTAACATTGAGCAGTTACTGATAGAGGCAAAAGATGGTTCTAAGCAGAGTGACAATTACATTTTTTGTTCTGTATCATTACTAATAGTTTCACTTCACTATATAATGTGTCCTTATTTGGATAATCAACCATATGGTCATCCCATCTGTAAACCAACAATACTAAAGCACAGAAAAACCAACACTCCCTAAGTCTTCCCTCTACCTTGTTTCTCCTTTCCCAGAGTTTGAGAATCTGTTCAAGGTAACATCTTGCATGTTTTAAATTATGGATTTAAAATTTAATGAGGCTTCTCTTTTCTATTTATTTCCTCCTGCGATTTGAAACTATGAGTGTTAGAATTACTGAGAATCTTCTAGATATCCAATGCCTAAGGGGCATCTTAGAACAATCACTGTCTAAATCAGTGTCTCTGGAGATGAGAACGAGTAATTGATGCAGTTTTAAAGCATCTCAGAAAATTCTAATGTGCAAGCAGTGTTAAGGACTATAGATTGTGATGAGCATTAAAACAACTATTTCTATTACAAGACACCTGGTAATGAGTAATGTGTGCAACTTAGAATCAATTTCCTGGTAGAAGAAGGGTGCCCTCATTGTCCTCAAGCAAGAACCTTGACACACTCCTCTTTGCTTCATCCTCTGCATAACCAAAGGTTCTGTTCTTTCATGTTATCTCCTGATCACGCAAAAAGAAATTGTTCTACTTTTTCTCCTGAAAACTTCATTCCTGACGATAGTACTATAACCAAACTTGAACCCCAATCTTCCAAATGAAGAGATTCTTTGCTTTGTGATAAAGATAACTGTTAAGAGAATTTGACAGGCTCTCCATCTTGACCATTCATTACTTGATGGAAGCAATGACATTCTGGAAACCTAAACCACTGAAGCTAGGTGGCAGTCCTGCTTAGCAATTAAAAGAAATATTGCAAAGACAACAGTAATAAAGAAGAGCCATGCAGAAGGAAACCTGATGGAGGAAGGTCATTGGTTAATTAAAGAAACTGCTTGCCCTGATAGGTTAGAACATTGGTGGGTGGAGTAAACAGAACAGAATGCTGGGAGGAAGAGGAAGTGAGCTCAGATGCCATGCTCCCCTCTCCCGGGCAGATGCGATAGCTCTGCTCTCTGAGGCAGATGGCGATGCAGCCAGCCACCAGGTCAGACATGCTGAATCTTTCCTGGTAAGCGCACCTCGTGGTGCTGCATAGATTATTAGAAATGGGTTAAGAGGCTGAAACTAATGGGCCAGGCAGTGTTTAAAAGAATACAGTTTGTGGTCTTCCACGGGAGGCCTACACGCCGCCTATTGTGCCGCTGCCATGTCTCTCGTGATCCCTGAGAAGTTCCAGCACATCCTGCGAGTACTCAACACCAACATCGATGGGCGGCGGAAAATAGCCTTTGCCATCACTGCCATTATGGGTGTGGGGCGGAGATACGCTCATGTGGTGTTGAGGAAAGTGTTCATTGACCTCACCAAGAGGGCTGGAGAGCTCACGGAGGACGAGGTAGAGCGTGTGATCACCATCATGCAGAATCCCCGGCAGTACAAGATCCCAGACTGGTTCTTGAACAGACAGAGGATGTGAAGGACGGGAAGTACAGCCAGGTTCTGGCCAACGGCCTGGACAACAAGCTGCGCGAGGACCTGGAGCAGCTGAAGAAGATTTGGGCCCATAAAGGGCTGCGCCACTTCTGGGGCCTTCGTGTCCGAGGCCAGCACACCAAGACCACTGGCCGCCGGGGCCGCACTGTGGGTGTATCCAAGAAGAAATGAGTCTCTGGGCCTTTGCTGTTAATAAATAGTTTATATGCCTGTGGGAAAAAAAAAAGAATACAGTTTGTGTGTTGTTATTTCGGGGCATAAGCTAGCCAGGTGGCCGGGGTGCCAGGGATGCAGCCCCACTGCTCAAATTACTACAGAAACCAAAATGAACTTACCACTACTTTAACACCAGCATGGAATCAATAAGGCAAAATGGACATGCTAACACCATGACTTTAAATATACTCTTCCTCATCAGTATTGGTAGGTTTCCCTAACACTACGGTTAACCGAATGTTTAGCTGCTTTTCAATCGGTTCCATAAGCCTCTCTGCATTGTCTTAAGGATGACCATTCCAGGTGAATATCTACAGATAGACAGACTAATCTTGTGTAACCCATAAAATGGAAACATGGAAAATTTATGGTGAATACTGAAGAACTTTTGAAAATAAAATATATAGTATACTCAAAACCATGATAAAGTGGGATTCTTTTCAAGACTGTGGCTGAGACTGGAGAGGTAGTTCAGCTGTTAAGAGGACTTGTTTTGCAGAGAATGGGGGATCCATGTTTAACATCCACGTGTTGGATCACAAGTAACTATAACTGCAGTTTCTGGGATTCTGATACCCTCTTCTGACCTCTGCAGGCACCAGGCACAAATGTGGTATACACACATAAATGCAGGCAAAATACATATACATAAAAACATAAAAGCTCATGAGTTAATTTTCTAGAAAAAATTTTTAAGTATTAATATTATCTAAGTGGTATTTGCTAAGATGATTATATTCTCTTCATGTTTATCTTTTTAAACTTCTTTTATAATAAACATGTAGCATTTTACTTCAAATTTTCATTGTTTTTTGTGAGTGTCATATTGCCCTTCAACTTCTAAATGTCCATTAATAATTAGGTAATTAGTAGATCCTGACTTCTTTCTGTCATGTCTATTGTCAGCCAAAGGCCTGATTTGCATTAATTGATGCTCTCTTAATTAGAGTTGTTCATGGATGATGTTAGTGTGTGCTCATCCAGACAATCAATAGTTTGTGCATGTACTCACTCTAATTTGGAAAGCTAACCAGAAGTTGATGTTTTTGTTTGTTTGCTTTTGTTTTGAAGGAAAATTCAAGATAAAGATAGAGTGTACTGACCTCTGTAGACTACGTATCTTGCAAACTGTTTATGAAAGTATAATAGATATAAGTAGTATCTTATTATAAAGTAGTAAGTTCTATTTTTAAATTTTTCCCTTTTATTGAAATTAGGCTTTTTTTCTCACATAATATATAAGGCAGGTTTCTCCTGCCTTTTACTTCTCCCAGTTCCTCCTCACATCCCCTCTAATATGATCCATTCCTTTCTGTCTCCCATTAGAAAACAAATAGGCTTCTAAAGGATAATACTAAAATGAAATATAATAAGATGAAACAGAAACTAATGGATACGAATTGGACAGAACAAACAAATGAAAGAAAAAGAGCCCAAGAGAAGAAGGCACAAGAATTGGAGACCTACTTTTTTACAGACTCGGAAATCTCATAAAAACACTAAATTAGAAGCCATGAAAGGACCTGGTGCAGACCTTTGCAGGCCCTGTGCAGGCAGGTCTCTGATGAGTGCATATGAGCGTTGGTCATGTTTACTTAAAAGACCTTGCTTTTTTGGTGTCCCCCATTCCCACTGGATCTTACATTCTTTAGGCCTCCTCTTCTGCAGGGCTCCCTTACCCTTAGGGGAGAGATATGATAGAGACATTCCATTTATGACTGAGCATTCCAAGATCTGTGAGACTGCATTTGTTCCCATCTGCCGCAGGAGGAAGCTTCTCTGATGATGGTTGAACAAGGCACTGATCTATGAGTAAAGCAGAATATTCTTTTGTTTGTTTAGGTTTTTTTTTTTGCTTGTTTGTTTTTTGAGAAAGTTTTTCTCGGTGTAACAGCCCTAGCTGTCCTGGAACTAGCTCTGTGGACCAGGCTGGCCTCAAATTCACAGAGATCTGCCTGCCTCTGCCTCCCCAGTGCTGGTATTAAAGGAGTGTGCCACCACTGCCCAGCCAGATTATTTTTAGGAATAGTTATTGCTATTTTTAAAAGAATAGTAGTTTTTGGTTTGAGCCCTAGTCCCTATGCTAGCTATTCTCAGTTCTTGGTCACCCATGCAGTGTCGGGGATTGGTTGCTACTCCTCAAGTGGACCTTAAGTCAAATCATATATAGATTGGTTACTCCCCACAAGCTTTGATCCACATTACACTAACATATCTTGAAGGTAGGAAACCAACGTTGATCCAAGGATTTGTGGTTGGTTTGTTTCTTTTTTGGTATCAGTCAGAGAACCTTCCTGTACCAAAGATACTAGAAAGTAGGGGTGAACGTTCTATGTAGGTACCAGCTTGACTTCTCCATGTTTAATGAGTAGTGTTACATGTTGCCTTCTGCAACAGGGCCTTGCTGTCAGTTTGTGGAGAGCAACCTATATAGTCTTGGCAACACCTGGGTTGTTTGGGGACTCTCATGGCAACCCTTTGGTCAACAACTCAATTAGATGTAACCCAATCCTGGTACTGGAACTTCATTTGGTGACAAGAGGTGGCTAGTTGGGACTCTGTGTCCTCCATTATTTGATAATATCTTTTAGATAACATTCACATATATATACTGGAAGCTTCTACTAAATTATGTTTCCATACTACCCCTCAAATGACTCTTAATTTTAGCTGTCTCTCCCATTTTCCCTACCGGGTGCCTTTTTTTCTCTTTGCCTCCCTACTTGATCTTCTATTCCAGCCCACCCATCCATTCATAGATGTCTATTCTATTTCCCTTTCCTAATGAGATCTGTCTCCCCTAGTTCCTTTTTCAATACCTAACCTCTCTGATACTACATATTGTAGCTTAGTAATCATTGACTTGACACTTAATATCCACATATAAAAGAATACATTACACATTCTCTTCATGGGTCTGGGATACCTCACTTAGGATAATTTTTTTCTAGTTCTATCCATTTACATGTCAATTTCATTATTTCATTTTTTAACAGCTGAGCAATACTATATTGTGTAAATTAGCACTTTTATTTACCTAATATTTTGAGGGACATGTAGGTTCTTACCCATTTCTGGCTCTTAAGAAGAAAACAGGAATGAATATGGTTGAGCAAGTGTCTCTGTAGAAGGATGTAACAACTTTTGGGCACATGCCCAAGAGCGGAATAGTTGGATTGTGAGGTAGATCAATTTCCATCTTTCTGAGGAACTGCCACACTGATTTCCATGATGGCTGTACAAGTTTGCACTCTCACCAGCAATGTCTGAGTGTTTCCCTTACTCCACATCCTCCTCAGAATGAGCTGTCACTGTTTTAATGATCTTAGCCATGCTGAAGGATATAGGATGATATCTTAAAGTAGTTTTAGTTATTTGCATTTCCCTGCTGACTATGGATTTTAGCAATTTTTAAGTGCAAGTGCTTCTTATCCATTTGAGATTCCTCTTTTGAGATCTGTGTCCCATTTCTTCTATCTATCTATCTATCTATCTATCTATCTATCTATCTATCTATCTATCTATCTATCTATCTATCTATCTATCTATCTATCTATCTATCTATCCTATCTATTTATCTTTCTTTTTATCTATCTATCTATCTATCTATCTATCTATCTATCTATCTGCTTATTTATTTTACATCCTGGGCTATTTCCCCTCCCCCACCCTTTCTGCTCCCATCCCCCCAATCCACACATCCTTTCTATTTAGAAAAGGTCAGAGCTCCCATAAATATTAGCAAAACATGGCACATCAAGTTGCAGTAAGATTAAGCATCCCCTGTATATTAAGACTGGGCAAGATGACCCAGTATGAGGAGGTAGGTCCCAAAAGCCTATAAAAGAGTTCAAGACAGTCCCTATTCTGCTGTTAGTAGCCCCACAAGAGGACCAAGCTACACAACTGTAACATATATGTTGTTGAGATATGAATGTCTTCCTTCTAGCCCCTTCTGCGAAGTTGTATTTATAGATAGTATGAATTTGGTTTCATCATGGTTTTAACATTCATCTTATTTTCTCCATCTAATGTGATCGAAATTTTTGCTGGATATGGTAGTCTGGGCTGGCATCTGTGGTCTCTTAGGAAATGTAGAACATCTGTCCAGGCCCTTCTGGCTTTCGGTTTCCATTGAGAAGGTGTCATTCTAATATGTTTGCCTTTATATGTTACTTAGTCTTTTCCCCTTATAGTTTTTAATATTCTTTGTTTGTTCTGTACATTTAGTGTTTGAATTATTATGTGACAAAGGCACTTTCTTCTCCAGGCCAGTCTATTTAGTGTTCTTTATGCTTCTTGTACCTGTACAGACATCTTTTTCTTTAGGATATAGAAATTCCCTATAATTTTGTTGAGAATATTTTCTGTACCTTTGAACTCTGTTTCTTCTCTTTCCTCTAACATTATTCTTTTTTTTTTTTTTTGGTTTTTCGAGACAGGGTTTCTCTGTGGTTTTGGAGCCTGTCCTGGAACTAGCTCTTGTAGACCAGGCTGGTCTCGAACTCACAGAGATCCGCCTGCCTCTGCCTCCCGAGTGCTGGGATTAAAGGCGTGCGCCACCACCGCCCGGCTCTAACATTATTCTTATAGTTGGTCTTTTTATACTATCCTTTTCTTCCTGAATGTTTTGTGCCAGGATTTTTTTTTTTTTAGTTTTAACATTTTCTTTGACCAAGGAATCCATTTCTTCTATCATGTATTCAGTACCTGAGATTATTTTCTTCCTTCTATTCTGTTGGCGAGGCTTGCCTCTAAGGTTTCAGTTCAAATTCCTAAGTTTTTCATTTCCAGTTTTTCCTCAGTTTATTTTTTCTTTATTGATTCTATTTCTACTTTCAGGTCTTAAACAGTTTTTTTTTTATTTCCTTCCACTGTTTGTTGTATTTTCCTGGGTTTCTTTAAGGGATGTATTCATTTCCTTTTTAGAACCTCTATGATCTTCATACATGCTGCTTTAAAGGTCTTTTTCTTGGGTTCCAGCTATGATGCTTACTCAGGGCCTGCAGTGCTGTGAATGCTGGGCTCTAGTGGAGGCGTCACTGTCCTGGGTGTTATTGATTTTGTTTTGTCTGGGTGCCTAGGCATCTGGATTTAGGAACATTGTAACTCTAGGTTCTGATATCTGATCTTTTCTGTTAGGTGCTTGTTTTCTTCCTTGGTTTCTGTTTCCTCTCTGGTTCTTTGCAGAGTATGGTGGCTATGTGTTGCCTGGTAGGAAATTCTTCTGGGATCCTAATAGGCATGGCCTCTGGGGGATTCCGTTTAAATGTGTTTCTAGGTCTTGGGACCTGATACTTAGGAATGGGGATGGACTGGATGTGACGGAAAGTCTTCACTGGATGTTCCCCTGGGATTTGCCTAGTCCCCTGGGAATGGGTGCAGAGAGTGGATAGTCTGCTCCAGAGTTGAGGACGGGACTAGGGGATTGGTCTCAGACTGGAGGAAGGATAAAGATCTGCAGTCAGCCTTCCTGCTCCCCTGTCTGGAATAGGAAAGTAAAATCTAATATCGGAATTAAGAGCTCAAGAATATTTAGGGATGGGAAGGGAGATGATTCAGTGGTTAAGAGCTCTTGTTGTGGAAATAAGAGTATCTGAATGTAGCCCCCACAGAAGAGAGCAGACATGGCCAGCTGTGCTTGTAGTCCCATCATTGATGGGTGGAGACAATGATCCTGGGAGCTTGTTGAACAACAGGCCTAGCCTAACTGATGAACTTCATGTTCAGTGAGAAACTGTCTCAAAAACCAAGGTGGAAAGCAGTAGAGGAAACGGCCTCCACAGTCTTTTGCACAGGATCACACTTGGCAAATGTGCACATAACACACACACACACACACACACACACACACACACACACACACACACACACACACACACACACATGCACGAGCCACATAACATTTTTAAAAAGTGACTCTTGTAAACATTATTCCATTCTTCATTTAATTAGCTGAGCTAAAGCACAGTATACTGAAGAGTAGAATTGTGGACCCAACTGACAGTGATAATTCAGGAATTCTCAGAAATAATACTTCTCTGTAGAACCAGATACTGAATGAGATTTTCCTGTTTCTCTGAAATTAGAATTAATGCCTAACGCTTATGACAAATGACCAATTAACATCCTAAATATAAGTTCAAAGGGTCACTCACCTGTAAGGAAAGTGATTTAAATATTTTTTAATCACATGTACAGATCCCTCCCTCTCCAATTCTGGTCACTCAGAAGCTGCTAACCAGGTTTCCAACCACCCGTTTGGACTTGCTAGAACCCCGACTTTACCCACTATGGACCCTCTAGCCTGCCTAAGTTTGGTGGAGACATAGTTTAATGCATCTCTCAGTGCTAATTTGAGAAGCCTTTATGTGTAGCAGATGGTGATTAACAAAGAGAGAGAGCCACATCTGTTCAAGGCTCAGAGACTAAGAGACTCACAAACTGTTTACCCCTAAATGAACATATATGCTATATAAACTGATGGCATACCTGTTCCATGGGATGGTTAAGGGGAAGGTTTTTAATATCAATGTATGCGAGAGAGCACCTAGAGGTAGCTGGAAGAGTCCAGAGTGGAAAGAGAAATTAGTAGATGGAACATACCCAGCAGATCTGACCTGACCACGAGAGAAGCAAGAACAGAACTAGTAGGAGGCAATAGAGAGAGAGGGAAAGAAGAAGACAGAGCAACCATAGCCAAAAATGAGTAACTAGGGAGAGATGAGCCTGTGAGCTGGGGGAGTTTTTGGTATGGGAGGAAGTGAGAAGAGAGTTGCTAGCGTGGACTCTGAAATGTGGAGCAAGTGTTTGTGTTACTGAGGGAGCCTGGAGTCCAGCATGCTCTTTGATATGCTAATAGGCACCTCAGACAGTCATTTGTCCCCTCTGCCTTTTGGAATCTGGGGAAGCCCGGTTTCCTTTGGATCTGAGTGTACAACATCCCTCTTCCAAAGGCTCAAGGGTCATTATCAAAGAGGCAGTAGAAAGGATACTAAGTGTCAGAATGGTGAGCTATTATAAGGAAACAGTGTCCACTGGACACAGCAGGGTAGCTCCACATATATGAACTCAGTGATTCTGACAGCATGTTCTAGTGCTGTGGAAGTTGAAACCACACCAAATCTCAGAATGGATAGGAGAGGTGGACATTAATTCTCATCCCTGGCTGAAGAGTAATTGGCAAGTGATAGCTTCTGGGAGAAAGAATCAGTTTTTGCTAAGAGTTTAGTCCCTGGTCAATCAAGCCCCCTCTAGTGGAAGACTATATATCCAAGACTACATGACAGCACAAATCAGATTTAATGGACAAAACAAAAGAAGGACACACAAAGTCAGGCGGGTAGAGAAGGCCTCTGGATCCAGGAAGAGCTGGAGAAGTGGCAAACATGATTAAAACACAGTACAGAAAACAAAGTTCCTAAAAGTGAAAGAACTCACAACAAAACAGAGTCTATGCAATACCTCTTTTAGTCAAAACAATGGGAAAACTAGATGTGAAGATGGAGAGGGGGCTCTCTTGGCTGTTCAGTATCTGTAAAGTAAGCTGTTGTAACTCCTTATTGGTACCATTTTCCTTTCTCTTACTGGATTGGAGAGAAGGTATTTGACATTTTCAAAGCCAAGATGGAGGCCTCAAGAAAATCGCCTTAGGTCGAGTTTTACTCTTTCACCAGATGTCTCCTTAGCCAGGAGTGTGTGTGTGTGTGTGTGTGTGTGTGTGTGTGTGTGTGTGTGTGTGTGTGTGTGTTGGGGGGGGGGCGCTGTTTCTGTGATGCTGAAGGAAAAAAACAAGAATTAGGAGGAGATTGAAAAAGTGGAGATTACCAAGCAGAAACAGTTCGAGGCTTTGTGCCTCAGGTGTCAGAGTGGTCACAGTGACTATCTCATATGGGCAGGCTGACAACTGGATGCAGGTCAGTCCAGAAGGCTGGGTGCCTCAGCATTCCCAATCTAGTACAGAAAGTTTGGAAGGTTCCTGCTAAATTTCACTAAAGTAAGATGCTTTATTGAAGAAATTTTTTTCTCTAATGCAACCCCTGTCTTAGTCAGTGTTCTATTGCTGTGACAAGACACCATGACCACAGCACCTCTTATAATGGAAAACATTTAACTGAGGCTGGCTTCCAGTTTCAGAGATTGAGTTAATTGTCATCATGGTGGGAAGCCTGGCAACACAGAGACATGATGCTGGAGGAGCTGCCACAGGCAGCAGGAATAGAGAGACACTGGCACTTGCCTTGGGCTTTTGAAACTTTAAAGTCCACCCCAGTGACACATGTCCTCCAACAAGACCACGTTCCTAATCCCTCTCAAGTAGTGCCACTACCTGGTGACTAAGCACTCAAATATATGAGCCTATGGAGGTCATTCTTATTCAAACCACCACACCCACTGAAGCTCAGAAAACTGCCATGTCTGAGTAAGAAAAACTAATCTCAGAGCTAAGGACAAATGCTAATGGGTAAAATCAAATTGAATATCGAAAACATGTAAATATACTGATAGTGACATGTAAATAATATAAAACTAAGATACTAAAAATTATGTTTGCATGTAAAGCTGTCTTTTTTATTTTTTATTTTTCAAAACAGAGTTCCTCTGTGTAGCCCTTACTCTATAGACCAGGCTGTCCTTGAACTCAGAAATTCACCTGCCTCTGCCTTACAAGTGCTGGGATTAAGGTGTATGCTACCACCACCTGCCTAAAAGTTGTCTTAAGAGAAAGCCTTAGGATATTTGTGTTGCTCAAGAGGAAGATAAACATGTTTCCTTCTTACCATATTTTAAGTCAACAAGAAGATGTAACATAATACATTTGCATATGCCATGTAAGAATATGAATACAAGAAGAGTTTGGCAATGTTTCTTCTGTTTCTATTGTGCGGAACAATTTGAGGAGTATTGGTATTTAGTTCTTCTTTGAAAATCTTGTAGAATTCTGAGCTGAAACCATCTGGTCCTGGGCCTTTTTTGGTTGGGAGACTTTTAATGACTGTTTCTATTTCTTTAGCAGTTATATGTCTGTTTAATTTGCTTATCCAGTCTTGATTTAATTTTGGTAAGTGATATTTATCCAGAAAGTTGTCCATTTCCTTTAAGTTTTCCAATTTTGTGGAGTACAGGTTTTTGAAATATGACCTGATGATTTTCTGGATTTCCTCCATGTCTGTTGTTATGTCCCCCTTTTACATTTCTGATTTTGTTTATTTGGATATTCTCTTTCTGCATTTTGGTTAATTTGGATAAAGGTTTTTCTGTTTTGTTGATTTCAGCTCTCAATTTGATTATTTCCTGCAGTCTAGTTCTCTTAGGTGAGTTTGCTTCTTTTCATTCTAAAGTTTTCAAATGTTTGTTAATTTACTAGTGTGGGATTTTTCCAGCTTCTTTATGTAAGTATTTAGTGCTATGAACTTGCCTCTTAACACTGCTTTCATTGTGTCCCATAAATTTGGGTATGTTGTGTGATCATTTTCATTGAATTTTAGGAAGTCTTTAATTTCTCTCTTTATTTCTTCCTTGGCCCATTCAGGTGAGCATTGTTTAATTTTCATGTGTTTGTGGAGTTTCTGGCATTGCTGTTGACTTCTAGTTTTAACATGGTGATCTGATAAGGTACATTGGGTTATTCCATTTTTTTGTATTTGTTGAGGTTTGTTTTGTTACCTAGTATGTGGTCAGTTTTTGAGAAGGTTCCATGAGGTGCTGAGAAGAAGTTATATTATTTTCTGTTTGGATGGAATATTCTATAGATGCCTGCTAAGTCCATTTGAGTCATAACATTTACTAGTTCCCTTATTTCTCTGTTAATTTTTTTTGTCTGACTGACCTGTCCAGTGGTGAGAGTGATCCCAGAGAACCTAGATAACAATGAGGACTTAAGAGAGACATTCATAAATCTAACTTATTTGGGAAGTAGAAAAAGACAAGATTTCCTGAGTAAATTGGGAGCACAGGGACCTTGGGAGAGGGTTGAAGGGGAGGGGTAAGGCAGGGAGGGGAGCAGAGAAAAATGTAGAGCTCAATAAAAATCAATTAAAAAGAACATGAATACAAGAAGAAATGAACACATCTGTGATTTTCATAGAAAAATACTAACAAATTTACCTCAGGAATTAAGGAGCAGAAAAGTAGTAAGATGTGGATTTAATTATGACAATCAACAAATTTGGTCCTGTCAACACACTTTGAACATTATATTTACAATCTGCCTGTCATGCCAGACATAAAAAGTAAGGAGAACCTTTATTTAATGAGGATCTAGCCAATCCTGTTCACATAAACAGTACTTATATTTGGGTGTCAGTAAAATTAAATACATGTCATGAATCCAAAAAAAGGAAACACTAATTCATTGGATAAGGTTAGCACAATTTTGATTCAATTATCAATCAAGCATAGTACAAGAAGAGAAAATCATGGCTTATTGTCATCACTGAGTATACATGAAGGAGTCTTGGATGCTTCATTAAGAATTTTGAAATGGGGGGCTGGAGAGATGGCTCAGTGGTTAAGAGCATTGCCTGCTCTTCCAAAGGTCCTGAGTTCAATTCCCAGCAACCACATGGTGGCTCACAACCATCTGTAAAGAGGTCTGGCGCCCTCTTCTGGCCTTCAGGCATACAGACAGAATATTGTATACATAATAAATAAATAAATATTTAAAAAAAAAGAATTTTGAAATGTAGCAAAGGATAACCAAGCTACAATCCACAGCTCCAGAAAAGCTAGGTATCAAGGAAGACTCTAAGAGGGACTCATGAATTGCCCAGGGAAGGGGACTTAGATGAGATCTCTTGGGTAAACTGGAGGTAAGGGGGATGAGAGATGAGAACATGAGGGGCGAGAGACACAGAGTAGGAGAGCAATGAAAGATCTTGGTAGAGAGATATGAAGTGTTAGGAAGAAACCTGGTGCTAGGAAAATTCCTAAGAATCCACAAGGATGACCCCAGCTAAGACTCCTAGCAATACTGGAGAAGGAGTCTGAACTGGCCTTCCTTTGTAATCAGATTGGTGAGTACCCCAACTATCATCATAGAGCCTTCATCTAGCAACTGATGGAACCAGATGCAGAGATCCACAACAAAGCACCAGGCTGGGCTCCAGGAATCCAATCCAAGAGAGTGATGAGGGTATATATGAGCAAGAGATGTCAAGATCATGATGGAGAAATCTACAGACAGCTGAACCAAACTCATAGAAACTCATGAACTTTAGACTGATAGCTGTGGAGCCTCCATGAGAATGAACTAGGCTCTTCATATGTGGGAGAAAGTTGTGAAGGTTGGACTATCTGAGGGGCCCCTGGCAGTAGGACCAGGATCTATCCCTGATGCATGAGTTAGCTTACTGGAGCCCATTCCCTACGGTGGGATGCAATGATCAGCCTTAATGCAGGGGGAAAGGGCTTGGTCCTGCCCCAACTTAATGTGCCAGACTTTGTTGACATCCCATGGGAGCTTTTACCCATTGGTAGCAGTTGATTGGGGGTGTTCTGAGGGAAAGAGAGGAGCAGGAGGAGGGGTGAGAGGAGAACTATGGATGGAATGTAAAATGAAATTTAAAAAATAAATTAAAATAAAAAAAGAATCTTGAAATGTACAAAAGGATGACTATGAAAAATAGACATACAGTTCTTGTCAAATAGATCTTTCACTTCCTTGGTCAGAGTTACCCCAAGATATTTTATGCTGTTTGTGGCTATCGTGAAAGGTGATGCTTCTCTGATTTCCCTCTCTGGTTCCTTATCCTTAGTGTATAGGAAGGCAACTGATTTCTTGGAGTTGATCTTGTATCCTGCCACATTACTAAAGGTGTTTATCAGCTGTAGGAGTTCTTTGGTAGAGTTTTTGGGGTCACTTATGTATACTATCATATCATCTGCAAATAACGAAAGTTTAACTTCTTCCTTTCCAATACGAATCCCCTTGATCCCCTTATGTTGTCTTATTGCTATTGCTAGAACTTTAAGCACTATATTGAAGAGGTATGGCGAGAGTGGACAGCTTTGTCGTGTTCCTGATTTTAGTGGGATGGCTTTGAGTTTTTCTCCATTTAATTTAATGTTGGTTGTCGGCTTGCTGTAAATAGCTTTTATTATATTTAGGTATGACCCTTGTATCCCTAATCTCTCCAAGACCTTTATCATAAAGGGGTGTTGAATTTTGTCAAATGCTTTTTCAACATCTAATGAAATGATCATACGGTTTTTTCTTTCAGTTTATTTATATGATGGATTACATTGATAGATTTGCGTATGTTGAACCAGCCCTGCATCTCTCGGATGAAGCCTACAGACATAGAATAAATGGGACCTACTGAGACTGAGAAGCTTCTGTAAAGCAAAGGACACTGTCACTAAGACAAAAAGGCAACCCACTGACTGGGAGAAGATCTTCACCAACCCTGCAACTGACAAGGGTCTGATCTCCAAAATATATAAAGAACTCAAGAAACTAGACTGTAAAAGGCTAATCAACCCAATTTTAAAATGGGGGCACTGAGCTGAACAGAGAATTATCAACACAAGAAGTTCAAATGGCCAAAAGACACTTAAGGTCATGCTCAACTTCCTTAGCGATCATGGAAATGCAAATCAAGACAACTTTAAGATACCATCTTACACCTGTCAGAATGGCTAAAATCAAAAACACCAATGATAGCCTTTGCTGGAGAGGTTGTGGAGTAAGGGGTACACTCATCCATTGCTGGTGGGAATTCAAACTTGTGCAACCACTTTGGAAAGCAGTGTGGCGGTTTCTCAGGAAATTTAGGATCAACTTACCCCTGGACCCAGCAATACCACTCTTGGGAATATACCCAAGAGAGGCCTTATCATACAAGAAAAGTATATGCTCAACTATGTTCATAGCAGCATTATTTGTAATAGCCAGAACCTGGAAACAACCTAGATGTCCTTCAATGGAAGAATGGATGAAGAAAGTATGGAATATATACATATTAGAGTACTACTCAGCAGTAAAAAACAATGACTTCTTGAATTTTGCATGCAAATGGACAGAAATAGAAAACACTATCCTGAGTGAGGTAAGCCAGACCCAAAAAGAGGAACATGGGATGTACTCACTCATATTTGGTTTCTAGCCATAAATAAAGGACATTGAGCCTATAATTCGTGATCCTAGAGTAGCTAAATAAGAAGGTGAACCCAAAGAAAAACAGATAGGCATCCTCCTGAATATTAACCTGCATCAGGCGATGAAAGGAGACAGAGACAGAGACCCACATTGGAGCACCGGACTGAAATCTCAAAGTCCAAATCAGGAGCAGAAGGAGAGAGAGCACGAGCAAGGAACTCAGGACCACTAGGGGTGCACCCACACACTGAGACAATGGGGATGTTCTATTGGGAACTCACCAAGGCCAGCTGGCTTGGGTCTGAAAAAGCCTGGGATAAAACCAGACTTGCTGAACATAGCGGACAATGAGGACTGCTGAGAAGTCAAGAATAATGGCACTGGGTTTTGATCCTACTGCACGTATTGGCTTTGTGGGAGCCTAGGCAGTTTGGATGCTCACCTTATTAGACCTGGAAGGAGGTGGGAGGTCTTTGGACTTCCCATAGGGCAGGGAACCCTGATTGCTCTTCGGGCTGATGAGAAATGGGGAGTTGATTAGGGGAGGGGGAGGGAAATGGGAGGCGGTGGCGGGGAGGAGACAGAAATCTTTAATAAATAAATTAATTAATTAAAAAAAGAAAAATATAAACAAACCCCTAACAAAAACAAAGACAATAAATAAATAATAAACAAATCATTGTTTATCTGAATTGAGGAATGCAAATTGATTTGATACTAGAAAAATTAATACACGTGGTTCACTACATCTATCACTTAATATTGAAAAGCCATATTGATGCTAAGAATGAGGGTCTTTTCTGCAATTCATGTTAAAGTTTTATAACCATGGGACTGGAGAGATGGTTGAGCAGTTAAGAACATTGGCTCCTAACACTCACATTGTGACTCACAACCACTAGCAATGTCAGTTCCAGAAAATATGAAACCCTTTTCTGGCCTCTGTGGGCAGGACACACCCATTCTACACATATGTACATGTAGGCAAAACACTCATATATACAAAAGAAAACAAATAAAATATAAAATATCGAATTATCACTATGATAATATTAGGTGATGAAATTTTAAAGTAATTGGATCCTAAAGGGCTTCCCCTCCCATTCTGCTATCTCTAACAGTGGGTTAGCTGTCATAGGGTGTGTTTAGTATATTAGCAAGCCTTCTCATGATGCATGTAAACCCTAGTTTTTAAACTGTGAGGGGTTGTAAACTATTTGACAATAACAAATATATGTGAACATGCAATAACCAAAAATAATCCAAATCTAAATGCATACTTCTGCCATTTTATAGTATATATTTATGCAAAGCTGTGTTCTTAGCATTGAAAATTATAGTGCCAAAATGTGGATTAACTCTGAAAAACACTGAAGATGCTTTGTGCCCTGCAGTATCAATCACTCAGCCATGATTTAATTCTTTGTGTAAAAATAAACACATTCATGTCATTAATATGCAAATTTTATTTTGATATCTGCAGTCTACTGTCTTATAATATTATTAGAAATATTTTAAAGTCAGTTCTGTTGCTGGTTCATTTACCCTACTCTCTATCAGTCACTTGCTTGAGAAAACTTATTTCAGTTTCATCAAAAAGATTTCCTGAACTCTTGCATAACTAAAAATGCTATTAGCTTTATACATGAACAATATTTATCTTGCCATAATACTCATATATGCTTTTACCATTAGCAATGTATAGTCATTGTTATGATTCCTATAGGTGACTTTATGTTTTAAGGTACCCTCTTGATTTTTTAAATTTTAATCATTTTTGTCCTACTGTTTTTTATTTGTTTTGATTTTTGTTTTGTTAGTTTTTTTAAACAGGAGAGAGAATGAACATAAGGTTGTGTGTTTGAGAAAGTGAGGAGGATCTGAGATCAGTCAGGGAAAACATATTGTATGATCAAAACATATTGTATGAAAAAATTTAAATAAGAAAGGAAAAAATAAAAAATTAGAAAATACATAAGTTTTGCTCTTGACCATTCTACCAGTTAATATGTCATCATTAAAAGGAATATCACAGTCTGAGAAAATTTAGAATAGGTAGTTAATTGTTTGAATAAACATCAAAGAGTTAACAGAACAAACAGGAAGTGCCCATGGAACCCAAAGATAAGACCTTACCTCCAGAAAACTGCTCCCAGGTCCAAGAAACAGGAAGCAAAAGGAAGGAACAAAGCCTCCAGATGTGGAGGAGGGACTCAATGGGGTATGACTGATGCCAGCTTTTTATAATTGAACTGAACCTCAGCACTCTAAAGAGTACATGTTCCTGGATGCTATTCTTATGACTAAAGCAGCAAAATAAGTCAGTTGTGAGAATGCCAAAAGAAATTGGAACTACGAAGAGTCTTAGGTAGGATACTTTGAAAAAGAGCATGATGCAAACAGGAGACAAGATGCTCCCTCTTCTTTATGGCACATCTCTAGGGAGCCAAGAGGTAACAAAAACATCAATTTGCAGAATCCCAGCCCAACACCAGAACTACCAAATGGAACATAGAGGTGAGTTTAGAGCTGAAAGACTAACTGGCATATTCATTTAGTGCCCGTTTTTCCAGAATATTTCATTTCAGTCTGCATATTCAGGGCTCCTTTCATTCCAGCCATGTTTTCTCCAGTAATGTCTGTGAGCTGTATTTTCTGTTCCTTTGTGTGGTCCTAGATTCTTTTTTCATGTTGACTACAGATGGGTGAAAAGAAATTCTCATGTGAATACCATATGACTAAATTCTCAGTTTGTTTAAGTTGGGATTTAGAAGTCTAGCAGCAGGAAGGTGACTGCACAGTATAGCAAGGCTCTGCACAAGGTAAGGGCCTTCTGTATCTAAGCGCATCATCTGATTTGAAATAAACTGAGGGAAATACTGATGATGTCACCGATATAGATTTACTTACTGCATTACTAGTCCTATTGTAGGAACCTACCTCCCCATTGTCTGAGAAAGGGAATCAAGCAACAGAAACAAAAATGTGTTGAAGATGAAAACAGTGACCGGCTTCAGCACTCAATCATTTTGGGTTCTGTGTGGAGTCTTTGACTAGCAAACAACCCTCATCGTTCCCGTTAAAGTTCCGAAGAGGGACTGGGTACATGAAGTCCAATTGCAAGGTTTTTTTTTTTTTTCTGTGTGCTGATACAAATTTTCATTCCCACAGAAAGAAAAATGATGTCTGTAAATGGCATCTTGTTTGAGGATGATTGCTCCCTTCCATACTGATGAGTATGTGGGTGGACTTGTAAGCTCTCGTTCTAGTCAGGCATCCGCTCTTCCTCATCCTGCTGGAATCATCTTTTGCCTATTACTTTCTCAAACGGCAAGCTTCATCTGAAATGAGGCACTTTACTAGAGAGGCTATTTAAATCACAATGTGACAGTGTCTAAGCTCAAAGGAGGAGTGGGGGCTGTGATAATAACACCAACATCAACGGCAGTAAGCTGCCACAAATGGGTTGACTAGAATCTACAGAGAGGAAGAATCCAAATATTAACTTCATTTTCTTCTGGTAACACTTTTGAACTGGCTTTTTCCAGTTATATTTTTAATGTTTCCTAATTCAATAGCCCTTCCCTTTATATTTTGGGGTCTATCTTGTATTAAAAATAAAATTCTCCTGCTTCCCACAGGCCACAAAACTAACAACACTTAAACTTTTTTGAAAAAAACCAACAACCCAATACCTTCTTGTTATTCATCTCTTTAAAATGTAGACAGTGGAGCTGATCTATTGGGAGCTCACCAAGGCCAGCTGGACTGTGACTGAAAAAGCATGGGATAAAACTGGACTCTCTGAGCATGGCGAACAATGAGGGCTGATGAGAACCCAAGGACAATGGCACGGGGTTTTGAACCTACGTAATGTGCTGGCTTTGTGGGAGCCTAGCCAGTTTGGATGTTCACCTTCCTAGAAATGCACGGAGGGGGGAGGACCTAGGACTTACCACAGGGCAGGGAAATCTGACTGCTCTTTGGGCTGGAGAGGGAGGGGGAGAGGAGTGGGGGGAGGGGGAGAAGGGTGGGAGGAGGGGGAGGGAAATGGGAGGCTGGGAGAAGGAGGAAATTTGTTTTTTTTTCTCTTTTCTCAATAAAAAAAAAGTTAAAAAAAAATAAATAAAATGTAGATAGCACTTTCACCAGGGTACTGAAGCCACTCGCCAGTATCCCAGATGGCTTTCCCACTGTGACTGTCCACAGATTGCCAATCTCATTGCTGTTTCCTTTTCTCCTATTCCTCTCGTGGAGATCTCTGCACACCGCCATTAACCTCTCCTATCCATGACTTTTATAACGCCGAAGCCCCTTTGTTCTCTTTATTCTGAATAGTCCTTCACAGACCCCGACTTGATTCTCTTTTTCCACTTGATTCTAAAGTTTTGCCAGGACTTTGTCTCTTATCTTGGCAAATATACTAATGTCCATGATTTTATCTCCCTAACCTGTGTATCTTAAGTCACCTTCTCAATCTGTGTTCGTCTGCTCACAACTGCCACCAGTTAAGACAACAGCATCTCGAATTCCCCAAGTCCAATGGTAACTGCGTTTTGACTGTCTATGAGTTATCTCATTTCTCAGAGCCCAAAGCCCATTTTTGGTTCTTTTTATTTTCAGGAAATCTTAAATATGCAAGCTCTCTGCCTTCCTAATATCCAAATCACTGCCCCCTATCTCTCACCATCACAACTGCTTTACTCCCAATTCTCATACCCGTTCACTTTGTCTTTTGTAATACGCATGTGCTTTCTCTCCTTTCTTTTCCAACAAAGTTAAATTCATTTGCTAGAGTGCAAAGCTCTGTGAGACAGTGTCATGAAGCCTACATTGTAAGGTGACAGAAATTTTGTAGCTCCATTATAATCTCTTTTCCAATATAATATTTTTACTGATTCTTTGAGGATTTCACATCATACATCCTATCACATTCACTTCCCAGTCCTTCATGTCCATCCCCACTCTTGTGGCCCCCCTCCAACAACAACAACAATAACAAAAGTCTAATTTGTATTATCTGTATACTCACTGTAGCTCCATTATAATCTCATAGTACCTCAGCGATAGCAGTAGTTTATCATTGACTAAAACACATTTATGATGTTTGTGCCTATATTTGCCATATGATCTAGTTAAGCAGTAAGGTATATATCATATATTGTAGGCGAAGGATTTGGCAGAATCTGTCAATACTGAACTCCATGTGGCTGTATATTAGAAAATGCCATTGCTCCATGCAGATTATTTTAAATTACTCTTTATAATGCCACTCTTGTATGATATCCCTCCACCAATTTCAGTATTCTTCAAATTGCCAGGCCAGTATCTTTGGTGCATCTTTAGGCTGCTGGGGCTTTGTCCAGAGTCTCAGAAGGGTCAGCGGGCAGTTTCCACCCTCCCACACGACTTCCGAGATGACTGTGTAGGAATACAGAAGCACAGATACTGACCTTTGTGGAGACACAGACTGGAGGCCTAATTCACTATGTGGAAGTATCCTTTGGGGATTACAGTGATTTCTTTGTGAAGAATTTCTGCCCAAATCTCACCCTTGCTTATCTTGGTTTCATTCCCTACTTCCTAACTCATTTTCCTGTCTCTTTGTGTCAACTGCTGGGCAACTGTACCAACCAAGTGCCAGATACCACATTAAGTGTGCCCATCAATAATTTCATTATTTTAAACCTCATTTCCGTTCTGAGTACAAAGAAACATCATGATTTAACAGCAGAGGAATCTACAGTTTAAAGAACTTAAGACTTTTGAAATCTATAGAGCTTGTAGTTGGCAATGCTCAGAATCCAACAAGGACTTCAAAGGTAGCTTATCAACTGATTTGCTATAATCTTTTCAATAGTGCATTGTTTTGTAGAAGGGAGATTCCTAATATTAACCCTAAGATCACCACCTAATGCTGTAAATATACATATACAATCCCCACTTCATAAATATGAGCTGGATCTTGTGATTTGACTTTCACAAATAAAATATCGTAAAATTGATTTTAACTGCTGGGTTAATTATGCTAGATTTGGTAGCAGATCATCCCACTGGCTTCAGTGAGCAAGCTGCCATATTGGGGCAACCCAGGTGATGGGAAATTGAGAGTAGCTTCTAGTTAAGATCCAATGAGAATCTGAGGTTCTCAGATCAGGTGCCCAAGCCAACATTTAGATGAGTAAAAGCAATCATTCTCAGACAAATATCTTTGAGATCAAACTGTACTTATTGTCTGCATCTTGCCTGTAGCCCTTGGGAGATCTTAACCCAGAAGGCTTGGAGAAAGTTGGGTCTGGATCCCTGGTCCACTGAAGCCAGAAAATAATAAATGTAGGGTAGTAAAAAGAATCTTGCTGCCTAGAAACAGAAGAGTGGGTCTTGTTATTCTGTGTCATACTTGAGAACTGCAGCTCAGGGAATTATTAACAGGAATTCCAACTCATAATCTATCAACTTTGTTAGATAGATTATTATTATTATTCCAGTCTAATAAACATAGCTAGAATGGTGGCAATAAGCCCCTCAGAGCATTACATTCCCAGCATGCTGTTAGAGCTAAGCAAACAACAAATAAATTCTTAGTGAGGACCGAATGAAGGAAATTTTAATGCCTTCAAAATAAGCTTTTGTTCTGTGCTTGTTTCAACCAGTTAATCAAGCAATAAGGGGCAGCGTAAATTTGGTACCATCTGGCTTATTGCTTATTTGAACAAAGCTATGTTCAGTGCCTTCTAGTCGACTGCATGTTCCCCAATATGTGCTTTTCTCTCTAGCCGTGCATATCCCTAACACTCATCAGTGCCCATGCAGATGGAAAGCACCCAAGGATGCATTCTCCAAGTCTTTATTTCTCTCACTGGCATGGAATGTCAGATCAAAAATCAGAGATGTTAAAAGTAAAATCGAAAAAGATGTCACCCTTCAACGACTTCAGCAGCCTGAAACAATCCTTTGAGTAGGCAAGAAAACATAATAAGGGGATGGACGACACCTAATAACAGTCAATAGCTATAACGATAGGAGTTCGGAAAAGCCAGAATGTCAGTGAAAATGCATAAGGAATGTCTTTTGGCTCACATGGAAACGTGCATATCCCCCATCCTTGTCAAACAATCATTGGCAACAAATAGGGCAGTTTAGCACAGAAAGCTCCGTGTCCCTAGAAACAGCTCAGTCCTGGGTAAATCAGAATGGCTGGTCACCCTGGTAACAACAATTAACTCTCAGAGACCTCAGCTTTCTTGCTTTCCAATTGGAGGTGGGGTAATAAAAAACATTTTCTTAAGTTTTTTTCTCTTTGAAAGCTATAAATGCCCTCCTGACAGAATTTTCCAATTAAGGTAGTGGTATAAATGCTATTTCTTCAATTAAAAAGTGACAAATATTGGAAAGATTTACTAATTTTGCTTCCATGGTATATTGAAAGAAAAGGTGGGAAGCAGAGCTAGGAGTGTGAGTTTGAAGGTAGAAAGCAATTAAAAGCATGCAGTAAGGAAGCATTTGAACCTGCCAGTGCATTCTCAATTAGTGGGATGACCCGAGCAGACACAGAGGGACAAGTTACTTCCATTCTCATCTATTTCCTTTGTGTTGCTGTGCTGAAAAGCCACTCTGACCAAAAGCAACATATGGGAGAAAAGGATTTATTTCTGCTTGCACGCTATAGTCCATAATTGAGGGAAGCCAAGGCAAAAACTCCAAACAAGAATTTAAAGCCAGAACCGTGGAGGAAAGCTGCTTGCTGGCTTTCTGGATTGCTCAGGCTGATTCTTAGAACCCTTTTTTGTACAGACCAAGACCATCTTCCCAGGGAATGGTGTTGCCTACCATGGACTAGTCTCTCCTACACTGGTCAATAACCAAGACAATCCCCCACAGGCATACCCACAAGCCACCTTCTAGGGACAATCTCTCAGAAGGCTCTAGGATGTATCAAGTTGACAGTTAAAAGTAGCTAGAATATAGTCAGGAGTATATTTTCAGCCCTAAATAATGGGGCCTTGCAATTCTCAATTCACAGAGTGAGAAGATTCCTTAGAGGTAGTTGAATCCAAACTTCTACTTCTCAAACAGCATTTTCTGCTTTACTAAAGAACATTGACTTCAGAGGATTCTAGTGGGTATCACATGATAGGAGGATTCCTTCGTCACATATGTCTAAATATGGCAGACTGAAAAAGGGAAAACGAATTTCTGGACTGCAGGAATTTGCTGTACAGTTCATGTGCTCACATGCAGTTTGTCATGGAAAGGAGGCCATGGGAACAGGCACCAGGTCATATTGCATCCACAGATGGAAAGGAGGGAGCATCAGGCTTGTATCCAGCTCACTTTCTCCTTTTTATCCAGTCTGGGACACAGCTGTACTCTCCGACTGCTTGATTTCACTAATACATAGAATCTAAAACAGTAGATCCCATAAAAGGAGAAGGCAGGGTAATTGTTAACGGGAGCTAGGGGCCATGCACTTGGGGGATAGTGGTCAAAACACACATATATGCTAAATGTATGGAACTTGTACTTGCAAATTTCAGAATGTTATTTAATTAAAGAACCACTGCTCATGTGCACTCAGAAGCTAAAAGAGTAAGAAGATATTTGTAATGTATTGTTTAATTTTTTATTTTTATATTCTTCTCCCATCCTGCTCACCCACAGTTTCCCCTCCTTCTACTCCTCCTGGTCCCTCCCCTCTATTTTCTTCTCCCCCAGATCTACTTCTCCTCCCATTTTCTTCAAAAAAAAATTGCACGCCACCCAGGGATTCCAACCAAACATAGCATAGCAAGTTACAAGAAGACTAGGCACAAGTCCTCATATTAAGGCTGGACAAGGCAACCCAGTAGATGGAAAAGGGTCTCAGTCACAGGCAAAAGAGTCAGAGATACCCACCACTCCCATTTTTAGGTGTCTCATAAGAACATGAAACTACAGAACCATAACGTATGCAAAGGACCTAGCTAGACCCATACACGATTCGTGTTTGTCACTTCAGCCTCTGTGGTCCCCTATGAGCCCTGCTTAGTTGATTCTGTGGGCCATGATCTCATGGCGTCCTAGACCCCTCTGGTTCCTACAAGCCTTAATCCCCATATTCTGCGGGATTCCCCTGGATC
The DNA here is from genome assembly GCF_018167655.1 of Microtus oregoni. Classification (NCBI taxonomy): domain Eukaryota; kingdom Metazoa; phylum Chordata; class Mammalia; order Rodentia; family Cricetidae; genus Microtus; species Microtus oregoni. The sequence goes on from NW_024544601.1 coordinate 1,940,348, forward strand.
CACTAGTGTTTGGCTATGGGGTTCTACATTTGCTCCATCAGTTGCTGGATGACACCTCTCTGATAACAATTGGGCTAGGCACCAATCTATGAGTATAGCAAAATAGCATTAGGAGCCTGACTTAACCATATATATTTTAATCTTTCTTCTGTTCTTTCTTTTCCTTCCTTATCTCCCACCTTTCCTCCTCCCTCATCCCTTCTGCCTTTTCTTCTTTCCTTTCTTTCCTTCTTTCCCCAGTATCTTTCTGTTTTTGCTTTGGGACATATTGGCTTATATTTGGGGGGGGGCGCTTTTTCTGTCTTTCTAATCACTGGAAAGGGAATAACAGAAAATAATAATGATAATTGGAATACACTGTTGTTTTTTTAAAAATAATTACAATTTTAGCTTTGTAATAAGGTTATTTAAAATACAAGATAATGCTCCCATGTTCTATCACTTGGTTTCAGAATCTGCAAACCAAAACCATCTTGATTTAATACATAATCTGACCATTTTCCCTACTCCCGAACACTGAATTTTTTTTAAAGCAAGCCCAGACAATGTTAATTTATTCATGCACCCTTCAAAATACTTCTCTAATGAATTAAAACTCTTTTAGTATGGTTTTAATATTATCACACAATATTAAGAATAATATACTCCACCAATTAAGCAATTATATGACAAATTAAATAAAAATGACTCCTTAATGTCATTAGTTAATATGCAAATATCAAACAACTTAAGAATTGGTACTTCAGTGATAATGAGTCCTCCAAACTTAGAGCATAGTACTAATAAAAATTCTACACACAGCTATTGCGGACTACGTTCTTGCATTGTACCAGGACAGACTAGACTAAAAATCAAAATGCTAAAAATGTTCACATTGTCAAACCAAAACCAAATTTTTATCTGGCCTTTGGAGATGTCAGGAACCTGACGTTTAGCCAAATTTTCATAGCAGGCCTATCAGCATTATCCTCTTACATCCTTTAATCCTTGTAAAAGGAAAATGAGGTCACTGGATGCAAACCCATCAGATGTTCTTCTGTTGTTCTATATCCCTGAACCTACTTTATAAGAGAAGGGAGGTTGAAATCACCAGTCTGCTTTTATTTAATGCCTTCTCTAGCCTTTGTTTAAAAAACTAAAATTTAACATTAAGTCCATCCAAATAGTTAAGCTATTTTATGTGATGAAGTATTGTTTGATTTTAAAGTAAAAAAATAAAACTAAGAACTTTAAAGAAAAAAGTTCTTGACAATGCTGTCTTTTCATTTCTTCATATGTATTTGTGTATTTCCAGAAATGTCTTAAGTTTTCTCATATAGATTTTGGACATGTTTGAAATAAGTTTTCAAATGAATGTTGCTTTTTATTTAGTTTCGTTTATTCTTTGTTTAATCAGGGAATCATTCCTTCTATTACATATTCTAACTTATTATTATTTGTGTAACAAATGATGGAGTCTTGTAAATGGAATCACTACTTCTGTTAAATTCTCTAAATTCTTATTACTTGTATATATGAATATTGCTAATTTTAATCAACTTCATTAAACTCTGATTCATTAAAAATTCATATTTAAAGTGCAAAGTTTACACATATCTTTGTTATGTAAATTGTATAAATGTGTCCCACTTAATCACTACTGTCATTGTGAAACTTTACGTTGTTTTTACAACCTTTAAAGTTGATAAACTGTTTTCAATATATATCCTCAAAATCATTACTAGATTTAACCTATCATTAAAATTATAAAACATTCTAATTTCTTTGTTTTCTCTTTGATCTTTCTATTTTTAAACTTTTTTTTAAAAAAAATTCTCTTCTCATTCACAGCATACTAAAAAGATTTTTTCTCCAGTCTACAAGAATAGATTGAATGTCAAATGCTGGCCGCTCCTAAAGAGTTAAGTTGCTATTCCAGGCATACAGAAACATGATCCTCTTTGCAGCAGGTGTGACTCGAAATACAAGTTTACTGATGTAAGCAGCTAGTAATTAGAATGAGAGCTGACTCAAGAATAGATTTTCGGGATCATTAATGTTTGCTTCGGAGAAATAGTCTCAAGTGCTTGTCTCCAGTCTCAACAGGTCCATGACCTGCATGCCTACATGAATACATTTATAGTTGGGCCCAATACTATGGTTCTTATTACGCAGAGACCCTCAAGTGACCAATGGCTGTTCAAAGAGTTCACCACACCCTGCTGTATTCATATTTAGGAAGCTACAGTGACTTAGTGTCCCCAAACCATGACAATTTTTTTATTGAAAGATGAAAAGTGACTGTCTTAGCTAGCTCAGATTAAAGAGTAGCAGCTTCACATCAGGGAATGGTCTTTTTTAGCCAACTCTTTCCTGGAACTATGTGGACACTAAGACTAGACTGTTACTTCCCTAAGTATAGGGCAATGACAACAGTGTTATGGGAGAGTGATGAGGAGAAAAGAATGGATTGTCCCTTATAGTTGTTAGAACTGCTAGAGACTATACAAAGGTGACATTTGATTTCTGTGACAAAACACCTAAGACAATCAACTTCTAAGGAGAATTTATTTTGATTTACAGTTTCAAGCCATAGCTTGTTGGTCCCATCACTCTGTGGTTGTGGCTAACCAGAGCACCATAGCAGAAAGCTAGAGCGGAGCAAAGCTTTTCGAATCAGGCAGTCAGAATGCAGAGAAAGAGAGCAATGGACCAGGATCCCAAACCATCATTCAAGAGCCAATGTTTCCGCTTCCTCTAACAAGACCCCACCCTTAAAGTTTCTACCACCTCGCAATATTGCCATATGCTGAGGAACAAGTCTCCAACACATGAACTTTCTAGGGGACATTTTAAGATCAAACCATAAGTTTCTGTCTCTGGTCTCTAAAAGCTCTTTTCCATCTTACAATGCAAAACAATCAATTTCTTCTCCAAGAATCCCTATATGCCTTAACAGTTCCAGCATGATGCAAAATCCACCTCAAATAATGTGTTCAAAGTATACATAAAATGCCATAATGAAGCTCATTATTTTGCATAATTTATATAGGCTAATTTTAAAAAGAATAATAATACCAAAATCTCCAAGACTCAACTCAAGGTAAATTCTTAGCTGCGGGTACCTTTAAAGCTATAGGCTACTAAGGTACAATGGTGCAGAGTAAACATTCTCATGACAGAACAAATAAAGTCTAGAATAGGGGAATGGGACCAAGACAATGCCCAAAGTCAGCAAAGTAAATGTTAGATTCTGTAGTTCCAGGTTTAGCATTTGGGGCACATGCTGGTGTAATGTGTGCTCTAAAAGTATCCCTGTCTGAAGCATTGTCAGCTTTAGCCCAGATGGCTGCTCTGTTGACATACTGCAACTCATTGCCTGCAACTTCCCTTAGTGGACATTTCAAGTTCCTGGCATTTTTACATCCTAGAGGTCCCTTTTGTAGTTTTAGCTAAACTCTTACTGCTTTTTGTTTGTTTATTTGCTTTCTTGCGTGTTTGTTTTGTCATCTCAGGGTCTGTGTGCCCAGAGACTGACCCTGCCACACACCTACAGGTTTCTTAGGCTTCTATTTCTTTGAAGTCTTTTGAGACAGGGTTTCATTATGTAGACTTCACTGACCTGGAACTTGCTATACAGAGCAGGCTGGCTTCAGATTGAAAGCAGTCTTCTCTTCTCTGCCTCTTGAGTGCTCGGGCTACAGATGTGCAGCACCATGTTCAGTTCTAGGTTTTCTTTAGGAATCTGGGAAGACACCAGCAGAGCTAGCTTCTCAGCTATTGCATTCTGCACACATGCAGCATCATGTTAATGATGCCAAGGCCTATCACAGCATGAGGTGTGCCTGCTGAATCCTCAGAAGGTATGGCTTCTATGGCCAGAATATCTTGCCACCTGAAGTTTGAGAAACAAATCCCAAGAAAATAATTCCCTTGGCACTGTTTGTGTAAGCAGTGCACCCCAGAACTCAGTTTGAGCCTGCCACAAGTAGGGTGTGGACAATTCCTGAGACACACTCAAGTTGCCCCTGTAGCTCCAGGTAAAACTCTTGAGTTCTTTTTAATGCCATTCATCTTTTCAGCAACTGCTCCTTTCTTGGTGGGAAGTAGAGTGTATGCATTTTTGTAGTCCTACAGAGAGTTTCTCTGATCTTCTCTCTTGCTTGTGATTTTTTTCATAATTCTAGAAAACAATGATCATCAAAATTCATGCTGATTTCTAATATGGTGCAGTTGGACCTTCTTCATCCTAACTAATTAGTTGAATGGGGTCTTCTTTGTTGTTGTTGTTCTGCCTCTCAAAAAGTCTTGGGCTATGGAGACAGACATATTCTTTGTAAGATGAGTGGTGCCTAGTCCAGTTTCCAGGAGAGGCTTCGTCCTCATCAAAAACTTCAGCAACACAGCATTTACTGGCTACGTTCTTATAAGAAATGTGTTCTTTTGAATTCCCATCAAAATCGCCCTGTGGAAGTCAGGCTGTGCCCAGCTCTAAATTATTGTATATTGGGTAAAAATAGTGGCTTGTTCCTTGCCCTGGGTGGTTCCATTTTATGACCAGCAGTTAGCTCTATTTTGAATGCAATTGCAGAGACGGGGTTATTCTACATCTCATTGTGTGCATAAATACCACCGCCTGTCAAAAGTGGCTCCTAAAAGTAAAAAAAAAAAAAATACCATCCTATAAGCTTATCAAAGTAGACTTGGAACACATAAGCACATATGTGATTTAAAAACTATATACAGAAAAAAGTCAGGCCTAAACTTATCAAACATACCAGGTCAAGGAAAAGTGCAGCATCCACATCTGGACCCCATAAAGAGAAGATCACATTACTTTGAGATGGCAATGGCCCCCACCAATCTGTCATCTGATCACTCACCCAGGGCATGGGGTTAGAGAGAGGGAAGATCTGGCATCCAACATACCTGCCAAAGGCATGCTTCTTGTGACCTAAATTCCATACACTAGACCCTACCTCTTAAAGATCCCCTGACCTCTCAATCAGCCTACAAGATGGAAACCAAGGCTGTCAATTCCTAGCCTTTAGAAGACATTTAAGAGTCAAAGCTTGACACCAATGCTTGTCTTTGTTTGAGGGTCTGGGGGAAAAAAAGACCTTGATCGAAGATATGAGAACAATTAATTGATCAGAAGAGGCAGCCTGATCTCAGGAAAAGGAAAACTGTAAAACGGTATGTACATGCAGGTTTCATACTTGGGGCAACTGTTGATGAGTCTTCCTGGGCCTTCTCTGAAATGCTGTGCAGTTGTACTTTTTTGTTTGAACCACCAACCTGCAAATCATGATATAGAGACTTATTACTAATTATGAAAGTTTGGCCTTAGCTTAGGCTTGTTTCTCTAACTAGCTCTTATAACTCAAATTAACCTGCTTCTATTCATTGATCAATGCTCTATCACATGGCTCAGTTACCTTTCCTGTGTCTTGATTGTCTAATTTGTTCTATTCTTCTCCTGGGCACTCAGTTTCATCCCTCTAGCTCCCTCTCTGTCCAGAAGTTCTGCCTAACCTCTCCTGCCTAGCTATTGGCCACTCAGTTCTTTATTACACCAAGCACCTCGACACATCTTCACACAGTGAACAAATATCCAACAGCAATACTGTGTAAAATATGCCTCAGAATTGTCTGGTGACACCTGAGAAAACTAAGATGTTTATCCATTAAGTTGTGCTCTTTATTGGTTCAAGATCAAATATGAGGGAAGGGCTGAAAGTTAACATTTGATATTTCAGGCCTGTCTCACTTGTAGGATTTTATAGAAAATTTCTAAGATAGATAGATAAACAGAATATGGGAATCATAATTCTATATTATTTTCATTTTCTTGTTTTTTTAATGTATGAGTTTAATCTCATATACAGTAATAAAAACTCTTGGAGTACTTGGGCCACTTGTATGATTGCCCTGTCTCTATGACTTCTGGTGAATTTCTTGCTATTGCAAAATTTAGTCCACCCAGTTACCCATAAGTTAGCAGGGGTGGGGGGATGAAGACACAGTCTGATTTCTACTCTCTCGTGCCACAGCTTCTGTCTACAATATCCTTTCTTTCATTGCAAATGCATTGACTCACATCTTACAGAATCAGCTATGTACCTCTTCGTTAATAAAATGTTCCAAGTTCCGAATACTTATGCCCTTTTCCAAGCCACTATCTATAGAATTTATCACCATGTTTTAACATTTTAAGAATATATTTCTATTTCTATTTTTGTGGTGCCAAGAATAGGACCTGCTGCTTGTCTGAAGTATGTGTTCTACCACTGCGCTGCAGCTCTGGCCATTAAATTTTGTTTTGTGTGTTGGTCCTGGATTACAGAGTATGAACTCCTTGAGGAAGTGAATAGTGTCACAGATCTCTCATTATCTATAACACACAGCTCAATGCATGGCAAGGCGTGAATGCTCAGTAATATTTTTGGTATATAAATGAGTGTGAGTAATAAGTACTTTTGGATTCAACAAATCATGGAACTGAAGATGCCATCTGTGGGTATCCCTAAAAGGCCTCCCAAATATTGGCAGTCTAAATGTGGACGGTTGTGGTAAATATTCCTCAGAATCAAGTACCAATATTCTTCAACCAGAGATGGCTAAGAATCCCTGAAGCTACACAGGTTGAATTTTCACTGTTAAGATTCAAACTAATGTGCCTATTTAACATATCAAAGCAGACCTGACCTCCAGGTTTTCCCAGCATTCCTCAGTCCCTACCTGCTACAGGATATGGCTGGCCACCTCACCTTCTACCCTGAACTCTCCAGACTAGGGCCTGGGCTGCCCTTCCCCCAGAGGCTCTTCCCCATATAATCCAGACATTTTGGTTACCAGATCTTTTGTACCTTTTCCATCTTGGCTCCCCCTAATTCTTCTCTCTCCCCTTTATCTTCCCCTCCCCCTCTCCCTACACAGCCCAGCTCAGCGTGGTCATGTCCACTCTGCACTCTCCCAGATGTCCCTGCCTCTGGCTATGCTATACTACATATCTACAAGAAACTTTCTCCTCCTCCATACCTAGGAGTAGTCGTGTCTTTTCCTTTTTATTTCTTTTTTTCATTCATTCACAAATAATAAGAGAAAAACATAATGCAGGGAATGAAGGGTATTTCTGTAAGTGCACCTTGGAGACTGTAATAGTATTTGGGGGTTTCAATTAGTGATTTGGAGAAAGAGACCAAGGAAGCAAGGGTTGCTCTAGAGTTCATGCTATGAGAAAGAGGAGGTAATCTTAATTGATTTGTGATTTGTGAAGAGCAAATGTCTTTGATTTTGTCTGTGCTTAGGCAAAATTATAAACTGAGATTGCTTTGCTTCACTGACTCTTGTTCTCACAAGAGTATCTGAAGCTGGTGTGTGTGTGTGTGTGTGTGTGTGTGTGTGTGTGTGTGTGTGTGGCAGATTGTGTCTCACAGACCGGCATAGCCTGATCGTGAGCATTTGGCCAGATTGCAATAGGATGATTTGTTTGTGAATGTCAGGTAAGTTCTGAACATCAGACAATGACTTTTTGAGATGAGGGAAAGGCTCAGAAAATGACTTTATGTTGAATGTTCTCAGTCATAGCGAATGAGATCTGAATTGAGGGAAAGAATAAAAGCAGAAAGCAAAATGGCCTTCCTATCCTGTTCTTTGACCTTTCAGGTAGACAAGACTGAAATCCTGAGGCTTTGCCAAGTCCCCAATACATGTAATGCCTGGAAGAAATACTTTTCTTACCAGAAATGTAAGCAGCACAGATCCCCTTCTTTAAATATATAAATGATTAAGCCTGGGAACTACAACACTTAAGACAATACCAATAGCAATTGTGGAGCAACAAAATAGTATGGTTTCTTTTTCTTTGCCTCCCATTCTTGCTATTTTCTCTTTTTTTAAAAAAAAAACTGTTATTTTTGTGTATGTTTAAGAATGGTAGAGCAGGCCGGGCGGTGGTGGCGCACGCCTTTAATCCCAGCACTCGGGAGGCAGAGGCAGGCGGATCTCTGTGAGTTCGAGACCAGCCTGGTCTACAAGAGCTAGTTCCAGGACAGGCTCCAAAACCACAGAGAAACCCTGTCTCGAAAAAACCAAAAAAAAAAAAAAAAAAAAAAAAAAAAAAAAAAAAAAAAAAAAAGAATGGTAGAGCAAACCTGATAGTCTAGACAATGTATCCAGAAGGAAAATAATTGAATTTTTGGTTGTTTGGTTATGAAGCTCTATGGCCGGAATCCTAGGTCCGAATGCATGTACCACATTGTATTTGAACCCTGTTCTAAGTTAGGTTGCGTTAAGGAGCTCCAAAGATGGGGACTTCAACATCCATTTTTGTTTGAAGAGCTCACAATATGGAAGTGGAGAAAGCAAAATCCCCAGCCCTCATTGACAGAATGTAGACCCTGACAATGAGAGGGGATATGGCAAGGTCTAGAGGCAAACATACATTCATGAACAGCTGGTCACGTGCTCACACCTACATAAATGTTTATGTCTAATTAAGTTTCTGTAGTTTAATGGTCATCATGCTTGCCTAACATGAATGTATAAATGTTGACTTTTCTGAAATTGATTTTGGGGGTGCAGCAACTTTCGATATAATTTTTAGATTACAGAAAAAGTTGACTAGTATAAAAATTCCTATTTAGCCTGTGTTCAAATTTCCCAACCAGTTTTCACAACCATTTGAAAGTTGGAGGTATTTTGCCAAACTAGCTAGTCCTAAACACTTAAATGCCTATATTCTAAAGGTGCTCTCCTCTTTAACTTCCATGTGATTATCCAAATTAGGAAACTGACCATTGACACGGTATCATCGTCAAATCTGAGGCCCACATGCACATTTTCCTAAAAGTTTCAATAGCATTAAAATTTTCTACAGCAGCCTTCTTTAATCGGCATTTGGTTATTGTGCTTTATAGGTTTCATGAACTCTGGACAATAGCTCTTCTTGATCCCGAGTGGTCCATTACAGGCTAGTTATTCCGTGGAATGCTGAAGGTTGCTCTATGTAATGTTTTCTCATCCTGACGTTCAGGCTATTACATTTTGGGAAGAATAAGTTGCTGGATTTTTTTTGAATGATTTTGTCTTTTTGCTTTCAGTGTTTTTATTTGGGATTACTATACAACATATTATCTTTCATTGTTGCATCTCAAACACAATTTGGTTTTTGTTGATCCTCCTATCCTCTCTGCCATCTTTCTTTCTTCCCATTTATACCCTTCTACGTGTGTTCTCTTACCTTTGTCCCTCCATCCACACCTGTTTGTTGGTTTGTTTATTTATTTATTTTAGGTTTTTGAGACTGGATTTCTTTGTAACAGCCCTGACTGTCCTGGAACCCACTCTGTAGACCAGGTTGGCCACAAACTCACAGAGATTCACCTGCTTGTGCCTCCAAGTGCTTGGATTAAAGGTGTGTGCTACCACTGCCTGACCCTATTTCCACTCTTGTAGTCACTTTTCTAGGTTTGTGGCTTATATTCACAGTCATAATTGCATATATAAATGTAAAAATGCATATATAAATGTAAAAAGTTTAGATACACATCTAAAAGAGACCTGTAGTATTTATCTTTTTGATTCTGGGTTACATCTCTTTATATAATATAATAAACTATATTACTTCTCTTAACAATAAATATGGGTCCAATCATTTTCCTGTAAATGTCATGAGTCCGTTGTTCTTTATGGTTGAATAAAACTTCATTGTGTACATGTACCAAGATTTTATCATCCATTCATCTGACGATAGACATCTAAGTTGATTCCATGTCCTTGTTATTGTGAATAGAGCAACAGTGGATCTGAATATGCGGGTATTCACATCTCTATGGCAGGATAAAGGGTCCCTTGGGTATATGCCCAGGAGTAGTTCAGCTGGGCTGTGGTCCTTCTATTTTCAATCTTTGTAAAAGTCTCTGTACTGATTTCCACAATGGCTGGACCAGTTTGCATTCACATCAAAAGCAAACAAAGGTTTCTTGTTCCTTGTACTCTTGCTAGAATTTATTGTCTTGAAATGGGTGCTCTTTATGTATCCCAGGTTGGCCTCAATCCTGCTGTCTCATTATCTTGGGTCCTTGTGTGCTGGAGGTACAGGCATATACCACTATGTCCGGTTTAAGCAGTTGATTTTTAACTCCCGGATATCTGCTTCTACCCATATGTGTATCACTTTGGCCTAACCTTGTGCATTATTGGGAAGTTAGACATTTCTATATTCCTTCCAGTAATTATTAATTAAGTCATAAGAATTGTTATAATTCTTAAGATGTCTTTTGGGGGAGCTTACACTCTGCTAAAATTTTGTATTAATTCCCAATATATGCCTGCCCTCACGCATGGATTAGTGCCCACTTCATTATTACAGTGATGAATAAATTATTCACTCGGGTGGGTGAATGACTGACAGAGATAAATAACACGGCATGAATGCAGTCAAGACAGCTTCTTCCTCTAGTTTTTGGTTTTATTCATTTTCTAGGTCTTCATTTCCTTTATTTTTTTTTTCCTTTTTTGTCCACTTCTGAATAGACAGCATTTAAAACTCAATACCTTATAACTTCAAAACTGCAACTTTCCCGAGAGGGAAAAGCAACTGCATAGAAACCAAAACTCATGAGATTTCCACAGGCCCCAGCGCAAAGAAGTTCAAGGTCTCAGTGATGTCTGGAGCTACAACTGTTTCTCAGCCCCTGTTTTCTCACGTTGATAGATTGTCGTCTCCCGCACAGTGCAAGGGGAGGATGGGGAAGATTAAAGATTAGGGGGAGATGGCCACCAAGAATTGGCAACTAGATAGAGAGTAACAGCCAGCGGTTGATTAGTTTCAGCTTTGAAATGACCCCTTTGTGTGACTTGTCCTTCCTGAGAGAGAAGTTAAAATGCCTTCAGCAGTGTGTTAATTAAAACAATTAATCCTAGGTCCTAAATAAAATGGCTCAACTTATTTGGAGAGTAGCCCTCCTTCACGTGCTTTTCGCCTACTCACCGAGGAACACATCCCCCAAATCAGCAAATTCCTATTACTTCAGAATATGAGGGCTATTTAGAGGGAGGAATGGTTATTAAGCTAGATCCTAGACTCCAAAGTTGTCTATTTTCCAGAAGCTGAGAAGCAAGTTTATTTAGAGCTATACCTAGCATAGCTCCCATGAAGACAGGTGATTTTTCAAAGCAACACATTTAATGTGCAGTCAGCATGTGCGGGCCCATCACTTCTGGCTTCACGTGGCTACCTCATTTCATATCGATTATATTCTAGGAGTTGCATGTTATTGCCATTGTTATTATGGACAGGTCTACCTTTTCAGATGAGATGGCTCAAAGAGGTAAAGGACCTGGGCCAGAGCATGCTAACTGTAGGGGCACGCAGGATTTAAATGCAGGTTAACTCTGGTCCAGGGTTCATTGCTCACCACTGTCCTAGCTGCCTTCCGGTTCACCATTTGCCTTCAGTCTGATGGGTGCATAAGTCATCTAAGAGAAGATGCACCAATGCCAGATGACCGAATTGCTGTCTGTGCAAGACATATTTTCTTTTGGCCGGGACAGAATATTTGATGTAAGCAAGGAAGAAAGAGTTATTCACTCAGGTTCCAAATGTTCAGCCCATTCTGACGGAAGAGGTATGGCTCAACAGGTCACAGCAAGGCAGACAAGAAGCAGAGAAAGAGAATCCAAGAAGGGGCCAGAGTGTGATATAGTGCCTGTAAGACATGCACCCAAGAGCATTTTTCTCTAACCAGTCCCTGCCTCCTGCCTTGGACCAATTCTCAGGAGTGTCGTCATACCAGGAACCCATCGACGGATTAACCATTATGGAACTGTCTCTGGCAGCACTTTCCAAATGACTCCCAAGGGTGTGTGTTACTAATCCTCCAAGGCATTCCTCAATCCAACCAAGTCGACAGTAAGAACAAAGCATTGCCTTTGAGGGGACTTTTTCTTTTTCTTTTTTCTTTTTTCTGTTTCTTTCTTTTTTTTTTAAATTTATTTATTTATTAAAGATTTCTGTCTCTTCCCAGCCACCGCCTCCCATTTCCCTCCCCCTCCCCCAATTAAGTCCCCTCCCCCCGCCTCAGCCCGAAAAGCAATCAGGGTTCCCTGTCCTGTGGGAAGTCCAAGGAACCCCCCACCTCCATCCAGGTCTAGTAAGTTGAGCATCCAAACTGCCTAGGCTCCCACAAAGCCAGTACGTGCAGTAGGATCAGAAACCCATTGCCATTGTTCTTGAGTTCTCAGTAGTCCTCATTGTCCGCTATGTTCAGAGAGTCCGGTTTTATCCCAGGCTTTTCCAGACCCAGGCCAGCTGGTCTTGGTGAGTTCCCAGTAGAACATCCCCATTGTCTCAGTGTGTGGGTGCACCCCTCACGGTCCTGAGTTCCTTGCTCGTGCTCTCTCTCCTTCTGCTCCTGATTTGGACCTTGAGAATTCAGTCCTGTGCTCCAATGTGGGTCTCTGTCTCTGTCTCCTTTCATCGCTTGCTGAAGGTTAATATTCAGGAGGATGCCTATATGTTTTTCTTTGGGTTCTCCTTATTTAGCTTCTCTAGGATCACTAATTATAGGCTCAATGTCCTTGGTTTATTTTCAAAGACAATTGAAACTGCTCTGTAAAGGCAAGGAGAGCTTGATTTGGTGAAGGGGTGTTTAGGAGCTTCTCCAGACAAAGGAACCCCACGAGTATTACAAATACTGGTGAAAGCAATCAAGGATTGACAGAGTGCTTCCTGCTCTCACCTCAAAAGACCTTGGCCTCACTTCTATAAATGAAAGGATTCTTACAGTCTATCCCTAAGAAAGGGACAGAAAGGTGACTATGGAGCACTTTGACATCTTGATGTATATTGGGGCACATCAGCTAAGGGACAGGGGAACTGCAATGCCTTGGCAATTGTGTCAACTACATTCTTCCCGCATTTTCCTCCACCGACATTCTCCTGGTTCTCGGTGAGATTAGCAGAAAAGACTGGCCTGGCCTCTGTTCATGCTTGCCTGGTCTCTACTCTTCATCTCAGCTTTTCTTTTTTCTGAACCTGCTGGTTTAGTTTAACTTAGGGTGTGGCAACAGGAAGCCCTAACACAAACCCCAACTCAACCTTACCATCAGCCAAGCTGTCTCAACTTCTCTCTGACTTCTCGTCTGTTCTAGTGGATCACAAACTTGGATGACAGGAAGACTGATCAATTGTTTTGCCCCAAGTTGCAATGACAGGAAGGTGACAGGGAATTTGACTTAAAAAGCTAATTATGTATGGTATAGCAAGGAAAGGCTTGGAGCTTTATACAACTATTTAATGTAAGTCTCTGTAAGGGTGCAAGCACAAACTTCATAGCCACAGAGAAAATCACTGTGGGGCTTGTTATCAAATTAATCTCTAGAAATGTAGTGTCACGAAACCCCCATTTTCTACAGATAAATTTGCCAAGGACCTTAGCCCTTTCTAAGAGCCAAAGTAATATTTTATCAAGTCTTTGAATCATTTATTCTCTGCTCAGCAAAAGGCTCTTTTTCAAGCATTCTTTCATGACCAAAGAATGTTTTTTCCTATCCGGGAAGCTTTAATCGCCTTACAAAATATTGTTATCATAAGGAAACAAATTGGACATATGGGTTTATTATTTATTAGCACATTTGAGTGCTAATTTTTGCTCTCTCTATATATCAAATACAGAGATTTAAATGTTAAATACAATTCTGAAGAGATATTATCAGCTTCCATATCTATAATACTGCTTACTATAAACAAATGGGAAAAGTTCTTTTCTCTAGGAATAAGGTTTCTATTGTATGCCTTTTATCATCAGAAGACATTGGATGAGTACTGGAGAAATGGCTCAGCACTTAAGACCACTTGCTACGTTTTTAACATTACTTCTTGGGTTCCCTCAAATAAGCAGATGGCATCCTATCAACTTGGAAATCAGGGAAAGCAATTGTATGGCGATTGGTGGGGAGCCAGTGAGGCTCAATGTGATATAGTCCAGGTGATCAGTTTTCTCTCCTACTAGGCAAAAAAAACCTCTACATTTTAAAATACATCTGGAGTGCAGTAATTGAGCAACCAGAACTGATTCGAATCACACCTCTAAGACCGCATACCATTGTTATGAATTATTAGTTTTTTCGACGACAAAACACAGGTTCATTTCATTAGTGTATGGGTGACTCAGAAAAGAGTGCTTTACTTAACACTACTAGAAACTGACAGGCAACAAATCCTTTATGCTAGTCTCAATAACGCCCCCAGCCTAGCAGTTTCTGTCTGCACAAAGAAACTTTTTTGCTTTCATTTGGCATGTGGCTTTAGCAGGTGATGCTGGCCTGGGTGAGAAGCTGGTATCAGAAAAACCCAGGTGGCTCTGTAAGGCCAAAGGCCACAGACTCCTGGTCCTCATCACCATTAAAAAACACGAGTCTTTTGAGGAGACACTCCCTCAGGCTCTTCTCCTCACTGGTCTGCAGGCAGAGGTTAGTCAGGAAGTCGCTGATCTTCTTGATGAGCTTCATCTCCTTCTCTAGGAAACGCTTCTCCAAGAAGTTGCAGAGTTGCAAGTCTGTGTTGGCTGAATCCAGGCGAGCAGATTCAGAAGGACTTGATTCAGGTTCTTCTTCAAGACCAAGGATGTTTCCATGGCCTCCAGGCTCCCACCACACTGGTACGAGAGCAACATCTGCACATCAGAGACAAGGTCACTGCCGCTGTGCTGATTTTGCGTCAGAAGACAGGCTTTTCTCCAGACAGATCTCAGAAGAAGTGTACCAGGCCTTTCACAGACATATTATCTTTGAAAAAGAATCCCAGAGAGAGGTAAGTACCTGAGGTCTGTAGGTGCATGCTGATCGGGCAGTCAATAGTGGTCTCCACCTCCCCGGTGTAATTTTGAGGGCTCCAGGCACTCACAGTTGGAACTTAAGAGGAGACTTGCTTCCAGAAACAGAAAATTGCAAATTGACCCAGAAGTTGTGCATGTTGAGGAAGGAAGAGAGAGTAGTTATGAGTTTAAGTCGTGTGGCTGGGAGTTTCTAATAGGGCAGTAGATGAACAGTCTCCCAATCTTTTCAGATAAGGATTTAGTCTTGTAGTTATTGGAATGGAGTCTTTATTTGTTATGTGTCCCAGTTTTAAAAAAATCATAAATCTAATGTAAGGTAAGAACATCCAAAGTTGTCATAATGAAATCTCCTTAATCACTTGTGACTTAGAACTTCCTTGCTTATTAATTTAGAGCTGGATACAGTAATTTTATTCTGCATATAATCCCTCATTGTCTCAGTGAATAGCCATTAATCCCCTTTTCTCAGAGCAGTCTTACTGTTCTGATATGAAGTTAATAGCACCCCATCTCCCTACCAAGGGTCCCTGTTTGGAATATGTATTATATAGTCACCTTATTCTTTCTAGATAAATGTGAAAATTGTGCCACACAAAGTATTTGTGTGAGTATAATTCATTTCTTTCGAGCGAGCCTCTCATGGAGTTGAAGCTGGCCTCTGACTCAAGGATGACCCGAACATTCCAAGTGGTGGGACTACAGGCATTCTTCTTCACTTTGGCCTTGTTTCCCATTACTGCTTCACCAATAGTGCCACTAAGAAGTTCTGTTCTAATTTTTCTATGCAGTATTATTATTCACTTCTTGCATTCATTGTACCTAGGCAGCCTATGGAGTGTCGTAAAGGTCAGCTGTCCTATTAGCAGTTACAGCCCTGTGAATCTAGACACTCCACCATTAACTGAAACATAGTGTGAATGAGAATAAAAATTAAATAATGTATATTTATAAAGTGTATCAAAATTAACCACACACAGAAGATTATAAGTTAACTGGTCTCCACTGAGAGATATAGACCTCAATGTCGTCATAAGGCCTCTTTCAGCTTTATAATCGCACGCTGAGCTTTTGGTTTGCTAAGTGCCATTAGACTTGAGTTGTTTCACAATTAGAGCCTTTTCCTATGATTTCGGTCACATAGGCATATCCTACTCATGGTAAAACTCTGAACCCCAGGGAAGAAGAGAAGTGAAACCTCTGCTCTAAACTTGGACTTCCTGAAAATGAAAGTAGATCAATTATTTTGCAGTTACTTTCAAATTTGACTCCCCCGTTGCTGAAACCATACAATTTAAGAATGTAAAAGGAAGCGTGCAGTCTGCTTTTACTGCTCTGGTTAAAATAGGAACACATACCCTGTATCCAGCACCTGCAGACTGAAGTCCTAGAAACCATAAGCACCATACCGCCTGCCTTTGTCAACTTGCTCTCTCAGCTACTTGGATCTCAGTGCTAGGAAAGCACGGTGTCATAGTCAATATAAACATTTCCCAGTGACTTCGTAGTGTGTCGTGTACCAATGCTGTCAAACTCTTCCATTATCTCTTTGTTCTCTGTCCCGGTTTTAAAGCCGTAATTCTAACGTGAGGCAAGAACTTCTCAAGTTTTCATAATGAATTCTCTCTAATCATTTGTGACTTAAATCTTCCTTGTGTATTAATTTAGAGCAGGATACAGTAATTTTACTATTTATATTTTAGCTTCAGCTTTCTTGCCTATAAAAGAGAGAGATATTAGCATCTCACAAATGTGTTACCAAGGTAAATTTTATATATATAATATATATATATATATATATATATATATATATATATATATATATATATATATTGGTTTTTCGAGACAGGGTTTCTCTGTGGTTTTGGAACCTGTCCTGGAACTAGCTCTTGTAGACCAGGCTAGTCTCGAACTCACAGAGATCTGCCTGCCTCTGCCTCCAAAGTGCTGGGATTAAAGGCGTGTGCCACCACTGCCCGGCCAAGGTAAATTATATAATGAATGAGAAAACACTGTGAATTAGTAGAACTTGAAAAATGGGGGTATAATATCAATCCATTTTGTAGCAAAATTATGGAGATCCTTTCACTAAAGAGCTCTCCTCCTGAAACAAGATTCCCTGTGACTTTCAAGCTTGAAGCCACTGAGGCATAGTTAAAGTGTTTAAGATCCAATCATTCAAAACTTTAGCAAGCTTAGCTTAGCTGTCATTCCTTGGCTAAACAGGCTTCTACAATACTTCTTGGGATCCCTTGTAGTCCTGCTGACTATGAACACAGTATATAAGGCAGAGTTGTGTTACCAGCCCATGACCCTGATACAAGAAACAGGCAAGGACCTATCTTGTTGGTGATGGTAAATTTCTGGAACATTTCATATGAGTGATACAATTCACAGAATTTACCTCCCCCTCAATTCAAATGAACCTAGGATGTTTCTGTGTTTGACAGACTCTCCAGGAACAAACACCAACCTGAGGATTCCTACACAGGCAATTTATTGGAAAAGTACGCCCAGCAAAGACAGAAAAGTCATAAAGACATGGGACAGAAAAAGAAAAGAAGTCAAAAATAATAACAAAGTTGCAATTTCAGAAAGTCTCTGTTTCCTCCCAATCGCACCATCAAGCTCCAGAATACAAACTACCACCGTTGGAGGTGATTTCAACATGAGGCATGGGGACAAGGCTTTCCTAGTTCTGCCCACCAGTTGTGAGCCTCCCCAGAGTAATAGAAACTTCCAGGCCCTTCCTTTGCAGGGAAGTAAATTCATCAGCCCAAGAAGAAGCCACTAACAAAGGTCATGGGTACAAATCATCAGCAGAGGTACACATTGAGCATAGCAAACTGGCAGAAGTGATATGAGGTTAGTTGATGTGGGAGGTGATGTATGCTGTGAATGTTTTATTGCCATTGGTTAATAGAGAAGCTGCTTTCAGCCAAT
Source organism: Microtus oregoni (assembly GCF_018167655.1). Classification (NCBI taxonomy): domain Eukaryota; kingdom Metazoa; phylum Chordata; class Mammalia; order Rodentia; family Cricetidae; genus Microtus; species Microtus oregoni. The sequence continues at coordinate 1,958,110 of NW_024544601.1, forward strand.
GGCTGAACAGAGTAAAGCCAGGCTGAAAGAGATACAGAGAGAGAGGAGGCGGAGTCAGAGAGAAGCCATATAGCCTCCTGTAGGAGTCAGACACCTCTGCTGGAGCCCAACCAAACCTTGCCAGTTTAAGCCACAGTCACATGGCGATGCACAGATTAATGGAGACGGATTAGTTTAGGATGTAAGAGCTAGCTAGAAATATGCTTAAGCTTTGGTCAAACAGTATTGCAAATAATATAGTTTCTATGTGATTATTTCGTGTTTGGGGAGCCGGAAAGGTATGAAAGAACAGCCTCCCCCAACAGTTAGGCAGGAAGTTAGCCTGCCTGCAACACTAGCCTGCTATGCCTCTTGGCCGTGGGAAGTATCAGACTTCAATGATACTGAGAAACTCCTACTAGGACCTCATTTTCTAAGAAAATTAATGAATAAAGACTTTGCCATGGTTTATACTCTATATTTATCCCTCTTAGGTGTGGATGGAATTCCAATTAGGGGGCAATACCAGACATCTATATCTCCATTTTACCATCCTCTAAAATCTGGCGTGCACTTCAGGGATCTTGTTTGTCTAGCCACCAGCCAAATTTGGTCCAGAGCTTCTGCTGAAAAGGCATTTGCATCTTTTGTTTAACTTTTCCCCCTGATTGACACAATTATCCTTACTAGAATAGCATATTGATTTTTTGTTTTGCTTTGCTTTTTCAAGACAGGGTTTCTCTGTGTAACAGCCCTAACTGTCATAGAATTAGCGTTGTAGACCAGGCTGGCCTTGAACTCACAGAGATCCACCTGCCTCTGCCTTTCAAGTGCTGGGATTAAAGGTGTGCGTCACCACCGCCCAGCGTGATTTTTAATAGCTCCAAACAAGTCAGCAAAAGTCAAAGTATCTCTAGCAAGCCAGATTCTGGAAAGCTGTGAAATGGCTGCTTACGGGCTTGTCGTCCAACCTGAACTCACCTGAAAACTGATGTACAAGCAACAAAATGGTTTCTGTGTACTCGTCATTTTCTAAAAGGGACTATATGGGGTTCAGAGTTTAGCTCTAACTTGTTCAACTGTTTTGTTCAAGGGACTGCCCGACACCCGGCAGTGTTACAAAATAAGGTTGGATCATCATTTTTCTCCTCCAAAACATACACACACACACACACACACACACACACACACACACGGAACCTCCTCTTCACTCCACCTGTCCTCTCCACTAAACTATGCAGAGCACTGAGAATCTCGCCCACAGTCCACCCAAAAACTGCTGCCTCACCGCATCTTACATCCCTCCACACTCATTTACTATGGGCACGGCAAGCAAATAGAAACCGTTCTCAACTGGGGCCCATTTTGTGTTCCCGGATATATCTGGCAATGTTTGGATCCATTTTCAGTTGCTGGCTGAGAGCTGCCTCAGAGGCTAGTCATTTTCTAGCACTTTCAGTTTTCCCTGTAAAAAGAGCCAAGTGATACTCCTAAGGTAGAGGACTGTGGACGCTTACAGAAGGAACACACAGCATGAATTAGGACGGTGAATTCTGAGAGACTGTGGGAGGACTACCAACAACAAAAATTGAACTTGATCCTCTAACCTCCATATGACTATATTTTCGGTTCCATTTTTTTAAATGACGCCTTCACCAAAAACATCATTCTAATTGTGAACACAATAGACATTCCAGATGACAGAGTGATATTTCACTTAGGAACCTTGTTTCACAATGTAGTTGAAAACATCAGGACCCTTAAGGTCATCCCCAACAGCTAACTCTTTGCTTTAATTTATCCCAGTAGCAAGGAACACATTAGCTCCTAAAGACTACTCATTCCATTTCCAGACAGTATGATCTGGAGGCAACAGGCCACTGGGATTCAAGCAGACACTGGGAGCCAAGTAGATCTGAAGTTCTTCACAGTTGTCCCATTAAGACATGTAGTTTTGGGCAAGTTACTTAACTTTTCCAACTCTAATTCTTTTTAGCTACCAAAAAAAAAAAAAAAAAACAGAAAACCCCACCCGGTCTTTAGTTATATTTTAAGATCACTGTGGAGAAATAAAGTAATACAAGGAATCTAGCACAACTTATAACACAAAATAGATACTCAATAACTATTAGCTTCCTTGGGAGCCCAAGAGATGGCTCAGCAGTTATAAGCACTGGCTGTTCTTGTAGAGGACCCAGATGTAATTTCCAACTCCTACAACCATATGTAACTCCAGTTCTAGGGGATCTGACTTCTCCTGACCTCCAAGAGCACTAGGCTGATAGATAGTACCCAGGCATGCATATGTGCAAACAATAATACTCACCCATGTAAAATAAAAATAATAAATCTTTTTATAACCATTAGCTGCTTTTACCCTTGTCCTTCCCCTCACACTCTAATGGGAGGTGTCATCTCTGTGATTCATTCTGCCTTTGATCCTCTCTAGTTTTAACTTGACAAAAGGAGAGAATGAATGCAGGCCATCTTCCCACCAGTCTGAGATGTCCCTCTTTCACTGAAACACACTGGGCGCCTTCCATTGCTCCTCATCCAGCCTGCCTCTGTGGACTTCTATCACCTGGTAAGTCTAGAAGCCAAGGCTCGATTTCCTTCCGAGCAGGTAGCTGAAATTCTGCACTTTCCAAAGGCCAAATACATGTGTGGGCTGTATCTTTTTAAGATGCTTGTGCACAGATAGAAATAGGTTCTGCATGATGGAATCATTCTTTACAACAAAAGTCCCCAGGAAACGTGGGCCAAGACTCTCCTTGAAGTCAGGAAACGATGTCAAAGAATGGCTTTCTGTTTTCTGATGGTGCTGTGTTTTCTCTTTTGTGCATCTGCTCGTGTTGCATTTGCCCCTTGCCCTCCAGGATGAGGAGTGCTTTCTGTTACTTTTTACAAGGAAAATTGTATTGTTTCATAGAAAGAATAGAAGACACACATTCTACATTGAAGTGGCCTTGTATTTCAGAAGTGCTGGAAGGTCTGGCCTTGATGGTTGCCAAGAGGTGATTTGGAAAGATATAGCTGGAGTTGCAAAGAACATGCAGTCCTGCAATTCGAAGTGGGAACTTTCATAGTACCGTTTTCTTTTTCTCTGCTTGAAGCCTTTGAAGATTTCTTTTGGTCATCTGACATCTGACTGGAGAAGAAAATCACCCAACAGAGATTTTGCTTTCTTGAACGATCACATGATCTTGTGTATGTGTGTGTGTGTGACCATGCATGTGTGTGTGTGTTCCTGTGTGTATGTAGACATAGGTACCAAAATGAGATTAACAGTAGTCTACATCTGTGTGCTACATATATGCATGCTTAGGTCCTTGCCTGGGGGAGATGTGAACAATATCTATTACAAACCTCAATGTTCCAGAGACAAACTGAACTATGATTCGACCACAGTTCACCCTGGTGGGGACCAAAGAGCCTTTAGGCTTACTTATATAACATGGGTGAGGGGCTATTGACAGTAGTGTGAGTAACCCCATAGCAGCTACACTGGAAAGCCTTTCCCCAGCATGAATGAAGGCTTCCCCTTATTCATGTAAAGAAAGGCCCTTCCCCTAGTCTTCCCCAGGTTATACAACATCATAGTCCTCCCCAAGACCCTGAGGCCACACTGCAATTAGGGGTAAATTGCACACTCATGGCTGTGAGGAATGGCTGAATGCTCAAGAGAGGGGCTCAGGAGCCTTCCAGTCTTTGCCTCCTTTATTGAAGGAATTTCCTCATTCCACAGGTCCCATAGTGATTCTCATAGTGATGAGCTCTTGCAAGTAAACAGGGTTGAGCTCCTGGCGATGGCAGCTATTTTGCTTGCAGGGTAGTGAAGTACAACAGATTACTATGGGACAACCCCGGGGAAGACAGGATTCTGTTTTCAAAGGAAAGGGAAAAACTTGTTCTCCTCTCACAAAGTCATATGATCTTTGCCCACAATGAAATGAAGAAGCCTCAGAAGCCTCAGTGCTTGACTCCCAGGGTCGGTACTAGTTTGCTGAATGACATCCTCCAGCTTTTAAGAAGCTACTTGGCTTTCAATTGACATTAAAATGTAGAAACACAAAGGGCTTCCTTCTCCAATCCGTAGGAGTTCAATGGCAACCATCTTACTGCCCACTAACCACTAATAACCTTAGGTTCAATCTGAGGACGAGAAGAAAGGGAAATCTTCTCTGAGACTGGCTTGACTTCTGGGACAGAGAGACTGCTTTATCCCCTGTCCTGTTCCTTACTTGGTCTCTATAAAAACATACAGTGATGCTCTGGTACCATTATCTGTATAAAGAATCACCAATTCTCAGATGGTGAGGGAACCTTAAAGGACATTTGTTTCCAATCTGTATTCAAATTGTCAGGGCTTAATAATTATATAATAGTCACTTTGGCTTCTCTTGGAGTCTAAGCCACAATTAAGTGTTTCCGCTCACCCCCTCAAAAAAAAAAATCCCAACCCTTTGCCAATATTCAGGAATACAAGCACAGGAATTAGTGCTTCTGTCTCCATGGTGGGCTACAGAAGGAACCACTGAGCCATAGTAGGGCCAACACCAACAACAGATTCTGCTTACAACTTCCTGGGCTGCTGATGGCTGCATGCCTGATAGCGCTACAAACCTCCCTTCTGATGCTCTTTCTGCTCAGATGCTTTTTTTTTTGGTGGGGTGCACAGAAGTGGCTGCTAGCCAAACCACAGTTCTATTCACCAGTTCAAGATTAGGAAACATCTCTTTGGATCTGTCTTTCTATATAAGGACCAGATGGTAATGATTAAAATGAAATTAATGTTTGACAGTCCATGAAGGGCATACATTACATGGTGTGCTGCTTGTCCAATCTGTCATCTTGTTTCTTTCAGTTCAGGTCAACAAACGACAGCTGAGAGCTGCCTCTCTGGGTCAAACAGTAGCTTGTTTCTGTGCTATGGAAATGGTTGCTCGGTTTACTAAGTGCAAGGCTTCTGTGCTGCCAAAATCACGATGAAGGCACTTTAAGGGAGAGAATTCATTTTGACCACAGACTCCAGCCACTCCTGAACAAAGTGACAACTGCTTTAGGTTCAAATCCAGAAATGGGGAAACCTGAACCTGGCTGAAGAACAAATGTGCCAACACCACAAAGCAATTTCTAATTCTAACGACAGCCTCTTTCCTCACATAGCTTCTAGAATATGTGGGCAGTGCTGATGCGTTATTGATAACACATAAAAAAAGCATCTATGATACCTCAATTTCAAATCACTGGCCTGCCAGTGCTCTCCCCCAAAGATCTTTCAGATGCAGACTTTTGTTCTTGCCCCTGGCTAATCCAGGGATCCTTGGTTCCATATTACATCGTCTGTCTAACTGCTTAAATCCAAAGTACCATTTTAACCTTTCCACTTTCTCCCAAGAATGGTGGTGAAATTTTAGAATGCTCTGCATTTATTCTTCGCATGTATTCTTTGGAGGCAGCAACTGATTTACACAGACGTTCCCACGAATAGAAGAATAAACAACTGAAGCAGGCCAGGGGCTGGAAGAGGAGATGCGACACCCAGATGGCCCTTCAAGACAAAGCAGTTACTTTGCTGCTGGAAGGAGGCTTTCAACTGTCAGCCACTGTCCAGGCACCCGCTGCAGTGAAGAACACTGCTTGATTGAAGACCTTATCATTCCAAGGGCAATTTCTCTCCGTAGCTTGGGACAACTCTGGGGGTCCATTCCTATTACCCTTAATAATCCCCTTTGGGTCTTGTCTCCCCAGTTACCACCCGAATCTCTTCTCATTTCCTTCAGGTTGTTGTTCAAGCGCCGTACCATCATGACTTCCTCCATCTTTCTGTCTAAAAATAGCACACATTTACCACTTACCCACAGCCCCCTCGAGCCTTAGTTTCTGCTTTCCATTCATCCATTTCTCTTCCCAGCACCTCTAATTATTTATATAATTACCTACTTGTTTTGTTTCACATCAGCCTCCCCTCTGGAATATAACACCTGCAATGACTGGGCATTTGGCTGTTCTGGTCCATTTTTTTTTTTAGCTCTACTACCTAGCAAATTGCCTCCCATGAATACAAAGATGTATACTATCTGTGAAAGAATGAATGATTGGTTGCCTAGAATCATAGCTACCTCTTTTCACTCAGTCTGCCTACCTCTCTCCAGGCACATCCCAAGAATGGGTTGTCAGGGTAGCATACTTGTCTCTGGAATAGGCTTTGGAACTGCACTGACCAATCTACGTAATGAGCAGTTTCAGGGCTCTTAACACATGCCAGAATTGTTCCGAGGAGTCCAACAATACATGTAGCCACAACAGCTAGAAGTAGGGGCTACCATTCCCACCTTAAAACTGAAGAAACCAAGGAACAGAGAGATTAGTATGCCGACATCATATAATCCTATAAACTAGAATTTGCGTCCAGAATCTCTGCCACACAGCAGCTGTAGAATTTTAAGTAAGTTCCTTTTGGATTTGACTTATTTGTCCGTAAAATGTGTATACAATAATGCCTACTGTAAGTCAACTGTAAAAGTATTTCATGAGATTATATATGTAAGATGCATAAGCACTTAGTCAAGATCAGTCTCCATAATGCCATCCAAAAGTCAGCTTTCCCCTGTATTCCGGAAGCTGCGTGAACTTTTAAATACTACTTTCCACCTGATTTTTTAATTATTATTATTATTATTAATGTCTGTGTACATGAATGTGCCACTGTGTGTGGTGGGAGATCAGAGGACAAATGTGTGGAGTCAGGTTCCTCCCTTCTACCTGTAATGGGTTCTGAGACTTGAACTCAGGTCTTTAGGCCTGCATGTAAGTGTCTATGTGCTTAGCCATATCACTGGCTCCTGTTTCAGGAGTTTGAGACAATGTCTCACTAGGCAACATAGATTGACCCAGAAATCATAATGATCCTTCTGCCTCAGCCTCACAAGTACTGGGAAGAAAGGCCCAAACCTCCATCCCTGGCTTGTCTTATTTTCTATATTGACTGATTTACTGTTGCCCAACCTCTTAGATTATATTGCTCATCCACTATTCTAATGCTCCATAAGTCTATAGTCACCCCCATTTTGCACTTCATCCTCTCCCTGCAGACAGGGTGATGGCTAGAATCAGAAGTCTTCACTTTTGCCCTTTTGTGTCACATCTTGAAATAAAATTGTTCTGACAGATGCAATCAAATTCAGGTACCATAACTCGTCTTTTAGAGTTAGCAGAAGTTCTAGGTTTCCATTAGTTGATATAATCACTTAGGCAAGTCAAAGCCTGACTTTGAGTAGTGTGCTAACCAGAGCAGTGTAGCTCCCCACTACAATAAAGTCCATGGTGTCCCAAGTCTGAGGATAACTGAGAGTAGATAGCCTTTGGGTCATAGCTCTCTTAAAGACTGCTGCAGCTGAGGACAGCAACTGCAACCATCAGACAGTTACCTTGATGAGTTTCTGGGGTAACTATCTATGGTAACATACATGTAAAAGAATATAAATTCCCACCCGTCTTGGTTCAACTGAAGACAATTCTGGGATAACATTATAGTTGCAGAAGTCCTTTGTGGAGTCTTTGAGGACATTATTAAGACCTCATCACAACTGGCCTTCTTCTGCTCACTCCAGTCTCTTCTCTTTTCCCAGATATTGATCTCAAGGGTACAACCCTGAGTAAACACAGTCTCCTAAACTTTATCCCAGAATCATATTTTCAGAAGACGCGCCCTGTAAGGAAGGTGTGCCTGTCCAAGGTCATCCGTGCTCACCTTGCGGTCTCAGTATTCTGTGAGAGACCACTAAATCCAGGCAACACAATGGCCTCCCAGCTCCCTGGCTGCCCCAGCAGCTCATCTTTGGTTATTGTTTTTAACCTTTTCTCAGAGGCATGACTAGTCTAGTCTGCTTGCTTTCACAAGCACATAAATGGAGCTAGAAAAATGAAGCCCATTAATCAATTCTTGCCTACGACTCATCACCTCTCCTCGGGGCGCCTCCTTCCTTGAGGAAGTAAGACAGATGATCATGGATTGCCACACAACACTGCCTCTTTCCTTTGACCTCCTGAGTCCTCTGAGAATTTATCAGCAAACAACAAGCTCATTTGACTGTATGTCAAAAGCAGACAAAGAGTCAGTCATTAGCACTAATATAAGCAGCCAGTTGCTTCGCACAGTAGTTATAAACACGGCCTTGGGCAGAGTCAGCCTCTCTGATAACACTTTTGGAAACAGCCGATCCCAAGCCTAGAATTTGCTTTGACCGTGAATGGCATTTTGATCTGAGTAATCATTAAAAAATTTGGTGTTTTTAATGGTCCATAAAATCATCACATACTCCCTCACGTGTCATCTTGCCTGAAATAGAACCATGTGAAACTCAGTTTCCATTTGATCTTAAAGCATACGTCAAACAAATGAGGACTTAAAGCAGAAAGAAGACTAACATGAAAGGTTGGGGGAATATGTTTAATAAATAATGTATTTGTTTATGTGTAGGAAATTTTTTAAAAACTTTAAAAAAATAAGCTTTTAAAAATAAAACAATGAACAAAACAAATAGCACTAAAATAAGTAAAATGGCTGCTTTATTTAAGTGTGTAGCATTGTGGTTGCTATCCTAATAAAGGGACAGAAATAATTGCAGCTATGTATAACTAATTGTCAACATTAAAAAAAATTTCTGTGGGAAGATACTTCATCTAATCAAGTAGACCTTCATAAGCGACACTTTGTTTTCATGCTATACAGTCACATTCCCAGAAGGACGTGAAAAAGTCCTTGATTAACAATTGATTTGTGATATTATTTATTTATTTATTGGACATTTTTATAAATAGTATCTTATGTTTTGGATTTTAATATTTTGACTTCTTCTCTGACAATTTCATACACGTATGTAGTGTACTTTGAGCATTCACCCCATCACCCTCTCCTGCCCCCCTCTCTTTCAGATCTCTTTTTGTTATTTGCTTCAATTAGGGTTGCTTGCATGATCCTGGCTGTGGGGCTGCTTAGTAGAGAGAGCATGGAGCACACTCCCAAAGAAAAACAATGCCCCTTCCCCTAGCACCTATTTACTGCCAATAGCTCCTCAGCTAGGAGTGGGAGGTCATGAACTCCCCCACCATAGACAAGGGAATATAGATGTGCTCAATCTTGTGCAGGTAATTAGTTGCTGTGAATTCAGGATCTTATGTTTTTAAATTTTGTTTCTTAATCCATTCATTATTTTAAAGATAGAAACTTATCTAATAGCCTAGGCTAGCCTGAAATTCACCCAATTTGGCTTCAGACTCTTTAAAAACTCCTCCTGACTCAGCTTCCTGAGTGGTGGGATTATAGATATGAACCACCATGCTCAGCTCTCAGACGGGATCTTTCTCTGTCGTACAGCCTGAAGCATGCTATGTAGCCAAGGCTAGTCATCAGTCTTGTTTCCCTTGCCACCTAAATCACAGCTTGTGTCATATGACTAGCTCCTTTTCTTTTATGCTGTTCCTTTGGAAATACTGTTTCATTTCTGATCTTAGGCTCTCTCTAGATCGCCAACACAGAGCAGGCATTGTTAAGCAGACATGGATACTGATCAATATACTGTCTTTTCTAGTGGAAGGCCATCTAATTGACGCTGACGTCAATTTATATGGACAGTCACAGCTTGCGGGAACAGATGCTTCTCTCCCATCCATGCCATTACATTTTGACTCAGGGTGCCAGCTCTCAGGAATTTTTGTGCTGATAAGCGTCTGATTCTCTTGGACTACCTGAAGATGATTCTAAAACAGCTATGATTCATTGCTGATGGAGTCACCTGCCATTTAGAATTCCGCAGATCCTATGGCTCATGCTGCGAGCCTTGGCTTCTATGCCCCAGATGCTTACAATCACCTCATTCAAGGCTCCTTATAAAGCAATTACTTGGATCCCTCCAACAGGAAATTGATACAAGCTTAATTAAAATATCCTTATAAAAATACTTCTTACGGTTGTGAACGTCATCGTAGAAGGAACTGCCAAATTTTAACGTTGCGTTCTCCTCCGTTTCACCTTTGGTTGTGGGAACATATTTTAAATAGAAAGATGTTTGTCATCATTGAAATAGCTTGGATTTTATGACCACTCCATAATCTCCAAGAGAAACATGAGCGTCTGTCCTTGTTACAAAGCAGCTCCTGTAGCCGAGCTCCTCAAGAAGAATCTCTGCAGTGACACTGGAATCTGCTTCTTTAATAAGCTTCCCAAGTCATCCTCGTGCCCGCTCCACACGTGCCACGGAGGTTGATTGTTTCATCGTAAGCATGGTTCCCACACTGTCACAACTGGTTAGTAGTTCTCTGCTCTAGAAGGAAATGGCAGCGTTCAGTGATTATCTCTACTGAAATGTGTGACTAACCGTTGTTAAGGTGGTGTGGCTGCTCCACCCAGGCCCTGTTTACAAGTCTGGCACACTCATCCCCAGCTGCTTACTCTAGTTTACCGAGAGCCAGGGCTAGCTCTGTTTACTTTATATTTAGCAGCTCTGAGTGGTGGCTGCTAACAGCTCACAGCTCTGCTCTTCTGTGAAGAACTGCTCTCCGCTGGTGGCCACCTCACGCAGCAATGCCTGCAAGGTTACGCACTCCACAGCACAACCAATGGCTGAGTGCTATGTGTAGATTGAGCGTGTATATTCAAAAAATCTAGAATACTAAATGCTCTGAAGTGATACTTTTAAATACTAACATGAAACTCAAAATGGTTTGACGATTTTCATTCTAATTAAGAAAGCTCAACGGGTAAAGTCTATGTGAATAATTCAAAATCCTCAAGACTCTGAAATCTCAATGCTTCTTGTACCTAGCATTCTAGAAAAGGGCTACTTAGCCTGTAGGAACAAAAGCCTTTTACCACAAGGGAGAAGAGTCTGTGATGCTATCCTTGCTCTAAAGATCCCTATAGGGTCAAGCTGACGCTAGCTAGACATCTGCTAAAGCCAATTTCTTTCCTTAGCTTCCATGATTCCCTGTCCTTTTTCTTTGTTCCCTTCCTTCCAGGTATCTAGGTTTCTTCTGGGTACACCCTAGAAGATTAGAAAGTACTGGCCAGAGTGTAACAGAAAGGAAAGCTTAATCCATTATTTTGAGCATTATAATGGATCATATGGAGGTTGCTCTAAGGGTTTTTAATATGATGTACCACATGACCCAGACTTATGAATATATACCAAAGGCAACTGTACCAACATCTGTAGAGATATCTGCAGATGTCATGGTATGCTCATTATAGCATTACACACAACACCCAAGATATGAAGTCAACCTCAACGTCCATCAGTGGATGGATGGTGGCTTAAAGAACTCGAGGAATGTAGTAGATACAATGGAATATTGTTCAGCGTTGAAAATAAGAAAATGCTGTTGCCTGTGACAGCTTAGAGAGACAGGAAGACATGATAAGTAACAGAAACGAGACACTGAAAGGCAAATAGTGCATGATTTCCATTGCACTTGCACATGGAATTGAAAAGGACAAAAAGGGCAAGGATATAGAAATAGAATAGTAGCTACAAGGAGGATAGGGGGTGGGTGGAGGTTTAGGTCAAGGTATGCCATGTTACTTTTAAGTGGGATGTACATATCTAAATATAAAATGTATAGCATAAAACTATAGTTAATGTTATACACTATAAATTAGTTAAAGTATAGATTTTAGATGTTTTTACAATGTGGGATTCTCCTTTGTATGCTGTGAATAGAGTTGATTAATTAATAAAGAAAACTGGCTTGGCCTGATAGGGCAAAAGAATAGAGGTAGGCAGGGAAAACTAAACTGAATGCTGGGAGAAAGGAGGCAGAGCCAGGAGAAGCCATGGAGCTTCTGTAAAGGTAACTGAGATGACGAGTATGTTAGACTGTTATAACTGTTTCACTCTGTAAATGTATATATCCAAACATCTTAAAAATAGTTTTTTGAAATCCTATTTGCTTTGACATTATATTACATAAGTCAATACCGTTGTCCAGCAGTTACGGAACCATCTCCTAAGCAAATGTTATAAAAATCGCAAAATCAATTTGCAATAAATTCAGACATGTGGGGGAAGCAGGTAGGTAACTGCACCTTTTCTCCATTCCTCTAAGTCCATACCCCCATCTCTTCCTCATCTCTGTAGCGAATCACCTGCCACAGCCTCCCCTTCCTCTCTGCCCCCAACCCCAACAGTCATATAGAACTTCTCCAACCTTCCTCCCCACCACATCCAGCAGACATTCCTTGGGAAGCCACGGGCCACTCCCACTGGGGAAACAGGACCACTAACTGCAGATCTTCCTTCCCCCATTCTCATCTTCAACTCTGTAGAAGACAACCTGTGCTGTTGCCTCCTCTCCCTCCCTACTCCCATCTCCAGTGGATAGTACAGATCTTCCCCTCCAACCCCCACCCCATTGCTTTATTAAAGGTCTTCAACTCCAGTTGGCATTCCCTGGAAACCAGCAGGTCACTCTGGCCAGGAAGGCAAGGAGCCTCTTCTGATGTTCACCTCCCTTCCTCTCCTCCAAAGCTAATACCCTAGTCCTATCCCCATTTGTGTGGCCTTTTCCATTTCTCCCACAACCTTCCTCCCCACTCACCTTGTTGTTCCAGCCTCCAGTTCCAGCAGGAATTCTCTGGGAAGCTGACAGCCTAACCTGCCAGAAAAGCAAGTAGGCTTATTATCCTTCAGAAGTCTGGATTTTTTGTTGGATAGGAATGGAGTTGAAGAGGAACCAGGTGGAACAGATGGAAGGGAAACCATAATCAGGATATATTATGTGAAGAAAATGCCTGTTTTCAATAAAAGGAAAAATAGAATGAAGAATTAATAACAAAATGTAAATTTGAAGGTCAAGATTTTTAAAAGAAAGATGTGGCCTACCCTTGAGTTTTTATGGTTGTGTTGTGTGTGTATTTCTTGAGCTTTTACTTCTTCTATCTTATTATCGTGTAGAGAAGTAGTCAAAGCTTCGTTTGGATGCTCTTCTGTCACTCAATTTTTTTTTTTATTTCAACATCACTACCAGGTACACCAGCATAATGCTAATGTTTGCCCATTTGGGAAGAAAGTTAGTTTAAAAGTATATAACTCATATTAAAAAATGTCTGGCAGTGGGATAGCACTTTTAGATCATTAACATAGATGAATCTTGGGTTATTTTTGTAATTAACCAAAGAGAAGGACTCTTTAATGATTGGTTCAGCCTTTCTATTGAGTTAGAAAGTTTGTTTTGATTAGAAAAGCGACTCACTCAAATCATTCCATAAAGTTAAGTCTCCACTTGGTCTATGGCTGGGAAAAACCAAGTAGGTAAGAATGTCTTATAGTTTCTCTTGTTTAGATATTTGAGATGATAGTAGGGTGTAACACTATAGGGATTCCTGACTGAAACAGCATTAGATACAAAAGAATATAGAGAAGTAACTAGGCAATGCCAAGACCTACCCAAGGTGACACTAAATCTAGAGGGCCAGGGGTCTTACTACCCCCCATCTTCAAGTATTTGAAGTTAGGAAAGACGAGATTCCATGTAAGAACTAGTGAGAAATAACTGTTAAAAAATAGGCGAATAGAGGGGATACAGAAATGGACTTCTAATGCTGTGGAGAAATTTTAGATAAATATCAGAGAATCGGTAGCAGTTGAAATATGAAAGTTATGAAGCTATTCAAATGAAGAAATCATGAGACAAATTACCAGAGTAGGTAGTAAAACCAGCATTTAAAGATTCATTAGATGCTCATTCGTCTTTAAGACAGGATTTAAGAAAAATAATGAGATCTACCTTGTGTTGCTGCTAAGAGATGAGCTAAATGACCCACGAGAGGACTTTTCAAACCCAAGCGATTGTGTTTAAATGCTAAAATCCATCTGCTAGAAGAGAAATTAAATCCAGTAAGCATTCTCCTCAGGAAAAAGGAAAAAACATTCTTTATATGAGCAATGCACTATTTGCTCTCACATTCTTTCTCTTCATCCCTTCCAAATTAAAAACTAAATCAAACCTATCTCAAAAATAATTTTCTTGATATTAATCCCCAAGAATGTGATTGATTGCCTAATATGCCAAGAATGTCAAACAAACCTCCCTAGGCTTCATATTGCTAATGATCTCCTGCACTTTATGTGGAGAAATACTCTGAATCTGCATACAGAGGTACGTGGATGGCCAGTAATGCCTGTCCTGCTCAGGTGGGGCAATTAGAACACATTCAACAGACACTTCCTACTCCTGCTGCATAGCAACCCGAGGAAGAGTGACGATTAACCTAGGTTTTAAAAAGTGATATTTTGATATTTTGAGGTATGTATGATCTCATGGTTATCAATGAAATTTGTTGTATTGTGTGATGATCTCCTTTCAAGGATATGGCCATAGCAGCTAGTATTTATTCAATAAAAAGAGCCAATAAAAGATGGAAATACACTAAAATTGCAGAAATCTTTTCTTCAAATCTAGTTGAAATCTAAGGTGGGAAGCATAAGGTCTGATTCAAGAGGAGTGCATTGGGGGTGGGAACAGAGAGGGGTGGAGGAAGGGACTGGGTGGAGAAGAGGGAGGGGAGGGGAAACTGTGGCCGAGATGTAAAATAAATAATTTATTTATTCATTTATTTACTCTTATAGAGAAGAAACAAAACTGATGTTTTGTGGTCATGTACCACATTGCGTAGCTTAGCTAAGGGCACAGGCGGCATCCCCCTACTATTGATTATGGAACTAATTCCACAGCACACAGTTGACCTACAGTAATAATACATTCCCAAAGCTATAGCATTTATTACAAAGCTACATTGTCTATATATATATACCTTACCTAGAACTCTAGTCTGCAGTGCTTAGTAACTTCTATTTCTTTTGCTGGCTAGACATACTCAACCACTAAATGACCTACAAGGTCCAGTAAATAAGTCTTGCTTGTAAAACCTAGTTGAAATCTTTCTGGGAATTCAACCCAGAGTGTTTCAAGTCCAGAGTCAATATCCTCTTCCTTACTCTACCATTCAAAGTTGTAGAAAGCTCTTATGTGCTTCTGGTGCCGGTGTAATAGGAGGCCCTTATATAACGCACACATTCCTTGCCTGCTTTGTATCAGCTGGGCAGAGGAGACAATATGAATAAGTTAACAAGAGATGAGGTGGAGGTAACAATGGGCTATTGCCTAACACAATGAAACTCAAAGATTTATCAAATGAAAGAAAATAACCGAATGAATGAATACAAGGAATTATGAGACTCCTTAAATAATTGGAGAAAAGTGCCGTTTGGACTTTGAACAACATGATAAGGCCAATACTCAGAAGCTGGCCAGGACAGATAAGACGACTGTTTCCCCACCTTGCTATCATGGGCCATCCTTCTAAAACTGGAAAACAAGGAGAGCTTTGCATAGGAGGTACACATGTCTGTGGGCAAATCCCACGGCAGGAAGGCCAAGCATCAGATCAGCAGGGGAATTCATGCGGGCATGATGAAATTTGGCTGCATTTAGTCCAAGCATTCTCTAGAGTGTGTAGCATGAAATAGTGTTATGAGCAAGATCAATAAAGTGTACAATTTGTTCTAACTGTGGGACTGGCCTAGGACAAAGAGAGTTTCTTTTTCTAGCAATTTAATGTTAGATTGGGAGAATACATGTAAAACACAAGAGCTTTAATGTTATTGGAGTAAACAAGTGGGCTTAAGTTGGATGACTAGAGAACTTCAAGAAATTTCTGAATGAAAAATGGAACTTGTTTTGGATTTACTATTTTATGCATTGCTCCTTTTGGGTTTTAAGCAGTACTGTTGTTCTCACTTTTAGATAAAGGGGAGTAAGGTTTGAGCATTTCAGTGTTTGGATGTAAGGCTGGTGTACTGGCTAGTTTTGGGTGTCAAACTTGACACAAGCCAGAGTCATCAGAGAGGAGGAAGCCTCAATTCTATGAGACCAATTAGGTAGGGATCAGCACATGGTGGGTGGTGCCATGCCTGGGCTGGCAGTTCTGGGTTCTACAAGAAAGCAGGCTGAGCAAGCCATGGGAAGCAAGCCAGTGAGCAGCACCTTCCATGGCCTCTGCATTAGCGCCTACCTCCAGGTTCCTGTCTCGAGTTCCTGTCCTGACTTCCTTCAGTGATGAACAGTAATATGGATGTGTAAGCCAAATAAACTTTTTCCTCCCCAAACTGCTTTTTGTGTTTCATCATAGCAAACCCCAAGACTGCTGGATTGACTCAAATTAGTCTTTGTTCTTTAGTTGGTTTTAATTTATTTTTATTTCATGTGCATTTGTGTTTTGCCTACACATAGCGCTGCATGAGGGAGTTGGAGTCCCTGGAACTGGAGTTACAGACAGCTCTGAGCATCATGTGGGTGCTGGGAATTGAACCTGGGTACTTTGGAAGGGCAATCTTAACCACTGAGCCATTTCTCCAGCCCCTACTCTTTGTTTTTAATGTGCTCATACAGAAGAATATATAAATCTTGGGAATAAATAGTCTAGAACCTGATAGCAGAACAAGTTTGTCTTTGATTAATGGGGACTTTATCTTACAGTTATTTACTTACAGTTATTTAGACAATGTTTCTTCCTTTTATTATTCATTGCTTTCAGTTATTTATAAATGCAACAATCAGATGATATTTTGTGTTCATTTGGATTTTGATAACATTCTAAGTGAACAGTTTTTTGGTTTTTTTTTTTTTTTTTTTTTTTTTTTTTTTTTTTTCAAGAGAGGGTTTCTCTGTCCTGGAACTAACTCTTGTAGACAAGGTTGGCCTTAAACTCACAGAGATCTGCTTGCCTCTGCCTCCCAAGTGCTGGAATTAAAGGTGTACACCACCACCGCCTGCTTTAACTGAACTACCTGACAATCTGCATAGGGAATGTCTTAGTCTGCCTCTCTGTTGGTGTGATAAAAAAGTGACCAAATACTACTTGGGAAGGGAAGGGTTAACTGTAACTTAGAGGCTATAGGAATGCAGGGCCAAAGTCAAAGCAAGAAGTGAAACACATACCATGGAGGAACACCACTAACTGGCTTGCGTCTTTGGCTTGATTATTAGATACTTTTCTTATACTGCCCAGCCCCGTATGCCTAGGGGTAGCACCGCACACAGTAAGCTGGGCCTTTCTGCATTAGTTAGCCATGAAGAAAATGCCTTCCAGAGGCAATTTTTCAGTTGAGTTTGCTTCTTCCAAGTCATGTCAAGTTGACAACCAAGATTAGCCATCACAGTGGAGTTATATAAAAAGATATTTTTCAGCTCCATTTTCTCATAACCATAGATAATGCCAACTAGGAAAAGGTACTTCCTTGCACCACCCCTGCTACATATAGGCTGTGTATTTTGAACCTTTATGGAATTTGTTAATATTGCTTGTTTCAAACCACATTTAGAAAACAGGCAGAAATATTTATTTTATTTTATGTTCTTGGGCCCAGACTGCAGCTGAGTTTTCTGGGGAAATTAGAAAACTAATAATATACGAATTATATGCTTTCTTGTTTAATGATAGAAATATGAAATTACGCCTTTAGGGGTTAGAAATGAATCTTTGTAGAAGCTCACAGTACCTGAGTGTTCTCCATTTATAACAGGACAGGCTAGTATAGCTGGGAAGACAAAAGCATGCAGGAGCAGTGACAGCGATAGATAGAAATTGGTGGGGAAGTACTTTCATGCTCCCCAGATGAAATCCTTCTGAGGTGCATGTTGTACATCATAGGTTAGCAATATTGTGGCTAAGTTCAAAACATTGTAGTCTGTGTGGGCCACATGGTCTCTTGTGTAATTATTCACCTCCATGTTCAAGAGTGAAGGGAAGCAAAACAATATGTAAATGAATCAACATGGTTAGGTTCTGTTAAAAGACTTTGCGGACACCAAAGTTTGAATCCCATTTAATTTTATGTTACACATAGCTCTTTTGGACATTTGCACACAATTGCAAGCATAGAAAGAGTTCCTACCTGCTGAACTTAGTTTACATGTTAACGTTTCCTTCAAAAGCGTATTAAAGACTTTGTCCCCTTGGTGGTACTATTATTGGAAGGTAGTAAAAACTTTAGTGAGAGGTTCTTAGGTCATTTTTGCCTATAAGGGGTACTGTAAGATCCTAGCCTGAACCCTATCTTTTTGTTTCCTGCCTCATGAAGTGGGGAGATTTCATCCCAGACTCCAAACTTTTGAACCAAAATTGAACCTTTTGTCTTTATAAATTAACTCTCCTTACCTAGGATATTTCACGAGAGTGATAATTAGTTGAGTACTAGATACTGGATAAGCTCTAACAGCCGGGCTGGATTTGGACAAAGGATTTAGTTCATCTCTTGCTCTGTACTACCTCTCAAAGTTTCTCTAGGGATTCTATCCACAGTAGCTGGAAAACCTCCCTGACTATTTTCTTTTTTTTCCCTTGTTTTGTTTTCCACCTCACCCAACAGTGTTCCCTGGAATCGAATCCTCCCTCACCACCCCCACCCACACCCCCCGCCTCCAAACATAGACCCAGCACTTGGTCTGAGATCTGTTTCCTAGAGAAACAAAATTAAGACACTCATAGTTGAGTGTTTGTGGAGCTTGACATTTTGAGGACCCCAGGAAAGGGTCTTGGAATCCTAGAAGTAGGTTTAATAAAAGGTTCTGTCCAGCATATTCTCAGATTCATAGCATAATGGATTAAAGGATTAATGGGTTGGTTAACTTTTATTATTCCAGTCTTCTGACTTGCATCAGAGATAAAACTGAGAGTGCTAATACCTGCAATGAGCGCAAGGCAGCCAGTTCATCTTCTCGGATGCCTCACTCATGCTGCGCTTATCAGCAGTGAGGACAACAAGGTTCTTCATAGCAGCAGGTGCTGGTGACTCAGAGTCAGCCGAGCCGTGTAACAGTACACAGGAATCCAGGGGTGTTGGGCAGGATGATAACCATTGCAGCAATTTCTGTAGCCATGGGGATTTAGGAAATGTGTTCCCTTCCCAGCGCTCCCTGCAAATAACCAAAGGACGGAATTATTTCTAGATCAAGAACAGCAGGTGGGTAGACAGGGCATTCATTTTTGGGTCCCATCTCGCTCATTTTATGGAGTAATTGCTTTCTCTGCAAATTGAAAAGGCTTTCCTCACCCTGTTCTCTGCTGTTCCAGATGGCTGTACCCTCCCAACCTGGCAGGTTCCAGCCGGTTGGCAGTGAGGCTGTGAACTTACTAAGTGCAGGGTTTTTCGAACTTCAGACACAAATGAAGCTGCCCAGATTCTCCGATTAATCACAGCCTTCTCTGTTGAAATAAGAGGCCGTGACTCGTGAACTAGAAGGAATTCTGAAGCCATTTCAAACTCTAAATGGTTCTGCTGATTGCTAAGGGTTTGATTAACCAGACTTAATTTCCTTTAGTTCTATTTGGTATGCAACACGCAACAAAAATGTAATTACAAACTTAAAAAATACAAAAAAAAAAAGCTGACAATCCAGTACCAGATTTGGATATTTACAAGTTCTCACCAAATCTTTCAAAAATGTATTTTAATTGGGTTTCTATTAGCGAGTCTGATCCACTGGGACTCCTTAATTGGGAGGGTAAGTCTTAACTCCCTTTCATCATTTTCTCTCCCTTTTAGCCCCAAATAAAAAAAAAAATCCCTTTATTAAGATGCAAATTTCACATTGAGCTTGAGTCCCCCAAAGTAAGCTCTCACTGGGTTCTTTCTGATCCTAAGCCTCTTGAGGACCTGACTTTCAAATTCAAATACAGGGGGGCTATTTGCCAGTGTGCTTTTGGCAGGTGCATAATTGCCCCCTTGAAGTAAACAAGTTGGCAGTGTTGCTAAAGAGAAAGGGATTCTTATTTATTTTGTATGGGAATTAGGTTCTGCACACAAATACCTCTGAATGCTAGGGCTTCAAATTTTCTGTATGGTTTTCAAATGAAAAGGCATCATGAAGCCAGTGAATGCTCCTGGTCACAGGGTCAGGGAAGTGTAGCCATGGTAATAAAAGCCATGGTGCCAGGGAGCAGCCAACCAATGTTCCAGTCTATAATCATATTGAAATTACTTGCTTAGATTCCACGTGCTGCTTGAAAAACACCTTCCTTTTGACCTGGTGCATTCAGATGTAACAAGACAGGAGGAAGGCAAGGTCTTGAACAAGCATTGGATGATCAGCTTGTCTTTCTGCCTGGATAGTCTAGGACCATATGTTGCAAGCTGAGGTGGAGGAGCAAGAAAGGCTATTTTTTTTTTTCCCAACAGTTAGCTGCCAAGCTCTGGCATTCTTTCTCTGTGTTGTATAACTCGAGACAGGAGATATATTTCAGAAGCACATGGGCCACTAAAACACACACACACACACACACACACACACACACAAACACACACACTCACACACACACACACACACACACCCCTCACTAAGGTTTTCCTAAAGGCTGATTTTGTTAACACATTCCCATCTGCTTTCCAGTGATGAAATATTTTCTTTTATTGTTGTTGTGGTTGTTTTGACACAGGATTCCTCTGTGTAGCCCTGGCTGTCCTGGAACTAGCTCTTGTAGACCAGGCTGGCCTCTGTAAACTATGCTAGCCTTAAATTCAGAGATTCACCTGCCTCTGCCTCCCAAGTGCTGGGGTTAAAGATGCATGTCACCACCACCCAGTTATGACAAAATATTTTTATCCATGGATTTATTCTTTGGCTGTAACTTCCTTGTTTTAGTACTATGCATATAATTCTGAGATGCATATGATACCATGACACCTTAGCTTTTGAATTCAAACAAACTATAATCTTTGTTATAGTTAATATATTCAAAATTAAAAGGAACACACTGCACCAATAATTTCTACTTTACTGGATACAGGTAGAGTGGACTAGCAAGGAAAGGGACAGAGAGGGCAAACAGCATGATCAATGTAATTGTGTTTAAAGAAAACTACCATGATTTCATTTAATCTGACCTAACTGCCATGAAAGTTCTAAATACATGTCAATTCTGTGAGATTTATAATCAAATAAATATATGATCAAGTAAATTCTATATTTGAGAATATGGGAGTGAAGGATTTTATCCATGTGGCCAGTGGAGATATGATTCTATGGCATTTCTCCAAGTTCCACTTTGCTATCCTCACAACATCTGTGCCCTTACTGTTAGGAGACTAATAACATACTTAATGGAATATGTCTCTGTTTATCCAGCAGAAGATGTATGAAGACACGGGAACATAAAAATCACTACACTTTGAAAAACTACAGAAAAGGGGACACTCATAAACAGAGCAGAGTTTGGAAAGCATATTTGGCTATTTTGTCAAAAGCTATCATGTGATATAATTAAAAGAGCACTACTTTTCCTAGAAAATTGTTGTGCAAAAGCAACTTGACAGACAAGAGAACAAAAATGCAAATATGAACAAAATTGAAAAATGTGCATTGTAATACTGCATATGTGAAAAAAGCTGCAGGCAATTTATATGTTCATTATTAGGCTAAATAAATTACAGTCAAGTCACACAGTGAAATATTATTTAACTGTTATCAAGAAAACTGTTTACATGCCCTGATCATATAGAGATCTTTGAGATACATCCATATCAGCTAGATATACATATATGCATATACCTTTTTACAATGAGAAATGAGCAAGTACTTTTGTTGGCAGTGGAGAAAATTCAATTTACACTTTATAATCTGAGTTGCTTGCATTGCTCTTTGGAAATGACAATTGCTTCTATAGCATAATAATAAAATAAAAACAAAATGGGTAAAGGAAAAGCAAATTGCTAACATTTTGTCCTGCTGTTTCTTCTGAATGGGCTTCCGAAGAGCTCAGCTCTGCCTTCCTTGATGAACCCTCAACATTTGTGTCCATGCTTAGATTATCTAGGTTCATCATTATGAATGAATATCTTTGTACTTTGAGTCAATGTAAAGAGCTCATAGAATGTCTTATGGGACATCTAGTTCATATATTTATTATCCCAATTTCACACCGCTATCAGGGTTACCTAGATTAGAAGGCATTTAATTTATCCATTTCAATGTTCAAGGGATTTTTCCCCCCAGATGTAGGATTATCAAGGACCGTTGAATGAGTCAGGCTTCACCCCTCCACAAACACACACAAGTACCTATTTCAAAAATGTGTATAAATCTAGACTGTATCTCTTATTCATTAGTAACACAATTGTAAGCCTTTTCCCATGCCTTCAAAGAGAAGGTCCCCTGCATTTCCGGTTATCTTAGCTGCTCTCCTCTGGACATTATCCAGCTCCACTGTGAGTTTTTTTGAAAGGTTTCAGAATCAGAGTTGCAAATGACTTTCTCACCATGGTTGTGCAGGATTTTAGCCAGTGTTCTGTTTGGTTTCTGTTGCCTTTGTTCTCGACAAATCCCACTATGTGCCAAGTTTAGGAACTAGTTATCAAACTCTATTTAGTCATTCGTTGCCTTCTGTAAGACAAAAAAGCCTCCAGCTGAAAATGTAAACTGTTCAGATGTTTCTAAGTCATAGAATCCCAGAATAGACCTAAACGTGTCATTAGGAATTATCTTGTACAAACTCTCATTTTACTAATTTACTGATAAAATGAGGTCCAGAGAGATTAAGCAAGAAATCTAAATTTAAAAACCCCAATTTCCAGATGGGAGGGTTCAGAGGGGGTAAAGGGAAAGGGAGACTGACATAATCTCAAAAATAAAAGAAATAACTTGTTAAATCCAAAATTTCATGTCAGACCTCTTGTTACCACATGTGTGTGCAGAACATATATTTAAAATATTTTATAACTATATATAGCACCACTTAGTAACCCATTCAAACATTCTGACAGAGTCCTGAAAAAAGCCTGACGTGGTACACTATAGCTATTTACTTGCTAAGTCAAGGAGTAGCTTCTGAGAGCCCGAGACAAGAGCCTGTACTGCTTCAGTTGCTATTGAAGGATTTATTTAGTCCTTTTAATGAACCAATATAGAAGTATTTCAATATATTAGTGTTTATATTGCTAGTATATTAGTATTATATTAGTCATCTCATGGTGTCCTGAGTATGTAGCAGTTGTATCTGTAGAGTGCATTGGTTTAATTTAGATAAAATTCAGGTATGACTTGTCTGTATTTGTATGCTTTCTTGTGAGAAGACTTCAAGTTCCTGGAAAAAATGATATTTTAAATGTTTCAAAATGTAGGCATCATAAAAGTAACTTTCTGGAGCTCCAAAGCCAACATAGAGTAAACCCAAAATCTAACTGGCTTCCACATCCCACAGCATTAGCACAATGTAGACTTTTAGTATCAGTCATAAAAATGAAATATTTAAATTGAAAAATAGAGGCATCTACACAGCATCTGTGAGCTCTCTAAAAATGCATGAGCTGCTACTTGTCTGTCTTCAAGGAAAAATGAGTCACAGTAATGCCTCCCTCTGCGCAATAGGCTTTTAAATTGTGATTTGTGCAGTCTAAAAGCAGTTAAGAAGCCCTTATCAGGAAGACTGTCATGAGATGGTTTGATGGAGACCATTTTGGATAAGTTACCTAATCAACACAATTTCTCCTTTTTCAGAGAAGGGAAGTAAGGAATACCAAATTACCAAGTGGTAGGAGTGTGTGTGTGTGTGTGTGTGTGTGTGTGTGTGTGTGTGTGTGTGTGTGTTATAAAAGGATTCTTTGTTCTCTTGTTCTGTTTTCTTCCCTCCAGCTTCTTAGGAGGTTCTCCATGAAACATAGCATATGTAAAAACTAAAGAATAGGATGTACAGAAACGTTCCACCCACTTCTCTGCCCTAAACAAAAACATCTCTCCCCCAGCTGGGAATCACAACACCCATCTTGCCCTTTGAGAGTCCCCAGATAAAGCAAAATGAAAAATGAGGTTTAGGGTATCATAAAGTTTTATTTTCTCACCTTCTGATGCCAAATTCTGTCTGAATCATTCACCATTCAGTCTAAAAACAAAACCAATACACACACACTCACACAAAGGCATGCATGGGTCAGGGTATTTGACTTCATGTGTATCTGTGGAAGCTAGTAAAAACAATCTTTGTTAGATTGTTGTCTTTGCTTGTGTTCAAGATTAAAAACCTCAGCTCAGACAGTAGAGGGAGGGAGGGTGAATATGAAATGAGGCAAAGCAAGCAAGAATGGGCTGTAACCAAGGACAGACTGAAACCACATGAGATCTTATTGTGTCTGACCGTAGTCGTACACTTGTCTGGTAGAAGCAGAGGAGTATCCTAAAGCTATACACCTAACTCAGGAATGGAAGCAGCCCCCAAAGGAGCCAGGAATAAATACCAGAGCTCTTGAAGCCCAGTTGAGTGTCACTCTAACTGGGTCAGCAGACCAGCGACAAGGAACATACACTATGTTATATCATGGCTGTTTTATTTGCCCATTTTTCAAATCTCATCTAAGAACGTCTCTTGTGGTTAGCCTAGCCATATGTTGTGTGTGTGTGTGTGTGTGTGTGTGTGTGTGTGTGTGTGTGTAAATGAATGCAATATCTGGAAAATATAAGCTCAGGCTCTTCAAGTTAACACATTAAAAGTCATCACAGTAACTTAAATACATTTTTGGGAAAGGAGAGATATATTAACACATTGCTGAGGATTAAATCCTAAAAAGCGGGACTCAACGCCTTGCCTGGCTTGTGAAGAAGAGGACAGGGTGCTGCAAGAAGAGATTAGAAGGTACTGAGGTGTCAGGCATTGATGGAAGAAGGTCATTGGTTAATTAATAAAGAAACTGCTTAGCCCTGATAGGTTAGAACATAGGTGGGTGGAGTAAACAGAACAGAATGCTGGGAGGAAGAGGAAGTGAGCACAGATGCCATGCTCCCCTCTCCCAGGCAGACATGATGAAGCTCCGACCCAGGATGGATGTAGGCTAGAATCTTCCCGGTAAGCGCACTTTGGGGTGCTACACACATTAATAGAAATGGGCCAGGCAGTGTTTAAATAAATACAGTTTGTGTGTTGTTATTTCGGGGTATAAGCTAGCCAGGCGGCCAGGAGCCGGGCTGTGGGAAGAGCATGTTATTGTTATTGCAGTATGTTTCTCTACCATTGTAATGTTGGCATTCCTACATCAAGGGGTGAGGCCTATGTGCACTTCTCTGACATAGGAACAGGACTGTACCTGTGACAGAAGTCCCACTGCATTCCTTCTGAGCTAGGATACAGATGGTGCATATACACTGGGCTCTCTCATTCTGGAAAGTCTCAGCATTGCATTGGTCCTCATATTATGAAGAAACTCAACCTAGTAAAGCTAACCTGTCTGTAGGAACTAATTGACATTTCTACCTAGCTAAGCTCTTACTATGAGCCTGCAGCATCAGTCAAGAAACATAAGCTAATGAATCTGTAGATGACTTCTGTTCCCATCTTCAAGTGTCAGTCCCTGCAACTGATGTCAAATGGAGCACAGAAAGAAAATAGCTCACCAAGTCTTGTCCAAATTAAAAACATGAATACAATCAATGTTTCCATTACTTCATGTCACCATTTAGGGAGTATTTGTTATACAACTTTATTAACAGAGTCAATTTTCTAGATCAATAAAGGATATATAATGATGAGTATATGTTGTTTTCTTACATCATAATAACTATATATAATTTAAATCAATATTTTTATATAAGTAATGCTATTTTTTCTTTTAAAGACTTATTTTGTTTTTAATTATGTGTATGAGTGTGTCAGTATGAGGGCATGTGCAAATGTATGCAGGTGCAAAGAAGGCAACACTGTATTCCCTGGACCCCTAGAGTGACATGTGGTTTGGGCCACCAGACATGGGTGCTGGGAACAGGATTCGCGTCTTCTATAACAGACATGTTCTTAACCGCCAAGCCGTATCCCCAGCCTCAAGAAATGCTATTTTCTTCACGTTTTTTTTTTTTTTTTGGTTTTATCGAGACAGGGTTTCTCTGTGGTTTTGGAGCCTGTCCTGGAACTAGCTCTTGTAGATCAGGCTGGTCTCGAACTCACAGAGATCCGCCTGCCTCTGCCTCCCGAGTGCTGGGATTAAAGGTGTGCGCCACCACCGCCTGGCTTATTTTCTTCACGTTTATCCTTGAGTCAGTTCTAGCTTTGCATGCAGTTGTCAAAGGAGATATACAGCTCCTGTAAAATCTTTACCTAACTTCTCTCATCAGAACATTTGTCACTAATTCTAGTACAATGTCACATGCAGGAAATTGTCATTGCTACGAGTCACCAATCTTACACAGGTTTTTCCTGTTTTATAAATCGATGCTGCATTGTGTTGTGCGTGTGTGTGTGTGTGCATGTGTGTGTGTGTGTGTGTGTGTGTGTGTGTGTAATACTATGTATTTTTACCACAAGTATAGCTTCAGTTGATCACAACTCCAGTCAAGACACCGTGATCCTCCTGTCTTGGATGCTCCCCAGCCCCCAGCACTAGGATTATATGTGGGCTCAGCCACACTTGGATTTTCTTATGTAGACACTTTGGAACCTAACTCTGATCTTCATGCTTTCACAGCAAGCGTGCTTCCACACTGAGCCATCTATCCCCCCAGTCCCGGTTTGCTTTTCTTAGAAAGCACTTCTGATATCTATGAAGAAACAGAATGCACTGCCTCATTCTGAAAGAGACTTCAATGTGTTTTCTACCATATATTTTAAGTGCATGAAGAATTAAAAATATGCAGAGGATTAAATCTGGAATAAGATTAAAAATATAAAATACATAAGGTCCCTTGCAATTGACTTGCAAATTCGTCTATGCTTTTGTAGTGTTAAGTGGGAGATGTGCTAGGTATTTGGTTCACAGCAGTCTTAAGAAAATAAGAAGCAGTTTGGAGATGTCCAAAATGATTCTGAGGACAGAGTAGAAATCCTGTTGTGTGTACAGAGGTTGTGTGCTTACTGTAAGTGAAACTGATCGACAATAAGACAATAAGTGATACAAATTGAAGCCTTTGTAGAGTAGAAAACACATGCACAGGTTAAAGAGACAGCTACTGTTCACCTTCATCTAAAAACAGGAAGAGGCAAGCAAAGGCCCCATGCTGCAGATTTTCCATTTTAAAAAAAAACAGCTGTGAAGTTGAACTTTAGTAAGTATTGCTTCAGTTTTATGATGCTAGCAATTAAATCAGTAACTTTAAAAAAAACACATAGTAGTTCAGAGTTTCTCTCACACCACAAGTTAAAATCTCTGATTTGTAATATCTAATGCAAGGCAAATTGTGTACATATGACCTCCGTCAGTGTAGCTTCCGTAACCATTGGATACCAGTGAGGTGAATGTTATCCTCTCAGACCCTTGCATAATATAATGTGGATGATATGGCAGGTTAAACGTGGTGGCACAATGCCTTCACAGACATTGGCGACATTTCTTAAAAAGGAGCCAAAGAAAGAGCTGAACATGCTTTGGGGAAATGTAAATTTTCCACAATCACAGGAAACTATGTTCAATATTCTTAGTTATTAGGGACTCACCAAACAAAAACCACAATCAAATCAAATTATACACCAGAATGGGAAAAATCAAAAGCAGCAGGTGTTGGTGAAGATGTGGAGCAACTGGAATGTTACCATTGCCGACACACATGTCAAATTAACCCTTCTTGTTTCTAATATTACTCACCATAATTTTTCTTCAGGATCCAGCACCTTCACTTGTACAAATCTGTTCACCAAAACAAATAAATGCATATGTTGCAAAAAGATTTGTATGTATGTGCTCAGAGCAATTTTATTCAAATTATGTATAAACTGAAAATATTCTAGATGTCCATCAACACAAAAGTGAAAAATCAAAAATCTTTATAGCATATTTATATCATGAATAGGCAATAAAAAGAACAAAATAGACTGAATCAACATAGATTTATTTTAAAGAATAGGTTGAATGAAAAGAACACTAAACAAAAATGTACATACTGCAGAATAATCCATTAATGTGAGATGCAAGAGAAAAACAGATTTATTTAAAACTGAATGTTATTAGTAGATGAGTATTCTGTTGGACCAGACCTGTGTTTACCTCTACAGAAGCTGAGGTAGGAGAGTTTCTAAGTCAAGGTCAATCCGTGTAACTTAGAAAGATCCTAGTGCAAAATTTTAAGAAGGCATGAGGCTGTAACTCTAGGGTAGAGTTATATGCAAGAAGTCCATCATGGCGGGGGAAGTCAAATCAGGAGGTGCTTAAAGCAGCCATGGAAGAAGCAGAGGACAATGAATATATGCAAAGCTCACTTGCTCCTTATACTGTCTAGGAGCTAAACCTGGAGAATAATAGTTCTAACTAACCACAGTGCCCAGTGGTGGGTCTTTGACCTTTGTTAACCTAATGCAGGCAATTGCTCACAGACATGCCCAGAGGCTAACCTAGAGGCTAACCTTCCAGTGTGCCTAAAGGTTTGTCCCTAGATGGTTCTGGATCCTGTCAGTTGACAGTTAACCCTAAACATCAGATCTGACCTGGAGATGTAAAGTATGCCCAGGAAATCTTTTCATAGTTATACGAACAATCTGTTTGAAGCATTACCATGGAGGTTGTATGTAAGGCTCTCTACTAGCACAGCAACATGTACAGATTGAAATATTCAATACATTTTAGCATGTCACTCTGTACTTCTACAGGAACAAAATGTCCCGAGAGCTCTCTTTCAAACTTTTCTACTACGTTATTTTTAAAGATCATTTCAGCAATGTAAGAGCTCTTGGAAGAGTAGCATACTGTGTGTGTGTGTGTGTGTGTGTGTGTGTGTGTGTGTGTGTGTGTGTGTGTGTGTTTGTGTGTGTGTGTGTGTGCAGAAACAGTTAGTGAAAAAAGAGGCTATGAATTGGAAGGATAATGGGGAGAGCTATGTTGGTTTGAAGGGAGGAAAAGGAAGGGAGATGTGTTGTAATATAATCTGAAAAATAAAACAAGAAATGAAAAGCTTTGAGCAATTTATATTTACCAAGATATGATTTCCTTAGCGATAAGCAAGATGGACAGTTTATAGGGTCATTTACTTGGAGGGATGTAGGAGAAAGCAATGCTAAAAGAGGACATGTCACACAGGTGTCCCTTTGAGCAAGTAAATGTAAGAAAAATATTTTGCTTAACTGAAGATAGGAGTTTAGAAAATCAGGTGTCTTAGGGTTTCTATTTTCTTAATAAAACACCTTGACCAGAAGGAACGTAGGGAGGAAAAAGTTTATTTCCACTTACTGTTACATTTCACAGTTATGAATCATTGAAGGAAGTCAGGGCATGAACTCAAGCAGGGCAGAAACCTGGAGGCAGGAGCTGATGCAGGGGCAACGGAGGGGTGCTCTTTACTGGCTTGCTCCTCATTGCTTGCTCAGCCTGCTTTCTTAGAGAATCCTGGACCATCAGCCCAGGTATGGCACCACACACAATGCGCTGGACCCTCCGCTATCAATCACTAATTAAGAAAATGCCCTAAAAACTTGTCTGCTTACAGCTCAATGTTCTGGAGGCATTTTCTCAACTGGGGTTCCCTCTTCCAGCTTGTGTTAAATTGACATAAAATTAGCCAACACACCAGGCCAAGCTTCTGCCAAATCAAAGTAACTACATAGGCCTAAGGTGCAGAATTCATAGCCACCGAATTAAAGCCGAAAACAACTACTGAGTGTGTTGTCCTCGGATTGTTTCTCTGCATTGATTGTCTAGATTTCAACTCCTCCAGTCTTGTCTTTCAAAGTGGGAGAGACAAGGAAAGACCAGATAGAGGCCTTTGACTTCTACAGGATCAGACAGGAACCTAGAATTAGAACTATCTTATCTATCCAATAGAGTCCACTCTGAGAGAGAGGTAGTTCCCAAGGAAACTTGGGATATTCTAAGGAAATAGCAGTGGGTACCAGGCAGCTGAAAAATAGCAAAGGAGTAGCAGAAGGCGACAAAAAGTCCTTTTCTCCCTATTAGGTTCTAAAGTGACTTTGTGTTCGGAGCTCGGTGACCTTTGCAGTGATCCCATTATCAAGTTCATCTCAGCAACATCTCAGAGCAGCAGCGAGGGAGTATCAATTCATTTCCTCATTAGTGACCTCTTCGGTCTTTGCTGTATTTCTCAATTGTCCCCGCATTTTCTGTGGAAGTCAGCAAGAAGCTAGAGCAGATACTTAAGGACATCATTCAGTGGTACATTTATTTTCACTTATGAAAGTTAAGAGATAAGGGTGACTTCTTGCAAGAACCGTGGAAGAGCAATTGTTAACTCAAGAGACACACAGGCATCATTAGGGCACTGAAGGCAGAGCTTTCAAAGTTCAGTTATACATAAAATCACCTTGCTAGGGAAGAAGAAGGACCAAATACCAATGGGAAAATTGCTGCATGCCTCAAGTTGGCTTTTGAAATTTTCCAGTCTGTCCCATATGCAGCTTCCTAAGTTTGAACGAAAATATATATTTCTATACTTAATATCAATCTTGTCATGAAAGGCTTTTTGTTTTTTAAATATTTCATCTAATTTCTATATATATATAATGCATATAGTCTTTGTAAATTTTGACAATTGCCTTTTCTATTTTGCTTTATAACTTTGGAAATCAAGGGTTTTGTTTATTCATTTTTTTTTCATTTGTTTTGCTTTTTGAGGCAGGGTTTCTCTGTGTAACAGTCCCAGCTGTCCTGGGACTAGCTCTGTAGACCAGACTGATCTCAAACTCATAGAGATCGCCTGCCAAGTGCTGGGATTAAAGGTATGCGGCACCACCACCCAGCTAGAAATCAGTTCCAAATATTCTTCTGCTGTATATGCATCTTTATCCAGTAAAAACCCAAACAAAAGCCGTTGTTTTGCCATGGCACTGTACCACACAAGAGTTAGTTTCATGTCATATCATAAAGCAGCTGTATCCTCAATGTTGATCTTTTCCGTTGAATTTTACATAGGATTAAGAGTAATAGTGTGTATTCCATTTGACAGATGAGTTTCTGATAACTTCATGGTGAGTCTAGGAATTGGGTGCAAATAAAATTAAGTCATCATTAGGATATCAGATGTTTCCTTTTTTGAGGGATCCAATGTAACTAATGTAAAATCCATCTTATTCATTGTTTTGTGATGCCCTTCTCTTAATATGTTAAATATGTACATATAAAAAATTTGGAACAAAGATGGAATTGTATTAATTTTGGAAAATGATCATTCTCTCTAAATTAAAAGCTATTTTTTAAATTGGCCTTGGGACACACATCTATAATCTCAGCTCTTAGAAGTCTGAAGCAGAAGGATATAAAATTAAGGCTATCCTAGGCTACCTATCAAGTTCTAGACTCTCTCAAGCAACACAAGATCCTGTCTCAAAAAAGCAGAACAAAATCAAAACACATTTCTATTCCTTTTTCTTTTTTTCCCCCGAGTAACCTCCAAATACACCTTTTGAATATATGTGCGTTAAACTGTAGTCATGACCATAGGTTTCTTGATTAGCAAGTTACACTGTGCATTTATGCACTGCTCATGCTCCCTTGGATTTCTTTGTCTTCAGTTAATGTCTTTAGTTTGACTCCCAAGGCAGATGGCAAATGTCTCTAACATTTTTATTCAAGTGATATGTTCATATGTACCTTTCTTAAGAAATGGAGCATGGGTAATTCGTTAATGATCGTGCATTTAGTTTTTTAGCTTGTGGTAACTGAAAGGGTTTTGTGAAAAATAAATATAAGCAATAAAACTATTGGGCATTCGCATCATATAATAAGTGACTAGATGCCACCAGCAAGAGCTTTCAAGCTACTCTCCACATTGTACTGACAAACTACTGTCATCAGGCTGTTTTAGTGGAGCACACACATTCTCTTTATAAGTATTGTCTATGGTTGCAGCAGAAACCATATGGCCCACAAAGCCTAACATACTGCCATGTGGCACAGCAATTACTTAAATATTATTAAAGACACTGATTGCTGAATTGTGCTCTGCACATGATGTAATGAGGCATGGAGGTCTTCATTTTCAGCATATAATTTATAAACCCAGCCTTCACCACAGTACTATTGATACTTTGGGACTGGGTACTTTTTGTAATGGAAGAACCAGCCTGTGCACTGAGCAAACTTATCGGCATCTGTGTTCTTTATTCAGCCGGTATCACACTTACCTTCTCCAGTGCAAGTCCAAAAACATCTGTAGATATTGCCAAATACCTCTTATGAACAAAATTACCTCTAGCCGAGGAGCACTTACCTAACTTATAACTTATTAAATATAATTTCTATTTACCCTCTATCTCATATATTATGGCTTTTTGAGATTTTGTTATTTTTTATTGATTTTTAATGAGCTCTACATTTTTCTCTGCTCCCCTCCCTGCCTCTCCCCTCCCCCTTCAACCCTCTCCCAAGGTCCCCATGCTCCCAATTTGCTCAGGAGATCTTGTCTTTTTCTACTTCCCATGTAGATTAGAGCTATGTATGTCTCTCTTAGGATCCTTATAGTTGTCTAAGTTCTCTGGGGTTGTGATTTGTGGGCTTGTTTTCTCTGCTTTATGTTTGCTGGTATAGATCTTTTGGATGTCAGTGTGGTAATTTCTCAGAAAAGTAGGAAACAACCTTCCTCAAGACCCAGTAATACCACTTTTGCATATATATCCAAACTATGCTCAAGCATGCCACAAGGACATGTGCTCAACTATGTTCATAGCAGCTTTGTTTGTCATAGCCAGAACCTGGAAACAACCTAAATGCCCTTCGACTGAAGAATGGATAAGGAAAATGTGGTACATTTACACAATGGTACTACTACACAGCAGAAAAAAAATAACATCTTGAATTTTGCAGGAAAATGGGTGGAACTAGAAAACATTATTTTGAGGGAGGTAACCCAGACCCAGAAAGACAATTATCACATGTACTCACTCATAAGTGGAGATTTTGTTATTTTTAATTATGTATGTTTGTATATACTGAGTGTGGGTTAGGGTTGCTTGTGGAAGACAAAAGAGAGCTTTAGATCCATTGAAGCTGGAGATACTGTCGGTTGTGAGCCAGTTGACATGGGTGCAGGGAACCAAATTTGGGTCCTCTTGAAGAACAGGAAGTGTTCTTATTCAGTGAGTCATCTCTCTCTAGCTCTGATTCTATACACCTTGATGCTGTGACTTAATGCTCCCTGAGTTCAGTGATCATGAGGGATAAAATTCTTTGAGGAAAAACATAAAGTTCCTGTTGCTTGTTTTTATCTTGAAAAAAGTTATTAAGACTTTTAGTTTGCTTTGCTCTTTTAATTGAGTGACCAAGTATCTTAGCTAGGGTTATTTATGTATTTGTTTGTTTTGTTTTTCTAGGCAGGGTTTCTCTGTGTAACAGTCCTGGCTGTCCTGGAACTCGCTCTGTTGACCAGGCTGAGCTGAAACTCACAGAGATCACCTGACTCTGACTCCCAAGTACTGTGATTAAAGGCGTGTGCCACCATCATCTGGCTAAGTTAGGTTTATTATTGCTGCAATGAAAGGCCATAACAAAACCAACTTGGGGAGGAAATGGTTTATTTGGCATACACGTGTAGGCAGAGATTGCTCTTTCGTTTTCTGGCTTCTCAGACCCAAATAATCACACAGAAACTGTATTAATTACAAGACTGTTTGGCCTATTAGCTCAGGCTTCTTATTAACTAACTCTTTCAAATCTTAAATTAACCCTTTTCTATTAATCTGAGTATTGCCACGAAGTTGTAGCCTACTGGTAAGACTCTGGCGGTGACAGCATCTTTCCCCTTTCGCAGCTATGTGTCGTGGTGTCTCCTTGATTCTGCCTACTCTCTCTCTCTCTCTCTCTCTCTCTCTCTCTCTCTCTCTCTCTCTCTCTCAATCTCTCTCTCTCTCTCTCTCTCTCTCTCTCAATCTCTCTCTCTCTCTCTCTCTCTCTCTCTCTCTCTCTCTCTCTCTCTCCACACACACACACACACACACACACACACACACACACACACACACACATTTTCAGATTTCCCACCTGGCTTTGTTCTGCTAAGCCATTGGCTGAAACAGCTTCTTTATTAATCATCAGTAATAAAGCATATTCACAGCATACAGAGGGGAATCCCACATCATACACTTCCAAAGTCCATTATTGAAGGAAGTCAGGAGAGGAATGCAAACAGGGCAGGAACCTGGAGGCAGGAGCTGATGTAGAGCCCATGGAGGGGTGGCACTTACTGGCTTCCTTCTCATAGCTTGATCAGCCTGCGTTCTTATAGAATCCAGAACCACCAGTCCAGGGGTGGCACCACCTACAATAAGCTGGGCCATCCTAGATCAATCATTAATTAAGAAAATATTTATATTTACAGCCTGATTTTATGAAGGCATTTTCTTAACTGAGGTTCCCTTCTCTCCAATGACTAACTTGTGTCAACTTGACATAAAACTGTCCAGCACACCAAGTTCAGCTAAAATCAACTAAATTATACTCTAAATTTTCAATTCCTTAAACCTTTCCTAGTATTGTGGTTTGGATATGAAGTGTCTCCACAGAAGGCTCTTATGTCAGAGGCTTGTTTGTCAGCCAATGGGTCTTGGGAAAAACTGAGTCACAAGAACTCTGAGTGAATCCGTTGGTTAATCCACGGATGTATTAATTTGATGGCATTGCTGGGAAGTGGTTGGCACTCTGAGAAATGGAGCATGTCTGGAGAAAATAGAATACTTGAATGTGTCCTTGGAGGAAATATTTATTTCCTAGCTGTCTTCTGTCTCAATCACACTCTTGCAATGTGTTCTGTCTCACACAGAGTTGGAATCAGTGGAGCCAGCTGACCATGAATAATCACCTCTGAGGAGATGTGACAGATTAAATCCTTACTCGTTTAAGTTATTATTTCAGGTATTTGTTCAAAGCTATGAAAATCTGTCTAATACACTGTGATGGCCCCCAAAATCTCAAAGGAGGTGAGGCTTTGTTGGAGGTGTGACTTTGTTGGAGTGGGTATGACCTTGTTGGAGGAAGTATGTCACTGTGGGGGCAGGCTTTGGGGTTTCCTATGCTCAGGATACCACCCAGTGTCTCAGTCTACTTCCTGCTGCCTGCAAGATGTAGCATTCTTAGTTCCAGCACCACATCTGCCTGCATGCTGCCATGTTCCCCACCATGATGAGAATGGACTGAACCACTGAATCTGTAAGCGAGCCACCCTCAATTAAATGTTTTCCTTTATAAGAATAGCTGTGATCATGGTATCTCTTCACAGCAATACAAACCCTAACTAAGACACCTACATATTGTTCTATGAGAATTATCAGTAGATCCTTAAGAGCCCTGTCCCAAACAAACACACTATTTCTATAGAGTATAGATTATATTTCAACTACTGTTTCATTAATTGATGTCTGTTTTGGACTACCTCTGTACCACCTGGAAAAATAATTTTGGATCTTTTGTTTGCAACCACTTCTACCACCAATTTTTTATTAGATTGATTATTGAGAAAAGTAATTCATAGATAGTTCTCATGTTTACTCAATGGGCTGGAGAATTTGGCTTAAAATTAAGAAACATAACTCAAAACCATTCCTTAAAACAGACTTGATGAGTTATTGCCAGTAATTACTAGAGGAAGCTCACAGTGCCAATATCCTACATGGCAGGAACTCAAGTTTAGTAATCACCGGGAAGCTGCTATCATTATCATGAGTCTTACAGAGGACAGCATCTCATTCACAGGAACTAGGCAGTTTTTCACAGTAACCCTGAGCAGTGCTACTAGTGAATTTTTACTTTTAGTTTGAAATGCTGGACTCATATATGGAGATTTTCTTATTCTGTTTATTTTAAGGTATTTAGAAATCCACCTGAAATTTATTGTCTGGAAACAATGTTTGTTTAACTTACAATGATGACACTGGGGGATGGCAAGATTCAGAAAGAACTCTTATTTTGTGCTTCATTATTGGAATCACTCCAGTAAGACTCTTTTCCCCCTACCCTCCTTGCCTTTCCTCTGTAGCTCAAGATAGCCTGAAACTCATTCTATACCTTATGTTTGCCTCAAACTTGCAGCAATCCTCCTGCCTCGGCCTTCCAAGTGTTGGAATTACGGAGCTACCACATCCAGTTCTCATTCCCCTTTCCCTAGTCTATAAAGTTTCTTCCAGTCCACAACATAAATTTTATGTCATCAGTAGCACTAGTTAACTGGCTTTGCTCATGGAAAACACTAGATTTGAAGCTGATTGGACTACATGAGAAAGTGTGGATTGGTAGCTATGTTTAGAGTTGGAAGTTGAAAGGTCAGTTGCAGTTTACCAAAAAGTTTTAATAATTTGAGGGCTGGGGATATGGCTCAGCAGTTAAGAGGGCTTACTTACTGCTCTTCTAGAGGACAGCAGTTTGGCACCCAGCACTGGGAAGCAGCTCATAACTCCTTGTAATTCCATTATCAGAGCATCCAAGTCCATTTTCTAGCATCTGGGAGCATCCACATGGGTGTGCAAATGCATGTGGGTATACACCACATAAATAAAAATAAAACAAATGTAGTCTAAGGTTTTGACCATTTATTTTATAGAAGTATTCTGAAATTATGTATTGACCATATACATAAGTCATGGGAAAAATTACAGAAACAATATGCAATAAGTCAAATATAATCCTGAAGCACATATATTCAGGGCATGTCTACCGCTGATTTTAATTTCAGGTGCAATGAAAACTGTTTTGCCTTATCAAAGAATTGGAAATCAAAACATAGGAATATATTTTACAAAATTATAAACCATTTAAATAAGCATTTCTTATTTGAAAAGGAATGTAGTAGTTGTGGATTTTAACTTTACAACTGGAATTTAAAGTGTTTTTACCACTTTATCTGCAAGTGGTTGATTTGATCACCGTGAAATATAGCAGGTGGTTCAATTCAACAAGGATTTATTGGATAGCTATGAAATTAATGCCTGTGGTAGGTGTGGCAAGGAATATAGAGAGAACAATTGCAGGTCTGTGCTTCACTAGATGAAATAACTAATAACCTAAGAGGTGAGAAGTACAGGCCAATTACATGAATTGCTACTGCTAAGCTCAAGTCCATGTTCTGCTAGCAAAGAGAAAAACTGTGTAAGAGGATCGGAAAAAGAAATTTCTTTTTTTTTTTTTGTCTCAGTTTCTAGCTGTATCTCTGTGGTGGTAAAAAAAAAACTATAAAATTAAAACAAACATATATGTCTAAATGAGGCACTTGAATGGTTGCAAAGATGACAGGGAAAGGTAATGTTTTTCAATTCTTATGTTTTTGAAAATACCAAGTCAGGTGCACACAGAGCTCATGGATTTAGGTGATTGATGTCTGCTACTTTTAGAGAGAAAGCTGAAAGGAAGCTACCATGGCTATGGCGATCCTGTCAGCTAAGTGAAAGAAGACTACTTTGGAGAAAAGAAGGGGCCATTCACCCAGCTACACAACCAGCAATACAGTGAGAAAGGAAATAAGATACACAGAAGTGGAAAAAGCCCAGAGGCAAAAGGTAGATGGGATAATTTAAATTAAGAAAAACTGGCTAGAAACAAGCCTGGCTCAGGCCAGGCATTTGTAATTAAGAATTAAGCCTCTGTATGTGATTTACTTGGAATCCGTGTGGAGGGCCCCCAAGAGTAAAAACGAACAACCAGAGGCATATTTCTATATATTTCTCAGGGCATTGCCTACTTCCAGAAATTTACAAAGTATGATGCATGGCTTATTCTATCAAGGTGTGGAGGATATTTTGAAATCTTTTATAGGTGTCAAAATCACCATCTCCCTACGTCTTAACTTTCCCAATTCTTGACTCTTTTGTCTGTTCAAATGGGTTCCACTGGGACTGTCCCTGCCCAACATCATAAGTATTTCTCCACTTAGCAATTCTATTCAATACTTTTCTGCCTTTATGACCAGTTTAGTTATTCTTCTCATTACTGTGAAAAGCACATGACATAAGCAGCATAAAATGAGATAATTTATCTAGGCTGATGTTTTTAGAGGGCCAAAGTCCGTTATGGCATGAAAGGCCTGGCTGCAGGAGCAGATCTGTCTGTGGCATTTGGAGCATGGCAAAGGTTCTTCATATGGGCAGGCAAGAAACAGAGAAAGCAAACTAGAACCAGAATCTGGTAAACTCTTCAAAGGTCCTATTCCCTACAATCAAGTCCCACTTTCTAAAGGCTCCACAAGTTCCAAAACAGTTCCACCAGCTAGAGACAATATTCAAAACCAGAGCCTGTATGGGACCTTTCAGATACGTAGACACAACCATGTCAAGGGCCAATGCCATAGCACCGTGGGAGTGGCTCAGAAGACCAGCAATGACTTCTTCTGGTCTGGGTGCAAATAGACAATCAAACCCCCTAATTCTTATTCACTCACATAGAGTCAAGATTTCTTCCCCTCTCACTCCCCGTATCTTATCCATCCGACTCCCCTGCCTGAACAATTTCATTCTTCGAGTTTGTAGCTCAGCTATGTGTAAATAGGTTTTTGTTAAAAAAAAATAGTTCTTAAATTAGTATTCTTTGAGACATGTTTTCTTTGGTTGGTTTCTAGTAGAAGTTCTGCTTAAACAACCTTTTCCTCTTCAACTGTTTCTCCTTAAAATTTTGAACTATTTGAGCCATCAGGTGCTTGTAAGTTCCAATGGTTAAACAGGCTGATGCCAATATATACTATAAAATCAATTAATTTCTTTACTCAATGAATAAGGATCTTTAGGCTAACCATAATCTTGTTTGTTATCACTTTCAGAAACACTACCAGTCTCTCTCTCTCTCTCTCTCTCTCTCTCTCTCTCTCTCTCTCTCTCTCTCTCTCTCTCTCTCTCTCTCCCTCTCTCTCTCGTTTTTAAATTCCATAGTTTTGATCAGGTGGCTCATAGTAAAAAAAAAAAACTAGAGAGAACATAAAGTTGGGTCAGGAAGAGGTGGGGAGGACCTCAGAGGAGTCATAGGAGGGAAACATGATCAAAATGAATTGTATGAAAAAAGTTAACTAGTCTCTCCACCTCCACAGTCATGCCTGTTAGTCACCTGAAACTACTATTTCCTGAAACAACATTAACTCTTACTGTATGTAAGATATTCTGCTATTTTGTGTTCCATTATATTCCTGATTTCTTTCTAAAGCTATTTTTATTAATTCTTTGAAAATTACAATGTATTTTGATCGTACTCATTTTTTAAATTCTTGGTTTTCTTAAATGCCAGAGGAGACCCATTAAACTGATTTTATAATCTGCTAATAGTTGTGGATTATTAGTTTGAGATGTGCTACATTTCATTTATGCTGTGGAATATTTGTTTAATGATGTAAAGATATGTTGCATTCTTTTATCTTAGATTTGTTTAACTCTGTGAAACTGTTTTACTTTGTCTGTCTAAAACACCTGATTGGTCTAATAAAGAGCTGAATGGCCAATAGCTAGCCAGGAGAAAGGATAGAGGGGCTGGCAGGTAGAGAGAATAAAGAGGGGAAGAAATCTGGGAAAAGTGATAGAGGAGCAAGAGAAGAAGGAGGACAACACAAAGGGCCAGCTACCCAGCGACACAGTAAGTCACGGAGCACGAAGTAAAGAAAGGCATGCAGAAATAGAGACAGATAAAAGCTCAGAGGCAAATGATAGGCAGGATAATTTAAGTTAAGAAAAGCTGGCTAGAAATAAATCAAGTTGAGGCCAAGCATTCATAAGTAATAATAAGCATCCACGTGTATTTATTTGGGATCTAGGTGGTGTGCTCCCCCCAAGAGTAAAAAAATAAAACAACTACAACTAATAGATTATTCATAATGTTGAAAACATTGCATTTAAGCAATTTCCTTTTTTATCTAAATACATTGTAATTCAACTGTTGACATTAGAATTTGCATTTTTTAAGTTATTTTTTTTAATTCAACATTAGAATTCTAACCCAAACCATTTGATAGACCACTGCAGGCTTGATGATAGTTTCAGATTATCAGATCCCCTGATTCTCACTGGGCCCTGTTACTTACCAGTTTTCCCACCTGTAAGGTGGAACTATGACCTTATTAACTTTATATTAAATAAAAATAAACAAGTGTGAAGTGTTTAGAACAATTCTGGCCTGGTAGATGGTGAATGAAGTTAATTATCATTATAACCACCATATTTATAATCAATGTTTTCAACTGTGATGATATAATATATGCCAATTATTAGAAGTTATTTCTAGTGAATGATTTTAGGCCCAAAGTTATGCACATAAACATTGATTAAAATCAGTATTTAACACAGTGGTGTGTAGCACAGCGTTCTTCTGTTGTGCTTCCGTCATGCTGACTCAGTCTTGCCCTGGAATGTAGTCATGCACACATTTCGGGACTATGGAGCTCGGCCTCTGTTATTGCAGCATCCATATATTTTAATGTTTAAATTTCATGTCACTTTAGATAGGAGAAATATCAATGCATTCACCTTTTGTTAATTTTATTAATTTATTTTGGGTAGTCCACACGTGTCAGGGCACATGTGTAGAAACCAAAGGACAATCCATGGGAGTCTGGTCTTTCCTACCATGTGGGTCACATGGTCATCAGATCACCAGGCTTAGAAGCGAGTGCCTTGACCCCCTGAATCATCTCATCCATCTATCATATTTATTTTTATGTATTGATCTGCTAGTTACAGTGCAATTAAAGATAGTAAAAAACAAACTTAATTAGATTAGTCAGTGATGTGACTAATATTACTAATATTACACTGAAGTTTGTCAACATTAGCTCATGTTTTCATTTAAAAAGAAAGGTCAATCAGCATGATAAATGTGATTTAGAATGTGCAGAACGTGAGCACCTGAAACTGTCAATTTTGGCTCAGTTTTCTGAGCTAAGCCTTCATCAGTGTCTTAGTTAAGGTTTCTATTGCCTTGAAGGGTCACCATGGCCACAGCAACTCTTATACGGCAAACATTTAATTGGGGTGGCTTATAGTTTCAGAGGTTCAGTCCATTATCACCATGGCAGGGAGCATGGTGCTGTGCATGCAGACATGGAGCTGAAGAAGCAGCAAAGAGCAGCAAGGAATGGACTGTGACACTGAACGAACTTAAGCAAAAGAGACCTCAAAGCCTGCCCCCACAGTGACACACTTCTTCCAACAAGGTCATTTCTACTTTATCAAAGCCACACCTCCCAATAGTGCTACTTTCTATGAGCTTATGGGGGCCAATTACATTCAAACTACCACAATTATTCATGTATTTCATGTCAAAGAAATATATTTGTTTTAAGTAGTGTAGTCTATGTGTAAGCATAACATGGTTTTAACAAAAGATCCCCAGGAATCCAAGATTCATATGCCTTTCGAGTGAATTAGCTGGAATTGGATACACATAAGATATATACATCCAGAGGATGTTTATCTGGTTGTTGTCTAGTAAGGAGACAAGGTGGCTTGAAAGAGAGAGGACAGGGAAAAATGTTGGAGGTTCCACTTCAGATGGTAGTACCATAAATTCCGGGGTGATAATAGGAAGGGCTGCACCCTAGCCAGGAAGACTATTAGCACAGATCAAGCCAGCTTCTCAGGTCAGTTACTTGTTGAAAAAGAAACTGTGGTTTTAAAAATGTTGCTTGAAAGAGAGTTACAGAGTGTTTTATGGCTTCCCCAAGTCAAATAACAGTCCTAAAGATAATCACTAAAAACAGATCTTTCCAGATTCTAAAAGAATCACATGCTTAAAAAATCATTTAGAAAATGTAAAAAAGGTTGATAATAAAAGACAAAAATCATAAAATGGTGAAGAATTGAATCATAAAGCAATGATTATTAGTAATCATGTTTATCCCCAAATACATACAGACACACATACACGCACACACACACGCGCGCGCACGAGCGAGCATACACACACACACACACACACACACACACACACACTAGGGCACACTCTAGATACATTTGTCATTTCATGCTTCACTTATAAGCACAATTTGGGGAATTTCAGATCTTAAAAGAAAATCTATTCTGCCATGCATTTAGTGTTTGTATAGAATTCCATTCTGTGGACATAATATGTGTGAATGAGTTTCCAGTCGGCCAAGCAGAAACCACTTTATAGATTTGATGCAGGAGAGGACTTGATGTTAGCGATTTGCCACAAAGATATAAAGTCTCAGAAAATTAGACCAGCGTTCATATCAGTTAGTTATTAGCTTGTAACAAACCGTCCTAAACTTACTGAGATATAACAAACTTACTTAAAACCAATACATTTATCTCAGAGACAATTCCACAGTCCACAGTGTCAGCTGCGCTCTTTCGGCTAGTTCTCTCATCTCCCTCGAGAGCTCTCCTTCATCTGTGCTTGATGACATGTTGGTTTTGCTCATCTTGGCTGGGCTCCCTCACACATCTGAAGCATCACCGGGGACAAGTGGGCTGGCTAGACACTGATGCACACAGTTAAATCGTTCCCTACAAAGCTATTCTCTGTTTCTTCTCACAGGGCTGTGAGACAGTGAGCAGAAAGACAGGAGTTTTCTGAAGGCCTTAGCTTGGCACTCCCACAATGTCACTTTCATTGCATTCAATGAGTTGAAATAAGGAACAAAGCCAGCCCAGATTCAAAGAAAGAAAAAATAGATTTCACTTTTTGTGGAAATGACTTTATCATCACCATGAAAACACAGCATGAAAGCAAATGGGGGGGTATGATTTGGGAGGCAGGAGGGAACCCATAACCACAGGTCAAAGGGGAAACAGGAGGACAGGAAAGGGGAGAGAATAAGGAAAAAGTAAGATGACATATACATACAAAAACGAAGAATGAACTCCATTATTTTGTGTGCCAACTTGAAATTGTTTTTAAATGACACAGAGAGGAATAATTTTCTAGTTTTGCAAACAGTGGGCCA
The DNA here is from genome assembly GCF_018167655.1 of Microtus oregoni. Taxonomy (NCBI): domain Eukaryota; kingdom Metazoa; phylum Chordata; class Mammalia; order Rodentia; family Cricetidae; genus Microtus; species Microtus oregoni. The sequence goes on from NW_024544601.1 coordinate 2,000,917, forward strand.
CAGTGTGTATTGCCTAGCGAGCAGAAAGCTACCACTACAGAGCTGGGGCCCACGAGGCTGTATTAGCTACAGCTCTGCAAATGTGGCTACTCCTTTTAGAGGCACTGGTAGTGCTGAGTGGGAGCCCAGGGATCTAAAGGCTTCACTGTTGTTAAAGCTGCCACAGATGCTGTTGAGAATAAAGACTTCCCTGTAGTCTTGCTGTTGCTTCTGCTGGAAGGACCCCAGAGATGAGAGAAAAGGCTTCTCTTTTTTCCCCATACTATAGTCCGTCTACCAGTGCTTCTCATTGGCAAACCTAACAGGAAACCAGTTGGGAAGAGAGCCAGAAAAATGTACTTTGTAGGTCTCTTTATCTCTGTAATACTAAAAAGAGTATCAAAACTAATAGTTGAGAGCCAAATAAGATTTGACTATGAAATAATAGCATTTTTAAATTGATCCTCTATTGCTAGATGTTTAGATGGTTTCTTGAGAGATACAATATAAATACAGGCAGTAAACACATCAGTGGGAGTTTCCAAACGCAATGAACAATGACACCTCAGTTCCAAGAAATGCATTTAAGCATAGTTATGTCCTCCTAGAGTTTAGCAAGAAAAGGATAATGGAAAAAGCAGGGCAGCCCTAGGGCTGTATACTCTGCCCTTCCACCAGTGGATTTGGACTCCTTTTCAAGGCCAAAGCACTGGCGTTCTGCCTGTTGGGGTTTCAAATGCTCAGGATTTACCTCAGAAACTCTAGCCACCCTTCCTTTGTCCCATAAGCCATGCTTGAAAGAAAAGACATCTATAATCATTTTTCAAGAAGGAAAATAATTTTATTACAAATGAAATACAACTTGAAAACTATCAAATGAGTATTTTCCAGAGGTAAACTTTCCTCCTAAGAACATTGACTTATGCACACTAATTAATTTCATGATTGTAGTTACTGAAGTATGATTTATATTTTTCTACTCTAACATCTGTAGAAATTATTTATGGTATATTTCATCTTAATAAGCCTTTTGCTTTAATATAGTTAAATATATCTAATAATTAGGGCTTGCATTATACATTACATAGTATGTATAATTAAAATTTACTCCACTATTTTTCTTCTCAAGTGGAGGGTAAGCTCACCAAGGATAGAGATCTTGTTTGTTTGGCTCATAGCTGTAATCTCTGGTAGTTAGTTTCTTGCAGATAGTACATACTTTTGTAGAATGGATAAATGTACCTAAAATCATCATTGATGGATATTTTTTAAAGACAGTGTTGGCTTATATAGCCCTAGCTGATTCCAATTGAATATCCCCCTGCCTCGGCCTCCTGAGTCCTGGGATTATGGGCATGCATCACAACACTTGGCTTTATGGGTTGTTAGTTCCAGTATTTGAACAGTGAACTCTGCAATTAGAATTCTTATAAATACATTTTATACATGTGTTTACTTTTTTTTACCACAAAATTATAGAAAAGTTGATGGATCAAGAATCAAAAACAAGGGCTGGCAAGATGGCTGAGCAGTGCTGCTCTTCCAGAGGATCAAGAATCTATTCCCATCACCCAAATGGTGGCTCACAGCCATCTGTAACTCTTGTTTCAGGTGGTCTAACACCCTCCCCTGACCTAGAACGTCCCCAGTCACATACATGGGGCACATGCACTTATTTGGGCAAAACACTCATACACACACAAAAGTCAAAAACAAAATTGAAAAACTACTTTCTCAAATCCCTCACAAATTGTTCAGGGATTCCTTGGTGTGCAGGGAGGTGCCACCTCTATTTACAACCTTGTGTCCCTAGCTATCGGTGACTGCTCTCATTCTGAGTCTCAAGATTACAGTCCTATTAGTGCTGTTGGCATTTTACTTCTGTTAGGTTTGTTCAGTTTTGAGAAGTTGAGTCTCTTACATTCCCACCCCATGTCCAAGCCATTCAACTGTCACTCTGATAAAATAAAAACAGTACCTTTTGTCCCGCTATTTGTTGTCAAGTAGGCTATATTAGGTACAACCCTTTGTTTATGCTTCCAGTATCTTCATGACTTTTTTAAAATGTAGGCTTTCAAATATTTCCTTTCTCCTCAAAGCTCATGGGAAGCCTGTAGAGGAATGGGGAGGACCTGCATTCCATGTCTATCTGTGTCAAGCTGTCTGAAGAACCCTATCCACTGATATGTTTATCACATCCCCTTGAGCCAAGTTTCCCAAGCTTCATCTCCTATGCTCTCTGGTTGGATGTTTTCCTGGGTGCTTTGTGTAAGCAGATCCAGTATGGACTAAAGATACTTCTTAAGTCCAGGGTAAAAGTTCATTTGGGAAGCCCAAGTAGGACAGTAACATAGAAATGTCAATAAATGAACATATATTGGTAATGTGTGTGTGTGTGTGTATGTGTGTGTGTGTGTGAACTTGACACAACCTAGAGTCAGCTTTGAAGGGGGTCTCAGTTTAGAAAATGCTTCCATTAGATTGGCCTGTGGGGGTAGTTTTTAAATTACTGATTGATGTGGGAGAACCCAACCCACTGTGGGCAGTGCTACTCCAGGGAAAGTGGTGTTTAGGGATGTATAAGAGCAGAGAACGTGAGTCCGAGGGCAAGCCAGTGAACAGTGTTCCTTCATGTCCTCTGATTCAGTTCCTGACTTCAGGTTCCTGCCTCGAGTTCTTGCCTTGACTTCCCTCAGTAAAGGATTGGAACCTGTAAGAAAAAACAAACAAACAAACAAACAAACAAACAAAAAAACCTCTCTCCTTCCTTAGTTGGTTTTGGTTAACAGCAATAGAAAGGAAACTAAAACAGAAACTATGTTCAAAGTTCACATAAGAAACTTTGCGAAACAGTTCAAAGATGTCTCCCTTTAAGCAGAGGCTTCTTTTATAAAATATTATTTTCTGATTATATATATACAATTTGGGAAATTAAAAAAACCATTTTTAAATGTATAAAGTACCTATAGATACAACTCTGAAAAATATATACATACTTTGTTTTAGAGACTGTTTTACTGCATAGTCCAGACTTGCCTCAAACTCACTGTGTAGTTCAGGCTGGCCTCAAATATAGGGCAATCCTCCTGCCTCAACACCTCAAGTGCTGAGATTAACGGGCATGTATCACCATGCTTAGCTCATACATACACTTTTTTCCAGTATCCTTCTAGCAAGTCTTTATATAGATAGTTGAGATGATATCACATGTACTTTACTGTTGTTTCTCAGTAGTATGCCAACAATTTCTCTTTAAGACTAAAAAAGTTCATTTGTGTATTTCCAAATGACTGCTACTTTGTTGTCAATGATATGCTATGATTGCCCACCAGCCAGCTCCCAAATAAATACACGGAAACTTATTCTTACTTATGAATGCCTGGCCTTAGCTTGGCTTGTTTCTAGCCAGCTTTTCTTAGTCAAATTATCCTGTTTCTCTTTAACTACATTTTGCCTCTGGGCCTTTTACCTTTCTTTATTCTATATAGCTTCCTTTACTTCTTACTCTGTGGCTTGTTGTGGGGATGGCTGGCTGGCCCCTGGCATCCTCCTCTCGTTTTCTCCCTCCCCCTTCTTCTCCCATGCCTAGATTTCTCCTCCTATTTATTCTCTCTGCTTGCTAGCCCTGCCTATCCCTCAGTCTTGCCTAGCTATTGGTCATTCAGCATGTTATTAGACCAATCCGGTGGTTCAGACAGACAAAGTAACACAGCTTCACAGAGCTAAACAAATGCAACATAAGAGAATGCAGCACATGTTTGCATCATTAAACAAATGCTCCACAGCATAAACGAATGCAACACATCTTCAGCTGATATCCACAACAGTCTAGTGCAGGTGGAATGGAGAAAATGCTCCAACCTGTTCTTCCCAGCCATTTCCTTAGGTCTGGACCTTCTCTTTCAGTTGGACTGTTAAAATGACCTCCCTACTCCTCTTCTGCGCTTTTCTTCTCATCCTTCATACTGCTTCCCAAATTACTCCCCTAAACTTTGTCAGATTAAGTCATGTCACTAAGGAGGGATGCTCCAACATCAGATTGAGTCATGTCACTAAGGAGGGATGCTCCAACATCAGATTGAGTCACGCCACTAAGCGGGGTTGCCCCACTGTTCCAATTGCCTTGCACTAGACCTAATTTATGGCCTTGGCCAGCGTGAGGTCCACTGCCGTCAGAGCAAAGCCAACTTGTTTCCTTTCCCTGGGTCTTCTAGCTAGCTGCCTTGTTACTTTCCTGTGTGAGCTTTTTGCTTTTGTTCAAGCTGCCTTTGGTCATGTTTTTTCTAGCCTGTATTGGGGTGCTTCTGGAACCCTCAAAGACCACCGTTATCTAATTTCTACTTCAAGGCCCCTTTGAAATGCCACACCCTTCTTCAAGCAGTCAGTAATCATCTACTGAGTCACTACTGGGTATCATTCATTTGTTCAGATCTTTCTTTGTATTCCGACTGTATCTATGTGCTAAGGACACAACGGTGAACAAAACAGACAAAACCCCCATCTTCCATGTAGAGTTTGCATTTTAGTGAGGGATCTGGTGGTGCTGGTGGTGGCATTGGGGGAATCAACAGCAAAAAGTTTCAAGAACACATAAATTCAAAACCAAAACTAAAATCAAGTATATAAACAAGAAAATGTTAGAGAAATGCTGTCAGGAAATAGAACAGACAATGACTAGGTAACTGTGTTGACTGAGTGACTGGTTTAAACCAGAATGGACTCTCTGAGGGGGCAACATCCTGTTTTGTTTATGCGAAAGCAGCTAAAACACAGGGCAGAGCAGATAAAGTTGGAACCTGCTCAGGTGTGCTTTCTAAGCTGAGGTAAAAAGTTGAAATTTGATTCCAAGGCAGTGATAGAAAGCCTTTTAGAAGGCAAGAGAGTGACATGCTAGGAATTGCACTTGAAGATTCTGCTAAAATGTTAGTCAACAGATTAGAGAGAGGCAGGTCAGGGTTTTGATGGTGGTGCTCTTCATCTTCAAGAGATAACAAAAAGTAAATGCTCCCCCTCACTTTTAGAGAAATTTCTTATTATCACCACAAAAGGCCTGGAGAACTGACTCCTCTCTAGCCTTTCACACTCCACTCCTCTTTGCCTCCAGGAAGGGCTTTCTGTTCACCAAACACACCCTTTCTTCAGGTGGCAGAACCTTTGGACTTGCTGTGGTTATATATTATTTCTGTACATGGTAAAGTAAATACAGTATAAACGTTACCACTTTACCTAGCTTAAAGTACAATTTAGGATAGCTCACATGAGTCGGGTAATTAAATCCATGGCCTTTGTGTTTGGTTTCTTTCACCTAGCATAAAGTTTTCAAGGTTCATCCACATTCTCACATATAATAGGTTATCTATTCTGTTTTATGAGTGAAAAACATTCCATTGCAAACATATGCTACATTTTGTTTATCCATGCATGATCTGACAAAACACTTGGGCTATTGTAAATAGTGCTAATGTAAACGTCCATATGCAACTCTTTGTCTAAATGCCTGTTTTCAATTCTTTTTTGATATATACATAAGAGTGGGTTATACTTTCTGTGGCTGCCACCAAAAAGCATGACAAAGTGTGTATCTTTTAAAAAATTATTTTATGTTTAATTATGTGCATGCCTGTATGAATATGTGAATGTAGGTGCCCAGAAGAGGGCATTGAATACCATGGAGTTAGAGTTACAACAAGTTGTGAACTACCCAATGTAGGTACTGGGAATTGAACTCCCTTCCTCTGCCAGAGCAGTAGGCACTCTCAACCACTGAGCCTTCTCTCCAACCCCCAAACTGGGTGCCTTAAAGCAAGAGAAATACTTTCTCTCCCAGGCGTGAAGGCTAGAAGCATGAGATCAAAGGGTCAAAAGAGCCTGCTCTTACTCATACTCTGCACTCCTTAAAGCTTCTGCATTAATGCTCTTCGTCTAGACATTGCATTACTCTGATGTTTGCTTTTGCTGCTAGATGGCCTTTCCCCTATGCGACTCAGTCTTCACAAAGACTAACTTACTTATCACTGTTTTAAAGGACCCAATCATTGTAGTTTAAGGGCTCCCAATAGTCTACTATGATCCCATGTTGACTTAATAATTGTGTTTGCAGCAAACTTACTTGAAATGAAGTCCATTCAGAGGTACTGGGGTTAGAACTTCAATTCATCAGGGACCTCCTGCCAGGTACTTATCTGTAACTAAATCCTAGCAATTTGAACACAGAATTGCAGTGTGATCTTGAGGTTTCACAACTCTCCTAATGGGTGCCAATGCTACTAGTTCACAACAGATGACATGATCTGACATTGGGCCATAGTTTGCAAGCAAGACAGGCAAAGCTTTATTAGGACATTGGTCCAAGCTGACCAACGTCACCTGGAACCAGAGGGAGACCACAATGATCAAGAGGAGAGCCATATTGCTGCTTGTCAGACAAACTAGAACAGCAACTTTCATATATTTGGTGGGGAATGGACTAGAATTTGGTAACTGTTCATGAGTCATGGGCAAAGCTTCAAGAGCTATTTCCCTGCTGGGGCATTGAAATCCTAGATTTGTACTTGGTGAGCTAAGGGGCCAGGAGGCTCACTCAGAAAAAAACTGAGCTACTAGTGGCGTCATCACGCCACATAAATATTCTTGATTTACACAGAACTGAAGGATTCTCAGCGCTTGAGCTGCTGAGAAATCACAAGGGCAGAGCAGAAAAAAAAAAAAGTGTATCTACCCCGAGAGTCAATAGGCTGCGCTAACTCTGTAGTACAGTTTTGAGCCAGAAGTTTCTCAGTTAGTCATCCTGTCACATGCAGAACTGAGCAGAGGCTGATGCAGAGGTTGAGGCAGCAAAGGTGAGAAAACGATATGAAGACAGAGTTACCAAGTTTGGCATCCCACTCCCATGGGATACACGTTGACTCTTTTAAGGAAGCAGATTCTTAGCAAAGACACTCTTTGAGGATTTGTGTATTAACCTAGCCAACCGTTATAATTCCCATGGCAGATGCCTGGTATCCAACAAGCCAGTGGAAGATTTTATGTTGAAAACATGTATTCAGCTTTGGAAATCAGTGCTATTTAGATCAACTAAGAAGAAATGAAGTCAGAGGGCTTAGTTAGATTTGTCTTCAGTGACAGTTCCTTCTTATCTTTGTTTTTTTACTGTGTTGCTTATCTCAGATTGCACTAATTTTAGCTTGGTTCAGTCTTAAGAGGCTCCTAGTCTGTAAACATTCTGGCCTTCTGGCCTTTAGACAGAACAAAGCTGTTGACAACATAGGAGGAAAAAGGCAGAAGAGAAGTTAATGGCCCTGAGGATGTTTGCCTTCTGTCCCTTTGCAGTGGTCCCTATCTTGTTTCATCAAGACCAATTTGTCCTCTTTCCGGCAAGACTTTTTTGGATTTAGCAATGAAACTTGTGGATGCAAGGAAATTCCTCAGTCCTCACTGTAAAACTAGAATGATTTTTTAAATCCCGAATCACAGATCACAATTTGTTAGCAAGGCTGTCTACAAAATATTTTAATTTACTTATTAGTTATGTTACTTAAGATAAGTATATATTTATCTCTGCATTTAAATAGTTTATTTGGGGTAGAATAATCTAAGTTTTCAAGAAATTAGACTTAATTAGACATTCCAAAATAAAGCTTCAAAATTGGAATGATGAGCTGGTTTAAGCTGATGCTTTTCATCCGTAAATATCCTCTAGTCTGTATAAACTCATCAAATTATCTTTGAGGGGCTGTTAGAATTTTTGACTTTACAGAGTCACTTATACACGGCCAAGGTATTTTTCAGCTATGACCTTGAAGTCATTAGAAGCCTTTCCCTGTCCCTCCAGAGAGTTGTAGGAATCAGTCTGCAACCTCTCAAGGTAAAGGAGGAATCTCTTTTGTCAAGACAAATTTAATTTCGTCACAGAAAGGAAACTGGCCCTCAGCTCTCGCTTAGTATTAGATCCACCTGAAGGGCTTTAAAGCCTCTGGAGCCTTCAATTCATTCGAGATAATTGAGACTAGCCTGGACCAGGCAGGGGCATTCACTGTTTCTTTTCAGCTCTGCAGGTGGGACAACTGAGCAGCACTCATTGAGAAGCACTGCGAAGTCTCCCTTTCTTTGACACTATTTCTTATGATTGGTCATTTTCTTCACCAGGTCTTCTTTCTCATGTGTTTCTTGTTTGTACAATGACCTTACTGACCTGCAACCATGCCTAATTCATTGCAGGTAATAATTACAATAGCTGCAACCAATCTTGAAAGGCTTTGCCAAGCTGTATTGACTCTATTATTTTACTCTTTACATAATGTATTCTTAACAATGTCCACATGGAGTTAGCCTATGATGCTGTTGCTTCCTATTGTACTCTTCCTGGGGAAGAAGATTAAATCTCTGGTAGAATCTATACTATGAGTCCCTCTTTGAATTAGCCGCAGGAAATCTAGGTATAGTGTATATTATTTTCTATTCTGTAATAAATCACATGCCATAAAAGTCATTCTCGAAAATTATGCCATTCATTAGTTTTATTTTCTCGCTAAATCATGCAACCACCACCATTATGCAATTCCACAACACTTTCGCCACTCCAAACATCAAAGCAAGCACCCAACCCATCAATAGTTACTTATTCCTTATTTCTGTCCCCTACCAACCACTCAGGGCTTTTTTCTCCATGGGTTTGTTTATTTTAGATGTGGCTCATTTGGTATGTGATCTTTCTGTGTCCGGCTTCTTCCGCTCTGTCTACTTTGGAAGTTCATCCACTTGGAAGCACGTACCAGCAGCACTGATGAACAGTTTTCCGTTGTATATGTACGAGGGTGCCATCCATTTGTCAGGCGATTCCACTCATCACCAGTATGAACTGGCGTTTACATCCCACACTGGTTTTCACACGGCCTTGGGCCTTCATTTCTCTTGGGTAGAGTCTAGGGTTGAATTCCTACGGTGCCTCTACAGCCCACTTTTGGAGGAACTACCAAGTTGTTTTCCCTTGTGTTTCCTTGCTGCAGTGTGGCTTCACAGGAGTGAGATTGTGTTCCCTAGGGGAGGCAAGGGATTCTCTCTGGTAGTTTATTTAATCATTTGATTTTTTTATTGTTTTCTGTTAAACATCTTGTATATAAGAATGTTGTTACATCTTGTGATTTAGTTTTGTCATTTTCAAATGTGGGGAAATCTCAAAATACGGAGTTCAAAGGGAACCTTCAAGTTCCAGCGAAGTAGCAAGGATTTTGGGGTCTCTGAACTCCCCGGTTCTTTACTATCTTCCAGCTGTCTCTCTGGATATCACAGTCTGTTCCTGGCACAAACAGGTGTGCTTATCACCAAGGACATGACTTCTGAGTGTCCAAACGCAGGAACACACTACACAATCTTTATGTAGTCAGGGGCACGCCCTGCTTTGTACAAAGCCGAAATCTTAATGTTGGGGTGGTCTGAGAAAGGTTGCCCTGACCTCCGCCCCAGCTTCTAGGCTCTCGGGTTCACTGGGTCCACGAACCATTGCAGCCTCCAGCTTAGCTGGGGGATCTGTGCCCAAGCTGGAGTGCAGGCTAGGGCTGCATTCTGAGCTTCCAATCAGTCACCAGTTGGCCTGCTCCTTCGGCCCAAGTCCCGCAGGGTGCGCGCTTATGCACGCGCCTCTCCCAGCCTGCGCGCGCCCGCCGGGGAAGCTTGGGCTGCACGCGCCCCGCGCCCCGCCTCCGTTGGCCCCGCCTCCTCCCCCTCCCCCTCCCGCGCGCCGCCCCGCCGCCCGCCGCCACCGCCGCCGCCGGAGCTCAGTAGTATGGCATCGAGGAGAATGGAGACCAAACCTGTGATAACCTGTCTCAAAACCCTCCTCATCATCTACTCCTTCGTCTTCTGGGTGAGTGCCCAAGCCTGGCTGCTGGCCGGGCTACGGTCCAGCAGACCGTGTGGTGATGCTCTTAGAAAGAAAGGTGGAAGAAAAAACCCAAACCCGAAAGCCAATCTTAGACGGTGGATAAGGAGACAGGCGCAGGGTCCTGAGTCGGGGCTGCGGGAAGGTAGGGTGCAGGTCTGGGCTGCTTAGACCGTCGATTTTGTCTGACGAAAACTGTAGTGAGCTATGTGGTGGCGGTGGTTGCAGATTTTTGACCCTTCCAAATATATATATATATATATATATATATATATATATATATATATATATATATATATATATATATATATATATATATATATTGAATGCATTGAGTTCTTAAGCTCCCTGGACAGGGTCAGCCCCTGGGGAAAGTTGGGGATTTGTCTGTTTTCTCTTCTGGACTCCTCTCTCTACCTTACCAGCTAGTTTTGGAGGCCTGCTGGATCTAACCTGTGGCGGGTTGGGAGTGGGCGCAGGACAGCGGGGTTTGATCCCCGATTCCAACTCAGTCCTGACCCGGTGGGGCTGCGGGAGACAGTCGCCGGCAGCCTTCTGCCCGCCTGGACAAGGGCAATCAGTCTCTCAAATGCACTAATGCGGGACAGGCGCCGCCACCGCGTGGAGGCGCACGGAGAGGGTCTTACATAAGCAAGGGGTTATCTATCTTTGAGCGTACTCAGTGAGTTGGTCTTACGACCCCTTTCTGGTTCTGTTCCACCCTTTACTGTTTCCATCTGGTCATTGTGTTTACTGTGTGAACCCAATCTACAGTACATAAGAGGAGGACCCCTACTACCTGGTGGCTGCGGTAGCTCCCCAACTCTGTTCCCTACCTAATTGGTACTGCTACTAGTCCTTGAGCTCAATGCAGAAAGGTGACGTCAGCCCTTCAGCCCAGGCCGGCGATGGGCTGCTTGGTGCACCTCGTTGAGGGATGCTTCTGTGCGCAGGAGGAGGGGAAAAAAGGGGAGGAGGGGGCTCCGGGCTTATGCCTTACCTCATCCTGTTTGGCAATTCATGAAATCAGTGCAGCGTTGACACTGCAGTGATTCATTTGCAGAGGTGGGTGGTACCTAAAGACCATTCCCAGTTCTTTCACCACGTAGATGCCCCCAGTTCCCTCTTCCCACCTCAAGCCACAGCCACCCTGCAAAGGAATGGATTCCTCCCCCCCCCCCCCATAATCTGGGTCATTCTGACTTCCAATATAGTCATTTTGAAACATGAAGCTCTGTTTAAAAAAATCTTCTTGCCTTTGGTTTTTTTTTCTTGCCTTTTCCACCCCAATATTAGCCCCGTTTTTTATTCAATTGTGGAGCACAGTATTGAATGAGGTACCTATACTCGGACTGATGGTAAACTGAATTGTTTGCAGAAGCCAAGACAAAAGCTGAGATTTTTTATATATTAAAAAAAATCCCTAATGTGTCTAGGCTTTCGTTGCTACTGATGTTGGTGATACTTCAGGTCTGAAAAGCCATGCAGTGTGGCAACAACGCAAACCAGGGCTCCGCAATGACACAGAGTAGCATGATCGAGACAGCCCACCACATAAGAGAAACATAGGAGTTGACTTTTTTTTAGACTGGATTCAACACAGGTTGAATCATCTCAGTAGTGGGACTGTGGGCTAGCTATACATTCAAGGATCTTGCTATGTATGCCTGAAAAAAAGCGGTCATGCTTGATGACTATCCAACTTCGCAGTAGCCATTGCTGGGAACTGGTTTAGATCTTTATATATCTCCTTCAATCTGTTGTTGTTTTGCCCTTTGTTGTATACACTTCCTATTTGTTACTGGAGTAAATCTATGAGTGATTATGTTAGGGTCCTGAAAAAGAAGGCTTATGGTTCATGGGGAGGAAGGAGGGTTGTTTTCTGAGCGGCTCTGAAGCCTGGTAAAGGAGGGGTTGCTCCAGGCTCCCGATTTTCATATGGATTATTTAACTCTTTTTGTTTGACAGCCTCCCCCCTCCCCGCTGCTGCTTCATGAACAAAATTGCTTCAAGTCTCCTAAAACATTTGAAATGATCACTGTGTTCTATGACCCTGAAAGTTCCTCATGCTGGCATTTAAATTTATTTTTTGTACTTTCAAGATTTTCATGTTCTTAAGTGTTTACACAAAGTATTTTCAGTAGTTTAAATAGGATTTAATGATCTTTTCACACATTTCATACTTTACAATAAAAAGAATGAGCTCCCTTTAGACAATAGGACATATTAAAGATGTTTTTTAATAAGCCATAGTTCAACTGCTGAGTTTTTTAATGTACCTTGAATGTTGTTTTGAACAAAGCTGCTCTAGTCAGACATAATTCATATGATATATGTCATCCATTTAAAGTATGCCATATAAATATAGTCTAAGCATATAAATAGTTTGCATTTTAGTGTGTTTGTTATCATTTTAGTGTGTTCATGGACACAATCATCACTGCACTCCATTTTTTGTTGTTTCATCATCGAAATAACGATAAGAAACCTTGTTCTGCCCTTAAGATCCCATTTTCTCTCCCACTTGTCCCTCTCCTGGTGCCAGCCGTAGGAAACCACAACTCTACTTTCAATTGCTCTAGATTTTTACTGTTCTGAACATTTCTTATACAAAATCACATATTTGCACTTTTGTGACTGATTGGTTTCATTTAGCATGAGATCTTCATGATTCATCCATGTTGTTAGCATGTGTCAGGACTTCATTTGGTTTTATGGTCAAATAGGATTCCATTTTGTGAATATACTATAGTTCATCCGTTGATGGATAGTTGAGCATTTTGACTGTTATGGATGATGAGGTTATAATGACTTATGTGCTATTAGTTTGGGTATGTGTCTCTGTGTCTCTGTCTCTGTGAGTGCCTATATTTTCATTTTTCTTGGCTATATACCTGGGGGTCTTCATGAAATTACTAGGTCAAATAACTCTATAGTTAATTGTTGGAAGAATGGTCATACTGTCTTTCAGAGAAAGTGTTGCATTTTTATATTCCCTTCAACAGTTAGGGTTCCACTTTCCTTTTATGTTTGCCAGAATTTGTCACTATCTGGCTATTTAATTGTAGCCATCCTAATACCTGTGCATTTATACATCTTACTGTGATTCTTCTTTGAATTTCCTTAATAAATGCTAATGTTGAATATTTTAAAATGCTTAATGATTGTTGGTCATCTTTTGAAGAGATACATATTCATATTGTTTGACCATTTCATTTATCTTTTTATTATTGCATTATTAATCAATCATATATTCTAGGTACAAGCTCCATTTTTCCATTCTGTGGGTTCTCTTCCTTTTAGTGGTCTTTTGAACTATGAACATATATATGAAAAAATGTTTAGATATACATGTAAGTTTATATATGTGTGTGCATATATATATATATGAAGTGCAAATGGATTGGCTTCTCGTGTGTTGCATTGTTCATGCTTTTGATCTTATATGGAAGAATCTTTTGCCAAAGATCACAACAATAACCCTTTAAAAACTGTAAGAGTTATTTCTCAGTTCAGTAAATATATTTGATATATGACTATTTCTTGAATACCAAGTACTATGTCTGGCACATGGTAAGTACTCCATTTTCTTTTTTTACATTTCTGGAATTATGCCCTGTAATATAAAAAGGCTGACTTTTCACTCTTTTAAGGGGAATATGGAAAGATGATTAGTCAGAATTATTTACATTGTGTTCTTTGTGAGTTGTCTTAATTAGACTTCTTTTACTTGAATTTAGGTTTAGGTGTGGAAGGTGTTTTATCTTAAAATGGTCCTAAGTTAGTAGCATCAACAAGTACTTTGGCCTATGCCAAACCAGAAGACTACCGTTACGAAAAAGAGATAGTTGTTTTTATCTGTATTCTTTTATTTGCAATCACTCTCCCTGGCCGCCATATTTTGTTAAAGTTTTGATTCTCGACAGGGCACAATCTCTCCATATTTGGCCATGTCTAAAGACTTTTTTGTTACATCTGGAATGGGTTCCACAGGCATTTAGTGGCTAGAGACCACAGGTGTTGCTAAGCAGCTACCTGATGATTCCTTATAGGGGTTGAGCCCTGCCCAATACCTGGCTCAAAAGGTTAATAGTGCCCAGAAGAGTAGTAAGCGCTGTGAAGAAAAGGAGAGGCCTAATGAGAAAGTCACTGTATTTACCCTACCACAGCATGTTCAACACAATTACCTGTCAGAAGAAAAGCATTCCCTATGACGTGCCATAATGGTTTGTTTGAAGACTAAAGGTAAGTGACTCTTTACAGACTGTGTGCTCGTGGATAGGACAGTTTTCCTTCCAGTTCAATGACATCACCTGAGTGCTGATAACATAATCTTACTTTCCTTGATTTCTATGTTTTATTTTCAGGTTTGGCGTTAGAGGGAGGAAAACACCTAGGAGTAAGTTCTCTTGTGCTTTAAAGACTCGAAACAGTATTACATGGGAGTTTACTTGGGGAATGTTTACATTCTTAATAAATGAATGAAAACTGAAACTTAGCAACACTCCTGGCTAAGGTGTTTAACGCACCACAGCTGAATAGAGCTATCCATAGTGAATTAAATGTGTTCTTTTTCTTCGCATGTTGGTAATGACTAGGGAACTTTAAAAGGACTTGCTTACAATAAAGACTGTTAAATCATTATATCTTTGTGGTCTCTTTTTATCAGATATTTTAGTGAACTGTTATTGAACTTAACTTTGGATAAAAATATCTGTCTTGCTCTAAATAAAAAGAAGTTTCTAATTTTTATGAGAAATGTAATTCAGAAGCAAACAAGAAAACTTTCTAAATATATACTTACCAGAAAACTGTTTTGATTTATAAATTTTTATGGACTTTAAGTACTCATCTGAGTTCTGAGGTAAGATATATGTTGACTACATCTGAACAGTCTTTTGAAGAGAAATGTTCTTTGCTTCATTCTAGTGAATATTGGATTTGTTTATTTTATCATCTATGAATGTAATTAGCTTGCTAATGGTATTGTTAAATCTCTTAATGGTGAAATATCAGTGATTTCTCTTTTCCTTTTTAGAATATCATTAATCATTTGGGGGTAATTAAAATGATATTATTTTTCTCTCTTTTCTTCTAGAAACTCTCAGTGATTAGATTTAATAAAGAGGGAAAATCTTAAAGAGAAGGCCCTAATATTTACAGAGTGTTTGAGATTGACACATATTCCTGGCAAAATTTTCGCATGTCAGTTCACTTCAGCCAACATTCACTGACTGTCTGTCATGTACCAGATATCGTTTATCCTATAAGATGTTATCTGTTCACTGCGTGCTGCATTTGGCATTTTTGTCGGGTTAATCAGTAATACAATCACTTCCAAATTGTTCATAATTAGGTATTATCTAATTGTTGTCACACTATAGAAGTTGGAAATTTAGTTCCTTTGAACCCCTCCTTTTCTCTCATAGTCACATCTTGCAAAGATGTTATCGGTTTATCACACACCATTTTGTTTAAGCAGTGGGCTGTGATGAGGTGACAAGAAAAATCTCTTCATAGCAGAGCCAGCCATGTAGTATGGATATTATGAATACTTATACAACTTTTGATTTTCCCTGTAATTAGCAGCCACCTTGCATTTAGAATGTTTACTAAAATTCATTTCCATATTTTTTCAAGAATTATATATCTGTGCTCAGTGTGTTCAAGCACTCCGTGTATCATTTGTATGGCCTAGTGTTTCATTTTGGCTTTCAACGTGGACTAATGTTCTCTGGACTTCTGCTATGTTGAATCCTCAAAGTTCCTAGATGTTTGTTTGTTCTAGTTCTTGATTTTTTTTTATCTCTTTATTTTGGTAGAGCAAGCTTTCATTTAGTTTTCTTTCTAAAAAGATATATGGGAAGTCATATAGTGAATCCTTTACAGATGCAGACTCCTACTTGATGCTTTTAATTGGCTTGATAGTTTGGCTGAATATATAATTGTAGTTTAGAAAATATCCTCAAATTTTTACTATCTACTTTCTACCAATGTCTCCTTGTTATTAATGTTGAAAAATTAATTATTATTATGATTCTTCTTGAATCCTGTTTTTCCCCTCTGGGAGTTTCTTCTTGCACATTTCCAATGCTCTCAAATTTATCTCTGAAGATATTAGGAATTTTTTTATTTTTAAAAAAAATGTTTTTCTTTATGTCTTCTTTGTTTCTTCCAAACTATTTTTTTTAGACCACGTTATAATCACAGATTTCTGGGGGATTCTGCTAATTGTTTCATGTGTGTTTAAGAGGGGGTCATTTAAAACACATTTGGAAGCTGTTAGCATGACTTTATTCCTGTTTGTTGTTTTTAAGTTGTGTGGCTTTGTTGGGCTAGGTGAGTTTTAGAACTAAGATCAGTATTTTTATGCCTATGGTTTTTCTGTTGGTCTGATCATATGGCCTACAGGAGAATCCTTTCATTTTCCTCTGAACAAGAAGGTAGGGATGTGAGAGACACAAATGTCCATTGTTCTTCTGTTTCTGGTTCAGAGACTTTCAGATATAGTCTCCAAAGAATACATCTCTGAACCTATGGTAGAATGAAAGAGAAACCAGAGACAGGAAGTTGGAGATTTCCTAATTTCTCTTCAAAAAGTATTTTACTAGATCCTTGTAATGTCAGCCTTCTCCCTAATGTCAGCTGTCTATGTCTTCTGGAGGTGCTTGGGTATAAATACTTTATTCTAGGCTGTCCAAAGACACTGCCATATTTTTGTTAGCTCTCAGGATATCAGTATGGTTGTCTCTTCCACTCTTTTTTTTTTAACTGTGGGTTTTTAAAAAAGTGTCATGTCAGTGGAATTTTGGGAGTTAACCAAGATAAATGGATATGTTCAATACATCATCTTTAACAAGAAGTCTTTTCTATCTATATTTATACTTTGCATGCTATTAATTACATGAGTTGTTGATTCTGATTGATCGTATAGAACAACTAAAATGGTAATAGTTGGATTATCATAAGTATTGGTACACACACACACACACACAGGGTTAAAATGAACCAAGAGACTTAGGCATCATAGGCCAGCAGTTTATCCTATTAATATATTTTGGAAAAAAAACTCTTTTGGATGACAAGGAAAATATTCTGTGTTGGAATAGGCTTACTAAAGTCCATCCTCGAAAAGGTCATCAGGTTATCAGGGAGAGAACAAATAGGAATGAAGCCCTGAAGATTTCTGGTATTTTGTCGTCACTTCTCATTTCTTTCCACTGGGAAATGACGCAATGTAGTGTTTTCTGACTTAATTCAGACTCTACTGGACTAACGTAATGTAGTTGCATAAGAGTTTAGCATATGATATGTGTGTGGTGGGAGAGTTGATGTTAAATTACTATTTTTATGCTATTATGGTTATGGGGCATCTATATGATAATCTGGAATCTTCTCGTTTTTAGGCAACTTAATTCCCATATACAATGTGAAGTTAGGACATGCGTACTCTCTTCTATACCATTTGGGGAACATTAAGCCATTTTCCCTAGTAGTTGCTTAGAAACTAGCTGAATTTTTAATCAAAATCAAATGAAATTCATTCATCTTAATCCCAGGAAGAGTTATTGATTTGGCATCGCTGTGTGATACATTATGATGACTCACTGGCTCTTCAGCATTATATCCTGTTATAAGTATTTCAAAAGGTACTGAGAACTGGAAGTCATTTGTGACTGTTTCTTTGTTTAAACATCCTAGATCCTTGAGATGGATGACTAATGTTCTGCCAAATGTACTGGAAATGCACCTTAAAAATATATTCTTGAATTTTTCTACTTTGGTTCCGTTACGGCAGCTTCTGAGCTTTTCTACCACATGGTAGAAAGCAGATCAGTGGATTGATGTGTAAACTCCTTCTGTTGGCTGTTATCCCCCTTGCTGAGATAGATGCTTTTCATTCTTGGCAGAGCACTTTATTCATCTCTATATAGTGCCTCAATATTCATTAAGAAAAGGATGAGTGTAGTAGGAAGCTGCTTGTTTGTTTCCCAGCTGCCCAGACTTCCGAGATAACCGCATAGAAACTGTATTAATTATATCACTGCTTGGCCTAATAGCTCTAACTTCTTATTGGCTAGCTTTTACATCTTAATTTAACCCATTTCCATTTATCTGTGTATTGCCACGTGGTTGTGGCTTACTGGCAAGTTTCTGCATCTCTCTCTGGTGGCTGCTCCATGGCTTCTATCTGACTCCACCTCCTTTCTCCCAGCATTCAGCTTAGTTTTCCCCACCTAACAAACTTCTACCTTGCTATAGGACAACCCAGTTTCTTTATTCATCAACCAATAAAAGCAACACATAGACAGAATGACCTCCCACACCAGATGAAGGGGAGAATAAAAGAGGAGTTTTTCCTTTCATTGTTTTTTATTTTTGATCAGTTGAATATGTAAACATTTTAAACAATCTAATGATAAAATCAAGGATCCTATTCTGCCTTAAAATATTTTCTGTAATGACTTTTGAAGGTGAACATTCCCCATCATCTATTTTAGAAGAAGTTTGTAAGTATCCATATTAAGAGATGAACAAACAAACAAACAAACAAACAAAAAAAGAGATGATTGGGTGGGTTTGGAATAGATACTAATTGAACAACTTAATTGGTGATTCTTAACCCATTTTGTTAAGCAGAAGAACTGCCTGAAATTTTTTAAAATAATGTCTAAACTACATTCTAAGACACCATGATTCAGTTTGTCCAGATGGGGTTCCAGCATTCATGGTTTTGAAATAAATACCTAGAGATTCAACTGTGCAATTAGGATTGGATTGTAAACCCGTGATCCCGAGAAGACATAGTAGCTAATAGCAGGCCATTTCATCTTGAGTCTCTTGGATTGATGTAGGATTTCCCTCTGTACGCTGTGATTACCATTAATGAATAAAGAAACTGCTTTGAACCTATAGCAGGGCAGAACTTAGGTAGGCAGGAAAAACTAAACTGAATGCTGGAAGAAAGAAGAAGGACTTAGAGAGAAGCCATGTAGCCCTGCCAGAGTGTTCGTGATCATCAAGATATTCATGAATTTGTAAATGACATGTAATATCTAGAGTTGGGCAGTGATGGTGCATACTTTTAACCCCAGTACTTGGGAGGCAGAGACAGGAGGATCTCTGTGAATTTGAGGCCAGCCTGGTATACATGTTGAGTTCCAGAACAATCAGAGCTACACAGTGAGACCCTGTCTCAAAAACGAAAGAAAGAAAGAAGGAAAGAGAAGAAAAAAAAGCAAAGCAAAACCAAAGCAAATGTGTTATCTATTTCTTTTAGCAACAATATAACTTAGCATATTTAGTGTTACCCAAAGTTGCACACATGAAAATCATATTTCAAAAATGGAAAGTAATCCCATAATACCAAGAATTAGACTCTCAAGGCAACTGAAATGTCTTTACAGCCCTATTGGGAGACAAAGATTGATTATTTAATAGATATGATGAGCAGCAGTAACCACCAACCTCAACAGTTAAACCTATCCTAGTGAATGACAATTTAGTTCAATTATGATGGCCAGTTTGTTTTGGAGAACATATTCAGAATTGTAAGGAAAAACAACATTCAATTCAATACCAAACCAATCATCAGCAGATAAACACACTTGACAAAATCAAGAACAGCCTTGCACAATGACATGGCTCAATGGTCAAGGGCACTTGGCATCCAGTGATGTAAACCTGAACCCCCTATCTGCACACTGTGTGCACCCAAATGCACCAAGGATACTGATGATGACGAACAATGTCATCAAAGTGTGATGTTTGTAAGGTCAAGGGCAACAACTCATATCCCCATAATGAAAACCTTTCAAATACCATGATACCTTCAAAAGATATACTTTAGTTATAAACTATGATTTAGTTTAGCACCACCACTGCCCAACTCTAGATATTACATCTCATTTACAAATTCATGAATATCTTGATGATCACCAACACTTGACTATGGTGGGTAAGCACAGATTTTTTAAACTCTTAAGAGAGGACAGAGTCTCACAGAGATTATGTGATTCACTTAATATTATAAAACACATGTCCAAATTAAGACTTCTCATAAATATAGTTTGAAATCCCCTTCAGTAGAGGCAATTGTCAAAAGAATAGCAAGTGTATGATATAGTAGGATATGAAGAATAAATTGGGAAGGATAAGGAATTCTTAAAAGCTTCATCAGAGTTGAAGCTTGAATCCAAGTAAAAACAGGGAATATGGATTCTCATTCAATCTCAGTTTTTGTATATGTTGGGTTCACTTCCAAGCCAAAGGAAGTCCGTGTCCAATCACTGGAAACAGGAAGCTCTCAAATGGTGTTTGCGGGCAAAGTTCTAGCTCTGTATTCTTGAGGAAGGAGTACCAACTATTATTTTTAACAGAAATTATTTCCATCCACACAAATGTACTAACAGGAAAATGTTAACATAGTTTTAGTTGATCCGGAATTAGAAAAGAATTTTTGATTACATGTATTTATTTTCTGACTTTGGATTTGGGAGACATGGTTTCACTGGCCTGAAACCCCATTGGACCAGCTTCAAACTTGTGTCTCGAAAGTGCTGGGACTACAGAAGCAAGTCACCATGTGCCACTATTATTTGTGATTTGATTTTTCTTTCAAATGCAGAAATGCAAAACATTAAAATGGAAAAAAAGATAAAATTGTCTTTTATAGCTATAGTTTTTATATTCCGAAACTTCCTGGAGAGTCTAGTACAAAGCAAAGAATTGGATATGCTGGCTAGATACAAGGTAAGGATGAACTATTAACTGCCTATCATTAGTTCATTATGCAAGCTTTAGAAGAGAAAATTTGTTCATTTGCAGTACCATCAAGAATCATGACTGCTGCAGAATAAAGTTAATAAGAAATGCAAAGAAGTCTCTGATATGATGGAATAGAACAAAAATTTCATTGAAAATAAGACCTAAACAGATTTAAAGACACCTATATATTCTTTAGTTGGGAGATATAATATCATAAAATTACCAGTTATCTAAAGATTTGTTTGATATGTATTTTCTTTCATATAGAATCCTGGTAGAATTTGGGGAGCGAGGGGTAGTACTTGATTAAATTATATTGCTAATGTAGGAAACAAATAACTGAGAAATTGATAGGAAATTCAGAAGTTTGTACCTTATATGATAACAGTATATACTGTTTAAGGGGAGATAAAGACAGACCTATGTAATCCTCAATTCCTGGCATCCATGCCTGTGTGCTACCCCTTCTGTTCCAGTGTCAGGAGCATCTATGGCTTGCTTCTCATAGAATATAAAAAAAAAAGTGATCAAATGTGCCATACAACTGCGTTACATAGGAGTTTTACAATCAGTCTTGTTGAGAGGCTCTTTTTCTTTCTGGCTTTGAAAACTTAAGCTGCCTTGTTGAGAGGTGCCTTAGAGAGGGCTACACACTGAGGAATTCTGTGTTGACAACCAGCAGGAAAAGGAAGCCTCCAGTTTGGCAATATGTAAGCAACTGCCAACAATTGGACGATTTTGGAAATGGATTCTTTCACCTACTTGAGCCTCCCAGGAGACTACAGTCCTACCTGATTCTTTAATGGGAACCAAAGGCAGATGATATCACTTAGACTCCACAAAAATCTATGGAATAATAAATGTATTTTGTTTCCTGTATCCATATTTTGGCATTATTAATATTATTATGAAATAATACACAACTAGAAAGTCACTAATTAATTCAGTATAATGTTAGTTTAGAAAGAGGTCAATAAATTAATAGGACACTGAGGAGTCCAGAAATAAGGGTGTGTGTATATTACTTAATAAACGAAACAGTATGTTTTACTAGTTTTAAATGCTGCTGGCACTACTAGATTGGGAAAATTATTGGAGGTTTTGCTTAAATTATACAAAAAATTTCAGTTAGTTTAAGTGTTCAAATATAAAATAAAATAAAATCATATTTTTATATATTTACTATAACATATTTTTATTTAGAAGTAATAGATAGAGCCAAGCTAGTTGGTGCACGCCTTTAGTCTCATCACTCAAGAGGCAGAGACAGCTGGATCTCTGAGTTCGAGGCCAGCCTGGTCTATACATTGAGTTCCAGGACAGGTAGGACTACACAGAGAAACCCTGTCTTGGAAAACAAACAAACAAATGAACAAACAAAAAGTCATAGGTATAATATAGGTGTGAGAGAGACATCTTACAAAATTAGACACTCCGAAGCACGTAAAATATTGATGTAGTTGGTTATTAATTTTTTAAAGGATGTAATAAAAGTTGCACTAAAGTCAATAAATTATAGTGAGGCAAAGAACTTGTGTCATGCTGCTTTCTTCATCTAGACATCTACACAAAAGCTCTCATTTACCTTCTATTGGAAGTCTTCTCTCAATGCAGACCAATGACTGTTTCCTGAGCGGCACTAGGTATACTTGCAGAATCGCTACTTTAGAGAAACAGTTGGCACAGCTCTTCTGTACAGGGCCAAACACTAACTATTTTCAGTTTCATGGGCCATGCATCTAATTAGCACCAGCAGTGTTAACGGAAGCCTGTGCAGCATAGATGAGACTATGGAAAAGTGAGTAACCAAACTGTCTTTACCAAACCAGATGGCCAACCGGATTTGACTCCTGGGCTGAAACTGATTGACTCCTGCTCTATAGGATGCAGGTATAAGGGAGGTCCAATCCTTTTCTTCACTAATTATAGTGTAAAATTTGCTATAGGGGTATGGGAGTAGGAATGAAGCAAGCCTCACATTTTCTACCTTGAAAAGGCTACTTATTCTGTGTCCAGCAAAGTAACCACTAAATTACTTCAGATGTGAATACTTCAAAGTAAAATTCACACCAATTTTTGAAGATTTAGTGTAAAGTGTAAAAAAAACCCTCATTTTCTATTAATTGTATATTGATTTGGTAATATTGTAGATATATTGGCTAAAGAAAAACTTATTATTAAGATTAATTTTCTATTTTTACTTGAGTGTCACTCAGATATTTAAAGCTATAAATGTGAGCTGGGTGTGTTGGTTTAAATCTATAGTCCATGTGCTCAGGAGCTCAGAGCATCATTGCTATGAATATAAGGTCAGCCTAGGCTACATAGGGAGTTCCAGGCTAACCTGGGCTACAATGTGAGACCCTGTGTTAAAAACATATGGCTTGCCACTCTGTCTCTTCTGGATAGCTCTGGGTTAGAAGTGTGGTACAGGTGTACTCCTGTTTCGTGGGACCAGGATGAGGTCCGCTGCACTAAAGAGAAAGGTGTGCCATGGATCAGTTAGGCATGGGCTTTATCATGGGTCAGCTAGGATGGTTTGACTGCCACAAGGAAGACTCATTCATAGTTTGGAGCCTGTAGAGGAGAGCTGCACTTTACATGCCTAGCCTAGAAGTGAGTTAAAATACAAAGGCAAGAGGAAGTGAGACCAGATTAGCTAGCTAGGAACTGAGATCTAATAATAGGGTAACCAGAATGAGCAATGGACAGCAGAAGATGGCTGCTTTAGGATTGGCAAGGACATTAGGAAGAATGAATGCCAGTGTTCTGTACTTCAAGAGTCTGACTGATGTTGATGCCCTCATGACAATGAAGACCCTAAGGAACTGTTTGGAGCCTGATAGGCTGAGCTACGTTTTGTTTTGTATATATTTAGCTTGAGATAGGTTGAGTCTCAGAAGTTTGCTGTTTTCTGGCTGATATTGGTGAAGTTCTTTGTTTTGGCCATCTCTGTACTGTGTGGCACTACCCCCTCCCACCCAAGGTGGTCACAGTTGGTTGACTGTACATTGACTGGTCAGTGAAGCATTTGATCAAGAGAGCAAAACCGAACAGCCTTTTTATACTTTCGAGTGTGCAATAGAATAGAGAAAGCTTGGCAGCTGTTGGGCAAGGTAATAGCAGACACACGCACGCTGGAGAGATGGAATGGAAACCACGAAGACTCAGTTAGGAACTTGTGTAGGTTCCTGGAGAGCCCAGGCATGCCCTTCCAGCCTGCAAGTGGCTTTTCACTTTTCTGGGGAGGCCTGTCCAACTTGGGAGTGACTCCTAGGCTCCTCCTCGCTCCTTTGTTCTAAAATTGCTTGGCTGATGACGGAAGGTGATGAGGCGGATGTTTGAAGTGGTTAGAAAGACAGGGGCGGACTTTCAAGCGCATTACAAGAGCAGTGTGGAGTTGTCAGACAAGGCTGGGGAAAGCCCATAAGGTCATTTAAGAGGCATGAGATAGTAAAGTTATCCTTTACAAATGCGCAGTACGCCCAGCATTCTAAGCACAGTTAATGCTACATTGCTTGCTGATAATAGGTGTAGCAACGCATTGCGCCACCGGTGCTAAAGGAAGCCTGTGTTTCCAGTAAGTCCTGTCTAAGGGATAAAGGTCCTCCTTCATGTAGCAAATTATTTGAGCAAGTTACTCATTAAACTCTTTAATAGCAGCTGCTCTTTTGGGGGAGTGAGCTTTGCAGCTCTCTGAGTTCATATTCTCCAAAGATGTTTCAAGGACAAACAAGGAACTGCTTTGTGTGGTGTGTTCTTCAAAACATACAGGCCTAGAATACACTGGGATGACCCACCCTGATGGCTTTATAAACGGTTTCAAAGGGCAACTTGGAGCGGTGGGTGCCTCAATGGCTCCTCCTTGCGCTCTGCAGTGGCAGGTGGTAGGTGGATCTCCTGAAAGTCTCAATGACCGAGGGAGAAGAAAGGCTTGTCTCCATATTCTCAGGAACACAGGTCAGAGCGTGAGATGTGGGAAGTGACTCTGGGTGGAGAGCATCTCGGAAAGCTTTTAGATGAATATAGACAAAGAGGGCCTCATAAGTGAATATTCTGTTTAAGAAGCTATTGGAACAACATGTGATATGATTTGCCATGGAGCAAATACTGAGCAGGTCTCCACACAAAGTATTAGCAGTTATGGTTAAGAGGCAGAGGAATTTGTGAGTTCCTTTTTGGTGTGTTTTCCAAGGCTTTAAAACGCTAAGTACACGTAGAATGTGTTACTTTTATAATGAAGAAAACAGGAAATGCTTCAAAAAGACACCCTACACGTTGTGTAGTATATGATTTTATTTCTCAAATATGGAATGAGTTTTAAATATGCATCATCTTGTTTATCATGGAGCAGCTCATCAACCCAGTCTACGTTTGTGATTGGATTAAGTTAATGCACATCAAAACCAAATTTAACTTGATTTTTAGTTTTTGTTTTTAAAGATTTATTTATTATGTATACAGTGTTCCTCTGCATGTATGCCTACACGCCAGAAGAGGGCGCCAGATCTCACTACAGACGGGTGTGAGCCACCATGTGGGTGCTGGGAATTTAACTCAGAACCTCTGGAAGAGCAACCAGTGCTCTTAACCACTGAGCCATCTCTCCAGCCCGATTTTTAAGTCTCACCTCTTCAAAATAAAGGCAAATGCCTATTCCTATGGGACATTAAATTTCTGGGTTGGGAATAATATGATAATTGCTTATTTGTCTATTAACCAATTGTATCAGATCATACCATATGCTGTGTTTGCCTTAAGCAGTTAGTTTTCAAAGAAATATGAAAAAATTTACAGTTGATGCTCTATCCTGTCCACTATATCTTAAATACAATTCATCAGTTGAGTCTATTTTTACATATTTAATTATATTAAATAGCCATAATTACTATAAGACATCATCTTTACACCTTTTAAACTCCACATGAATAAATCATTCTAAATTGTAGTGTCTTGAAACTTAGCATTTTCTGGTGAGTTTCCATGTTGATACACATGGGTCAGCCATAGGGATTTTTAAGCTACCCCCTATGGGCCAAATCTACAACCACCTCTTTTGGAAACAAGCTTTATGTATTGTCTATGGATGTCTTCATGCCATAACAGTTATTACAGAAGATTGTTGTAGGGAAGGCTGAAGAACAACTTAGACCACCCTACTTCAATAATGTGATATTTGGCTGAGACTAAGAACTCAGTCAAGTTGACACAAGGCAGATTAACAGGAGAATATATACACATTGTACTGATTTTAAACATATGTAGGGACCTTCATAAGAGAGCAACAATCTAAGACGTGACCAAAGCAGGAAGCTTTTAGACTTTTAAACCAAATACCAATAATAAATGATGGAACAAAGGGATCTAGACAAGGGATAGGGAATCCTAGTGATGTCATCGGAAGACATAAGGGGGTGTAAAGATTGTGGCATCTGTTCCCAATATCTAGTGATTATGGGTTATTTCTTATTCTGGTTTGGGAATACTTCCCCTGCCCTTTGCAAAGAAATCTTTATGGTTTGTTAACTGTACAAAGAGGCAGACAGACAGTTCTTCTGAAGCTACAGTTTCTCAGATGTTTCTAGACTGAGATGATTAATATAAGCAGTGAGCAACTTTGGGATGGTATAGCCACAACTTTTTCATTGTGTGCCACGGAAAATATTTACTATCTGTCCCTTTACAGAGGTCTTTCTAGTCTTAGTTCATTCTTTATATAGATATGCCATTGCTTCTTCTTCTCTCCATTATTTATGAAAAGTTACTTTGATGAAATTTTAGATACACACACATACATGTATGTGTGTATTGTGCATCTCCTGACTGTGAGAGTTTGAGGGTCTCCAAAGTAGCATATTGAATATTAACATCAACCAACTCAAGTTTCATGCATTTTGATCCTATTTTTCACAGTTAGAAATAGTAAATCCAAGATAGATATTGCTCTGTTAGCATCTAGGTGTTTTATTTAGCTGTTTGGAAGGAGATAATACCTTATTGTTGATTAGATTATTTTTGTCACCAAGTGAATTATTATCATTTGAAGAGAGAAGAGGATTGTTTTGTCCATAAGGAAAAACATGAGAATCATGACTGGTTCTGGCAGCAACAAGGAAATATCTGCTGTATACAGCTCACTGGATTAGATCAAGGTGATATTATTGGTCCAGATCAACATTGCTACTGTACGATTATTGAACATTTTGTAAAGTCAAGGATAAGGCTGACAAATTCACATGTGAATTACTGCTCCTCATTTTGAGAGGAGCCTCCTGAGGTCCATTGTGTGGCCCACAGTCACGTCTGAAATGGGTTTTTGGTGTAGACTTTTTCACCCCAGCTGGGCCTAGTGCCCAGTGTCCAGGAGCACATTTCTCCAGGGAAAGCCTTTGGAGATGGTTAAAGGGTACTCTGAGAATCCTTGCTACTCTTAGTCACCAATTCTTTTGTCCGCAGCCTTGCCTCTTATGAACTGGCCGAAGCTTCCTGCACAAGAGAGGATCCTCCAATTTCCAGAATGGTCCAAGTTTACACTTCTAGTAGCTCTAGTGTTTTGATTTATGTTTTCATAGAAATATTCACATTGTTTTCTGTCCCTTTAGCTCTCAGCTTCAGCTTTCCTAGTAAGAATAAATGATTTGCAGATTGGGGATATAGGCTAAGGGACTCTAATACCAGCAACTTAGCAACAGCTCCTGGTTCTCTTTCAAAAGTTTGAATATATAATGATTTACAGATTGGGGATATAGGCTAAGGGACTCTTAATACCAGCAACTTAGCAACAGCTCCTGGTTCTCTTTCAAAAGTTTGAATATATAACGAACCTTTCTTTTTCCTTTTTAATTCATGGCTGATGTAGATAGGCAAGACATAAAAAGTCCTGAGAATTTCCATAGGGGTAAATGATAGTCTCCCTCTGTCATTCAAGATAAAATTATCTTATGTCTATAAGATTCTAAATTGTTGCCCCAAAGTACATGAGTATTATTTATCCTGCTGCTATGAAATATGGTTCACATGTGAACTTGATTACTATAGCAACAAGCCCCAGGCCACTTTGAACAAGCCTGAAGCCAAAGCATTAAAAACTGCTAGAGATGCAAGTTTTCTCTGTGTCGTTGCCATGAAGAATTCTAAAAGCACCAGGAGCCATTAGGCATTTTCCTTTGGAGTTGACACTAGCTAAATGCTTATCTAATGCACACGCAGATAAGGCTCATCTGCACAGCTGCCAACTCGGCATTTGTCGGTTGATGTGATCTTGTTTCCTCTCCCTGAATCTTTTAGGGGAAAAAAATCTGGCCATTCATAACTTCTGTGGAGATTTATGGGACGTTTTGCCTGTATAAAGTTAATTAGCTGTATTATCTCTGGGGAGAAGAGTTTAAGGCACTACAGAACATTGGAGAAAGTCTAATTCAAAACCAGAAATTTCCCAAGGCAGCAAAAGTGCAGTTTCAAAAAAAATGACATTTGTGGATAGACCTTTCCATTTTCTGCTTGTAAGAGCAACTCCACAGTAGCAACAATGTTAATAATTCATCATGATTTATAAACACAAATCTTGATAGTATGAATTATTCTTTAAAATAAGAATAATGTAAATATATTCATCACAGAATACTGGGACACCACCTTCCTTCTCCAGTTCCCACTTCATAGATAGTAAAAGGAAGTTCTGAAGACCTTAGGACTTGCCAGCTTGGGCCAAGCTTTAAACAGACCTGACTTGAGTGACATGTTTCTATGGAACCATGGAAATTGTATGCATATATATATATATACTATATAAAACTTATATGTAATATGTGTTAATATACATATACATATATATTAAACATTCCTTTGTGCTTTGATTCCCCCTGACTTCCCTCTGCATCAAGTCTCTATAATTGTAAAGGTTTTATTTATATGGAATTTGGAATATGTGTATTTTTTAAAAATCCATTTTTAGGGCCAGCTGAACGGATCATCCAGTAAATGATCTGAATTCGATTTTCATGACCTATAAGGTAAAAGAGAGCTTTCTCTCAAAAGTTGTCCGCAGACTTCTACACTCATGCTTGGCATGTCCCCACCAGCACCCAAAATAAATATGTGTAAATTAAAGCATCAGAAACTATTTGTAGACTGGGGTCATGGGCCAGACGGGACACTACATTCAGATTAAGCCTGAACTGAGCAGAGCATATGGAGTTGTGTTGCTTTTTTATGTATACTAGTTCCCTGCACTTCCAGCATTAAGAAGAAATGGAATTTGTCTTTATTTTCCCCCCATCTCATTTCTAGGGTTACCAAATCTCTCTTGTGTCTGTTGTATCCAGTTGCCTTATGCCAGCAGTTCTCAACCTGTGGGTCATGATCCTGCATATCAGATATTTATATTATGATTCATAACAGTAGCAAAATTACAGTTATGAAGTAGCAACAAGATAAATTTATGGTTGGGGTCAGTACTAAAGGGTCTCAGCACTAGGAAAGTTGAGAACTAATGTCTTTTTTTCTTCTTTTTTTTCTCCACATTTTTTATTTTATTTTTTAAAAAAGCAAACGAACTTTTTTTTTTTTAAATTTTACATACCAATCCCAGTTCCTACTCCCTCCCCTCCTCCCATTCCCTCAGCTCTCCCTACCCCCCACCCCCATCCACTCCTCAGAAAGAGTAAGGCACATTGCTTTGTGGAAGATCCAAAGCCCTCCCTACTATATCTAAGCTGAGCAAGGTATCCATCTAAAGAGAATGGAGAACCACTGTCTTAAATTCTAAACTTTTGTGTTGCTGTCCTCTCGTTCATATAACACAAATCACCAAGCCCTATTGAGTCTCTCTCTCTCTCTCTCTCTCTCTCTCTCTCTCTCTCTCTCTCTCTCTCTCTCTCTCTCTCTCAGATTTGAGAGATTTCAATTATTAGGAATGGCTGTACATAGTCTTTATTTCTGCCCAAAGCAAACGGACTGAATTTTATCTGGTAGTGATCTCAGAAAATCTTTGGATCACATCCCTTCTCTCCTTCTCATTGCCACTAGCTTTAAATTTTTTATTATTCATTTTCAATTCATTTCATTGTACAATGAACATGATATGTTGTATAACAACAAAATCAGTGCTACCAACTTTTTTCTTGCTCTTGGACCATCACAGCTACTTGTATTCTCTACCCCAAGCCCCTCTTTCACTGCTATCTGTTCTGCTGTGACTTTTATTCTAACAAATCAGACTGATATTTTTCAAAAGCCAGAATCAAAAAAAACTACCATTTTTTTTTAACCTATAAAAACATCTTCACAAATTTTTGTGTGCTGATAAAACATCAGGAGCCCTACACACCCTCCCTCTCCTATTTTAGCTTCCATTCAGGTCACTATTCCCAGTTCTCTGGTTACTAAAACTAACTAGTCTTCAGGATTTCTTTCAGCTGTCACAATCCCTGGGAAGCCATTTGTAACCTTTCCCTCCACCATGGAAGCAATCTGTACTTTTGAACTTTGCCCAGCTATAATAGTATTCTTGTTGTATAATAATCATTTATTTACTTACCTGTCAATGTTCCTCATTCACCCTCTGCCTTTAAGCAGGAGATTTGCTCAGAATACTGAGTGTCTGCAAAATGCTAAGTGCTAGGATTCAATTGAACAAATTGAGCAAGATGATCCCTTGCAAAGAGAGGAAATAGACAATAAACAAGAAAATAAAGAAGATAATTTCAAGCAGCGAGAAGTGCTGTGAATGAGTAGTTCAGGAAGTGATGGTATAGGGTTATATTTAATAAAGATATCATAAAGGGTCTTTCTAAGGAGGTGTCATTTAAGGTGAAACCAGAGGGATACAGAGACTCAGAATGTAGATTTAGATGTTTCAGAATCTAGTGTGATTTTTGTTATTTGCTATCCATTGTTAAGCTGATTACTCCAGTTATCTGAGCTGAAGCAAGTAATTTAGAAGTCAATTTACGGTTTGAATTGCTATTACTTGACTCCTATTGACAGCTGGGCTAGATTTGCCCTCCTAAAGATTAATTCTTATAACGTGAAAAACAAAACAGAACACATGAACCTAATTTTGGGTAATTGGTATCCTGCCTTGTAATGACAAGAAAAACATTTTGCCATGAAATAGAGTTGTCGCTCAGCGCTTGTTTATGGCTAATGCTTTTCATTTGTAGATCGGGCCCACATGGAGGCTTCTGTACACAATCTTAAGTCTCTCAAATCCACCTTGCCTGTTTGCCAGCTGAAATTGCCTATTAAACATCAGTTCAGGCTTTAATTATTCTAAACCCATTGTCAATTGAATCTCTTCTGTATATTGATTTTTCAATACTACCAGCTCTAGAGTTAATCTGTTATGTGACACCGATCAAATTGTTTTGAAATTATGAACCTGAACACTCCTACAGGAAAAAACACATCGTGATCTTGACCACCAAAGCATTTCCAATTCTCTTGTGGCCTTTGATCTCATACCTTCCTAGTAGTACAGTTAGAATCATCCTAAACACATGGAATTCTGCTTTTCCCAGCTAGTGCTATTCAGGTGTGCACGTGGGTGTGACTAGATGGTTGGGTGTCTTGTTTTGTGTCTAAGATGAAGTCTTTATTTTGTGGGAGAAATGTAAAATATTTATGCCTCCTTAAAAATAATTAAAAATCAAGTAATAATGTAGATAAATTATTGGCACTTCCAGAAGTCATCTAAGTTTCTGTGATACATATTTCTCTTTCCTCTCTCTGGTGTCCCAGGAGATTCTATGAAGCTGTTTTACCTTCTTCTTGACTTTCTCTAGAACTGGAGCTTTTGTGAGATTAGAAGGCAATTAGGAATGCAATTTAGTTTTCTTAATGTTTAAAAATACACCAAAGAGGAAGGAAGAACAAAGAAGGAATCAAGAAGAAGAAAAGAAAGCGAAAAAAAAAATCCTGATTTTGAAAGTAATAAATATTGGTGATAATTGTAGCTCTTCACACCTTCTTGTTTAACTATTCAGTATTAGTCCAGCCCAGCAGACATTTCAGTCTTGTAGTGCTTTGGCTGTGTGTCTTTCTGGTTGATAATGAAGAAGTATATTTTTCATATCTTTGCTATCCAGTCTTATATCAATTTGGGTCATATTTCGTTTTTCCCTAAGAGACATCTTATTTTCCCTAACTACTATGATTGGAAAGATTATTCAATAAGAAGTTATATTTTTAAGAAGGATTTTTTGAACTGGAGATGGAGGTACACAGCTGCAATCTTGGATGAGATGGAAGGATCGTGAGTTCAAGGCCAGTCTGCCCTTAGTGAGAACCTGTTCTCAAAACAAACAAACCACCACCAAGCCAAAAGGGGCCGGTGATTCTACTATTCTAATTGTATTTGTATGCAGTGTTTGTTTAAATGCAGCTGTGGCGTGTGTCAACAGCTATGTCTGTATGGCTAGACAACTGTTCATTAGGTCATCATCTGACTCAACCTATTACACTTGCAACTGAGCCCCATTACCTAGAGTGTTGGCCTGTGCATTTCTTTTTAAAGTCCTAGGAGTACCCTGTGTTGTCTTCTACTCCTTCAGATCTGCTCAGTGGCACAGAGACCTATGATGGGATAACATGGGTTGTTCAGATTCCTTCCAACCGCCATTTTGTGTTGTCTCGTCTCCACCTGCAGAGCTGGGAGTCGTAGAGTATTTGATAAGCCGCAGTGCTTTGAATATTTTTGGGCTTGTTTTGAGGGAAGGTTATTTCCTTAAATAAATTTCCAAATGTGAAGTTATGTAACAGTTTATTTCTTTAAAGCTGGTATGGCATATGTGGAGAAATATAAAAATCAGATTAGCTATTTATACAGAGTCTGTGTCCCATGAAGCCTATTAGTAGGCGTTTTTGTGGCACAATTAGTTGTTAAGAGTACTATGGTTTTTAATTGGAATCTTGAAATTAGAGATTAAAAATTTAAAAAGCCAATTTCTTGAAAGTATATTTATTAGAAGTCTAATATTCTCTCGGCAGTGTAGGGGATAGGATCAATTCTTTGAATTCCTGTGTGTTCTGCTAGAACAAATGACCCGTCTATGAAGCTACTTGGGAGAGGTGGTCAATGACAGTGATTAATGATTGTAAAATTTATCACACGGGCTTCATGACAGCTCTTGGAAAGTGGACTTGGAAGCGTTTCCAGACTCGTATATTTGCATTAGCTAGAGAAGACGCGCTGACTGCATCGATTGACTACATTCGAAGGTGTCCCAAATGACTGTTCAGCCATCCGCATTCTAAATTTATTTCCCTTTCTCTGAAATTGTTACCTTTTAAATTTGTCTTTAGTAAAATGTACATAATATACGTTGCAGTGGGTGTGTAATGCATGGGTTTTGAAGGGTGTTAGTTATGTCTCCATTCCGCTCCCAAAGTCATTTGGCAGTGTCTGGAGGGTTGTGTTTCTCACAATTGGCGGAGGAAAGGATGAATAGCATCTAGTAAGTTCACACTGGGAATGCTATGAATGCATGGATAGCAGCACATTGGCCATCACCATTGTATGACAAAGAATTAAGTAATTCCAAATATTAGGAATGCTGAGACTGAGACACTCCTCTCAAATGTAATAAATTTCTCTCTTTGCTTTCGTTTTATTCCAGGTGTTATTGCCATGTTTTTGTGAGTTAATGATCAGTTCTTAAGTCATGTTCTATGAGATGCTAATTAATATTGTTCAGTCACCTTTTTGTAGATTTTATGTATATATACATGCCCACAATCATATAATTTGGTAAATGAATTTTGACACAAACTCACATACACATGCGTATAGCTATATTTGTCTAGGCATATATATATATATATATATATATATATATATATATATATATATATATATATATATATACAGCTTCGAGAACACTAAAATAATCATGTAATTGTGTATACAGAGGTGAAACTTAAACATGGTGGTGGTTCCCTTGCCTAACACACTTAAGGCCTTGAAATCAATTCTTAGTTCTGAACAATCACAATATTAATATGTTTACATTTTAGTTCTGTAGTTTAAAGTATATCTTAGTTAAATGGCATTCCATTCTAGATGAGAAGGATACTTGTAATCCAGGTACTGATTGGGAGCTTATGAATAATTGGTATCATACATGTGGTAATTAATGAAAACACCGACGGGGCAGTGTGGCATTTTCACTCTCTCTTAATAGTAACTTGATGCTGTTTTATTTTACTAAAGGGTCCCATTATGACATTGGGATGATTAGCAGAGAAGATGTGTTTCACATAATAAAACAAAATCTCTACATTTAGCCCACCTCAGTAAATGCCAACTATTATGACCACAAGTTTCTGGGTTCTCA
The DNA here is from genome assembly GCF_018167655.1 of Microtus oregoni. NCBI lineage: Eukaryota > Metazoa > Chordata > Mammalia > Rodentia > Cricetidae > Microtus > Microtus oregoni. Next base: position 2,034,874 of record NW_024544601.1, read on the forward strand.
TTGTATTTTCTATATCCAAATGTTTTTCATGCAAGTATAAAATAGAACTAGGTATCTGATGCAGAAATCAGAGTGTCTAGTTTTTTAGTGAAGGTTAGTTTCCAGAATGTTGGCTGTTTGGGAGGCTAAAGTTGGCTTTGCTAGGTTGTCTGTGGTGGAATAGATGGGCGTTCATATTTCTCTAGTTGAACTACTTTCTTAGGGCGAGAGATTTTCCTTGACCACTAAGCCCTGTAAATACAGTTGGGGAGGTGGATTTAGATGAATCTTGAACTGTTAAGTGAGTCTGCTAGCTTAGCAGGTGTTTTCTCATTCCTGTCCTTTTCTCAGTCAATGTGGAACTTGCTTTCATGGTTCTGGGGTAAGATTGCTAATGTATCTGTAGAAGAAAATCCAGAAAGTTTAGAAGAAAGGTGGCTGGCAGTTATTCTTGATTTGTGTTCTTCTATTTGTGCTGTAATGAGAATACACCAGTTCTCATATGGTGGTGAAAGACCCTCATAGAGGACCTTTTCCTCCAATGAAGTCCCCAGAACCAGGACACTCTGAGTCCAGACCACAGGATGCAATTAGCAAGAGGTTTATTGAGTAAACACAGGTACCTGCGGGCAGCAAAGTCTTTCGGGGGACTTGCGAGCCTGCCAAATGGAGAGCGGCTTTTTATAGGGAAGAGCAAAAAGCAAGTTTACAGAAGCAAAAGCGTGGTTATCGGAATGAGATGGGGGGCATGACTGTTCCTATCTCATAGATATCCTGTTTTGCAGTCAACCTGCTTTGTTGATGTCTATCTTATTGACATCCTGCCCTGCAGTCTTCCTATCTCATAGACATCCTGCTCTCTCAAGCATGTGGGATGTTCTTATGAGAGCAGGCTGGCTGCTGATCTGGAGAATTTTTTTAAAGCAAACAGGACGTTCCCCCGGGAGCATGCTAGCTGCGGGTTTTAAGGAGGGGGTCTGTAGGGTCTTTCAGTGGCAAAAATAAGCGGCACGTTGGAGCACTGAAACGCTTAGAGGTGTTTAACTGCATGCTAACACTGTTCTAGAGCTTGCAGTCATCGTGATAATGTTTCTGGTTTTATTTGGGCGACTTACTGTAGGCCAACTATCAACAGCACTAAAATGATACTGTGTGAAAAAGAAGAGAGAATGTACACAAAACGAAAATATGCTTGCTGTTCCCCCCTCTCGAACTTACCCAGCAATCAAGAACTGCTAGAGAAAGAAGTCATACTGGAATGAATGCTGCCATATTCACTATGTAATCTTGTGTGGCTATACATGGTACTTTAGTATTTCAGAACATTCCTGATGAAAATAACCTAACTTGACAAAATCAGGACTATTGTGGCACAGTGTTTCAAATTGGTAAGAAAAGACTTTTGAGGGAGGGTCTGGGAAGGACCCAGGTTCATTTCCCAGCACTCACATAGCGCTTCCCAGCCATTTGTATGTAACTCCACCTTCAGGGGATCCAATACCATCTTCTGACCTCCATGAACACCACACATACCTATGGTGTACATATGTGTATGCTGAAAAACACTTAAACATAAAATTAAATGAATAAACTTAATAATTTTTATAAGAAGAGACTTTGGGGACTAATGTTTGCCCTTAGTCCCATTTTCCTTGGTCTCTGAGCCCCAGGTGTCATTTCTTTCCCTAGGCAGTTGAATTCCAAGAATGAATGTGTTATTCAGAGGAAGTGATTGTTTGAAATGACCTTCTTAAAAAAATAAACTCCAAACAAAATGATTCCAATTGTTTTACTGATAAGAAGAGGAAGTGGTCACAAAGTCCCATACCTAACCAAGAAACTATTTGTAATGGAAAACTGCCAAGAGAGGAAAAAAAAATCAGTTTTCTTCAGTGGGGTGACACTGGGTATATCAGCCATGCTCCAGAACAGGCCTCATGCTAAAGAATAGTTTTCCAATACAAAATGCACTTCATGTTTGAGTGTGATTTCTTTTGTTACAGATTAGTGGGTTTTTGCCTTTGGGGGATTTTGTTTGTCTTGTTTTCTTGTTGGATTTTTTTTTTGGTGGGGGTAAAGAGAAAGAACATGAAGATGGATTGTGGAGGGAGTTGATTGGATTTGAGGATTTGGTTGGAGGAGGAGAAAAACATGATCAAAATATATTGTATGAAATTTTAAAAATTAAAGAAATAATTTTAAGTTATCTATTTTTCTATAGTTGAAGTTCACTTACTTAGCCATTTCCCTGCTATATATATATATATATATATATATATGTGTGTGTGTGTGTGTGTGTGCACATGTGCATGCATCCCTTAGAATTATGCCTAGTTAGATCTCTATATAAAAATTAAAGGACACTATGTTCAAAGTCATCTGTAAAATTAATCTATTTATGAATTTATTCTTTGTTTCTTCAAACTCATAATTTACATAACATGTGTGTGTTTTCTATTTTTGGTAAAATTGTGAATAGTAGCCCTTAAATTGATCCCTTCACATTTCAATATTTGCTTCCTTGAGGTAGAAATAAGTATGTTTTTAGATTTTTAAAGCTTTAATTAGAGGAGCATTCCGAAAGGATGCTTGCCAGTATCTTTCTTTTAAGTGCATAAGAATATCCCAAGTACAAGATTGTGTCCTCATTGATCAATCTTTGAACCTTTTTAATTCACAGATTTTAAAAGTGATAAATTATGTATGGCTTCTTAATTGTAAGGTGAAGTTAGACAATCTTTGTTATTATAGGTTGTCTATTATATTGCTCTCACTGTTAGGGTTTCATTCTTTTTTAGACTGTGTATATAAATTAATTATCTAATGTTTTATTGTAAATTAGTAATTTTTCCATTTCTCTTATAGTTTACAATGTAGATGCTGTTTAAATTGCATTGGCTGGACAAGGACATAAAGTCATACATACATACATATGTTCATATTTATACATATATATTTATTTGTGTGTGCAATGTTAAAGACTGTTTAGAAATTCTTGACCATTAACCTTCATATAAAGCCCTAACTAGGCATACTATTAAGGCATCATGGCTGGGAATTGTCTGCTTTTGATTCTACTATAGTCAAAATGTGGTGCAGAGGCCAGAAGAGGGCATCAAATTCCCTGGAGCTGAAGTTTCAGGTGGTTGTGAATAGGTTGTGACCCTGTGGGTGCTGGGAACCCAGCTCCGGTCCTCTGCAAGAGCAATACAGGCTCTCAACCATTGAGCCATTTTTCCAGCTCCTTGCGTGAAGTCTTAGTAGTCAGCCTCCTGAGAAAAATAGCTCTTGATGTCCCTCAGATTCCTTGAAGACTTTTTAATTTGAATCAGAAAATAGAAGGTTCCTCCCGTAATTCTGAGTTAAGCAAAACCAAATTTGTATGGGGCTTTAAGTAGGATTCTTGTAGTACTCTTCTTGGTATCTAACATTCTCCTTTGAGTGTTAGATTTTAAATTATTTTCCTCTCTTTTTAATTATCACTTTTCATATGATTCTCTTACATTATATGTTTTTAGTTGTAGCTTGACCTGAGATTTACTTATAATTATCAGCATTTTTTTTAATCTTGCCAAATGAAAACATATAACACCAACAATATTCCATTATTGAGATATAGTCAAACGCAGACTGTTGCTTTTGCGGAACCACGTGTGCAGAAAGAAACTTGGTGTAAGGGAAAAAGACAGTTGTGGAGAGTTCTCTAGTAGGGTGAAAAATCAAACTGTCTTAAATGGTGGATAAGCCTATGTTTGATCTCTAGTTGAACTTTGAGTTTTTCAATTATTAAACACAAGCTATCAAGGTGAAGTCAGTGATGTTAAAGGAAGAATGGAAAGCATCCCTAAGGCCCTTCCTGGCCTCAGCCTCCCTCAGAAGTCTGCCCATTTGAAGTTTCCATGAACACACCATTCTTTTTGGCCACAGTGGGCTTGTTTTTGTAGCTCTGCAAACCTTTGTGTTCTTCTGAATTATATCTTATAGATCAAATTTCCACTGGGGGTTTGCTTCAAACTGCCCTTCTCCCAGGCTCTTTGGTGCCAGACTTCCTTGTGAAATGACAGGTTGCCTGATCTGCACTTTACTGCGCTCATTTCCCCAAGTTGTCTTTGATTTACTGTGTGTGTCTCAGGGCAAGGGCACCAAAGCAGTGAGAAGCAATGTCTTTATCTGCAGATAAGAGATTTCTAATAACCCTAACCCTTATCTGCATCTTAAAACAGACAAGGGGTGTTTTTGCCTGTCAGTGTCAGCTGCCTGCTCAACTAAGCATTCTGGGCCATTCAGATGGTTGTGCCTTGGCTTTCTCTCTCTCTCTCTCTCTCTCTCTCTCTCTCTCTCTCTCTCTCTCTCTCTCTCTCTCTCTCTCTCTCTCTCTCTCTCTCCCTCTCTCCCCCTTTCCCTCTTTCCCTCCCTCCCTCCTTCCCTCCCTGCCTCCTTCCTTCATTTCTTTTCTTTCTTTCTTTTTTTGAAACAAGGTTTCTCTGTGTAATAGCCCTGGCTGTTCTGGAACTGCTTCTGTTGACCAGACTGGCCTCGAACTCACAGAGATCCTCCTGCCTTTACCCCCTGAGTGCTGGGATTACGCAGGTTGGTTTTCTAAATGCTGGTAAATGTCTGTTGTGAGAAGGAGGAGGAGAAGGAGAAGACAATGACTCTACATGGGAGGTACTATTTTGAAAGCAATAATGAGATCCTACTGTACATTGTTATATTTTCTTTACAACATGGATAGATTTAAACAGATATCATTGTCTATTATAGAATATTTTCCTTGTGTATCTGTTGATATTCTAAAACCTTATTTTCAAAGTATATATCTTGTACTCATGAGCAGAAGAGATTTTTGTTTCCCACAAGTAGTTATTGTCAGTGGGACATATGCCCATGCTGGAACAGATAAATTTCTGGAGAGAGCTTATGATATCCACACATATTACTCAAAGCATGTGCACCATCAGCATTTTCTGGGAGCGGGCTAGGAAGGCAGCTCCTCAGACATCACTTCAGACCTCCTGAGTAGGAAGTTAAAGAAGTTACAACATCCCCAAAGGGAATGAGCTTAGCACAGTTCGAGAAAATCTCTCTCTCTCTCTCTCTCTCTCTCTCTCTCTCTCTCTCTCTCTCTCTCTCTCTCTCTCTCTCTCTCTCTTTCTCTCTCTCTCTCCAAACAGCATATTTCACAATTTTCTAGAGTTTTGATTTTTTTAAGTATCAACTGTAAGCTATTTTTTCAGGCACATGGGACAAGAGTGAAGGACTCTGAGGTCATGAGATCCACTGTGAACTCACTCAAGGAGAGCATGTACCTAAAGAACTGACATAGCAGCAGTTACTTGGCTCTGCGTGTCTACTAAAGTATATTTAGATACCTCAAGGCAGGCCATGAGTTCTTGAAATGGAGTCAATCCTCACTGTTCACAGAGAGGAAAATTTGCCTACTTGACGGAATTTTATTTATATCCCCCAATCAATATCTGCAATACACTTCCTTGCCACTCACAGACATATATAGAGGTGAACAAAATTGAATCACCTAATAAACACATATTTGGGTATGGTCATATAAGACAGTACCTGCCTTATTCTACCTCTCATTATGTAACACATGCCCTTTTCATAGTCTGTGTAGTACCCAGTTCCCCATCGTTTTCTTTGTGGCTTTTGCTATTTACAGTATCCTCAAAGCAGAATGCGAAAGAGCTGTTTATTGTTTCTGAGTCTAAAAGGGTGGTGATATGCTTTACAGGGAAAATATGTGTGTTGCATAAGCTTCCTTCAGGCGTACGTGATAATAGTAATGTCTGTGAGTTAATGCCAGGGAACTAACAATAAAAACAACATATTAAATGAGGTATGTTTAAACAGAAACATACATACATGGTCAGGTATTGATCACTTAATGTGGTGACCACAGGTTTGCAGGACCCTAATTCAACGTTTTCCCAAGGAACAATGCTTTCATAGACACTTCAGTATTAGCAATGACCTTGGAGAACCTAAGTGCTACAAGCAATGACAGGGAACTTTATAGAAAGCAACTGGACTAGAATTTCAGCACACAATCTTTTTCTCTTTGGTGCTTGACATTGAGAAGGTTTTGCACAGTGACAACTAAATAAACTTTGTAATTTACAAAAGCATATTTTAGTATTTGTAGACGTTCTTGTGATCAAGCAGTATTCCAGCAAGGACCTTATTGTCCTGTGGATTAAATGACATTCTTATGGGCATGGTATTTGAGACAATTATATTGCTAGTATCCCATAATAACAAGTTTCTATGTTAAGCCCTTTTTTAAAATTAGGATTTATGTTTAGAAGGGTGTATGTCAGCTTTGGTGCATAAATATCACAGACTCCTCTACCCTCTTTCCTGTACCGTGATCCTTACAGTTGCTTTAGTTTGGGTTCACATTGCTGATTAGCAGAACCCTAGACTAGTGCCCCAACCACTCTTACTATGGCACACTCTGCACTGCCAGTCACTTCCTGGTACATATTATCCTACCCTCTTCTCTATGAAATCGGAGTGCCCCTGTGGGATGATATCACCTTGGAATAAAGTCCTAGATGACCTGAGATTTGACCCCAAGCTTGCTGCTATGCTTGAAGACCTCTGACTGCTTGAGACAAAAGGACTGCTGTGTCCTTTTGAACAAGCTCTCCCTCCACTTGGTGCACCGTTTCTTATGGCAGTCCGGCATTAGTCAGTGAGAGGGCTGAGGTAGAGGAATGGTTTTGTTCACCTTGCTTTCAACAGTCCCCTTTATTTTGTGTAGGAGTGTCCGTCTATAACACCGTAGGAGCTGCTTAGTAGATCAGAATTTAGGGATAAATCTAACTTGAGTAATAATGAACTTTCTGTATTAGCAGCTTGTGTCTGCTCCGTGGTATAGAGCATATACTCATTTGCTATTGGGCAGTGTCGAAACAGCTGAGGTTGAGGACATCAGCTATGAAGGACAGATAAAAGAGTGATAACGTGTTTTCTGTAGCCCGTTATTTTCCAACTAATGATATAGAGTGTAACAGTTGTTAAGAAGCAGAGCGCATAGAGTGAACTGATGCAGTAAAGACTTATCTGCTAGTTTTCCTCTTTTTCTGTCTGTTTATTTTGAGACAGCTTCTCACTGTGTAGCTGTGGCCGGCCTAAAACCGTTACAATACTCAAAACTATAGAAGAATGAAAAGTAAACCATCAGGGTTACATAACTGGACTGTATGAGAGACACACACGTGATTCCTGATAGTGGCGTCTTAGGATGAAGGTAGGGTGACGAGATAGAAAGGATTACATAGAAGTACATGATCTAGTCTCAGCTGAACACTAGGTTTGCGCTTATGTATATATTAACATAATAAACACAAGTAATCAGGGTTATTGTGAGTGGATTATGCATCAGGGATTTCAGTCAATACAGTTTATTCAGTTCTCATCACCAGAACACATTTCACAATCTCCCTCTCAGGGACTATTAATGGGGCCTCCACCCGTTTACCCTACTGGGATGTTGAATTAATCACAGCCACAAGAATTTTGTGTGTTTTGTGTGTGGAGTGGGGAAGAAACAAAATGACCAAGTATAAAATGTAATATTAGTCGTGAATTCAAAGACAATGGGCATTATGAAAATAAGAAAATAATAGGGGTACTACACAAAGAGCCAGCCTTTTTGTGTCAATCAGGGACTGGGGGATGGAGATGAATTGCAATCAACTGTAATGGAGTCCCATTTTGTGCTGCTCGTATTAGCTTGTCCTACATTTTCTTGGCAGCAGGGAGGAAGCAAAGAACACTATTCAAAGGAAAGCAACTGTGCACGGCTTCTAAGGAGAATATTCATCCTATTCTACATTCCGCATCATAAAAAGAAGCCCTTGCCTCCTAATTTTATGAGAAATATCCTTTATTGGGAAGCCGTTCTCTTTTCCATTTCCTCCAGCAGTGCTCATTCTCCGCTCTTTCAATCTCTTGTCAATCATACATTCTCTTTCCAACTTGCATCCTTGAAATTGCTTTTTAGTATCAGTTTGTACAAGACAAGGTGCATTTATTTTAGTGACAGCTTTTTCCAGTTGCCAGGCCAGAATGTCTGCCTTCACAATGAGCTGGTTTTAAGGTGCTTCAGGTTTCTACTGATTCCCAGCATCAGCTATGAAGAGACAAAATTCTGTCTGGGAATAAACTTTCTCATTATGAATCAGGCATTTTAGTTAACCTCTTGACAGAACCAGAGAACCAGAGAGAGGAATAGGGTATTGTTTGGAGTCCCAGGTCATTAAAGACTATCATGGGGGTCTTCCTGTCTCTGTGGTGATGTGCAGCCATTTTCTTCCTAGAACAGCTAACTCATGTATTTTTAGTAACAGCAGGGGAGGATGGCTATTGGGTGAGCTATCTATCCAGCTGGAAAATCTAAACATACAAAGGGTCTTAAGTTTCCCTTGATCTTGTTTTCCTCATCCTCTACTTTTTTTTTCAGAAAAGTACAGAAATGGATGGTACTTCTAAGTGGCGCCCTCCAGGCTTACTGGCTAAAGTTCTCGGCCCCTTTGTTCTGTTTCTTCTATCACTGAGAGAAGCACATAAGCTCTGCCAGCTGTTCGTCACTTTCAGAGATATTATGCTGTTTCTGTCACGTCTGTCTGGCCAAGCGAAGAGGAGAATCTTATGATCTGACCAGCTATAAATAGCCTGAGCGGGGCATAATTTCACTTGGCTTTTATGTCTTCCAAACTTCTTTCTTCGTGCTTAGTTGTAATAGTTTTTAATTAAAAGTAGTGGTTTTATTCATTTCTTTTTCTTCTGATAAATAGAGAAGCCACTTTGTTATTCCTAGTAATTACAATTGGGTACCATGTCAGCACCTCTCCAGAACACATGCAGGACTTATAGTAAACTTGATTTTTTGTTTGTTTGTTTTTTGGGGCAGGATGGGTTTGTTTTTGTTATGCTTTGTTTTATTTTTGCTCTTGTTATTGCTTTAATTTAAAGATGCTAGTAATAGTATTTTGTTTCTGGCATCTTCCTGATGTAGGAATGATGTTGTCCATTTGGGGCCACATTGAACACCATCAATGGATTCAGCATCAGGTTGTACTATTTGAATTTTCCTTCGTTGAGGACAGGGAGATATGCCCTGAATAGATCTTTGCTTTGTCAATCTCACATCGCTTTTGCAGAGGGTGACTTCCCATGAACACCCTAGGAACAGGGCCAGGAATAGTGGGTAGAAAATGCAGAAGAACATGCTATTCTTCAGCAAATTTGGAAATTGGAAGTGAATAATCTATATAGTTGTTAATTATTAAAGCAGAGCAATTTCTCTATCTGGAGGTATACAGGACATGTCATGTAAATGAACTCACTTCACTTTGAGCATCTTTAATAATAAAAGTCTGCTTAGATAAGAATTGCCGGATTCATTCTTGAGGCTACATTAGTCGAGATGATACCCCTGCCGGAAAATAAAGTATGGTTACAGAAAAAGCCACAGATTACAAATACTGCAAATCTTAAAATTTTTCCCCCTGAAAGAATTTCAGTCTACAAACTGCAGGGGCATTTTATGAAAATTATCATAAATATATAGGCTAGTCAGTTCTGTGTAGTCTTTGGAAGACAAGGCACAAAGGTAATGAATACATTTAAAGATCAACAGACATGCTAACAAAGAAATATTATAAAGCAAACACCCTGACATGAATAAACAAGGAAGACAGAAACTGGGAAAAGTATTGATGGCAGACAAATGAGCAATATTCTTAAAAATTATTGCCAGTGAGAAGGCAAAGAATATGAACAGACACTGCGCGGAAGTGTGTCTGCAAAAGCCAACGAACACATGAACAGTGCTTAATATTATTATATTATTAATCATTAGGAAAATTCAAATCCAAATGATATGATTCAAATGTCCATAACAAACACAGTGTTTCTAGCAAGGATATGAAAAAAAATTCTGGATGGAACTTACAATCGTGCAGATGCTTTGGAACCGAGCCTGGTATTTCTTTAAATGAATGACAGTTGCTCTGAGCCAACAGTTCTGCTGTTAGATATAGATTCAAGAGAACTGAAAACACTTTGTGGGATAGAGAGATAGTTCAGCGATTAAGAGCCTGAGCTGTTCTTCCTGAGGACTGTTACGTGACATATAACCACCTATAATTCAGGTGATCCAAAGTCTTCTTATAGCCTCCGTTGGTACCCACACATATATGAACATGCCCACAGACAAACATGCATATAAATAAGTCTTTTAAAACACTTTTTGTGGATGTGGTGAAGAAAGAGTTTACTTGTTCTGATCATAGTTCATCATAAAGGGAAATCCAGGCAAGAGTATTAGAAGCCTGTTCTTTTTAAATTTTTTTAAAAATTTTATGTGTATGGTTATTTTGCCTGCATGTATGTCTGAACCACATACATGCAGTATCCTTGGAGGCTAGAAGAAGGCATTAGATCCCCCCGTTGACTGGGATTACAGATGGTTGTTAGCAATCATGTGGGTACTGGGGATTGAACCCAGGTCCTCTGCGAGAATAACAAATTCTCTTATCCCCTGAGCCAACTCTCCAGCTCTCAAAGACTGTTCTTTTCTAATGAGAGACAGAAAGGGAGTAGATCCAGAGGGGTGAGAAGGTGGAGAGGAACGTTTAAAAACAATTTTATACAATCATTTGTATAGAAATGTTTATAGAATCATTATTTGCAATAACCCCAGAGTGGAAACAATCCAAACATTCACCAACTGATTATTAATAAAATTTACTGTATTTAACATCAACTGTTATTTGACATTTTAAAAGAATGGAATATTGACCTATGCTACATCATGGATGAACCTTGAAAACAGGCTGACTCTAAACACCAGTCAGAAAAGCCCATGCAGTTCCTAACTCTGCTAATATGACATTTCCAGTTGGGCTCTGTAGAAACAGTAGTAAGTATTTGCCTTAGGGAGAGGATAGGTGAAGGACTGAGGAACAACAACTAAGAACGAGTTGGAAAACTTGTGAGAAGAGGCAGTTGATTTGGGCCTTAGGAACCAAAAGAGCCAGAGCTACGTCTTCTTGAATGGATTAGGTCAGAGTTTCTGGGCTACTAGGTGGTAGGATGACTGTGCTCTCTTGGTCTTAAATCCTGAGTCTCAAGTTCCATAGTATCTGTGCTCTCCAACCTGGAGGCTATGCATGTACAGAGGGTGCCTTCCCCCACATCTCTGTCGTAACATTAGAGTTACTGCTGTGATCCCCTACCTAGCGTATCGCCTGTAGAAGTATCTGGAACTTGAGCATTTTCCCTAAGAAACTACATTTTAAAAATGATTTCGTTTTGTTAACATGAAAGTTTATTCCAAATCTAGTGTGATTTCAGATCATCTGTTATGTGGTATAAAGAATGTGTCTAGGCTTCAAATAAATGTCTCAGACTCCTCTTGGTGAGATGGAACCGCCTATATTCAGGGGAGATAATTTACAAAAATAAGATGAGGAACTTAGGTTATTTAGGTAAAAGTGTAGTCACTGTCAAGTTCCCATTACTAACTTTCTGGGAGTTGTAGCGATGTGCAGTGTAGTTTGTTAGATGTGATTTGCATGTAGCTGAGATCCAAGAACATCCGTGTGCAATGAATTTCATGAATCCAGTCATTTGCTCCTGAGACCACATTGAGGTACCTGGTATTGGTCAACATTTTCTCCAAATACAGTGAAGTAGAAAAAAAAATCAAATGACAGCTAGGGATGCAAGATGACTCAGATACGTGGGCATGGCATTGCAGATAGTGGAACAGGGAAAAGAACTGTAACTTTATGTAGCTGTCCCATTTAGAATACCTGCTTTTTTAGTTAACGTTGATGAGATAAAAAGTTATGCCCTCACTTGACTTCGGTTTCTTCTCCTGAAGGAATAATTTTCACAGATGCAGAACGCAAGCTCCCGGAGAGCTTGTATTCACGTAGATGCACAGACCCAGCACTTGGTCCTGTGGGGAGGCCATAAAATGGACATTTTAAATAAATGCCCAAGCAATGCTGTGGCTGATCCTCCTGCAGCTGCTAAACCAGCTGCTCATCTATAAAATTTAGAAAATTACTTTTAACTCTAGGGTCCTTTAGTTTGTGGTTTCATGTTTGGGTATCTGAGACACATGCTTGAGAATGAAGATGAGTGCTGATCATTTATCTTGCTCGTAGGGTTCATTGTCTTTCTGACCCAAAGTATGACCATAGTTAATGTGGCAGAAAGGCTGCTGTCTGGTCTAATTTGGGTTGGGAGTGGTAAAAAATAGGTGGGAACCAAGAGAAACTGGTTTTGAACAGAAATTAAGATTCTCGAGTGAATTTTGAATATCTTCCAAGGCTCTATCATTTTTCTTCTTTGACATCATCTGGAATCTCCTAAAACATCCCTCACGTAGCTGGATCTTGGATAGGGAAGTACTGAAGCCATTAGGAAATGTGGGGAAATTAGAGAAATAAAGCAAATGCTAAGGTTACAGGCAGGGCTGAGAATTCTCATCAAGGACATTCGGGTGGGCTTTTAAACATGGGTTTCCTTTAATTTGAATGTGCAGTGGCTCTCTGGAGATGGTGCTGTGTAAAAAGAACACAGGGAGGTAGTGGACCTGATGACCTCAGTTATGATCCAGGCAAACAAACATACCAAATAGTGTGTCTGCCCACCCGCACTGCAGCAGGCTTGAACCATGGTCGGTGGCTGTCCTTTCAGGAGACATTGTTTGTTTTGAAATTCTCAGTACTGCTGTTCTGGCCACTTCTTAGTGGATGAGCGCTAACATAACAATTTTATAAGATGCTATTCTTTGAGTTTGTTGCAGATAATTGCTGAGAAATGTGGGGAAAGTGTAGGAGTGCTCCCCTCCCTCCTCTTGTGACATTCCATATTAGTCAATGTATCTGTTATATTTAATCTAACATCTTGTTACATTTAACATTGTGCTGCACACTCATTTTCTTCAGTGCTTACAAAATGGAGCCCTGCTACTCAGATCATGTAACCACTCTTTCCTGAAAATAATATTATATGCTTGTTTTTCTTGCATTATTATGTTGACATGCATGAAGACCATTCCATAAATATATTTTCCTCTAGGTAATCAATGCTTTATGATATTCTTACTCCCATTTTTTTTGCCATTATGCTATGCTGGAATGACCCTCCTTGGAAGTGCATTTTTCCAGGAGTGCCTCCTTATTTCTGCAGGAGAGCGCCCTTGAAGCTGAATCTTCAGATAGATAAATACATACTTTAAAATGCTTTTGGAGCCCAGTGCCTCATTGCCCTGTAGAAGTGCGAGTCTTTTCATAAGCTCTTAGTACTGTCTGAAGCAGCCTGTATGCTATAAAATGAGCGGCTGTTATTTTGAAGATGGGATACCACAGCAGTAGAGAGCACTGGGCTTGGTTTTTTGAATGAAAGTGTTAAGAAGCAGAATGGGGGATATTATTGGAGTTTTCTGTCGTCATCCAACCCCCTTGCATTTGTGGACTGCTGGGATAAGGAACAGGTTCTATTCTTAGTGGAAGCCAGTGTAAGAGACACCAAATGTTTACCATCGGGGTTCTGCTGTGTTTAGAGCTTCGTCTGTGGAAATAGTTTTCCTTAAATACTGTTTTATATTTATCTGTAGTTGAAAAGCTTATGCAGCCAAGTATCTGCTCACACATTCATTTCAAGACTGCCTTCAGTTTTGATCACTAACTTTGATATCATTTAGAATTAATGGATTTCTGTATGCTGTGCCTGCAGGGTTTTTTTTTGGAGTTGGGGAACAATTATAGTAAGAAAATTCAGGAACCTCTGTTTCTTACAAGGATGCAGAGAACCCTTTGAGGGGAAAATGTTCCTATATTTTCCAAGTGAGGCTGTGGCATACACCCTTGAAAAGAAAGCTCGTGATTCTAAAGCTTATGGTCTTGCCAGTCCTTGCAAATGCCCTGCTCAGATTTCACAGCAAATTATTAACAAAGACATGGATGCCCGAAATGAGGAAGAGAAGGGTGGAGACAGCAAGAATGTCTTGGTGTGATGTTAAATTCCCATCTCGGTTCTCAAAAATATCCCCTTTGCCAGAGCTAAAATTCTTTTATGAGTTTGTTCAAGAAGTTTGAGAGATTTGTATTCCCCGTGTGTGCATATTGTTTCTAGGACAATTCCATTTGATTCTGTGATTTGCTGTTAATTCAGTTACTGGTTTTTTTTGCAAATATTTTTATGTATATGTATATAACCATGTACATGTCTGGTGGTCATGGAGGCTAGAAGGCGGCATTAGATGCCTGGAACTGGAGTTACATGTGGTTGTGAGCCACAATGTAGATTCTGGGAACCGATCCTGGTTCCTCTGCAAAGAACAGCAAGTGCTCTTAGCTGCTGAGCCATCTCTAGCACCAAGTTACTTTTTGTTTTATTAGTTTCTTTTTGGCAGAAAATAATGACTCACTAATAGTCACTCATTTAACAAACATTTCTGAGATATATTACAAATCTTAGTCATTTTTTTGAGATGTTTGTAATTACCAACCAACTTAACCACCTACTCCTATTAGCCCATTTCACTATGAGGAAGGAGAGGCACAGGGTCCTTGACAAATTGTTCAGAATCACCCAGCCAATGAATGGCAAAGCTGGAAGTCTAAATTGTATGACAACCTGGACTGTCTGGCATTTATATACTTTACTACAACCATGCCAGGTTTTAAAAAAAAATCGTAATTTATAATTTTTAATATATATGTATATTAATTTTGTTAACACGTTCATAATATAAAGTACTGAATTTCATAATAACATTTTCATTCAGACATAGCTTGTACTTTGACCATATTCATCCCATTACCCTCCCTGCTCCTCTCACTTCTACTAGTTTTCCTCCCCGTTCCATGTACATGGAACATGGAGTACATGGAACTCCCCTTTAGACTTTCATGTCCTATACATGACATATATCTAGCATCCACACGAGAGAAAAGTGTGATATTTGTGTTCTAAGTCTGTCTTATGTTGCTTGACAGGATTATCTCCAATTCCACCATCTGTTTTCTTGCAAATGATATTTTGGTAAGAGGAAAATGGTCACCCTTATTCCAAAAAACAAAAAAAAAAAAATCCTTGTTTTTAGCCTTGATTGGTTATTAGATTTACCTTTGAAAAATTCGGAAAAAAAAAAAAGAAAAAGAAGGAAGAAGGGAAGAAAGAAAGACTCAAGTATCCTAAGCTGGCCTCTGACCTTTTATTTGGGGCACTCATTCCAAGAAGGTAAAAACACTAGGAGTTTTGAATGCTCCTTGGATGATTCTAGTAGCAGCCAAGATTAAGAATCTCCAGTGAAGAGACATTTTCTGATGGCCTATCCTTGTCAGAATTTCCGATAAAAATTATAGCTGGACTTTTGTCTTGGTGTATTTCACTGTGGAGTCTATGAGGGGGAAACCTGTTCTCAAAGGTCAAGGCTTCTTCAAACACGGGTGCTAGAACGTTGGGGAAAGCATTGCTTCTGAAGACCCTGTTTCTGATCGCATTGCAGAAAGCCCAGATGTGGATCCCTTTGTGGTGGCATATATCAACTAGCACTTTCCGTTTCTTATTTCAGTGACTGGATTAGGTTGCTTTTATTGAAATCAGCTAGTTGATTTGAGTTTTCCATACCTGAACTTAGAGATGAATCTAAAAAGAAGAGAGCCTACCCATGGCGGTAGGACATTCAGGCCATATTTCAGCTAGTGGGAGGAGCGCTCTGAGGCACGAGCGTTTTCAGCCCTCTGCCAGTGCTCTACAGTTGACTGGCCAAGCTTTCAGCACATGAACCTTTTGGAAAGGAGTTTTCTACTAGAGCAATTTAGTAAAATGAAACAGCAAAATGCCCCTGAAGAAATGTAGTTCTTGCTCACGATGTGAGCATAGGATGTATAGCATTTAAAGAAGCCCCTCCAGCAGGGTTCATTAGTTAATGGAAGGCATTATTTTTCTCTCCCCATCTCAATCAGGCTGGGAAAGTAAATTTGTTGATTGGGGAATTTATCTTGGAATTACCTCTTGTTCAAGCTAAGCTAAATCGTGTTGAAGAAAATGGCAAGAGCAGTCCCCTTTGAACAGACACTGGTTTGTTGTTCTTAGAAGCCTGTCAGCCTGCAGGAGTCCTCTGGGTTAAAGAGCGTGAAGGCATTTTTATCATTATGGCCGTCCATAAAAGCTAATTACAGAGAACCCTGTCTTTGTTTGTTCCTGCCCAAAGTGTCTTCTAGACTTGTGTTTTGGTGACTGCTGTCTCTGAATTTGTGGTGATAAAAATATACTCCCACTGCTGTTTGTGGGGGAGAACAGAGACAAATAGCACAGATTGTGATACACTTTGTGACATAATCTCTGGCTCAATTTGTATTTAAATTGTGAAATGTACTGGAAATATAAAAACATTAACAGAGAATAATAAAATACATGCTTGTGCATTCTGCCCCCGTTTTAAGAAATGATGCAAGGATAGGTTATTTTAAGTGTCTTCGCCCACTTGCAACACCCTCCCTTCCACCACAGATAATCCGGAGGTTGATTTATATTACTTGTTTTCTTGCGTTTTTATTTTAGCTTCTGCTAAACAGTATGTTGTTCAATTTTGAAAACAGCATCCAAGATAAATTCAGTTTTGTGAGGAAGGGAAGACATCGCATTCAATAAAAAGCCCCAAAGGGAAGGTGAAGTAAACTCAGTCTCCGGGAGACCCTTGACTTCAGTTTCCATGAGTTTATGTGTGGGGGAAGTGCTGTGTGAAACTCTGGCTGAATCTGGAGAAGATAGGGTTCTGCACAGTCAGGACATCTGACCACCATGTGGAGTGGGCTGTGTATTGAGTGTCAGCAAGAATGTGGTCCCAGGCACAGGTCATTTCCCATTGCCTGCTCTTGAGCTCCCAGACAACCCTTTCAGCTCTCAGGAATGGGTTAAAGCAGAATGCTGTGGTGAAGGAAAATGAGGACCCTCGCTGCTCCCAACAGCACAAAAGAACAGGAAATTGCATCAGCCTAGAGCATAGCAAAGCCAAACAGAAAAATCTGGATCCAGTTTGCTGGGTCACCGTTTTACACTTCAAAGACAGCAGACTTACAGCTTGTGATAACAGTCCTGGGGCGCATATCTTTTGAGTGGCAATGCTTCGCTTAGACTTGGCTTCCCTACTTTTGGTGCAGGTGTCCAGTCTTTGCTTTGACGCATCGGTCTCCTCAACCTCTATCTTGTGTCTAAGCTCATTTTATTGTGTGTTATTCATTTTAAATTTTACTGGAATACATCCTCCAGTAACATTCTGAGAAAGTATACATGGGAAATATATTTTTGAGTCTTTTACTTACTTCAGAATACCTGGTCTTCTATCATTTTCTGAGGGATTGGGAGAATTCTAAAGTAGAGACCTGGGGACCGATGTTCAGGGATAGAGCATGGCCTTATCCTGTGCGATCCCTGTGTTCGTCCCTTGCATCAAAAATGAAGGAGAAATCAAATTTCTAGTAAAAGTTCACATATTGTTCTCTGTTATTTTCTGTTTTTATTTTTGTTAGTTTTAGGGGAATATGAAGGCATTTAGGTCCTTATGGGCTATATATGACCTGACTTCTTTTTCTTTGTGTGATCATGTGATGTCTTTTGCTCCTAAGGCTCTTAAGTCCCACACGGAAGGGCCATGGTCCGGCTCTGCTTTTATCCACTGTTTGGAGTTTTCTGTCGTCTACTCTATGTTCTTTCATTCTCACATCTCAATTCCAGAAGGATTAGGAAAAAAAAAAAAAAAAAACCTCTCAAATTATTTTTCCCCTTTTCTCTTTTCATCCTGAAGGTCATATCCAGAGAATGAAGTCTTCACAGCACTTCTACTTTGGAATCTAGGCTGCTCTTAAACCCCTAATTCTCATGCTTCTCCTTCCCATATGCTAAGACCATAACCCTGTGCTCCCATGTTCAACCTTTTCTCGTATTTTTAATATCTTTAAATTTGCTCTAGCATTCTCATAGAGGTAGCTCTTAGTATTTCTGTTGATTTTGATTTCTCGGTATTTTTCATTTCTAAACATATTTAGGTTTTCAAATTTTGTTTATTATGTTATGGATACCATATATTATCTCTTTTAGACTGTAATGGATTTATATTTGTTTATTTTTGTTCTAGCTGTGCAGTCCCTATTCCATTTAAGTTGTTCCCTTGTGCGCTTGTTTTGATTTGTCTTCCTTGGCAGAAACTTTTCTCAGATATCTGATAATCCTTGGTTGCTTAGAAACCAGATAGCTGCCGAAGCTCTAAATAGGTGGGTGGAACTTTTAAAATTTGATCTGGGTTGGGCACTTATTGAGAAACTTGATGGTTAGTATCTTTAGGTCATTCTTTTACCTTAGGTCGCTTATGTGCCCCAGAGAAGCTAATGGAAGTTAGGTCTGCTGTCTGGTCTGGGAGACTCTTGGTGTTGAAATAGGAGAGGCTGGGCTGCGTCCCGCCACCCGGTTGCCCACACGGCTAGCTTTATACCCGAAATAATTACATGGAAACTGTATTCTTTTAAACACTGCTTGGCCCATTAGTTCCAGCCTCTTATTGGCTAGCTCTTACATATTGATCTAACCCATTTCTAATAATCTGTGTAGCCCACGAGGTGGCTTACCAGGGAATATCTTAACCTGCGTCTGTCTGGAGTGGGAGAATCATGGCGACCGCCTGACTCAGCTTCTTTCTCCCAACATTCTGTTCTGTTTACTCAGCCTACCTAATTTTATGTCCTATTAAAGGGCCAAGGCCGTCTCTTTATTTAACCAATGAAATTAACACAAAACAGAAGACTCTCCCCCATCATCTTGAGATGAGAGGACTTGGCGAGTATCTCTCCATTCAGAAGTTGGCATGCACCTGATCACTTCATGCCCATTGTTCTAGCAGTGTGCTCATGGCCTGCCTCTGCCTCGCAGGCGTGGATGCTTTCCTTGGTGGGGATGGGCAGGCCCTCCAGGGAATAAAATGGGGAAGTAGGTGGAACTGGCTTTCTTTTCAGCCCCTTTGCTTTGTCATCCTCTTTATCCCAGTTTCAGTTTCTCCCTCCTCTGGTGTGAGGTCTTTTCTTCCACACTGCCTGCTGGGCTGCTCATGGTTTGCCTTTCAGCTTCTAAAGTGGTGTTGCTGTTGCGACCCGCTTCCACCTCCCGAGTTTAATCTTGTTTAAAAAAAAAAGACAAATAATTTCTCTTGGTGATCTCGGTGTACTTTCAAGGGAGTGAATTTATAATTATGTTTTCTGTCCATCTTAGTAGCTGGAGTTTTGTTTTCCTTTTTGTATTATGTTAATCCTGTTCAGATTTGGTGACTCAAAGTCAAAGCCTTCTGAGTGTGGAGAGAGGCCTGTTGAATGAATGTCATCCTTACTTTGCAAAAGACAACGTTCAACATGGAATTTCAAATAAAGTGCTGCCCAAAGGTGGATCAAAATGTAATTTGATGGGCTGGAGAGATGTCTCAGATATTAAGAGCAACTTCCAGAGGACCCAGGTTCAATTCCCAGTCACCAACACGGCAGCTCACAATCATCTGTTACTTCCATCCCAGAGGAGCTGATGCCCTACTCTAGTCTCTGTATGTTCCAAGTACCCACTTGGTGCACAGGCATACATGCAGGCAGAATGCATATACATGTAGAAAAAAATGATAATGAAGGTTTTTAAAATGAATATAGAGCTATGTATGATGGCAGGTAGAGGCAGGTAGATCTCTTGAGTTCAAGGACAGCCTGGTCTACAAAGCAAGTTCCAAAATAGTCAAAGCTGTGTAGAGAGACCCTGTCTCAAAAATCCAAAAGAGGAAAGAAAGAAAGGGAGGGAGGGAGGGAGGGAGGGAAGAAGGAAGGAAGGAAGGAAGGAAGGAAGGAAGGTGATGTGGGAGTGTCATATATCAATCTGTTGATTTCATTGATTAAGCAATAAAGAAACTGCTAGGCCCATTTGATAGGCCCACCCTTAGGTGGGTGGAGTAAACAGAACAGAATGCTGGGAGAAAGAAGCTGAGTCAGGGAGTCGCCATGGTTCTCTCACTCCAGACAGATGCAGGTGAAGATCATTCCTGGTAAGCCAGCTCGTGGGCTACAGCAGATTATTAGAAATGGGCTAGTCCAGGTGTGAGAGTTAGCCGAGAAAAGGCTATACAGTTTCCGTGTAATTATTTCGGGTAAAGCTAGCAGTGGGGGCGGCCCGGTGCCGGGGACGCAGCCCGCCACCCTTGTTTCAACAGGAAGGAAGGAAGACGTATCTAAGATGTGGCTCAAAACCCTGTGAAAGCTTTGGCCTAGTCTGGTTCCTTTGCCAAGGGCTCATTTGTAATCATGCCTGTCAATCCCATCAGTATCAGCATGAATTAACTAGGCTTTGAAGGAGAACTATTCCAATGTGGTTTGAGTTGACCAACCTTGATTCCCCTTTCTGGAAGCAAATAGGGTCCCCGGAAATCATGAGAGGCATCTGCTTCGCCCAGCTGCAGGAACTCTCTCCCAGCTAGCTTGCCATGTGGCAATGTCATTGTAATGCTATCTGTGCAGAAAACAAAACACGCATGATGTTCTGGCCCACCCAATGGAATATATGTCCTATAAGTGAGATTGTGCTCTCATGAAGGACTTATTTTCTATATGAGTACAAGGTTAGGCAACTCATTATCTATTCAATGTCATGGGCATCAGCATCTCAGTTCTCTGTTGAGGCTTTTGCTTTCTTTGTGCAGAAGTAGGAAACCATTGATCCCTAAAACAAATACAGCTATTCATGTGATCTTCAGAGTTTTTGCAGATTTAATTACTTGCTATTAGGTATTTTGTGCAGACCTTTGTAAAACCTACCAAAGTATGTATCGAAGCTACTTCAACACTGAAGAGACTTAAGTAGGGGCTAGATAAGTTTGTATGTTAGAGTATTAGAACTATTGACAAATACATTTTTATGAGTACCATGGATTTAATTCTTAGCTTTCAAAGAACAGACATCCTTCTATTCATGACTGCTTAGTTATTAACAATAAGATTCTGTCTGTTTTCTTTCCCATACCTATATTTGCTTAGAATAATATAGTATAAAATACCTACAAATAGCTGAAAATATAAAGTATTATCACCCTGTTGCTGCCTGTGAACCCTGGACATGAGCTGGGCTTCCATTTCAAAACCAAGACTTAAGCCAAATTAATTTTAGTACCTATAGAGAGAACCCTTTTCAGTTAAAAGGATTAAACAAGTGCTGGACCAGTTTTAGCTGTTCTAAGATACACATTTGGGTCAAGTTCTAACAAAAACATTATAAGGACATGTGGTAAAGAACCTTACTCTATTTAGCTAGACCTTGGGGAGACAATGATGAAGAATGTGTGGCTTGAGTATTTCTTTTTTGATAGCTATTGCTTGACCTTGTATTTTAGTTTGTTGTTATTGTGGGGATGATCTCTAAAATTCTTACCCAAAAGAAAAAACTAGTCTTTCAGACTAGAAAAATTTGCTGTCTCAAAAGCAGATTTTGAATTCCAGAGGACATAGAAGATGCACGCAAGCCTGAGATTTTTGAGGACATGATTATTTCAAATCTCTCAGGAGAGAAAGCACATTGGACTTAGGAGTTAGCCTTAGGTTTTGAGTCTGCCTTTATTTTATATTCTAAAAAAAGTTCTTTGACCTCTCTAGGCTTATTCTATATCATAAAATGAGGGCAACTGGCAGTTTGAATGGTTAATGTGAAATTTGAAAAAAAAAACTACCTCTGATGGGTATAGATGGACAACTATAGTGTAATGGGGGGGGGGCTTCTAATGATAGGCGTGACACCAATCACCAGTACTTTGTGCCTATTAACCTGTGTTGTAAGAATGTTGTGTATATTAACTTGCCAGACCATCTCTGTGGTAGGTACTCTGTTAATATTCCCACTTACAGAGCAGAAAGCTGAAGCACCGAAAGTGTGGGTTACACCGCCTGGAAGTGGGAGAGCAGGTCTTTCCACTGGGGTCCTCCTCCAGACCCTCTGTCTTTCTCTGTCTTTACTGCTACACGGGAAGTGGCTGATAATGATGTGCTCGGTTGTGTTCATCAGCAGGATAGTGTCCTGTCCTGTTCATTTGCCTACTCTAGCTGGTGATAGGCCCTCCACAAGTATATAATGGTAAGTGGGCGAGGAAATTTCCATAACCTACTGAGGCCACTCTGGGTTCCCCAAACCTGACCTGCTGTGTTCAACTTCCACACACCTCTGTAAGCATCCTCTTAGCTCTGAGCGCCGAGTCAAACCTTGTGCTGATATTTTTACTAAGCGTTCCAACCTAGCCGTAACTACCTTGTGGTGGTTGTGAAAGATTTGCTCGATGAAGACCTTTAGAAGCTATTTCCTAAGAGTGGTGGTGGGAGGTACGGGGGTTAGCCAGGTTCTCGAAAGTGCCAAATAATAAACGGTTTAGGCTTTGTAAGACATAACATCTCTGTACTACTCCACTATAGCTGTAAAACAGCTGCAGGCAGTGTTTGTGACTTTGTGCCAAGAAAACTTTATTTACAAAGAGCCTGGCTTTCTACCATCTGCCTGAGAGTTGTCTTTTGCTGACCCTGCCTCACGGTGCTGGCTTCCCGACTTTGTACTGCTGAAGAGTCACCTTTTAAAAATAGAGTTTCCTGAACTTGTCTGGGCACAATGATAATCGCCATAAAAAAGCAAAGTCATTAGTTCATACAGATAAGACGACTTCAAGATCTCATTCTATTCATGTGAGGGAATCTGGCTATGCTACAAACAGTTCAGAGGGGGAGAAATCAGAATGCACAAATTTATATTGAGGAAAAACTGAATTGCAAATGAAGGTAAAACTGATTTTTTTCCCCTTGCAGGGGGAAAATGGCAGTTTTTATATATTATAAAATTGCAACGAGGGCTTAGAACTTGGAAACATGGGCATATTCTTTGTAGACATTGTCCAGTTTTCCATTGAAGTGAGTGCTTTAGACAGCCCAGAGACTGCTTCTTTATAATTGTTAACACATTGAGAAAGCATGACTTGGTGAAGCAGGATGGCTCCATGCCGCATTTGGAGTAGCAGTGTGTGCATCTCCCATCATCAGGAGAAGTACGCCTCCTTGTACAGTGTCTTCTCCATCCTTTGTGCCCTGAAAACTTCTTCTCTGACTTAGTGAGAGCACCTCTTCATTGTGAAGCGCACCTTTCCATCTGACCGAATGGATGACAAGTGGTTTGCTCTTTTCTTTCTTCTTTGTTTGTAGGAAATAATGGAGACAGAGGAAGACTGGGTGTTGGAGAAAAATCTCATCCTTTTATCTGTTTGCTCAGGTCAAAGATAAGGGCCAAAGAGATGGAAGGAATTGTAACTTGTATTGACTGATCATAAAAATATTTTAGGTAGACTAAGAAAATAATATTTGCACTGGAGAGAAACTAACCCTTCAAAGTTCTTGGTGCAGTTATAAGAAGGAATGGAAGTGGAGGAGAAACAGTCTCCCTCTGCACAGGACTGTCATGTTGTACAGGCTGGGATAGGAGCAAGCGGGAATGTGTAAATAGTACAGAAGACAGAGACTTCAGTAAATATGCCAAGGAAGCAAGAACTCCTTAACTTGGCAGGCCCACATACATTTCTGTTCTTGCAGAAGAACTCTGATTGCAGCAGCTTTCCTGAAGTTGGAATACTCTTCCTCCCTTGACAGAGCAGCAGATCTGACCTGTGCATTGCTGAAAAGACGGTGTTCAGAGAGCCCCTTCCCACCCATACTTTCCCTTACTCACCTTGCTTCCTGTGAAGGTGCAATGAATTTATCAGGTGGATGAGTGGCTGTTTATGACAGGAGTATTGGTAAATTATGGTTAAGTTAGGGTAGAAGGAGCAACATTTGCACCTCTGCTGTTATTTCCTGTGGAAACAACCCTCATATGTGGGAATGCTGACAGAATGGTAGGGACATTCAGTTTCCCCACAAATCTTTTGCAAAAGCCGTCTTCCTTCTCCAAGTCTACCCACTATCATGGAGCTACCTTCAGTGCCATTTCATACTAGGCCAAGAACTTGGATGCAAGTCTTCTCATTTGATGAGCTTACAAACTTCTAAGGCAGGTGTCTCCCCATCGTTTTCTGAAAGTTATCATGCTGTGTGCCCAAGAGGTCCAACCCAAACCACGGGTTTGCAGGCTTGTGAGAGTGGTGTCTCTGTGGAGAGGCGTAAGAGGGAAGATATGCCAGGGTGGCAAAGGCTGTGAGGCAAAGCCATGGAAGCTTTACTGAAAGTTGGAGTGGACAAAGGGGCTTGAAATTCTGGAAGTAAACGTGACTCAAGCACATTGGGCTACTGTGTACCCATATCTTGCTAAGGGTTCCATTGCAAGTGTGCCTTTTCCCCAACATGTGATCTTAGGACCTGTCAGTTTTCCTGGAAATATCAATTCACTATTCATTTTGAGTTCTTAGACAGGCCAGACATGCAATTTTCAGCTAGGGTCAAGATCCCAAAGAATAAGGCTGCCCCTTAGCCACCACTGGCCACGGCATTTCTCAAGCCTCTTGCTTAGTGAAAGGCAGAGGAAGCAGAAGCTGCAGCAGCTGTTTGCTCTCTTGGGGCACCAGGAATGGACACTGGAATCTGGCCTGCTGGGATTTGGTATGCAACCCTCCTGCTGGCTTCAGCCTGCTCTGAATGCTTGGTGTTTCCTAAAAGAGCACAGCAAATGTCCCATATTCTTTCCCCACATGTTCTCATCTTGTTTAGATGCCAAAGTCTGTCCCAAGCACAGGATGCTCATCAGTATTCCTTAGCTAAGGCACAGGCTTGTCCTTCAGTCCCTCTCTGAGCACGGCAGGAAAGAACTTCTTGTCTCTGAAAGAGCCATTTGCTTTTAAAATGGTTTTTAGAAAAGGATTTTAAAGTTGTGGCCGCAGAGCCTGAAAGGGCGCTCAAAGCTGCATACAAGACAAGAACCTGTTTTCACGTGATACTTGTGGCCTCTTTCTACTCATCACCCCTATTCCTAATTTAGACTGACAATCAGAATGGCTCTGTGAATGCCATAGCATTGACATTCCTAGTTTTGTGTCCATTAGTTGCCTGCACAGAGCATGTTGAAACCAAACTGAATCTTCTTTTTGCTCTGTTTTTTTTTAATTTTATGTTTTGTTTTTAATTGCAGATAATTGTGTGTGTGTGCGCATGTGCCTACGTGTGTGTGTGTTTTATAGTGTAATCCTTTGCTACATGTGTGTACTTTGGAAGGATCAAGCCAGGTCGGTTGGCATATCTATCACTTGGAGTATTTGTTGTGATAAGAGTAAAGGTCCTCTTGACCATTTGGAGATATGATATACATTTTGTTAGCAACAGTCCCTGTTGTATGCAATAGGACACGGGAATTCATTCCTCTTATCTAATGGAACTTTGTTCCTATTAACCAAAATGTCTCTCCTTATGCTGTCTATTCTCAGCCTCTAGAAACCTCCATTTTATTCTCTATTAATATGAATATGACTTTTTGATTCTATATCTGTATAAAAACATAAGGTATCTGTCTTTCTGTACCCACCTTATTTTACTTACCATGTCATAAGGAAACCCATCCTCAAGCAGAGGCTAGACCTAGGGAAGCTGGGGTTGACTGCATTTTGGTACCCCATTTGGCAAAGAATAATGAATGTGGGAACATGTGTGGCTAGTCTCTGTTCCTTGACATTCAGAAATTGCTGACTCAATGGGGCGGAGCATGTAGTTTTTACTGCTCTATTTCCAACACAATAGTTGCCACACAATAAACATATTTGGAACCTGCCAGAATTGGAGATGCTTTCCCATATGAATAGATTGGATCATATGGATCCTCTTGACAGGAGTACCATAAACAAAAACAACAACAAAACATATACTACTTCACTTTTCTTTTAAAGGCAAGACCTGCCCATGATACAGAATTTTGTTTTTTAGTGATATCGACAGTGTTCTTTTTGTGTCATTTCTTTTAAATATTTGTTAGACATGGTAGTTAATAATAAATTCTAAGTAGGAGCTTGAGATATGGCTCAGTGGTTTAGAGTCCTTGTTACTCTTGTAGAGGACTCAAGCTTAATTCTCTTCAATATCTATCTTCTTGTCTCTTTTACATGTTATATTGAACTTATTTCTGTTCTTTCAGAAAAAAATGAATTAAAAGCAAAACTGCTTGACTTCTTCATAAAAAAACAGAGTAGTGTCTATGTCACTTTGCCTTTCAGAAAAATAGCAGGCAAATTGCTGGTGGCTGTGCTGAGCCACCGCACTGGCTTTACTGACGTGGCTCCTGTCACTAAGGCTGGACCTAGAAACAGATAGATGTGGAATTGATTCAGTATATGCTGAAGTGATAAGGTACTTCTTCTGTTACAACCTACCATTTTCCTTCTCTACCCCCGCCTCCTTGGTTTTTCAACACAGGGTTTCTCTGTTGTAATAGCCCTGACTGTTCTGGAACTTCCTCTGTATACCAGGCTGGCCTCGAACTCACAGAGACCCTCTTGACTCTGCCTCCTGAGTGCTGGGATTAAAGGTGCGTACCACCACCATCCACCTACCATTTGCCTCCTTATAGCTAATAGTTAGTCTCCAACATAAACTAACTTATTAAGCCAAGAATAACCTATTTAATGCAGTATGTACATAATTCCAGAGCCCTGAAGTGAGTCAGAAAATTTTCAGGTTTCTAGATCTTGGCCATGCAAATTATTGGCTTGGAACTTAGCTCTTTATGACAACATGAAACTGATGATGATTCGTTATCATGTGTAACATGCTTTGGTTTGTCCAGGCTTGTAAAGCTCAGAATAACTGACTTTCTTGGCTCTAGGTAAGTTTCTATGCCGTTGATAAAGAGTTTGACTATCTGGCATGTGTTATTTTTATCCTAATTAGGCTGTGTTAAGAGTAGATTGATTATAAGCTTAGCCATTCCCCCTCCATGAAAGTAAAGTAGGACCATGTAAGGCAAAGAAAATGGTGAGAGACCTAATGTCTACCATTAATTTTGGTTCTCCTAACTTGCTCAATTTGGACTTATTTTTCCCCTTTCCATGATATTGACCATGCTACTAATATGATCTGAAAGAGAGTATGCAAATATTCTTTATGGTCAGCCATGGTGGTGTGTGCTTATAATTACAGAATCCAGGAGACTGAAGCAGAAGGACCATAAACTTGAGGCCAATCTAAGAATCATGCTGAAGCCGCTATGTCTCAGAAAAAACAGAACAGGTGTTCACTGTGTGCTTATTTCGGTGTTTGACATTTTCTGCCTTGTCAAAGCTAAAAATCTGAGTTTTCATCATTTGTATGACAACTCTTCTGGTGTGAGCGGCAGGACCAAAGATCTAAGGTCAGAAGATCCAAGTGCTCGGCCATCTTTTCAACAGTCTATGGTTGATCTTAACCATACACTGAGTTGTAGGTATTGAAGAATTTTCCATCTTCACAACAGAAGCCAATGTTTCTCCAGCATGGGGAAGTTTTGGAGTTCCAAGGGAAGCTCTGAGACAGCCCTTTGTCTACACTGAAGTGTTGGCATTGTCAGTTTTGTTCATTCTCACTCATAAGCTCTACCAGCGGCAGGCCCTTTGGTTTAGACGTGGTTTTATTACAATAAGGAGACAAGCTGTTGAAGCTAATGTTATTGTATGGTAAGCTCAAGGGTTCCATTCCTCCAAGCAACCCAGAAAAAGATGCCTGAAGCTTGTATGTGTCACCCTGTATTCTGGAGCTTTCTCTTCCTGACTTTGCAGAGTACGTTGCTCCCTTAGTTTTCTTCTTACATCATTTGTTGTTCTTTCTCAACCTCCTTACTAACTCTTCCCCTTTGCCCTAATTTCTCCCATTAGGGCAGGTCCCAGGCCTCAGCTCGTTGATGACCTCATCCAACCTTACAATTTTAAATACCATCTCCATCTTAACAACTGACTTTTTCTTGATGTTGAGGCTTGTATTCCATGCTTTCCCGGCTTTGATATATGAAGCCAACATGTTCACAAGCTCAAATGGTCCTTTTCCTTTCAAACAAAACCACACCCAGCTCTACCTACAGCTGTACCCTTCCTTAAACTGCGACTTCTTTCTCTCCCAAAACTATGTTCTCTACCCTCCTTCTTCTCACACTCTCATTCATTGCCAAGGGCAAGACATTAGAACTGAAACACAATACAGGTTGTGACCTCAGAGTTTAAGGATGAGAAAACAGTCCCAAGGCCGTGTATAGCCAAATTGTGTAGATACTTCTTCTCTCAGAAAAGAACTCTGTGATGATTTGGAGGATGATTTTTATTTCCTGGGCCATCCAGGATGATCCTTTATAAATATGAGATATCCCAGGCTGACTCCAAGTAAGAGAGATAATCAGTCCAGTGATATATAGCTATAATTTTCTCAGTATTTTTCTTTCTACTTGGTAAGCTATAACCTCCAGCCCACAAAATTATATTATTAAAACACTGAGTCATAGAGTTTAATCAGGCCAACCTATTGGAAAAGTGCTGCCAGATTGGCTCTGAGGCCCTTGAGTCATGGGAAGAGGTGCTGTGGAACAGCAGATTTCTGCACTTAGGTTCAGCTTATCAAGTTATTCCGTTCATATTTGAGAGGCTTCTTTGATTTTTTTAGGCCAATAATTGTTGAAGTCTCTTTGTAGGGTCTTTTTAGTCCTTAGTAATCTTATAGGGTACATAGAAACGGGATTCAGTTCTTGGTACTTACCAGGTCCAGAAGTATCACTTACAAATAGTTTCTAGAGCCTAAAGGATTAAGAAGCAAATGATTAAGGTAGAATCACCTAGTCGGATCATCAGTACCATATTTGACTTTTCTGCATGTTGCTCACTTGAAGTAAAAGGCAAACATGTCAGATTGAATGTACTTATCTCTAAGATTGTGATTATCTACATCGGGTTCACATCCGCATCACTGAAGGTACTTATGGAGGGCTGACGCCTAGAGCTCACAGCCAAAGACTCTGATTTTATTGTATTTGAATGTTACACAGGCACCTGAATTTTCAAAGTTCCTCAGGTGATGCTAATATGGAATCAGTGGTGGAGAATCTCTACAGTAGTGCCCTTATAAGTATGGGACTCAAAAAGAGACCCAAGGGAGACAGTAGTTAGTGGTCAGTGTTGGTGTTCTCGTCTACTGACAATAGGATTCACGGGAATTTGTCACTGCCAAGATGGTCTTGCTCAATGCTGTTTCTCCAGGGCTTTGTATGATGCCAGGGAGTGGCCGGCCATGAGTAAACGATTGACTGACTGACTAGTAAATATAGAGGCATTGAAGATGGGAGAGCTGGAACAAAATGGGGAGGGGGGACGACAATGGGCAAAAGGTGTGATTTTTAATTGACTATTCTAGAAATCAACTAGAAGTCAACTAGTCCAGGTGCTAACAAATCGTATGCTATGGTCATGGAACTAGCTGCCAGGGATGGAATGGAGGTGTAGATCATTGCCACTGGAGATCCTTTGGAGTGAGGTGCCAAAAAGAAGTGACCTGGATGATAGGGATGGAGTGGAGAGCACAGCAATGAAGCAGTTGTCAGTACTGATAAAATAATAAAGAGATTCGTAGTTGAAGCAAAGAGAAAGCCAGATAGATTGTGATAGACGGAATAGCCAGATGGTCTGAGCCTCAGGGGAGAAGGCTGGCTGTTAGGGAGTGGCAGGACAGTGGTCTAGTAGCTGCACCAGGGTACCAGAAAGAAGCCAACTGTACCTGATGGCGATGCGTCTGCTGAGGCTAAGGGAAATGGCATGGAAGACGCAGGACTCTGAGGAGAACTGTCTTCTATAAAGTGCCAAGAAGTGAGTGACACTTTCAGAAGACAGGCACTTAATCCTCAACAAAGGAACTGGTTTATGCTAGAAAAGGCCTTGGAGGGGGGTTTCAGTATGCACCAGTATTTCTTGCCAGATGACTACTGCGTAACAAGAAACCATAAAACCTCAGGGGTGTACAACAGTAAGTGTTGATTGCATATTTATTGTGTCAACTTTTGGAGTTGAATGGGAGTCACTTAAGTGGCTATGGTGATTTTTTTGGCTGGGCTTAATCACATGCCTGGGAATTAACTAGCTGTCAGATGATCTCTGCTGGCTTGGGCTGGAGGCACTTGAATGTACTCTGTGTGTATCTCATCCACCCCCTGGGACCTGTGAACTTGTCTAGACATGGCCTTATCAGAGTGAAGATGAGGGCAAGGTTAAGAACAAGTTCAAGTGCTCAATCCCTTTCAGGTTTCTGCTTGGGTTATACTTCCTAACATCCTGCTGTCTAAAATTGTAACTAGACTCAGAGTAAATGGTACGGGTGTATGGCACAGGGTGGGGATGCTAGGCAGGGCAGAGAACTGCGACCATTTTTGCTGTCTGTCACATGTTGGGAAAGAGGATAAGGAGAGAAGTTGAAGACTGGAAGTGGGGAAGTTCCCACCTTTGGATGAGCAACAACTCCTATGGGCAGCAGGCATGCCGCTTGGCTGGCAGAAGCATCAGTTTCCATAGCCATCTTGGTTGATAGAGACAGACTGTCTGAGCCCTCTCACCAGAACAGGGGTCTACTTACCCACTTGGCCTTTGTTCTTCGCAGTAAATAGGGATTTTTACATTTTTTCCCAAATTGCTGGGTTACAGTAAGATAATAATTTTACATATTATGAACTTAATACTAGGAGTAGAACATACCTCCTTCTCTTTTCCCATGTAGATAACTGGCAGTTGGCTGACACCCAGGCATGTATGCAGAGCCACTTGAAAGAATGCGGTGGCCAAATTACTGCCTAATGTCTCTCTATCAAAGCCCTACTCATACTGCAGTACCTCAAGCCACAAATGTCTTGAAAAAAGTTTTTATTTCTAAGCCATCAAATTGAGTAGATTTTGTCCTTGGGGTAGTTTACATTAATGACTCTGGGTTAGTCTGTTCTATTTTATTGTAACAAAACTACTTGATGCTGAAGTTTTGTTTTGTTTTCTTTCAGAATAGAGGTTTAATTGGATCAGAGTTTTGGAGGGTGAAAGGCCTGAGCTGCTTACCCTCTGGTGAGGCCTTAATGGCTCTGACCTTACATGACTGATGGCACCATAGTAGCATGTGTAGGTGAGAGTAGGGAACATGGGAAGAATTCCTATAATGAGAGAAGAAGCAAGACACCAGGCTAACTTTCACAACAACTCATTCTCAGTAGACTAACCTGGCCCTTTAAGCAATACATTAATGCCTTCTAAACAGGATAGCCCTGGATCCGAATCACGTTCTTGTAGGACCCCACCTCATTTTTGATTTTTACTTTTATTTTATGTGAATTGTTGTTTTGCCTGCACATATGTCTATATGAGGGTGTTAGCCCCACCCCCCGCCCCAGAACTGTAGTCACAGATGATTGTGAGCTGTCATGTGGGTGCTGGGAATTGAACCCTGGTCCTTTGGAAGAACAGCCAGTGCTCTTAGCCACGGAGCCCTCTCTCTGTGTTTGTGTCAGGACACTGAGCCAGATGTTCAGATGATGCCTGAAGTCATCACAGTTACATCTGTGAACAAGGACATGTTTGTGACTATGAAGCACTGGGCCCAATCTGGGTTTTCCACCTGGGATATACTTACGGTGGCCATTCTGATGGTTTGGTTGTTATATTCTTTTCTCTTTTGCTCAACAGGGAAAGAGACCTCTCCTGTGTGCTGTCTGCTTCAGTGCATGATATCCACTTGTGAGAGCTTGCCAATGAATGGCATGAATTTTGCTTAACTGGCGTAGTAAAACTTGCACATGCTCACTTGTACTATTGCCTTATTCTTCTGTGAGTCATCTCAGATCAGTATTAGAGTTGGATGTTAAAGCTATGTGTTTTCTGCTCAGCTTGCAGCCAGCTGTTCTTGTAGTTCTTAATGTCTCTGATTTCTTGGTCATTCATTGATGAATTTTGAAAACTAGGTTACTTCAAATATTCATATTTATCAAGTTGATTCTTCTTCATGACTACTAAACATTTGTCTTGGGGGGTTTTATGATACCATCTTAAAGAGGAGCTCTATATACTAGCTATTGTGTGTTTAGATTTGCCTTATGAAACTGACATATGGGGTGTACATAAAAACTTGTATCTATAATGTGAAATTGCTGCCATTTATTTTAGAAATAAATATGTAATTTAGTATTGGCCTCAAGTTAATAATGTGACTTTCTACTGTGAGGCTTTATATTTTGGCTACAGTCCATCCCATTTGCAAATATACTAGAACAGAAACATATTATAGAAATATGGCAAACAATTCAGAAACTCAAGGTATAATTAGCCTATTTGCTGCTTATATGTTTAAGAAAATGTATCTGCTGTTGAGCGTTGTTGCCTAGAAGATTTCTGAGAATTAGGGCAGAAAGTATTGTCATTATGGTATCCCAAGAGATGGCCCAGTGATTTTAGTCCCCCAGAGATATTGAAGTATTGTTCATGGCTTTCCTGGTTGGAAGTCTACAGTCCCTGGGAGGAGTTTGTCCTTGG
Source organism: Microtus oregoni (assembly GCF_018167655.1). Lineage (NCBI taxonomy): Eukaryota > Metazoa > Chordata > Mammalia > Rodentia > Cricetidae > Microtus > Microtus oregoni. Next base: position 2,067,428 of record NW_024544601.1, read on the forward strand.
TTTAGCAGACACCATGTTCTGCTAAGATTGATGGCTCTACTGTAGCATGATTTTGGCCCTGGGAATTTTTTTCACAAGTCATGTAATGCAACCTAGTGTTGTAATATGAGCAGTGGGTCTGTGTCCCCAGCACCCCGGCTGCCTGCTAGCTTATGCCAGAAATAACAACACACAAACTGTATTCATTTAAACACTGCTTGGCCCATTTCTATCTAGCCTCTTTTAGGCTAACTCTCGCACCTGGACTAGCCCATTTCTAATAATCTGCTGTAGCCCACGAGGTAGCTTACCAGGGAGATTCTAGCCTACGTCCATCCTGGGTCAGAGCTTCATCGCGTGTGCCTCAGAGAGCAGAGCTATGCATCTGCCCAGGAGAGGGGAGCATGGCGTCTCTGCTCCAGAGAGCAGAGCTGTCGAGTCTGAGCTCACTTCCTCTTCCTCCCAGCATTCTTTTCTGTTTACTCCTCCCACCTATGTTTTAACCTATGAGGCCAAGCAGTTTCTTTATTATTTAACCAATGACCTTCCTCCATCAACCTAGTTCTGCCAGTCCTTTATTTTTTTCATCACCTACCAAGATGTTTTCATGTCCTAATGAGGAGTTGTATCGGGAGACACCAAGAGTGCTCCTTTGCTTATAAGTAAAACTGAGAAACTCTGAGTAGGGCTTTGCATTTGGACAGTTACTTAGAGTGGCCAGTTCGTTTCAGGCCTCAAACAGTATGTGAGCTTGTGATAAGTAGCAGATATATGTATAGTTAAAAATCATAGTATAAATTTCAGGTGTATGTGTTTCCTATTTTTCTTTTCCTTTTAAGGAAATCTGCCGAAGTTTTAATTCAACAAGACTGTAATATATACTTAATGTTCTAGTACCCATCTTCAAAATAAAACATAGGTAGGGGGATTAGGTGTCTTGTAGTCTTTATTTCTCATTCACTGGAATCCTCCATATGCCTTTCAGTTACAGTCCATCCCAGTTTTCATCAGGCACGTTTGATGTGCTCGGTTGGCCCTGTGGTTAATGGCAGCTTGTGGGTAGTACCGCGCTATGAAATTGAGACAGTGTGCATGTCAGGCGCATTGGCACGCAGCTGTAATCCTGTCTCTCAAAAAGCAGGGACAGAAGAATTTTTGGCTTCGAGGCCAACTTGAGCTACAGAGTGAGATCTTGTCTTTAAAAAGAAAAAAAAAATCTGTGATACAATGTGGAGAGCCTTTGACCACAGTTCTTGTGGAGTATTATGGTATTGTTTTCTCATATTTTTGTTGTTAGCAGCAGCATCTTCATTAAGTTTGGGACAGTTCCCCTGAAGCACTTAAACTGCATCCAGAAGCATCTCACCCTTCACCACCATGTTGTTTTTTGAATAACATTTGAGAAAAAATGAGAACTAGTGATATCTGTAAAAAGGCTTTTCTAAACTTAGAATTTTATTAACATACACAATAATGGGTTTTATTATAACACGATCCTCCACCTGTATCTTTATCCTTTGCTCTTAACATGCCCCATTGCCCTCCCATGCTCTTTCCCCTCCTGCTGGTCCCTTTCCTACTCTCTCTGCTTTCCTGTCATTTTTGAAATCTAAATTCCACATGAGAAAATACACATGTCTCCTCCTAATGGAAAAGTGAGGCTGAAAGTTTTAGGGCTAGCTGTAATAGGGGTAGCATAGACGTGGTTGAAGTTTCTTAACATCAGCCACTCCCGAGGAGGAGGGCAGGAGATGAGAGAAGGGCCGAAATGTCTAAGTACATTAGAGCTCGTTCAATTTAATGCTGCTTTTGCTTGAGGCCCTCCAGCAAAAACCTGAGGGATGGCTACCACCACACATGTAATTAGGAGCAGATAGGGCTTCCAGACATTTGTGATGTCTCCTGACATCTATCCAACTCCAAACTTGTTTCATTTGAGGTCAGCTCAGTTCAGTATTTGCTGTTCTTCAATGGTAGAGTTGCCTTCAGAGCCTCATCCGTCAACTCTGGAGACTAGTTACTTCTCGCCTCAACACCGCTGGTTCCTTTGCATCAGCTCTGCAATGGGCAGTTGGATATTTGTGATGAGAATGTTTGGCTTCTAGCATAATCTTCTAGTATGGAAGATTTAAGACTCTTGTCTTATATGTCTAAATATTTTCAATATTTAGAATGTTACTGGGGGGAAGAGGGGCAAATAATGATAATGCTAATTTATGAGTTTTGTTTATTTTTATGTTAAGATATATTCCACAACATTTTAGGATATGATTGTATCCTTCATGTAGGCTCAAAAGTACTATCATACACTGCTCACTATGATTTCTGGTTTTGATTTATTGCCAAATACGTAACTGTTGAGAGCAGATGATGTCTCCTTTTTTCTCTTTTTTTCTCTAGTTATCTTTAATATTAGTGCTTCTTGAAAATTAACAGGGCTTACAGTATAGGGACCACAGAGGCTTCTCATAACAATGCCTAATTTTATGGATTTACATTTTAAAATTTGAATTTAAATATTCCATTGTATGACTAAATTTATCTCTATCTAGATTCAAAGTTGGGCCTATTTGGTCTGGAGGTGACTAGTTTTGGAAATCAGAGCATCCTTTCTCTAATGTAATTTTTAAAAATGCAAACATCCGAATGGGGACCAAATATATGTGGAGTGGCACGTTTGCATGTTCTGCTATTGCTACGCTTTATTTACTGTGTGCCTTCAGGTGATTTAGGAAGATAGCATGCATGTCCTTTTTCATCTTCCTCTTGTTTTTCTTTCACTTTTAGGAATTTCTTTTGGCTGGTTTTTATTGGTTTTGGGTTTGGGGTTTTGTGGTTGTTGTTTGGTTTATTTGACTTTCGTTTTGGAGACCATGTCTCTCGTGTAGCCCAGATTACTTCAAACTCGTGCTTTCCCTGGTGCTGAGCAGGATTACAGATGTGCACCACCACTCCTACGTAGGACTTTCCAGACGGTCTTCTTTTGTGTCTGAACTGCCTAATGAAGACTCCTGCAACAGAGCAACAAAATGGCATAGCAATGTCCCATCTGTGAGTACAGATGATGTTTACCGCTACCCACTGGGAGGGCGGAAACAGCACCAAGAACTGGACTGATATCAAAATCCCAGCCTTCTTGCTTGTGCCGCCCACTTACACATCTTTGGAGGGGTAGAAGGAAGAATACATGTTTTTCCTCTTATATTAGACACTAAAAGTTTAAAGAGCTAAAAATTTCCACTAACTAAAATATATTTTTGAAACTATGAACTGCTTTTAAATAAATTGCTTTCACATTTTTACTCTATTAAACTGGAAGGACATATTTTTCCACATGGATATTTTGTTTGCCTGTCAAGCTCGAAATCTCTGTTTTATTTCCTTATCTTCTTTCTTAGCACAAATTCACTATAGGAAGAATGGGCTTCAACACAGCATACGTGATGCATAAGAATAATGTACTTAGATCAGATGTACCTGCCCATTTACCTATCTTGACCCCCAATACCCTTTCCTCTTTCCTAAATAGCTCCCCTCTTACTTTTAGTGCACGCGTGTGCACTCGCGCGCGCACACACACCCTAACTCTTGATAACACATAAGAATGGAACATTGGTATTTGTCTTTTAGAGTCTGGCTAATGGCCCTTAACGTGGTCGTCAGCAGTTCTACTCAATTCCAAATGACACAATTTCTGCCGGGTGGTGTTGGCACACACCTTTAATCCCAGTACTCAGGAGGCAAAAGCAGGTAGATCTCTGAGTTAAAGGGCAGCCTTATCCTACAGAGTGAGTTCCAGGACAGCCAGAGCTACGCAGAGAAACCCTGTCTTGAACCTTACCCCACACCTCAAAAAATGATGCAATTTCAATTTTCTTTGTGGCTGAGTAAAATTTCCTTGGAAATTTTACTTTGCCGCCTGTTTATATAAACACTATTTCAGTAAGAATTATTTTACTCTTATTTGTATTTTTTTGTTTTTCTACCAGAATGTAAGGTTTAGAATAAAGTCATTGTTATTATCTGTTGCTCCCCTAATTTGAGGGATGTGGATTGACAAAAACAGTAATTGCTTCTGGACTGTTTTGCTTTCTTGGTGTTACACTATCCTATGAAAACATTGTGTATGTGTGTGTGTGTGTGCATAAATTTTGAAAAGGTTTTCTCTACTATTTTCCAGTTGAATGTATAATTTGTGTTTACTTTTGTATTAATAGCTCTTATGTCCTGCCTCATGGTAAAGTATAAAGAAGACATATGACTTAGAGAACATCCTCTGGAGGATTGGGTCTAAATTTAAACCTTCTTTAATTGGTGTAAACTGCTCACCTTCTAATTGTGCTAATGCTATTGAAGTTTCAAGAACACTGAATTCCAACATTGTCCCAGACTGTTAAGCAGCATTTTGTACCTATAGCAATGATTACACTAGTTAGTAAAATGCGCCTGGATTGGGCTATAAGATTTTTGGCAAGTGCATATTTTTTTCACTTTGCCTAAAATTCATATTCTTTACTTAACTGCTCTAAAAATCCTCAATATATACCAATCTGCTAACTTCCTTTCTTATTATATTCTTTTAATGACTGTTTTATTAGTTAATGTATTAATTGTGCTGATTAATGCATCTCACTGTGACATTTCCATAAATGTACATTTTCTGCGTGAATCATGCCCATCTTTTCCTTCTTGTGAGGAACTTCCCTTTGACACAGCTCACTACAGTGTCCAGTGGTTGCTCTCCTGACCTCTTTCCCAGCCTCTCATGAACATGAGCCGCCAGACTCTTAGAGATGCAAGAGTGCTTGACCCTCAACCGGCTCATCCTCCTAAACTGCTTGAGCACAGAGACCGCTAAGAAGCCAAGTTCAAGTGGATACCAGAAAGTGAACTCTCTGCAAAATACAGAGCTAGGACGTCCAACTAGGGCAAAATCCTCAGGGAAGCAGGATGGGGCACTCCAGGGAGAGGCCAAAGGTCTGGTTCCCAATCCATGCTGAACTTCCAGGCAGGGGCCTTGAGTGCTGCTCCTTCAGATTGTCCTTCCTGTCCGCGTCCTTTCACGGCTGTGGGTTAGAGGAGACACTTCTAAGACTTATGACTTCCCTTAGCAGAAATAGATTATCTTTTCAAATTGAAAGTTTGAAGATTATCCACAAGAAGGGCCAATCAATCCATCCTGAAATTGGTTTTAAATAAATTCTAAAGGAAACATTCACCATGATCAAGTTTGCATTTTCTACATTAGCTTGGGAGCAGGGGGTTCTAGAAGAGGCAAAGAAACCTTCCAGGGAAGAAAATGTTATGTAACATCCCTTCTGTTAAACGTTGGTAAGACTTGTGGGAACAAAGATGGTGTCATCAATGATTTTCTGTAATAGTTTCATTTCCTGAGGAAGATTATGCAGACACTGGGTGACGTTTCTTAAGAAATAGATTCTATTTCCCATCTCTTTTGAGGAGTACTAATAATATTTTGTTTTCGGAAAGAATAGAAATAAAGTTCACTCTGTAATAATCTAAAATAATAATGGTAGCACTACCTCTTGAATGTTTACCATATGCCTCAGAGGGCCTGAACATTCACTACGGAGTGAGAACATCTTTCTGGAGATCACAGTAATGGTAGGAATGCCATTCAATAGACGAGGACACTGAGGCAGAGAATGTGTCGCCTGTGCTAGTTTCCACAACAGCAGGCTGTGGAGTGGAACTTCTGTAGCTCTGTGTGTGTAGCTGCTAGCACAGCTGTGTGGGCTCCTTTGGTTGAGGTGGACTGTGGGTCAGCATGGACACTGCATTGGGAACTTCAGAGATGCGATGTGGCCTCCTTTTATGAAGACAACACTGGAAGTATTGTTGCAGGCATCTCATTTCTACTAAAGTATTTAATTTTTCATGTTGAGACAGTACTTTCGAAATTCCATAATCGTAGCACGAATAAATTTATTTATGCTCACTAATTAAGACTGACTGACTTTCCTTCCTTCTTTCTTTCCTTCCTTCCTTTCTTTTTCTTTCTTTCTTTTTTTCTTTCTTCTCTCTCTCTCTCTCTCTCTCTCTCTCTCTCTCTCTCTCTCTCTTTTCTTTCTCTTTTTTTTTCCTGGAAATCTAAGTGAGTCACAAATGTAGAGTCAATGAGTGGACATGGATTTGTCCCCTATAACTTCTCCAATAAAGCTATAGTCCTATTGAAAAAAAAATGCAGGGCAGCTAGCCAAGGTACTACAAATCCTGTGGCTTTAAGAAATAACCCCTTCATAATCCAGGCTCATTGTTTCCTCCTGACTTTCTGGAAGGTGTTTCCTTACCCTGCCACACTGGAAGTTCCTGTGTCTGGCTAGGGTTTCAGCTTACTGCTGCATTTTGGTATCTTGAAAACTGCCCTTTGGGTGGCCTGATGGACCAATCTCCTTCCTGTAAAATTCCAAAAGTGTTGCTTCAATTTCATGTGACCTGTGTATTCTTATGAATACAATTAACTCAAAAGGCACTTTAATCTTGTGACTTCTGGCAATGCTTGCTTATTTTAAGACTCCTTCCCGAGTTTGTGTCTGGCTTACATGCTTAAGGCTGGTCTATTCTGGTAATGTATAATCTAATGGCCTTAGTGTAAGACTTAGAAATGCCCTACCAGTTTTGGGAATCATGTTGGGATTTCCTGGAGGGGTCAGGTCCATGGAGCTTCTCTTCCTTCATATGGTACTTATTGGTGAGGATGCTGAAGTAAGTTTTTCCTTCAAGCTGCCTCTTGAAACACAGCCGTCTTTCCTAACAGAACAGAAAGCCCCTGCTGACAGGAAATCTTCCTGTGTGTGCACATGCACACAGCAGTTTGCCAGCATGGGTGGCCGTCAGCAGTTTTCTCCTAGTTGCAATGCCTTTATTTTCTCTGGACGGCAGTGCTATGCAGCCCAGGTGGCCAGCAACACACTAGGCTCCCATGGATAGAAGCTTCTTTCTGGCGAAGTGCCTGAAACATACTTGGGGTTCCCACAGGCATGTGTGACACTTGAGTGATGAAAAATATTTTCACATTGCAGTGGTTTTTGTTTTGTTTTTGTTTTGCTTTTGCTTATTCTGTGACAAAGGATGTGTCACTCTTACAATATGCTGCAGGTCTCTTAAGAGGTTATAGGTTGTCCAGTTCTGGAAACAGACTTGGTGCCTCTGGAGAGGGCCAGGTACCTATGGCCGATCTATTGAATGGTGCCAGTAAGAATGTGGAAGGCATTGCTTGGCCAAATCTGTGAAGGGGAAAGAAGGAGCAACCCTCGACTCTGTCTTCTTCCTCACCAACTTTCCAATTCAGGAAAATGTTACAACAACCTTCCTTCCATTGTTTTGAAGTAGCCTCTCAAGTAGCCCAGGATAGCCTAGAGATCCTTATGTAGTGCTAACTAGCTTGGAATTCCAGGATCTACCACCTTCAGCTTCCCAGTGCTTCAGTAGCAGGTGTGTAACTATACCTGGTTCTTCATGTTTCTATTAAGTGAACTTGTATTAACCTACCTTCTTTGCCTCTGGGATTACAGGTCGGCCTCCTATGGTCCAATCCCAGGGGCTAACTGTAAGAAGGTTTATCAGACTCTGGAATACTAAAATGAATTTAGTAATCCATATCCATCCATTGAAAACTAAAATACATAAAGTAGAAAATACATACATGTTCTCAGTGAAGCTGAGTATGGGTTTAAGAAGCCTTCAGTACATGTATGTATATTAATGGATTCAGCATAAATATCTATTTCTTTTTTGTTGGTTTTTTTTAATTCAACTAAGGTTTTCACACTCTAGCCCAGACTGACCTGCAACTGGCTAGTATCCCAGGATCACCTGAAAATGCAGTGATCCTCCTGCCTTAGCTTCATGAATGCTTATGTCACAGACATATGCCAACATACCCAGCTAAACCATATTTCTTCTGTGGTTCACAGTCAAGTCTGACAGCCCTAACACTGAGGGCCCTGTCTTCTTTCTTTTTCTCAAATTTTCTCCTTCGCCCAGCAGTTTGTTTTTGCAGTTGGTCCAGATCTTCATCTTCAAAGTGTCAATTATGTGGAATCTTCCTTAATTATCTGGACTAGCACTGCTTAGTCATCACAGGTAGATGAAATTATGGCCACTCTGCATGTTATGAGGCAATGAGTATACACACTGACTTAAGGAATTTTTGAGTAAAGACAAATTTGTTTTATAATAATTCTTAGTTACTGTGAAAATTCAGTGAAACTCCTGTAAAGCTTTTTTTCTTATTTTTAGCTTCTCTTTAGAATACAAGTGTTTAAAATCAGGACCTTGCTGCAAAAGTGCTTGGTGCCTTTTGTTTGCCATGGTTTAGTGGATAGGAGCTCTCTAGGGTACATGGAGAAATAGCTTCTGCCGTGAACAAATGGCATGGGTTACAGAATTATTGTAGCTAGCTTGTGTGTGTGTGTGTGTGTGTGTGTGTGTGTGTGTGTGTGTGTCTTGTGTACATGTATACAATCATGTGGGTATGCACTTGCCTGTGTGCATACACGTGGAGGCCAGAGGCTGGTGTTGGAATGTCTTCCTTCATCCCTTCTCCACCTTCTTTTTCTGAAATGAGATCTCTCACTGAGCATGGTGCTCATGGCTTTGGCTAGACTGTCTGGTCATTGTACCCATGGGCTCTGCTTGTCTCCATCCTCCAGAACTAAGTTTATGGGCGCACACTGCCATGCCCAGCTTTGATATTGGTGCTCATGATTCAGGTGCTCATGAAATGCAAGTTATTTTTAGTAGGGACATTAAATGAGGAAGGTTTTGTCTAAGGTCACAGGTGAGGGATTCTTGGGAGATGGGCTTTGTAGCTCCAAGTACTTGGCCTTTCTCTGAGGGAATTTTGTTTGTAAATTCTTCACCTTGGAGACAAGGGCACAGCCTCCAAGTGGGAGACCTCAGATGTGTCTGTACTATGATGGATGGTGACTGAGTACAGTAGCCCAAGTATTTCTTGCTTCTGCCATTCTGAAGAAAGGCTTAAGACTTCTGCAAGTGAACATTGGTTGGTCCTTTCCGATGTTTGTTTGTAGTTGAGGAACAAAGAAAATTGTGTAAAATGAATAATGCCAGTTCCCTTTTCAGTTAACTTGCTGAATGCAGGTTCTCTCTTATCCTTACCTTCAAAGGGCTGGTACCAGAGTTAACTGAGTCCAAGTGCCCCACCCAACACCAAAAGAAGCAGCTGTCCTCTGAACAGCTCCATGCAGAAGTAGGGCTCTGGTCATCATGTTTTCTAATGCTATACCAAGAAAAGGAAGAAACCATTCTGCCCTTCCATCATTCTTTCTGTTTTCCCCTCTTACTTCGCCTTTTTATCCTTTCTTTAAATTTCTTTCACAGACTTTTTCAAGCTCCTATGAGCAGCAAATTTTGAAAGTTGTTAAAATTCAGGATGCCCTCCCACGTTGTCCCTCACAGAGCAAGTAGCTTCTTCATTTTTCAGCTGGAAGGTTGAATCAGCAATGTTAGCCAGGATCACAGCAAGGAAGTGGCCAAGGGCAGATGAAAAGGAGACAGATGGAGTCAAAAGAAGAAGAAATACCTTTTTCCGTGACCTCTTCCTCTACACTAGTAGGTTTTTATCATCTCATCCCCACATTGTGAACTATCTCTGCCGCTCAGCCTCATACTACCATTGCCGGTTTAGTGCGCATTACAAACTAAGCTAGTGACATCGCTCAGGTAGGAAAAAGTCTCCGTCTTTCATTTTCATTGAAAGAAGTTTTCATACAGTATATTCTCATCACTGTTTCCTCTTTTCCAACTCCTCCCCATCTCCCCTCCCACTCAAATCCATGCCCTTTCTCTCTCTCTCTCTCTCTCTCTCTCTCTCTCTCTCTCTCTCTCTCTCTCTCTCTCTCTCTCTCTCTCTCTGGCAAATAATTAGAATTTATTAAAAAAAACTAGAAAAGAAACATACACTGTAAAAAAAATGGCAAACATAATATACAAACAAAAGACCATTTTTATCCTAGATGCTTGTCGTGTTTTCCTGGACGCCATCAGCAGTTTCTTTTGTTCTGTTTATGGGGAGCATTCAGTGTGGGTGTGTTTTAAGAGCGGATCTGTAGTTTATCTATAACTTTCTTGGTTATGATTCCCCAGGTTAAAAGGTACACACGTTGAATTTGCAAGTGCCATTATATAAGACAGCTGTGGCTAAGGCATGTCAAGACTAAGGTAGCATTCTTGGTGGCTGTGGTTAACTGGGAGACTCTGAAACTATTTGTTGACTAGGGGAAAGTGGACAAACACCATCCCATCTTCCAATGTGTATTCATAAAATAATTGGCTGCCCAGTGTACTCAGTACTGTGATGGGCTCTGGTGGGAAGTTATTTCTACCAGCCCCCTTTTCATGTCTAGACCCAGAATGACATGATGGACTGGGGAGGAGTCTACAACTGTTTGAATATTGTTGTGAAATCATATTTCAGTGTAAGACATTTAAGTCCTGTGAAAAATGTGACCCTGGTTAGACGTTAAAAGATCAGTGGAATAATAATCATTATTACTTCAGATTAGGGAGACTATATAAGCAAATATGTGGTCAAATAATTTAAAAAGAGTATATTGTACAATAAAAAAGGTCGAGAAAGGTTATATATTACTGCAGTCTTTGATTGCTAAGACTCAGAGAAAATATTTAATACTATAACGTGAAATTTGGCCTGTAATAAACTAAAACTTCCTCTGTTCTACTAAGAGAAGCAAAATTGCTGCCTAGGAAGCTAGACATGAGAGGGAAGGGATTGTTTACAAAGGGACAAAGCCATGATTAAGGCTTTAAAGCAAGTTGGGAATTTATACCCATTTTCCTACGGAATGAGAGATGATGGGAATGAAGGACCGGGGGCCTTGTGTATATTGTACAACTGCTCCACCATTGAGTGACCCGCTCGCCCTCTGGATACTGTCTTTGCTGTAAAAGGCCAATAGGAAACTCTGGAGTTCATGGGAGCCTATCAATAGGAACCTGTGCGTCTCTGGCTCTGATGTGGTAGGTGTTGCTCTCAGAATGGGACAATTAGCTCCAGTGGATGTGAAAATTTAGCAGAGTCCAGCTCCCAGCCCTCAAGCCACACACTTGGCAGACTCTGCTGGCCTCTGTAAACTATGCTTCAGAGAGAGAGTTTACTTCCAGAGAATGAGCTATAGGCTAAAATTATTTCCAGCTGTCTGTTTGGACGAATATTTTGCTGACAAGAACTGATGCTTCTGACCTCGTGTCAGTGTTGTTCTGATGGGATTTCCTGATATTAATTCTTATCTCAACATAGCATGACCACCAGATGGTGATTGAGAGTAAGAGAAGGCACCCTACTATGAAAATAAATCTCAAAGCGACATATTTTAGTTTGTTTTTTCAATCATTTCATGTATCTTTTTTGATTTCTAGTTTTTGCATTTCCTTGATAAAGTGAATCTCAAATTATTGTCACATGTTGTTATAAGTGTTATCACTACCAGCAGTCCCGAGAACTCTGTCCAGGCAACCCAGAGACTTTCTAATACAAGGCGCCTGGAAACGTAAAGGCGACATTTTGATGGCATCTACAGGGATTCATGAAAGGCTTGGGTTCTAGTTTTGGTAACGCCTCCAATTCACTGTGTTCTTGGGCAAGTGCTTTGCTTCTCTGGACCCCGGTCTTCTCATATGTAAAGTTGTAAGGATTCAACTAATGTTGATGTTGACAGAAAAATGGTGACTGACATCAGTCGGACGCTTTCGATGCATAAAGTATTATTTTGAGTATCTGAGATGCATCAATGCGTTTACTACTCCCACCAACACTATCAGGTAGATGCTTGACCCTAAGGTTAGCCTGCAGGTGAAGACTCTGACAAGCTCCCTTTCTAAGAGCTCTTTTTGAAAACAGCTATCTCTCCTTGATTAAAAAGAAAGAGGAGCAAGTGTTCTCTGGGGTAGTGAGCTAGAAGTGACTGTGCAGAATATGGGGCCTTCAGTCTTCTCTAGCTCCAAAACAGGATGGATAATTTTCCCTGAAATCTGAAGCAGACCTCTGGATTCACAACTCCCTGAATTCCTAACTGAATAAAGACTTTTCTCCAGAAGCACTAGAATAGAAAAGGATTCTAGGTAGTACAGTTTCTCGGTCGTCAGCATAGCTATGGAAATAATCAGACGTGCTCAATAATGTCAACAGGATAACAGTAAAATGACAATAGGAAAGCCACGGCTTCCATTTCAGATTTCCTGCTTCCCATGCCTGGCTGCCTGCTGAGTTTGTCAGCAGTTCTGTCTAGCCCAGCTGCTCAGCAAGCATGGGAAAGAGACAGGCGAGCTAGTTTGCGCATGTGAAACTGAAACCCATAGGGCTATGGAGGGGGTTCTGGGTTGGTTTTGGTGTCTGCCTAACCTATATTTAAGTTGGTATACTTCTTGCCAATCCCTGGTAATGAGTTACTGACCTGGAAAATTCCTGACTTCTGTTGGTCAAAAAGACTTCAGCTTCTGTTTTTCATTTGTAACAGTTGGTGTGCTTTCTAACAAAGCCTGAAAAAGCAACGAGACATTGGAGAAAGGCGCCTCACGATGAAAGCAGAGGCAATGGCTCCCAGCTTCTGCTGTTCTCCCTCTCCTGCCTGCGTGTGGGGCAGGTGGGCTGTGGCGATGCCTCTGTTCAACATACTCTGTGGAAGCCTGCCTCGTGTATGTGATATGCATAGTTCTGGGATCGTGTAATGATGGTGGCTAGTTTTGTGCTTGCCTGGGTGTCAGCACAATCAAATAGACAGATGTAGAGGGATGAGTAGCTGTGAAATAGGAGATGTTTGGAAGCACAGTAGAGAGATGGCTATTCCTTGTGCCTTAGAAAAGCTTCTGAAGTTCTAAATGATCTTCAAGGGGGAATGGAGCCATGATGGGTTTACAAAAGGAGAAGTTTGGAACTCAGAAGCCCTAGTTGTTTCTAGGTTCAAGGGCATAGATGCTACAAATATATGCATTTCCATGGGGTGAATTGATTCTGAATTTCACCTTTTACATTAAGGTGATGAGATTTGAAGGTGTGATTCAACTTTTAAGATTCAGCTTTTAAGAGAGAGGACAAGAGCTTAGGTAGCTACTGCTTTTTCCATTGACTTCTGGGATTTTTGTGTCCTCGTGATACCAGATATTGGTGGCCACAGGAGAGCAGATTGTTTTCTCGGTTCCCAGTCCCTCACTGAGCTCAGTGCTTGAATTCCCTAGTGTTCTACTTTGGAAGAACAGTGCTCACAAGGCTCTTGGAGGTGATTCAAGCTGAAAGCCACCTTGCTGCAGCGAGAACAGGTCTGTGCTGCAGGAGAAGGCCCACATCACAGTTGAGAAATACTTGTTATGATGCTCAGGATGAAAGGAACCCATGTAAAAACTGTTCCTAGTGTGCTCCAACACATTTCTGAAAGATGGTTCTCCTAATTGCACTGCTTTAGTTAAGTTCTGTAAATGATTCCCCCACTTGGATGAAAGGGGAAGAGCCAGCACAGTTAACTCAGAAACCACTATAATAACATTGCCCTGAGTTTTACTGAAATCCTTTTTGTTCTATGATATCAAGTCTCATGCCAGAGAATTGTCTGCTTGACACTCATACTAGAAGGTGCCAAATGTATTGCAAAACAAGCATTTATTGAATATGTACTATATATATATGGAAGGCACTATACTGCATGCTCCTGGAAGTATAAAATGTTTGGTCTCTAACTTCAACTGATCACATGCTGTTAAGAGGACCAGGTCGACATTCATGAAGCTGTAACAAGTTGAAACTACAATCTACAAAGAGACACAGTTATGGTATTAATTTTTATTAATAGAATTTATTTTAACCCATTGATTATCAGCTTTCAATACTGTAGCTTGATTACTGGGAAGCCTAAATGTTAGACCCAATGGAATGCAGTAATTTGTAGACTTGATCTATATATATTTAAGTAATGATGACGTTAATAAACTTATTGCTTAGGGACCTAGTCACTTAGACAAAGACAGATCAGTGGAAATTGGATATACAAAATGCAGTGAGTTAAAGCAAGTAAGCAAACTAAATTTAAAATATTCCCAGCAGAGTGTAGTCCAAAGGACTTGGCCTAAGAGTCACGGTATTAACTTTTTATTCTTGGTCCCTTAGAGACTGTGGGACTTGGGTAGCATTTAATTTCCTGTGAGCTTGCTTCCTCATCTTACAACCAGGTGTGCTAACTATGTGGACTTTGTGGGGGTCGTTGTGATAAGTGGAATTGTGTGAGTGACAATACTGTACAAATTGGAGAGCATCTTGGAAATGCTACCGGATAGTTTAAAGTGTTGTCAAACATTCAGAGCCGTTTTCTCTCTCCTGTTGCCAGTGAGGATGTGCTAACATTTCTGCACTCTCTTTTTCCACTTGCATTGTGAGGTCCTTCCTTACAACCCCATGCAGACTTTTTGCTTTCTCATTGTTTCATGAACAATCGAGTACAATAGCTTTTTCCACAGCATTTGCTTTCCATTAACTACCACAAATAGTCTGTGGATATTTCAGGCTATTCAGGACAAGGTGTGCAGATTGTAAGGGAAAACTACACCTTTTATAAAAGAAACTAGAACTTAGGAAACTTTTGGTTACCACTGATTTTTTTGGAACCAAGTCCCTGAGTAACAACTCTTATCTACTTGGTAATTAGGCCTTTTGACTTCCCAAATGAATACAATAACAAATTGTGCAGAATATGGCATCTTTCTATATGCTATGTTCTTTTAATGTGTGTGTGTGTGTGTGTGTGTGTGTGTGTGTGTGTGTGTGTGTGGTTATTTTGTTGACATGTAGGTCTATGAACCATGTTGAGTGTCAGGTGCCAATGGAAACCAGAAAAGGATGTCGGATCCTCTGGAACTGGAATTACAGGTTGTTGTGAGTCACCTGACATAGGTGCTAGGAACAGAACCCAGATCCTCTGCAAGAATAGCAAGTGCTCTTGAGACATGTCTTCAGCCCCTGTACTATGGTCCTGTCTCCCCTATTAGCCAAGACCATGTTCTCATGTGCTCCAGTAGTGGCAGCAACTGTCAGCTAAACTTGCAAGTTAGAAATGGCTGGTATCTAACTAGATGTGAGAGGGTTACTGTGAGCTGGAGGCTGTCCTTAGAATCCCACAAATGCCCCTAGATTGTTTAAGAGGGATGTTCTGTAAATGGTACATAGAATATGCTGAGTTTGGCAACAGACCTGATTGGGGATTCTTTAGATGCTCTTCTGATCAAGGCTTCTGCCAATAATTTGTCTGACACTGGAATTTTCTAGTTCTACATGGACTACAGACTGTTTCGAGAGAAGTTGAATACCTACATACGCTGCTTCATAGTCCCTGTACTCTGTTTTAGGGAGAAAGTCTCATAGAGCAGGCATCCGTGAGTTGCCTGGATCATAGCATTTTCTGGGCCACTGTTTTCCTAGCACTTACAGATATGATGGTGTCTTGGGACAAGGCTCTCCCTGTGGCACCCAAGAGCTCACCTGACTTGAGATCCCTCAGTGTCTCTCTTCCCTGGATGTGAGATTACTGTCCAAAGCCGCTCATTGGTCTCTATTGGATATTGGGGTTGGGAGGTGATCTAATCAGAAGCTTTTGATACTGTATATAGAAAGATGATTTGTACATATAGGGAAGTAGATGTTAGAAATATAAAAGCAAGGAGCATGCAAAAGGTGCTTGCTGTGGAGACTTTAAGACCCAAGTTCAAATTTCCAAGATCCCATATAAACTTGAAAGGAGAACTCCACAAAGTTGTCCTCTGATACACATCCACATACATCACACACACACACACACACACACACACACACACACACACGTAAATGAAATATAAAATGTGCACAGCCTTATAGAAAAGAATGATTCCTATGGCTTGTCTATGAAGTTACCAATTGCTTTTACTTTCCCACCAGATAGGCACTATATATATATATCTATATATATAGATACATAGATATGGATATATATAGTTCCAGAGAGCTTCCTGTCTTCCTTAGAAAGTAACTGAGAATGCAAACAATATATTCATAAAGTTTCAAAATGCAAGGTGAAATACCATTCACTATTATATATATATATATATATATATATATATATATATATATATATATATATATATATACATCCCTAGGCATGTTCAGAGAAGTTCATTGTCTTTACATGTCAGAAAAAAAATTCTTGGTGGAACACAGTTTATTTCACTTGTATTTGAAGGGAGAATGCATTCTGTAGGAGTAAGCTTGGCAGCTGTGCTACTAATCAGTACATATTACAGCTGTGTTTGCTTAATACCCATCTAAAGAACTACATAATCATTTAAAGGAATGGATCGCTAATGAAAAAGACCACTATTCATAGGAGTCCTCTAATTCCAGTGTGTATGTCTGGTTTGAAGAAACAAAATTCCTTGTATATATGTTAAAAAATTATGCAAGTTGATTCTATAATTTTTGAAAATTTACCTTCAACCCACTTACTTGGCTGATTTTTAAAGTCGCACATGATTTCTGACTATAGCTAAAAAATGGAAAGAGTGTATTTGCCTTGGGAAAAGAGAGGTTTGAAGATAACAGGGCAAATGTTTTTTCAAGTGCAGAACATGGCTCATTTTAGTTGCAACCTCATTACACTGAGCAGGTATTTCCATTGCTTTTCGTGGGACAGAATTGTGTGGCCTATCTGGGATTCCAAAGGAAATGAAGCTCGGGGTCTGAGAAAATGGTTTCTGTGGTTCTTACATTGCCACGGGTCCTGCTCATTCATGTATGAAAATTGAGGGAGGGAGCTAATTGGGGGGAGACCATAAGGCTTCCTTGATCCCAGAGAAGATGATAAGAGCTTCGGAGAATCAGTGTATTTCAGCCTGGACATCTTAGCTCTGCAGGCTCCATGGAGTGGAGATTGCAAAAAGTTCTTTGCCTTCTGTGATAACACCTCTTAAGGCCAACCACACCATTTGGGGCAATGACTGTTATTTTAAAACTCTATATTGCGCCAAAAATCTGTTTGACTCTAGCTTTCCCTAATACTGGCTTAAATACAGAATTTTGAATACTGGCATAGGAACACAGCCACCATATATAACTCTATTCCCAAAGAAAAGCAATTGCAGTTCCAAAAAAGTCATGTATAAACAGTATTCTGGAACACAACCCTGCTCTTCCATTGGAGCATGCTCAATAATGGAGAATGCCCAAGGAGAGGAGAAGGGACCAGATGAGTGTTCAGAGCATCAGGCTGGAGAGGTATGTCTCCCTACTCTGCCTTTCTTTTCCAGGATTAGCAGTAATAGACAGCCTAAGAAAATTCTCTATGGGAAATGCTTTAGAGGGCTGCCTTCCTCATAACTGACTCTAGGGAACACCTAAAATGTGTGTGAAGAAACCGAGCTTACCTTTATGACTCTTCCTTAGCTGTTGGAGAGTGGGTGACTGGACAACATTGAATGAAGCGGAACTTGGTCCTCCACCCTGCCTGGATTCCCTTACCCAGCTACGGCAGGCAGAGCACTATAGTGGCTTAGAAAACTGCCTCCAGTTGGACAATGAATTTGACTCTAGGGTAGACCATTCATTAGCTCCATGACTTTGAGCAAGTTATTGACCCTGGCGCCTCAGGTCTGCATCTGTGAGACAGAGATTGAGAATACATGTCATTAGCCATAACAGGAACACGGTTTGCTCAGTAAAAGCCATTTATCACACACATACTCTGGGAAGCGTGTTTCTACACTGTTTGGAAACAAATCAGATCCCACTCTAGGCCACAGGGAGCATAGATGTGATATGACTCAACCCATTGCTTTGGCTGAGAGCCTGGCAGTTCTGCATGTTCAGGATTTTCTTTCTATTATTTCGCTATGAGTCCTTCTTTCTCTTCTCAGGACTCAAACCAGGGTACTTTAGTTTAACATGTTTCCCCCCAGAATATGTTCGATGGAAAACAGCACTCGTGACACTTTGGTTTTTGTTTATATGTCAAACTGGACTGAATCTTCAGATTGATTACTCCATAGGTTTGCACCTGCTCTTTGTAATGTTTAACACCTCTCGTTATCCCCACATATACCCGAGGATATTTATTCCTTGGCCTGGATTTTAAAGAATTGAACTAGATATAGCTTGATGTGGAATATATTTCCATTTCTGGAGATGTATGTACTAACAGACTAGTGCCCATGCCTGCAGATTTTAACTTTTCGTGGTAGCCGTCAAATTTTCAAGGTTGTTTCATGATAAATCAGTACCGAGAGGTACCACACTGGCTTGTGCGTTCTTAATATAGGGATAAGGAGAAAGAGAATTCTGGAGACAGGCTAAAGAATACATTAAGGATTGAGGGTCAGAAGATTTGTGTTCCTGTTTTCCTATTAGTGGTAAATAGCCTAGGGCAAAATTTTGGGCTTACTCAGGAGATTGACAAAATATTTGGCTTATCTAGCAGATTGGCACAAATGAAACACCGAAGCCATTAACATAGTGCCCAGCACCAGGTCCTGGTGATGCATTTCCCTCCCCCTCCGCCCGCCCCTCTCCCCCTCCCCCCACTCCTCTCCCCCTCCCTCTCCAGTCCCAAGAGCAGTCAGGGGTCCCTGCCCTATGGAAAGTCCAAGGTCCTCCCCACTCCATCCAGGTCTAGGAAGGTGAACATCCAAACTGGCTAGGCGCCCACAAAGCCAGCACATTATGTAGGATCAAAACCCCATGCCATTGTCCTTGGCTTCTCATCAGCCCTCATTGTCAGCCACGTTCAGAGAGTCCGGTTTTATCCCATGCTTTTTCAGTCACAGTCCAGCTGGCCTTGGTGAGCTCCCAACAGATCAGCCCCACTGTCTCAGTGGGTGGGTGCATCCCTAGTGGTCCTGACTTCCTTGCTCATGTTCTCCCTCCTTCTGCTCCTCATTTGGACCTTGGGAGCTCAGTCCTGTGCTCCAGTGTGGGTCTGTCTCTATCTCCATCCATCGCCAGATGAAGGTTCTATGGTGATATGCAAGATATTCATCAGTATGGCTATAGGATAGGGTCATTTCAGGTTCCCTATCCTTAGCTGCCCAAGGAACTAACTGGGGACATTGCCCTGGGCACCTGGGAGCCACTCTAGGTTCAAGTCTCTTGCCAACCCTAAGGTGGCTCCCTTAACTAAGATATGTGCTTCCCTGGTCCCCTATCCAACCTTCCTTTATCTCCAATCATCCCGTTTCCCCAAGTTCCACCCATCCTCCCCATCTCACTTTTCTCTCCCCATCTCCCCTTACCCCATCCCATCCCACCCCTAAGATCCCAATTTTTTGCCCAGCAATCTTGTCTACTTCCCATAGCCAGAAGGATAACTATATGTTTTTCTTTGGGTTCACCTTCTTATTTAGCTTCTTTAGGATCACAAGTTATAGACTCAGTGACCTTTATTTAGGGCTAGAAACCAATTATGAGTGAGTACATCCCATGTTCATATTTTGGGGTCTGGCTTACCTCACTCAGGATAGTGTTTTCTATTTCCATCCATTTGCTTGCAAAATTCGAGAAATCATTGTTTTTTTACCACAGAGTAGTACTCTAATGTGTATATATTCCACACTTTCTTCATCCATTCTTCCATTGAAGGGCATCTAGGTTGTTTCCAGGTTCTGGTTATTACAAATAATACTGCTATGAACATAGTTGAACAAATGCTTTTGTCATATGATAGGGTATCTCTTGGGTATATTCCCAAGAGTGGTATTGCTGGGTCCAGGGGTAGGTTGATCCCGAATTTCTTGAGAATCCGCCACACTGATTTCCAAAGTGGTTGCACAAGTTTGCATTCCCATCAGCAATGCATGAGGGTACCCCTTTCTCCACAACCTCTCCAGCAAAGGCTATTGTAGTAATAGGGGCGGCGGGGCTGCATCCCCAGCACCCCAGCCGCCCGCACGGCTAGCTTATGCCCGAAATAACAACACACAAACTGTATTCATTTAAACACTGCTTGGTCCATTCTCTTCTAGGCTAATTCTCACATATTAATTTAGCCCATCTCTAATCATCTGTGTATGGCACCCCAAGGTGCACTTACCAGGAAGATTCTAGCTTATGTCCATCCTGGGTCGGAGCTTCATCCCGGGAGCGGGGCATGGCGTCTCTCTCAGGCATCTGCTCCTGAGAGGAGAGCTGTCGAGACTGAGCTCACTTCCTCTTCCTCCCAGTGTTCTGTTCTGTTTACTCCTCCCACCTATCCTCTAACCAATAAAATGGGCCAAGGCAGTTCCTTTATTAGCCAATGACCTTCCTCTATCAGGCTATCATTGGTGTTTTTGATTTTAGCCATTCTGACAGGTGTAAGATGATATCTCAAAGTTGATTTGATTTGCATTTCCCTGATCGCTAAGGAGGTTGAGCATGATCTTAAATGTCTTTTGGCCATTTGAACTTCTTCTGTTGAGAATTCTCTGTTCAGTTCAGTGCCCCATTTTTTAATTGGGTTAATTGGCATTTTAAAGTTTAGTTTCTTGAGTTTTTTATATATTTTGGAGATCAGACCTTTGTCTGTTGCGGGGTTGGTGAAGATCTTCTCCCAGTCAGTGGGTTACCTTTTTGTCTTAGTGACAGTGTCCTTTGCTTTACAGAAGCTTCTCAGTTTCAGTAGGTCCCATTTATTCAATGTTGCCCTTAATGTCTGTGGTTATACATAGGAAGCGATCTCCTGTGCCCATCTGTTGTAGGGTATTTCCCACTTTCTCTTCTATCAGGTTCACTGTGTTCAGATTGATATTGAGTTCTTTGATCCATTTGGACTTGAATTTTGTGCATGGTGATAGATATTGGTCTATTTTCATTCTTCTACAGGTTGACATCCAGTTGTGCCAGCACCATTTGTTGAATATGCTTTCTTTCTTCCATTGTATACTTTGAGCTCCTTTATTGAAAATGAGGTGTTCATAGGTTTGTGGGTTAAAAACCGGGTCTTCTATGCGATTCCATTGGTCGACTTCTCTGTTTTTATGCCAGTACCACGCTGTTTTCATAACTGTAGCTCTGTAATAGAGTTTGAAGTCAGGGATGGTAATGCCTCCAGAAGTTCCTTTATTGTATAAGATTGTTTTGGCGATCCTGGGTTTTTTGTTTTTCCATATAAAGTTGATTATTGTCCTCTCAAGACCTGTGAAGAATTTTGATAGGACCTTGATGGGAATTGCATTGAATCTATAAATTGCCTTTGGTAGAATTGCCATTTTTACTATGTTGATCCTCCAAATCCAAGAGCAAGGGAGGTCCTTCCATTTTCTGGTATCCTCTTCAATGCCTTAAAGTTCTTGTCAAATAGATCTTTTACTTCCTTGGTTAGAGTTTCCCCAAGATATTTTATGCTTTTTGTGGCTATCGTGAAAGGTGATGCTTCTCTGATTTCCCTCTCTGCTTCCATATCTTTTGTGTATAAGAGGAGACTGATTTTTTGGAGTTGATCTTGTATCCTACCACATTACTAAAGGTCTTTATCAGCTGTAGGAGTTCTTTGGTGGAGTTTTGGGGGTCACTTAAGTACACTATCATATCATCTGCAAATAACAAAAGTATATCTTCTTCCTTTCCAATCCAAATCCCCTTGATCCCCTTATGTTGTCTTATTGCTATTGCTAGAACTTCAAGCACTATATTGAAGAGGTATGGTGAGAGTGGACAGCCTTGTCGTGTTCCTGAGTTTAGTGGGATGGCTTTGAGTTTCCCTCCATTTAATTTGATGTTAGCTGTCGGCTTGCTGTATATAGCTTTTATTATATTTAGGTATGACCCTTGTATCCCTAATCCCTCCAAGACTTTTATCATAAAG
Organism: Microtus oregoni; assembly: GCF_018167655.1. NCBI lineage: Eukaryota > Metazoa > Chordata > Mammalia > Rodentia > Cricetidae > Microtus > Microtus oregoni. Next base: position 2,089,255 of record NW_024544601.1, read on the forward strand.
GGATGTTGAATTTTGTCAAATGCTTTTTCAGCATCTAATGAAATGATCATATGGTTTTTTTCTTTCAGTTTATTTATATGCTGGATTACATTGATAGATTTTCGTATGTTGAACCAGTCCTGCATCCCTGGGATGAAGCCTACTTGATCATAATGGATAATTTTTCTAATGTGTTCTTGGATTTGGTTTGCCAGTATTTTTTTGAGGATTTTTGGGTCTATGTTCATGAGTGATATAGGCCTGTAATTCTCTTTCCTGGTTGAGTCTTTGTGTGGTTTTGGTATTAGAGTAACTGTAGCTTTATAAAAGGAATTTGGCAATGACTCTTCTGCTTCTATATTGTGAAATACATTAAGGAGTATAGGTATTAGGTCTTCTTGGAAGTTCTGGTAGAATTCCGCATTGAAACCATCTGGTCCTGGGCTTTCTTTGTTAGGGAGGTTTTTGGTAACAGCTTCTAATTCTTCGCGACGAACAGGTCTATTTATATTGTTCACCTGGTCCTGGTTTAACTTTGGTATATGGTATTTATCTAAAAAAAAGTGTCCATTTCTTTTACGTTTTCCAGTTTTGTGGCATACAGGCTTTTGTAGTAAGATCCAATGATTCTCTGAATTTCCTCTGTGTCTGTGGTTATGTCCCCCTTTTCATTTCTGATCTTATTAATTTGCATATTCTCTCTGCCTTTTGATTAGTTTGGATAGGGGTTTATCAATCTTGTTGAATTTCTCCAGGAACCAGCTTTTTGTTTTATTGATTCTTTGGATTGTTTTCTGTGTTTCTATTTTGTTGATTTCAGCCCTCAGTTTGATTATTTCCAGGCTTCTTATCCTCCTAGGTGAGTCTGCTTCTTTTTTTTCTAGAGCTTTCAGGTGGGCTGCTAAGTCTCCAATGTGTGCTTTCTCTGTTTTTTTAAGTGCTATGAATTTTCCTCTTAGGACTGCTTTCACAGTGCCCCATCAGTTTGAGTATGTTGTTTCTTTATTTTCATTGAATTCAAGGAAGACTTTAATTTCTTTCTTTATCTTTACCTTAATCCAGGTATGGTTCAGTAGTTGACTGTTCAGTTTCCATGAGTTTGTAGGCTCTCTGGGGGTAGCATTGTTATTGAATTCTAACTTTAATCCATGGTGATCTGATAAGACGCAGGTGGTTACTAATATTTTTTTTGTAACTGTGGAAGTTTGCTTTGTTATCGAGTATGTGGTCAATTTTCAAGAAGGTTCCATGAGCTGCAGAGAAGAAGGTATATTCTTTCCTATTTGGGTGGAATGTTCTATAGATGTCTGTTAAGTCCATTTGATTCATTACCTCCATTAATTCTCTTATTTCTCTGTTAGGTTTCTGTCCGATTGACCTGTCCGTTGGTGAGAGAGGAGTGTTGAAGTCTCCTCCTATTAGTGTGTGCGGTTTGATGGCTGCCTTGAGTTTTAGTAATGTTTCTTTTACATACGTGGGTGCTTTTATATTAGGGGCATAGGTATTCAGGACTGAGACTTCATCCTGATGAATTGTTCCTGTTATGAGTATAATATGTCCCTCTCAATCTCTTCTGATTGATTTAAGTTTGAAGTCAACTTTGTTAGAAATTAGTATGGCCACACTAGCTCGTTTCTTAGGTCCATTTGCTTGATAAGCCTTTTCCCAGCCCCTTACTCTGAGTAGGTACCTGTCTTTGTGGTTGAGGTGTGTTTCTTGTAAACAGCAGAATGTTGGATCCTGTTTTCGTATCCAATCTCTTAGCCTGTGCCTTTTTATAGGTGAGTTGAGTCCATTGACATTAAGTGATATTAATGACCAGTGGTTGTTAACTCTGGTCACTTTTTTAGTAGTAGAGTTTGTGTGTTTCCCTTCTTTGAGTTGCGCTGGTGAAGGGTCTCTAGATGTCTGAGTTATTGTGGTCATTGTTGGACTCCTTGGTTTGTGATTTTCCTTCTATTACTTTCTGTAAGGCTGGATTTGTGGCTACGTATTTTTTAAATTTGTTTTTATCCTGGAAAATTTTGTTTTCTCTATTTATAGTGAACGAAAGCTTGGCTGGTTATAGTAGTCTGGGCTTGCATCCATGGTCTCTTAGTTTCTGCAGAACATCTATCCAGGACCTTCTGGCTTTCATGGTTTCCATAGAGAAGTCAGGTTTAAGTCTGATAGGTTTACCTTTATAAGTAACTTGGCCTTTTTCCTTTACAGCTCTTAATATTCTTTCTTTATTCTGTATGTTTTATGTTTTGATTATTATATGGCGAGGGGATGGTTTTTTTTTTTTTTTGATCCAGCCTATTCGGTGTTCTGTATGCTTCTTGAACCTTCATAGGCATATCTTTCTTTAGGTTGGGAAAGTTTTCTTCTATAATTTTATTAAATATATTTTCTGGACCGTTGAGCTGCACTTCTTCTCCTTCTTCTGCTCATATTATTCTTAGGTTTGGTCTTTTTATTGTGTCCCATATTTCCTGAATGTTTTGTGATGAGAGTTTGTTCTACTTGCTGTTTTCTTTGATCAGTGCATTTATTTTCTCTATGGTATCTTCAGAATCTGAGATTCTTTCTTCTATCTCTTGTATTCTGTTGGTTATGCTTTTTTCTGTAGTCTCTATTCATTTACCTAGATTTTCCATGTCCAGCCGGCCCTCTGTTTGTGTTTTCTTCTTTGCCTCCATTTCATTTTTCAAATCTTGAACTGTTTCCATTATCTGTTTGATTGTTTTTCCCTGGTTTCCTAGGGTATCAGTCACTGATTTATTCAATTCTTCAAACTTTCTGTTATACTTCTCATCCATTTCTATAAGGGCATTTTTTTACATGCTGTTTAAGGGCGTCAATCACTTTCATAAAGTCAATTTTTTCTACTTCTTCTTGATTAAGGTGTTCATGTCCTCCTGTTGTGAGGTAGCTGGGTTCTGGTTGTTTCATGTTGTTTTTCAGATTGTTGGGTGAATTCTTGCATTGGCACCTGCCTGCCCATCTCTTCCTCCGAATGCCCCCCTATGGATCTTCTTTTACAGGATCAGGTCTCCTTGCCTACTGATGTACCTTCCCAGTGATGGCACTCTCCAGTGATAGCTCTCCTGGTGCTCCAGTGATGTCTCTTCTGGTGCCGAGATCAGATCTCCGTGCTGGTTGGGTAGCTCGTAAACAAAGCGCCTACCTTGCTTGGTGCATGCAGGCTATTGAAATAAAGGAACTTCCGCCCGCCCGGTTGCCCTCAGGATTCGGCCCCAGCGCCCAGACAGGCTGAGCTGGGTGATGTTATGTGCCCGAAGAGGGAAGGGCCTGGTGATGAATTTTTAAGAGAAGAGAAATCTCACTGTTGCAAGCACTGTTTGTTCTCTAGGCTCCTGCCCATTAATTGCAGCCACTGTAGAGGATGAAAGATATTCGAGCTTCAAATTAGTTTTCTATTCGTGGGAATCAACTGTTTCCATGCTTGCTCATTTAGTCCTCATTGTGGCCCAAAGCAAACATTCGGAAAACATTGTGCTTGACTAAAACCAAAAAAACAATTTTGACATTTTTCATTTTTGTTGTTTTATTTTTATGGTAAAATAGATACATGGGTCATAGCAGAGTCAGTCGTCCGTGTTTGGCTTTCTCAACATGGTGCTGGTGAAAGTATGATTCATAGCCTCAGACCCTACCTACCATCTTGTATTTCCGCATTTAACAGATACATACCGAACACTTAGCTATAAACAGGCATCTGTCTTGGGCTGGGGAAATAAACCAATAAATAAGATCAAATCCTACCCTTGTGGAGTTTAGATTGGTTTTTGGAGATAAATCAAATAAATAGCGTTCAAGTCCAGTGGTATAAAATAAAACAGGAGCCTTAGTGGAGAGAAGAGCTCATAGAGAAAGACCTTGAAGGAAGCAGAGATTTCAAAAGTCTTCTAGAAGGAACAACAAATGTGGAGAGAAGGAAGTAGGGAGCTTGAGAGGCAGCTAAGAATGGATCAGGGAAAGCAAGAGGAGAGTCACAAGAGGTCACAGAGAACACCAGTGGAGGCTGCAGGTCAAAGAGCGCCAGCCCAGTTAGAGGAGAACGTTGGCTCTTTTCCTAGGAGATGAGACACTGGGCAAGAATCTTGAACAGAGGAGGGGTGCTGTTGAATGTAGGCTTTAGTGGAATCACCCTTGCTGCTTCGCGGGGAATAGAGTATGGGGACAATATGGGGACAGTGAAGGTTCAGAGAGCGACAGAATCTTCTAGTAGCAGGGGTACTGCGGCGCTCTATCACTTTTCTTCGGAAACAATATATTTCTTTTTTTTTTCCTTTCTTTTTTTAGTGGCTGGAGAAACAGACGTGGGTGCTGGAAACCCAACTCTTATATTTTTGGTTGGGAGCAAAGCCTTCAACGGCTGAGCCATCTCTCCAGCCCAATATTTCTTGTTTAATTTTTGTTGTATTTGTTTATTTATTTGCCAAGAACATATTATCTTAGGGTCCATTGTTTTCATACTTTCTCAGTAGTAAATGTGTGAACTTTACCTGTATTACTCACACTTACACATCACTTAACTGGGCTATATCCTGAGAAATGCATTGCTAGGCAGTTTTATAGTAAGTACTATCAGAGCAAGTGTATACAAACTTTAGAAGTCCGCATGTCATAGCAATATTATCTTGTGGGATCACCATGACGTTAGTGATTACTTGTTACTGAAATGTTGTCATCCAGTTCAAAACTATACATTTTACTTGGTGGTATTATCACAAATGTGCGCAATATGGACTTGTGAGTACTGAGGGAAACTTAATTAAATCGCTATTTTTATTTGTCTTTTAAACTATCTCAGGGGAGAATTAAGGAAAAACTCTGCCTTGTTTTGTTTTGTTTTTTTTATCAGAATCTTGTACTTGCATTTTCTTTGTCTCGTATTTCCTCATTTAATAGCTGACCCTCTTTTGAAAGTATGCCTCCCAGCCCCAGTTTCATGCAGAAGGAGACCTGAGGCTCCCATCCCACATCCCGCCCATCACACTCCCAATATACAACCACAGAGAGTATGGGAACTGAATGACTACGACTTGAGGTCTTCCTCTTATTTCCATATGTACATATACTACATATATATATATATATATATATATATATATATATTCAGATAAAGTTTTATTTTTGTGACTTAGAGATGATAATCATGCCAAAAGACTAGGCAAAATACAGTCTCCCTTTTGGAAATAATTAAACCCCAGAACAGGAATGTGTTTAATGATATAATCATAGCATGCATGGTACTCTGTCACAGAGTGTTGATTAGGTTCATATTTATGAGTAATTGTTAGGATGAGTTTATTTGGGTTTATTCCCATCTGATACCTCTGAAGGATACAACCCATGAAAGGAGCATTGCTAAGATTCATCCCGTGTTTGTCAAATTCCCATGATGGGCCCCAGAGGGACATTGCACTATAGGCAGTGACTGATTTTCAAATTGAAAATTTGGACTTCTAATCCCACAAGCAGCTCTTTTGCTGGGCAGATATTAGGACAGAATGAGTGCCATGTGGTCTTGGAGAATCAGACACAGGATGTGGCTGAGGCACTGAGTGCTATAAAGAGGCAGAAGACTTGAGTTTCCTTCACATGACTCTTGAAACCTTGCTGTGTATTCAACAAGAAAAAATGGGATAAACGTGGTTACAGGCATTTTCAACACCCATTAATACCATTGTGGCTCTTGGTTATACACTTACTTGATGTGGTCTTTTTAAGAAGTCTCTTTTCCTTACTAATGTGGGATTCGAGCCATCTTCTTCTCACAGGGCTAGTCCCATGAGGAATGGAAGCCAGGGAAGTGGCTTCTCGCACCACTCTTCCTTCAGTGGTGGCTGGCTCGCTGCCAATGTCACTAAGCCTTTTAGTACTACTGGCACTCATGTGGCCTCTTTGTGTGTTAAGCTGCACCAACCGATTTTCAAGACAAGTGATCGACTTAGGAGTTTGATGGGGGAGGCGTACCATAGAGGGAATTCCCCCAGCATTAAGCTTCTGCCACTTTAACCACTACAGCTGGTCTTGGATTCTAAGTACATAAATCTCCTTGTAAGTGGCTTTGTTAGTTCCAATTCCTAGTTCACCTGTATGATTTCTATTTCCGTATCTGGGTCATCGTGAAGCCATTCTGATGTGAGCTCATTCTGGATAGTCTTCTGCTCTAGTGTGCTTAGTTTTATACTTCTGTTTTGGGACAGTTAAAAAAAAATAGCAATACACTCTCTGTGAGCGCAGGTCAAAAGCCTAAGGCTGCTCTTCAACTTTTGCAAGTAGTCAACAGTGCTTATTAGTATAAAACATTCATGCCACACAGCTCACAACGAGCTCCCCTTGACATTCGTCCCTGGTGTTCACTTCACCCCTCCAGGTGAAATACAGGGCTGGCTCAGGCCAGGTCCTTGGCCAATGCAGTTAGCAACGCAGAAAGCAATTGGCTTGTCCTTTCCTCCCTTCCATCTTCCTCTCTTTCACACACACACACTCCCTCTCCTTTTACTGTACATAGATTTTTTTCTCACATAGTTTTTACTAATTAGTTTTCCCTCTTATTACTCCTCCCAGTTCCTCTCCACCATCCCTCCCATCCAGATCCACCCCCTTCTGTCTCTCATTAGCAATGAAGCTTCTAAAGTGTAATAATCATAAAATAAAAATGAACGCATCGGTATAGGACAAAACAAACAAACAGAAGAAAAAGGGCCCAAGAGAATGTATAAGAAATGAAGACCCACTCATTCACACACTCGGGAAGCCCATTAAAAACACAGAACTAGAAGCCATAATAGATACACACAGTACCTATAGGGTAAAAGAGAGAGAATATTATATTAAAACCAAAAAAGCTCCAATGCAACATTTTGAGCCCAAGAAAGCACCAAAGATACCCCTGTTATGTGCTGGCCCCCACTGCTGGGCGTGCAGGCCAACTTTAAGAGTAGTTTCTTCCCCGAGTGAGCCCCCCTTGGTGGAAGCTAAATTTTCATTTGCAGGTGAGTATCAATAGGAAATGACTTCAGGATTAGAGATGAGGGAATGTGTCTACTTCTTATAGCTCTGGGACCCCATCTCGTGCAGATCCATGCAAGTCCTGTGCATGCATACTGCCTCTGTTTCTGTGAGTTCATATGTGCTTTGAGGATTGGAGGAGAAGGTCTGTCTACATTATCCACTGGAGATGGGGATGGGGGGGGTGTCAGAGAGGAAGGGGAGACCACAGCAGGTGTTCCACTGCAGAGCTGGAATGAGCCTGGGGCAGTGGGTTTGGAGGAGGGGTGGGGGCAGGTGAAGAGCCGCAGCTAATCTACCAACTTTCCTGACTGGGGTGACCTGAGAATTCCCAGCAGACAGCTGATGTAGTTCAGTGCTACCATAAAGCAGTGAGCTGAAGAAGAAAATGTAAAGGCGAAATATCTGTGATACACTGGAGGTGGGGTCGGGGGGCCTTAGCAAGTGGTCTAGTACAGAACTGGGATGGAAACGGGGAAAGGATTTGGAGACGCCGAGGAAGAGGTAGCTAGCCTCCCTGCCTCCTTAGCTGGACTGGCCTGTAGTTCCCAGGGAATGCCGGCTGGAGTTGGGCAATGGAATAAAACAGTGGATGGCAGGAAAGGTGGTTTCAAGGGAAAGATCTGTGCGACACACTGGAGGTTGTAAGGGGAAGGGGAAACTATAGCAGGTGTTCTGAGCTGAAGCAGAGGTGAAGATCTGCAGTCAGCCTACCTGCCTCCTTGACCAGAGTGCAACCTTGGCCCCTTTGAGGACCTTTGAGCACTTCAAAGAAAAGGAAAACAGCAGCAGCAACAACAACACTCTAGTGCTATAAGGAGCCATGTAGAGTCATTGGATCCGGTTCTGTGACTTTATAGATGACAAAGTAAGACAAATATGTGTATACTGACTGAGTCAAGCTGATGGAGCCAACTTGAAAAGATAATTGGAAAAAGAAGCACAGTTTGCTAGTCTTACAACATGCCCAGAGCCATTTCCTGTGAAGTGATCACCTGCTTCACTAAGCACATGGAAAGTCTATGCTGGACGCAGAGCCAGAGCTGAGTGTCTAGCTCTTTGTAGTGTCTTTCAAAGCTCTTGCGTATCTTCAAAAGGATCTGGAACCTCTTACAAAATCTGCGCTATAGAACTTGGCTGTATAGTCACAGATAAATTCAAAATAGTAGTTCGGATTTGTGACAAATTATTCTAGGCTCATGCTATGGGTCTGGAAATTTGAAGTCTATTGAAATGATGTCAGATGAAGTGATATTTTCATGCAAAGCATTGTCTTAGTGGGCTGTGGTGATTTGAATGAGAATGGTCCCTGTGGGTTCATATATTTAAATACTTGACCCCCAGTTGGTAGAACCATTTGGGAAGGGTTAGGAGGGTGTGCCCTCAGTGGCAGAGGTGTGTCACTAGGGATGGGCTTTCAGATTTCAAAAGCCCATCCTTTCCCAGGTAACTCTCGTGCGCTCTCTCTCTCTCTCTCTCTCTCTCTCTCTCTCTCTCTCTCTCTCTCTCTCTCTGTGTGTGTGTGTGTGTGTGTGTGTATGTGTGTGTGTGTGTGTGTGTGCGTGCGTGCGTGTGCCTGCCTCCTACTTTTAGATGAGGATGTAAATTGCAGCTTCTGTTCCAGCACCATGCCTGCTGCCTGCCTGTTGCCATGTTCCCCATCATGATAACCACGGACTCTAACCCTCTGGAACCGCAAGCTCCTGCTCTTTCTTCTAAAGGTTGCCTTGGTCAGAGTGCCTTTCGCAGCAATAAAAATGTAGCTAAGACACAGGCTTTTCTGAATCTATAAGTAAAAAATACCACAGCTGCTAATGAACATGGAACTATGATGGTGTTTTGTTCCCCATATGCCTTTAAAATGTGAAGCTTCCCTCTCTTCCATAGCTTTTTCTCATATTTAGAGCCACCTTCATAGGTATGGCTACTTGGTTCTGTGTCTCTCACCATTTTCCATCTGGCATTTTCTTCTAGTGCTCTACTGCTCGTCTGCCTCAAGCCTTACCCTCTGGCCTTCTTACCATTCTCCTCTTCTGTTTCCAGGCAACACGATTCCCTCAGCTAGCCACAGCCCTGCAATCATTATTGACGCTTTAACTCAAGCCCCATGCTCGCAACTGTCTTCTGAACATGGTACATATATGACCTTTTGTCTTATCCAAGCCCCACAGAAAACAGAGCCTGAACTCTGGAGCTTTTGCTGGTCCTCAAACTCAGTTTGAGCAAAGCAATGATTAAGGTGCTCCCATTTCTCTCATTTCCCAGCTTCTCTTTTCTTTGTACTGAAAATCTGTTGGCTGTGCAGCACATTCTGCCTTCCACATTTGTGCTGCTAAATGCACATGCATACACACTCACACGCACACCTGTGCATGCACAAGATAAAGAAGAATTGAATGGGCCAAAAGAACTTATTTAGAAGGAAATAGTTTGTAGTAGTGTCTTATTTCTGTTGAGATAACAGCTATCTTCATATAAAGAAGAAAACTGTGGTTATGCCAAGAAGCTCATGGATTTTGGGGTGTCAGTATAAAAATGTAATCCACTGGGCATTCTCCTCTCTCTGATTGAAGAGCTTGGTGACTTCTAGAAAAGTGACAAAACCGAGAGCTTTGTGTCTAGAAACGAACTGACTGGCTTGTCCTGTGCCTAATGGTTTGTCACGTGCAAATAGAACCTTGTAAACTTTCCTTTGTTTATTTTCCCAAAAATCACACATAAAATTTATTACAGTTAGTAAACAACCAAAGTTTGAAGCTCAGGTCTCTCAAATCGGAACATTAGAGCTAGGTCACGGGAAAGCCAGATTTGTCTATCTCCTAGTTGTACTGGAAAGGGAACTGAGACCCAGAAAGCTTTGGTGATCTGTCCAAACTCACACAACTCTCTACAGAACTGCAAAGGCCTTGTCTCCTGACCTTCCAGTCTAGAACTCTGGCTTTGAAATACTCTGAGTCCCTTTCCTTTGCCTGTCTTCCAGTGCTTTCTCAAGCCTACCAGAAACCCCATACATTCTAATTCTTAATCTAGTACATTTTAGTGTACTAGATACACAGACACATAACTCATAATAAGAAACAAAGCTATAAATATAACGAGCATACTTCTCAAAGTTTAAAGAAAAAAAGACATCTTAAGATAATGGAGGCTTCTGGTTCTCTGCAATCTGGCTCCTATCAGTACTCTCCAGAGCCAGACCCCAGTGTCTCCAGTGCTGCAGAAAATACGCAAACACACTCACCTAAGAATTAAGTACAGGAATACTTTGTTGCCCAATTTTCCTCTTAAAATCTGACACCAGAGGGAACTGTATTTTAACCACTGATAATTGCCATAGGCTTTCTGCATCCTGTATTTTTCTGAGTTACAGAGCCATGGAGGTGGAAGAAGACTACTCTAGCATACCTCTATGAGTAGTCACCAAGAACAAACCAACCTGTGACATTCTGGGATGTTCGAGCCAAGGCTTTCACATAACATGTGATCTAGCTGAGATTTCTGCCTGCTGTCTCTTTGGCATTGCCTTTTCTTAGTGCTTAGATACAGTGCCTTCTAATCCCACACAGCGTCTTAGGACGGGACTCTTAGTTATACTGTATACCCCCATCACGTCATTTCTTGCTGCCCTTCACAACGTTCCTTGACTCTTGACATGCTAAATATGACCTCATCTCATCATTAAAGTGATTGGGCGTGTTCACTCCGAAGGTGGAGCTCCCAAGCTGGGTGTTAGGGAGTGAGAGTGAAGACAATGGGGACTTTACCCTTTCACAACCACATTGGTCAGATCTATGCTCTATGTAGTAACAGAGTGGGAAGGTGTCACATGGCTGCGGACTCCTGAGAAAGATCGAGATGGTACAGAATTGGCAAGGAGCCTGCCCAATATTACGTGGAATGATCTAATAGGAACAAGAAGAATCACTTACGTCTGCTGCCTGCTCCCCAAATATCCAATTTATGATGAAAATGAAGCCTAGTGAGTCTATTCCAGGAGCCTCTGGGAACACTGTGGCACATGGCCAAACCTTTCCATGACGCGCTTTCATTATAACTTTAAAGTAACATATGCTATTTTTTAAGTCTGAATTAATGTTTTGGGTTTTATTTTCTCCTATACTAGAACTTGAACTTAGATTTTCATTCATGCTGGACTGTGTTGCACTAACATTCCAGCACTGATATACCTCTTCTAATGCTAATGATTTTGTATTCTTCAGCCTCGTTTCAGAACCTATATTAATAGCAGCTAGTGGTATTCTGCTTCTGTTCGTCATAATTCAGAGTTGTGCCCAGACTGTACTGACACTTACCCCTTAGCTTCCATCACATGGGCTCTCCCCACCCTCCTTCCGTCCCATTGTGCCCCCTCATGTGTGTATGTGTGTGTATGGTGTCTGTGGCGACCACTGCAGCCATCCAACACACATGACAGCTGTCATATATACCCTACCTAGACCTAGCCCTTGCTATTGAATGTCTTAGAATCCAATTATTATGGAATTCTTTGTAGCTAATTTGAGAGTGGAAGGTTGGTGGCAGGCATCTTATTTTACCAACATGGTCTGTTTTTACCCTGGGTAACATAAGAGTTGATTCTAGTGGGTAAAGATCATTTTAGGTTTGTTCTTAATTGTCAGAGTACAGCTAAACAAACTGTTCAGGGAAGGTGCATTTTTAAAATGACCACCAGGTGTCAGCAGAGGATGTGAAACTCTTGGCAGCATCTGCAGTCTTGGTTTTAATTCAATGAAGCCATTCCCATAGGCAGTCAGCCTCCACTGGGCCCCCTGCTCTTCAAAATTAGTGTCAAATTCTTTCTCCTCAAATCTGCATCCTATATTTACTCTTTTATCATATAACATGTAATTCTCTCATGCACATTGATAGATCTATAAAATAGGCTACTGGGACAAGACCGGGGAGTTAGTACCATAACAAATCTCATATGCATTTTATGAAATTTCAAGCAAAGCCTAATTATACAGCATGCATTGTTAACACTACTTTATGCCTTTCCTTCTTTCAAAAAGTAATTTGTGTGTGGATGTGTGTGTGCGCGCCCGAGCACCCGAGCACGTGCAGACACACTTTGCTAATTTTCTTGAGTTTCTCATCTTGCCTCTTTGGTAGACTGACAGAAATCTGAGATCTTTAGTGTGGAGCACTGAGCTGCAGCATGGGACAAAACTGTGGAAATACTTCAGCCTCAGTTGGAAAAGTAGTGGTAATTTGAAAACTTTCCCTTTTGAATATGTCACCAAGCTATTAGTGAATTTAAGGATCTAGCAACTGTGGGATGGTGGGGACACAAAGACACTCACGGCTTCACCATCCCCAATTACTGAGGCCTGGGAACTGCAGGGAATGAAAAGCAGGGCCTAACACACAATCTTGAGCCTGCTACCCTACGTAAAGGCCTTAAAAATACACAGGGCTAGAATTTAGACATGTTGTAAGGTTTCAGTCAAAATGGTTGATGATATTTGACAAATAGCATCATAACCAATCTCAAGAGATCGATAATCAGACTCTTCTTTTGCTTTATAATGAATAAAGTATTGTGTGACAGTACTTCAATAGGGATTCTAAACTATCTAGAATATTTTCTTCATAGAGAGTTTGATGATAATGGACAAGAATACCCTTGTTCTTCAAATATTCAGGATAGCCTTAAGACTTGCTCTATCCTCATATGCCATTGAAGGAAGGAGCCAGCATTCTTTCTGGGATCATGCCTAGCTCAGTACCAGACAGACACACACTGGAAGAACGCCTCTCACACATGTCTTATGATGTTCTTTAAGAGGTTTTTTTTTAAGTGTCTTTATTGACTTGATTTCCAATTAATGTAAAAACTACATTCAGGATATGTAAGGGGCAGGTCTAATTGCATACCAATCAATGTGCCTTTACTCTGTGACAGTTTTGGATAATGGCCTCTGACATTTCTTGCTGTTCAGGGAGTCCTTCAACAAGTGTGCCTTGCTCATATATGCTTTATTCTTGAACTGTAATCATATTGCTCTATGTCTATGGTGGTTTGAATGAGGATGGCCCATGAATTTAGATGCTGTATTTGTATATATTCATATTCCCTCTGTCGGTGAAACTGTTTGGGAAGGATTATGAGCTGTGATCTTGTTGGAAGAGGCGTATTATTGGGGCCAGACTTTGAGATTTCAAAATCCCATGCCATTTTTAGCTTTCCCTTTTCGCCCGTGCTTATGGATCAGGATGTGAGCTTTTAGCTACTGCCATGGCACTGTGACTCCCTGCCTGCTTCCATGCTCCCTGCCATGATGATCATGTGCTCCTTCTGGAACTTTAAGCACCAAGTAAACTCTTATGTAAGTTACCTTGCTCATGTCTCTCTTCACAGCAATGAAAGAGTAACAGAGACAATGCCCATTCTCACCTCTTCTGACTATAGTTTCATGCTGTCTTCTCTTCCATTTACAGATCACCGGAGTGATCCTGTTGGCTGTTGGAGTCTGGGGAAAGCTTACTTTGGGCACCTACATCTCCCTTATTGCTGAGAATTCCACAAATGCCCCCTATGTGCTCATCGGAACCGGCACCACTATTGTTGTTTTCGGCCTCTTTGGATGCTTTGCTACATGCCGTGGTAGCCCATGGATGCTGAAACTGGTAAGTTTATTTCAGCATAATGTGCTTTCTCAGTTACTTTCTGTAAAACAATAAATCCACATGATGGTTAAGTAGCCCTTCTCTGAGCCCCACACACCGACACAAAAGACTTTAATATTCATTGATTTTAATTTTACACCATACTTGTAACTAATCCACCTTTCAATCCTCCCAGTGGGAAAAACAATCCCAGACACAGCCTGGCACAGTAAATATAGTCCCAGTTTCCTGAGGTAGATTGGCAAAGCGCTGGCCATTGATCCCAGTGAACAATTAATGTCTTCTTGGCAAGATGCCCTGTACTAGTCTTCAACTGTGGCTTGGAAATCTCCTCAGGCATTCATTGTGTGACTTTGATGAGCAGGAGATCATCCTGAGCCCAAGCATCCTTACATGCCCACGTTGCCATTGGAGCAGGCCTTCCTGTGTCTTTGAGTTTTGATGTGCAAGGATGCCTGTGTATGCTTTTCTCTCCCCTCACACTCTCTGGCCCACTGTGGGAGTTCAACTAAGGTAGACCCTCTCACTCAGAGGACTGATGCAATGACATGAACCGGCCTGTGCACTCCTAGTGCAGACAGAGCAGTGACGGTGACGGATCCCCAAAAGTATACCGCCAAAAGGCTCTTACTGCGCCTTTAATAGTATTTAGAATCTTAGGGGCCTCTGTTAGCTTTAGCCTTAAGAAATGAAAAACCACAAACAATAACAACTTGTCCTATATGGAGGCCCAAAGAGGTTGTCTGAACACAACAGTAAATGCTCTTTTTCCCACTTGCCTTCTTATAGTTATCTTCCCAGAGAGCTTTCAGGTAGATGGTAGGCCTTGTATGCACTAGGCCTTTTATGCACAGAGTAATGACACTTCTGATCATATTTTCTTTGAGGTCTAAAGATAAATTATATACATAGGCATAGGGAATCATAACCTCATGCTTCATATTTTAGTGGTTGTACTGTTTGTAGAGAATTTCACTAATATTTAGAAAACATAAATATTTTAACCCAGTGCTTTCTTAAAGTATGTGTCACTAAGAAGAGTTATATATGACCCTATGTGTATTTGTATTTGACTTATATACTTATAAGTCATATGTACACATTTATGGGTAAGTTATGTGACATTGTGTAGTCCATCCAGATCATCATTTAGGGTCATTACAAACATTCAGAACTGCTATATTTCATTTGGAGAGGAGAAGAAGCAGGTCATAAGATATATGACTTGTTGGTAAGGAATTAATTCCTCTTCTTTTTGTCTGTTTTTCAAAGTCAGAAAATGGGGAAAGCCTTCCTAACTCCTAAGTGCTGTGTAACATCTTTGAACTCAGATGTTTGCCTACGTGTGTACAGAGACCCAGAGAAAGAGTGTGTGTGTTTCCAACTGGGAAGCGCAGGTAGAATGAGATGAGAAACACTTGGGATTAGTAGTAGTAGTGCCTGTACTTGTAGAGGCTATAACTGAATTTGAATTTGTAGAGGCTATAAATTCCATTCCATTCTCAGTCCAGAGGCAAGCATCCCCACAAGAGCCTGCTGAGGGTACAATGTTCAGGGGTAGCCAAAATAGTGAAGAGGCACATCCTGCTATACACATCCTGGTCTTTGACAACAGATAAGATGGTGCACTTCAAAATAAAGTGGGTTTTTAGTCATTTACTCTGAGATGTGGCCAAGAAGATGGAGAAGTTTGCCCAAATGGCTGATGTTCATACTAAGTCTGAAAGCAGGACCAATATCAGCAAATGGAAATTGGAAGTAGGTAGACCAACAACCGGGGGGAGAAGAAGTCTTTCCAGTAACTGGAACAGTTTACAAAATAGAATAGGGAGGGCTGGAGTGGCAGTTCAGTGGCATAATACTGGAGGTCCTAAGTTTCACTGCAGAAAGAGTGTAAAAAAGAAATGAAAGTTATCTGCATAGATTGACTTTACAGGCACTCTCTCACCATTAAGAAGTTGGCTGACGAGTCTCCCAAACACCACAGAATTATTTCCTGTGACCTGACCTATAGAGCGGATTTTTTTTTTTAGCCTGAATATTTTCATATTGAAGGTAGATGACACTTTGGAGTGGGTGGTCCTTTTAGGTCTCCCCTGATTGGTCTGGGCAGAAGGGCACAGTGTCAGTGTTAGCTGAGGTCTCCCCAGCATCCATGCCCCAAAACGTTTGTGCATATTAAAAAGGCAGTTTTCTATGTTGATACTCATGCGTGAAATTCCAAGAAGGCTATTTCCATTTCTGAACTTTCTCGAGGATAATAAGGACTTGTCTAATTGCCCCTAGCAGAAAGGTTTACCCTGAAAAAGCACGCTTTTTAAATATCTGTCTGTTTCTCTCTCTCTCTCTCTCTCTCTCTCTCTCTCTCTCTCTCTCTCTCTCTCTCTCTCTCTCTCTCTCTCTTTCTCTCTGTGTGTGTGCAGGGGTCTGTGTTTGAGTGTGGGCATATGCACCCAAGTACAGGTACCTACAGAGGCCAGAGGGATTGAATGACCCATTTTTCCAACCCTTCAAAGTCTTCTTCTTAATCCTGCCTTGTGACTTTGTCCCTGTTTGCTTCATTTTTAGTATGCCATGTTCCTGTCCCTGGTGTTCCTGGCTGAGCTTGTAGCTGGCATTTCTGGATTTGTCTTTCGTCATGAGGTGAGTATATTCATGGTAGGAAACTCAGTTCAAGAGGCTTTGTGAAGAGGAGTTTTGAAAATGAACGGAATGTGTAAAGGGCGCATACGGACTAGCCGGGAACATCCTCCAAACTTTAGGCCCTTCATTGTGGATCCTTCCTTGAGCTTTCTCTCTGGCTCTTTCATAAAATGAGTCTCCTCTCTGTTTTAAAGCAGTAGCTTCCAATATGGAGTCCTTTGAGAGTAGCTATTTGCACAAAGCACATGTATTTCTCTGTAAGATTTCTGGCGCTAGAAGCGAGCTGAGATAATTGGCTTGCTTATAAATCCATTATTCTACCACAGAAAGAGCGGGAAACGCTGCAGCAGATAGGCGCATGGGAATGGAAACCTAGCACACGGATCTAGTGCTCCAAGAAGTAGTGTGGCTGCGGTTGAATTCTAGCAGCATGCCTTCCTGGGTTCTGTTTTTGCATGCTGAGTTATATTCCCCAGGAGCTTGCCTTGTATATGTTCTCTTACTTTCCCTATTATCCTGATTTTGACGTAGACTGTAGGTAGCATCCCAAATACCAAAGCTATGTTCCAGGACCAGTTTCCTATGATGCTGCATCTAGAGGTAGACTGCCCACTCTTTACTGTCAGCTGAAGAGAGAAGGGGGGCAAAAGCATGACCTAAGTGCATGTGTGAAAAAGAGAAGTTCTCTCTTTTCCATGTAGTCTCTAGGGATTTCAGTCTCGCCCTGATCACTTTGACTAAGTGGTACAACTCATGGGGTGGCAGTCGCTCACATTGGTACCACTTGCTTGGACTAATGCTGTCAAGAAGCCTGGATTACCTAGAGGACCGCCACAGCCTTGTTTCTTGAGCATATGTCCTCAGGGTGACACAAGGCCTATTCTGTATACAATTCCCCACCCTGAGATACAGCACGGGAGTAAAATGAGGTGACAGAGTTGGATCCTGTAGCCACTTTGGCTTGTAGCTAAATGTCCCATAGCTAGTGTCCCTTAACTAGCCCCTGGACATTATTTCCAGGATTTAGTAAGGAATATGCCTAATTGGGAGGGTTACCATATTTAGCTTTGAGCATGCTGCCAGCCAATTACTGCCACTTGCTGCTTTTGTAATTCAGAGGCACTTCGCGAATCAGGGGTAAGGTTTGCCACAAGCCGCGTGACCCAGTGGTCTACCTACCAACTACCTATCTTCCTCAGATTTTCAAAGAGGTGAGATGGAACTTAAAAATGATCCCAAGGGCAAATGTGTTCACCGACAAGGAGAAAAGGCTTCATTAGCTTTCTCCTAACAAGAAAAGCTTTTGTCTTTTAGCCTCTTCTCTTTTGGTCGTAGTAATCAGAGCTAACATGAGTGGTGGCTTTGTCCCACTCCAGTCAGGTAGAATAGAGGTCAATTTGGAGCCCAAACCTCAGTCTTCCCATCCTGCTGGTGGCCTGTCTGCTACAATTCAGTCTGCAGAAAGCCAAAGAAGGTCGTAAAAAAGGAAGTTTGGTATGAATCAAGTCAAAGAAAAATAACTAGCAAAATCATGTCTGAGGTTTGGCCAGTCACCCTTCCAGCCCTTCCAAAACCCGCCTAGCCTCTTCAGTGAGCCATCTGACGGGCGGCAAGCGTGCTTCCTTCTAAATTGGTGGTTGAAACCAACTTTTTTTCTTTAAATCCCTCAGCTAGTTAACCCTTTGGTGAATTTTTTGAGCATCTTTGTCTCAGAAAACAACAGGGCTTGCCCTCCATAGTCAGCACTTCCTGAGAAAATTTCAGAAGAAATGGTGCTGGGGTAGAAGCTGGGAGGAATCGGAGTCAGTTAAGGCTACAGTGACCTGGAACCGCATTCCCCTTTACCTTCCGTAGATCAAGGACACCTTCCTGAGGACTTACACGGAGGCCATGCAAAACTACAATGGCAATGATGAGAGGAGCCGGGCCGTGGACCATGTGCAGCGCAGCGTAAGTTCCCGGAAAACAGAGGAGAATGGAGCTTGCGTAGGAAGTTTCAGGCTTAGACCTCTAGGCCTGGTATCGGTAGTTTAGATCAGTTGCTTATGCTGTTCATCCTCACTCTCTAACTCTTGGTCCAATTCTGTTCTGAAGAGTTGGTTCCAAACATTTGTCCAGGTTTCGGTTTTCCAGAAAGTTAGCGTCAAGAAGGCGTCCTCTCTCCAGCGTGTCTTGTGTTGGTAAAAGTGCTGAACGTGCCAAGAACACCCCCATTTGTCCTGAGAAGGGGCACCGTGGGAAAGGGGCTAAGGTGGTGGATTCGTGTCAGTCTAGCTACCAGCTAATGCCTGAAGGCTGGCTCTCTGGAATTGGCATCTCCAGGGTAGATAGAGAAGTCAGGGGAGTAGCATCCACTTGTTGGGGTCCTGTAGTAAGGGTAGAGAGTAGACAAACAGGAACTGAGAATCTGTTAGGTATGATCTGCAAAGGGGGAATGACGTAACTGTATTTAAACTCCCAAAAATTTCAAAATTTGAAACAGTAAGATTTTAAATTTTATTTTGACAACATTTCAGACTTCTAAAAGTCAAAACTATAAGGAACTATATGCTCACATTTACCAGTCAGTAACGTTTTTTGTTTCATTTGCTTTCAAAGTCTACATGAGAGATCAGAAAACCTTTTCTCAGAAGGGAAAAAGAGAAGATACTTCAGGCTATAGGGGAGGGCCTTATACTCTGCAAAACCAACTCTGCCACCACTGCACAAAAGAAACCATGGGCAACAATAAACAACACATAAACAAACAAGCATGGCCAGTTCTCAAAACAGCTTTACAAAACCAAGTCGGTAGTAGACTATAGCTCACCAACAGTGGCTTTCTATCCCATAGATCAACTGTTCTCTCGAAGCTATTTATTTACTTATTATTGCACATCCAGTGGAAAACTTTGAGAAACCATTGCCTGCCCATCAGGGTTCTGGGTGTAATTAATATATGCATCTGCGTGTTTAAGAGCACTCTTACACAGCTGTAATGTTTAGCAAGGGCAGAGACATACTACTTCACAGTGGAGAGGGTAAGAAAAGCAGCATAATGTAGAATCAGCTTCCTTCTCTGAGCTCAGATGGGCACCATAAACAAGATGATCGGCAGAAGAGCTTGAGTTCATTTCTTCCGCACCAAAGGTGGGTGCACTATTATCGGAAGCCTGGCTGCTCCTTTTCTTATAAAAGTTTCAGGGCAGAAAGGGAGGAGGCCACATTCCAGTGCGCTTGAATTCTTTCTATTTCCCTGTTACCAGCTGAGCTGCTGCGGCGTGCAGAACTACACCAACTGGAGCAGCAGCCCCTACTTCCAGGACCACGGCATCCCCCCCAGCTGCTGCATGAATGAAACTGATTGCAACCCCCTGGATCTGCACAATCTGACTGTGGCCGCCACCAAAGTGAACCAGAAGGTACCTCTTCCTCCCCGCGCTAGTGGGACAGGCAGGTGCTGGCAGGCTCACAACGATGGCTCCTTTCATGAAATTAAGACAAATAGGTTAGAAAGGATAGTCTCGTGGGAGTCGAGCTTCTTCCTTTGTGGCGTTTGCTTGTCTAGGAGAAGCACTTGAGGCTGCTCACTTCTGAAAGAGGAAGCTGTGCCTCCAATTGGTCTCACGTGGCTCTCCCACAGCAAGCAGCTACCAGGCACAGCTATGAAGGGTTAGCAAATGGTTTCTGTTAACCTTGATGCCCGTGTCAGACAGAGACGGTTTGCTTTCTTCTTTCTGGGTGCCTTTCTTCTACTTAATATACCATCGAAACATGAAATTATTCACAGCTGGGTGCCAGTCTTTGGCAGGAAGAAGGGAGTAGAGTTGACAGACAGTGTCTGCTTCTGCTAGGAGGGTGGCCTTTATTTTAGGGAGTTCACTGTTGTAGGAAAAGAAATGAACAGCTCCAATTCAATTCACTGTCAACATCCCGATTCCAAAAGAAGCAGAGAGAAAAAAGGATGGTGGGACGAGATGTGGAAGTCTGCTCATAGCGCAAAGGAGAGCAATGAACTTCCAGGAGTCAGAGAGAAGGGAAACCAATTCTGGATTACTCTTTATAGGGAATGCAGCGAACACATGGCAACTGTGCGTGAATGCTATCAGCTGTCTTAAACAGTTCAAGAAACGCCCTATGATTTGAGAAACAAAAGAGCGGAATGTACAGTTGGATTTGCCTATAGTTAATCACCCATGGGGCGAATTTTCTTCTCTTACCAAGAAAACTTCCTGTTCTTCTAATGTCGTCACAGTTCTGTGTTATCTGGGCCATCTATTGAATAATTCATAAAGCGATGATAGCCATTCTCTCAAGATTAGAATATGATGAGGTCTTTTCTGTATCTTACCCATTTTATATTGGGCTCTGTAACAGGAATGCTGCAAGGCCTTGTTGCTGCCCTGGGTGCTCATTTTGTCATTCTGGAATTTTGACTTCACTCTCGATATGATTCACAAAGACTGGGTACTGACTATCTCAGCTTCAAGAACACCGACTGCTATTGGAATATTCTTAGGAACTCAAACTTTGAGGTTTCCTTTGCCTCTCATAGACTATGTCTGCCTTTTGGATGGGAAATCGCCCCTGATTAGAGAGCCATGTGTATCATTTTGCTGCCATTTTATGGAGTGTGCATATACACCTACTAGCATATGAGAGACTCTTGATTGACAGATAACAAGAAGTAATCTATGGGCGTGAGTGCTTTGGTCCATATGGCTTGTAAAAACAGCACTTACCAAATTTTGGTAAATTTCTTTTTTTTCATGTAAATACCCTCCTTTGTGAAAATTAAGAACCTAGAAATCTGAATTCAGAGGCTAGAGTCAGTTTAAATTTTGAATCAGGCACCTTCTCGTTGTGGGATCTTAGTGTAGTTACTTAACCTTTCTCGGGTTTGTTTTTTCCGTATGTAAACTGTAGATTATAAGGGTTCTTGCTCCTTAGAGTTAATATGAGGATTGAATGAAATAAATTATCTAAAGCATAATGCCAGGCACAGAGTGAGATGCTCTAGGTATTATCTGTGATGCAAATGTGATCTCAGCAATGTTGAAATTACCTTTATTTTCTCACAATGATTTTTATAGGGGATATTTTCTGTTAGCATCTGAAAGAAAGGGGCTGGAGAGATGGCTCAGAGGTTAAAAGAGCTTGTTGCTCTTGCACAGGGCAGGAATTCAGTTCCCAGCACTGAGGCTGGTTGGCCCACAACTGCCTTTAATTCTAGCTCCAAGGAATCTGATGCCCTCTTCTGGCCTCCACAGACATGTGCTCTTGTGAATACACACACACACACACACACACACACACACACACACACACACACACACACATTAAAAGATAAAATGCATCTTGAAAACATAAAAGAAAACTTGGGGCCTATGGTGTATCTGTAATTTGTAAAATTATTTCTAGAAGAAAAGATATGTATCAATTTTTTGCCATTTTGGTGACAGCCTATACTTTGACCTCACTCCCGCTATTTATTGTTCCCTGAGTGCCTCAAAGACTTGGGGAAATTACATAACTACTCTGTCACTGCATTCATATTCTTGCCAATTTCTAAGAACAAGAGGAAGAAAGACTAACTCTGCTTGGCAGCTAAAGAGATACCTCTAGAACCTTTCTGGAACTTGCCTTCTCCAAATAGTAAAAGTCTCCCACAGGCAGATGCTTTTCCCTTGGCGACTGTAGGTTTAGACATGCCACAAGTACAAGGGAATTAATTGTTCTGTTTCTCAGTGTTTCCTAGGAGACTTAGCAGGTCTCTGGATTTATCTCATGCTTGACAACCAGGCTTTCCTATTAGGAAATTGAGAGAGATGGCTGTAGGTAGACAAGCTCATGCCCTAGCGCAGGACTTAAGGTTGAACGCAAACATGACCTGTGGTTGTAGTACAAAGCAGTCCTTGCATCTCCAGAGCTGTGCTACTTGAAGAGTAGGCCTTAGGACTGAATGATGAATCATAGAAAAAACCTCTTCATTAAGGGGTGGAAGACATTTTTAAAATCATTCTCATTTTCTCATTTTGCTTTACTCTATTACTGGTAGGGTGTATTAATCTGGTTTCTTCTTTGTAGTAAAACTAGATAACTTTTTGTTTTTTACAGAACAGTAGTTCTTTTTCAAGCTTTAATGGGTATGTGAAAAACAGCTGGAGAGCTTGTTAAAAATGCATTCAGAGTCACTAAAAATGTTTTAGAAGGAAATATCCCGAGCACCCAGCAGAAGCTGGTTCTACAGGTCTGGGTAGGACCTCCAGTTTGGCATTCCTCCCGAGTTCCATGCTGCTCTTTCAGGAAATGCAGAAGATTTAACAGGGAGAACTATTCTTGCCACAGGTGAACTCATACCATGCAGTTACTTGGGTTTGTGGCTTCTCCCACTGGTTGACAATGAGCATATCAAAAATAAAGTTCCTCTTGAAATGTACAGAAACAGAACTGGGATATGACTCAGTGACAGGGCTTACCTAGTGTGTTTGAAGCCCTGTGTTAAAGCCCCCTCACTGGAGAAACAAAAACAAACAAACCCCCCTCTCAATAGATCACACTTATAGAAACACAGATTGGGTTTAAGTACAGAATTAAAGCCGTGATGGAGGGAGCAGAGTCATCTCTGTCAACTAGTTTCCAGAGTAAGAAAATTACCCCTGTTGTTTCTATTCGTGTGGGATTATCAGGCTAGTGTTTTAATACTTGGAACAATCTAATGCTGATGATATGAAGGTCACTTCCACACTTGGACATCACTAAGTGAAGGGAGGTTGTGGTGACGGCCAGCTTGGAGAAACATCATTTGGGAAAGGGTTAGAATAGCTGCTTATCTTCCTGCCTATTGAAGCCTTCCTAACCCACGTGTTTCTCCTTCCTGTTACCGTTTGGAAGGTAATGTGATGTATCATATCGCGAGTAAAAGTGAAATCAGCAAGCTTCACCAGAAAGAATCAAATTGCACAACTCCCCATGAGCCAGCAAGCACTTCCCTTCATATTTATACCAGATAGTGAGGAGTATGTTTTGTCAGTTGAATCCATGTTATAGCACTGCTCTAAGCTAATGTAACCTCTCTCTGGAAAGATGCGGTGGATATGATAGACAATATAGAGCAGAAAGCTATTGTAGAACTTCCACGCGCTATGAGCTTTGTTAAACAAAATTGGAATTTAAAAATGAAAGACAGTGGAGGTGGTTGTTGTGGTCATTCAGATGTTATTATGCCTTAGTATGATCTTCCAGAAAAACAAGAACCACTTTGATTCTGTTTATTAAATGTCTTTATTTTTTTACACAATTTGTATATTCAAGTCATAGTCCTTTATTGGAAGACTGGATATTCTTTGCTGAATAAGTCCACTCAAAAACAGGTAGATTTGGTTAGTTGCATATAAATGAACGTTTAAACACACGTATCCATGTACACATATGCCCATGTACACTTTGAGTCCCACTGTTTGATCTAAAACCCTTTCTTTATATTATGGAGGATGCAAAATAAGTGGGTATTTCCTACCTGGACTAAGTTGATAAAATATAATCTACCTCAACGACATTTTAATTTTAACATTAAAATGCTGTCGATTGTTCTATTTAGCTATTAATATTTGAAGATTAAAGATGAAGAGGAAATTTACTTGGTCTTATGGATAAGGTTAATGACATTCTGAAAGGTGAAGTGACTTACTCAAGGTTACATAGTAAATGTTGACAAAGCTAATTCTAGAATATAGAGTTTTGTTATTAAGAAAAAAATCTTAAGGAGTAACTCAAACTTTGTAAAATTTGTAGCAATTTGAACATTTTCCTCTGACCAAATGATTTCTCTTTATCCAAGAGTTCATCATTCCCTGACAAAATGCTAATGGCGGTGTTTGTTTTTGTTTTGAGACAATATCTCATTTTCCAGCCCTGATTGGCCTAGAACTTGCTACATAAACCAAACTTGTGTCAAACTCACAAAATTCATCTGCCTCTGCCTCCAAAATGCTGGGATTAAAGGTGTGCACCACAATGACCAGCCTAATGACTGTTCATGAAATTTTCAGCTCGAAGTTTTGGAATACCTTTTGATCTTTGAATGTTTCCATTTGTGTCTCTACAGAGTATACTTCATAGAACTTTTATATTTCTTGATAAATTTAGCCCTACTAATGATAACTCCATGGGTGGAATTATGTCTGGAATTTGTTAGGGAATGTGTATTGGAGAAGTCTCAGTGAAACAATATTGACTATATATATATATATATATGTACATATATATATATATTAATTATAATATTAGGGAAGTGTCCTGTGTGGGTTCATTTTGCTATCCTCTATACTTTTTGTATGCTTGAATTCTTGTTTGGTTGGTTGGATGGATGGCTGACTGGTTGGTTGGTGGGTGGGTGGGTTGGCTGGCTGGTTGGCAGGTTGGTTGGTTTGACTACCTGTATTCTCTTTGTAGGGCTGTTACGATCTGGTTACCAGTTTCATGGAAACTAACATGGGGATCATCGCAGGAGTGGCGTTTGGAATCGCATTCTCCCAGGTACTCAGTTCATGGTGCCTTTCCCAGTCTCCCGGTCTTTTTTGCCTCCCTGACCTCCAGATTCTCAGCCTGTCTTCCCATGCTCTGGGGAATGCTGGTCAGAGGTCCTTGCTCATTAGGCCTCAGGTCATCTGTTTATTGATTTTTCTTTTTCAACTTAAATGAAGTTTTGCTGTCAAGGGAATATTGCCAACAGTTCAACTAATGACTACCTCCAGTAAAACAACTTGCTTCCTCACAGCTCAAATGGAGGGTAACAGAACAAGCTTCTGGCTTTATTGAACTATAAACAACTCCAAACATCAACTGGCTGCTCTAGATTTGAGGGAGCCTCTTTCCCTGCTTGACCTGGTTTTTTTTTGTTGTTGTTGTTGTTATTCTTTTTTAGTTTCTGTGGGTTACATATGGCATTGCTCCCTTTAAAGGAAGCTCATATTTAGCAATCTTCATCTTATAAGCATTATTTGAATCTTTGGATTTGACTCTTCTGTTTCTTAGGAAGGAACTTAATTATTTGTGTATTAAACTTTCCATCTCCTGATCTCCGTTCACATTTTACATACCAGTGGGAGATATAATTATGCCAATTAAGTAAGCCATACATACTAAAGGATAAAATACATTTAAGCTAATTCTGAAATTTAGCCTTCTTCTAGCCAGTAAGGTCCTGTTTTACTGGCTTCTGATCTCTTGAACAAGCGGTATATCCTTGTTATGGATATAACATTGCTATGGGTACAAGGACTGACATGTATACTTAGAAGCTTAATAAGAACTTTATGTTAAACTCAGATTTTTTTCACACTACCAGATCATTTTTCACAGAAAGCCCAGTTGGTGTCTTAGTAGTGACTGCAGAATTCCATGTCTCTAGAGGTTATCGCAAAGTCTTTCCCCCTCTGCATCTGTTGTTCTGCTTAGCAATGCAAATGCAGCTTTGCTTTATTCAAACTTGTTCCAGAGATGTTTTTATTGAAATATGAAGTTCAAAGAAAAGTAGCTAAATTGTATTTTTATAGTTTAGTAAATTATTACCTACATGGCCCTTGCTTAGACCAAGGAGTACTTATTAGTATGTCTCTGCCGGGCAGGGCTTAGCATTAAAGAAAGTGAAATGCTTTTCTTCCTAACCTGTGTGACATGTCAGCTCCCAACGGTATGTAAATCACTGTGATTGTCTCTTGGGTTGCAATTTAAAAATCCTCCGGAAACATACTTCATTGTTTTTGCACTCTTGGAGTGAATTAAACCCCCAACATGCCAACACACGGACAAACCAGAGTGGGATCACAAACAGTGCAATTAACTCAGTCTCCAGAGACATTTCAAAGGCAGTTACTGCCCTGAACTTTCTCCCAATTGCGGTAACATTTCAGTAATAACACTTAGCAACATTCTTAATGGCCTAGGGACAATTTCAAGGAACCCAAACCTTGTGACTCATGCAAATGTTAGGATACAATTGGCGGCCTTGAGCATGTAGTTTCAACACAGGTTGTTAACACCAGAAATGTAGAAGTGGTTGGCATGTGAGCATGTGTGCACGCACATACACACACACACACCTGAAGTCTTCCATCATGGCTTCCATAGAGAAATAAAGTGACATGATGCCAATACACTACATAAGGAGACGTGATCCTGGGAGCTTGTTGATCAAGCTTCTTATCTAAGAACATGCCTGTGTAGTTATATGTGTGGAAGTGAAAGGGTAGGAAGATCCTGTTTTCATCAGTGAGATGCATCAAGTGTTGTCCATGCTTCTCTCGAGCATCCCTGTAGAGGGCTTTATGCTTAGGCAAGTAGCTAGCTAGCATGATGATCATTAGTCTAACCGTGCTGTCTTTAAGACATATGTGACTTGGGAATGTTTGAAGATGCTTGGTGGCACACTAGAACAACGAAAGAGGAGCTTTGACGTTGAGGATCATGAAAACAGTCTCACCAGAGAGCAACACAAATGTTGAGATAAGAAGAGACATCACGGGGCTGGAGAGATGGCTCAGAGGTTAAGAGCATTGCCTGCTCTTCCAAAGGTCCTGAGTTCAATTCCCAGCAACCACATGGTGGCTCACAACCATCAGTTATGGGGTCTGGTGCCCTCTTCTGGCCTGCAGACATACACACCGACAGAATATTGTATGCATAATAAGTAAATAAATGTAAAAAAAAAAAAAGAAGAGGCATCACAAAGCCCACTAGCATGGTGCATGCCTTACCATTCACTCACATGGCCAGGCCGATCCGACTTGACAACCGTGTTCAACTTGTGTCTGGGAGGGGAATGGTTATGGCTGGCTCTTCCCGGCTGGGAGGGAAGGGGATGGATGGTCATGGCTGCTCTTCCTGGCTAGAGATAGTAGGAACTGCAGTTATTTTCTCTGTCTCCATCAACCAAATTCCTGGAAGATAAGGGATGGCTTCCACACACCAGTAGATCCAGGACCTCCCTGGAGCAATGGTAGCTAACCACTTACAAGATGCCTGTTCAGGAACTATCACTCCATAGAGCCTAGTCAGTGTCCCAGAGGCCAAGCTTTACAAATTTAATTCAGATATGGTAAAGCCAAACCTCACAAATGCTGGTTGCTATGAATTAAAGTGTTCTGCCTTGGTTTCCCTCTACTGAATAGAGGTCAAAGTGTGTGGGAAAGATCAGCGGCACCCACCCCTTGCTTTTCTCTCGTCTTTTCCCACTTCTCTGTATCTGCCTCTCCCTCTCCCTTTTCTTCATCTACTTTCCGTCTTCTCCTTGCCCTTTCTCTATATGCTGTTCTGAGAAACTGGCCTTTGGCACACCTGTTGTGCCACATGGGACAGGAGGTGTAAGGGTGCAAGGAAAACTGCGCTGAGTCCAGTTTTCTGACTGAATTGTAAGCACCACATCCCTTGTTAGCTAAGTTGGCTTAGCTCTCCTGTGTGGATGGCAAAGTTTGAGCTACCGCTCCCCAGAGCTCCCATTCCCTCTGTCCTCTCAAGGAAAAGCACATTTGGCTGAGCTTGATGAGCACATCCTGCCTGCCCTATCAGTTTACAGTAAGAATTGAGTGTGCTTCGATGGGGTGTGTCTTTCCTTTTCTTTGAGAGGAGACGGTCTCACAGTTTATCCCAGACTCTTGGAAGTCACTGTGTAGCCCAGGTGAAACTCAGTTCAAAGAATTCCTCCTACATGGGCCTGGTCTCCCTAATGCTGAGGTTATAGGCATGAGCCAGCACATTTCTGTCTTTCCCTGTGATTTTGATAGCTGCCATCCTCAGAGAGAGAACTTGGGCAGGAAGAGAGGAGAGGATGGGGGGAGAAGGTGGGAGAGAGGGAGGGAGAGGTGATATATGTGTATTCTTTCCATCTTTCCTCCCCCTCTCCCTTCCTCTGTTTTTCCCTTCTTTTATTAGAAAAGTCTTCTAATTCAAAGGCAAAAGGTTTTTACCAAGAAATACAGAATCCATTTCTACCAATTCATCTCCTGGCCTCTCCCCTCCTTGCAGGACCTTCCTTGGGGCCTACAGTTTGATGGGATGAACACAGTTTTATTCTGTGTCAGTAATTTTTTTAGGAGTCACTTACCAAGGACCTGTTTCTTTTTCCATGTACAGGGCAGAAAAGAGCTGGGACTAGTCCCAGATACAGAAGTGGCCGCAACATTAATCTTTATGAAGACTACCTGTGTAGTTTGAGGAAGATAGTTGAACCTATTAAACACATTCCCTTATCTGGAAGGCTGAAATTAAAATATTACAAAGAGTTGTGGTAAAGAATCAAAATTTTGTTATATCTGAATGTGTTATACCCTTTCAATACTTATTTAGTTTTTTATTGGAATATTTTTTCACGCTGTAAAATATATTCTGGAAGTTGCTGGCCTCAGAATATATCAGTCTCTATATATAATATAGAAAGAGACACACTGTAAGTTTCAAAGTCCCTGTGCTCCTGGAGGAATTTAGGTTCTCATTCAGCAACAGAACCTGAAAGTTGCAGCCACGATACCTTTGACAACTGCACAGTAAGTGCATAATATGTATTTTGTGGATGGAATAATGCAGTTGTATTTTCAGAGGTCACAGCTACCTATGCAACAACAAAACATAGCCAGTTGCTTAAAGAGAAAACACTATTACCAAAGGAAAATGGCCTCTGGACTCAAGTGTGCCATCAGGCGCCTCTCCAAGAAATGCCAGTCCTTGAGGTTTATGACTCTTGGTTACTAAACGTGTGACTAAGGGTGTCGTCCTACTGCCAGAATCATTTTTCATCAGATTCACCTGTGCCACTGGCTAATCCAAGGCACAAAGACTAGGGGCCAGAGTTCTCTATGGAAGTGGTAAGATTCTCTGTGGGTGGCTTTTGTGTTCCCCTGAAAAACTAGGAGATGGCCCCTGAATGAATGTGGGCCTGTCTAGGCCAGTAATAGCTACGTGATTGAGAGACAAACAGAAATTAAAGCTCTGCTTTCACACTTACCTTCTCCCCACCCACCTCTTACAAGTGATAACCTTGTTATCTCACTGGAAAGTGGACCCAGTCAAGAATTAAGTCTCTCTTCTTGTCTCAAGGGAAAAAAGCCACTATTCTGTCAGCCAAGTATAACTAGAGTATCATACTAGGTCGAAAAATCTGCCAAATATATTTAGCCTTCCAATAATTCAAAGCTTATGTGTTTGAATTAAAATTTAGCCTTTCCGTTAATATCACACCAGCTCTGTGCCATTTAATTATTTTTTACGTTAATCTCACAGCATGATCATGTTTCAATACTAGTTGGTATTAGAAGTTGTTCTGAAATAATCAAAGTGAGCTGCTTCTGGACCTGGTAGCCAGTTTTAAAACTTCCCACTAGTACTTAGACTACCTCAAGCTTAGATACGACAAGTCAAATCCATTTGTTCTTCACTCCTTATCTTTGTCCTTTCCACATAAGGACAGCTCCATTTACTAAAAGTTTTATCTAGGGATACACGAGGATCATGTCAACTCTTTGTATTGACAGAGAGATATATGCAGTTATTATGTATCAAAACTAAATACATCTGTTTGTGACTTGATTTTTTTTCATTTGTTTTCCTTGGCAACAGTTGATTGGCATGTTGCTGGCTTGCTGTCTGTCCCGGTTCATCACTGCCAATCAGTATGAGATGGTGTAAAGAGAAGGTAAGTGGCAAGTGGGCAGTATTGCATATGGGTATTTTTCCCTTTGGTGCCCGTACTACCCTTCAAGTGGTCAGGAAGAGGGCTCAGCCACCGAACTACCCAGTGTTATCCATGTATAGAAATCTCATCTCCTTGTGCTGGGGAGGAGACGGGGCGGGTGCCATGATGAAAAGATGGGCATGCTTACTCTTCACCTTGGGCCTCTGGGTGCAGGCTGTGTGTGCTGGTGTTTCACTCACATATTCTCTCTCTCTTTCTCTCTCTCTCTCTCAGTCTTTCAGAACTATGGAAAAGAGGCCTGTTTTTAAAAGAAACTGCGCAATCTCTGAAAGACTTCCAAAGAACGTTAGAGCACAGTACATAATAGCCCTCCCTGCTCCCCCCCCACTCCCCACAACCCCACCCCCTATGTGCAACTGACACACCTACCCAGTCTATGCTCTGCCTTTCAGCCCACATCATGTGTAGTGTCCATCTCGTGAAGCCCTGTAATGCCACACAGTGTAGCCAGGCCCCCTACAGCTAGTCATAGTAAACCCCGCCCTAAGGCCCCGTGAGTGCCAGCTCTCTCACATGTACTTGGTCCAACTGTAGGTGACTGGTTATCACATCATCACTGGCCCCTTGTGGCCCTGCATGTAGTAGGGGAGGCTTCAGTCAGTCCCTCACTGTGGTCCATGAATGCCATGCACCTTTCCGTAAATAAGCAGATGGTAGTTCTCTTTCCTTTTGCCTTGATCTGATTTGCTGTGGTTTTCCCTTTACTGGGGTTCTTTCCTACCTTCTTTAGGCTGCCTAGGACATGTGGAGAGACACAGTGGGAGTTATTTGTAAGGAGGAAATGG
Organism: Microtus oregoni; assembly: GCF_018167655.1. Classification (NCBI taxonomy): domain Eukaryota; kingdom Metazoa; phylum Chordata; class Mammalia; order Rodentia; family Cricetidae; genus Microtus; species Microtus oregoni. The sequence goes on from NW_024544601.1 coordinate 2,120,065, forward strand.
CATGTCTCATGCATGGTGGAATCTGGTGTTAACATTGGGTGACCTCCTTGCTCGGAATTGTTCCACACGTGGGTTTGGAGAAACAGCTTAGTGAAGGATTTCCTCTCAGAGGAAACCTGTATAATCCTGTTACAAGGCTATGTCGTTACTCCCCTGAAGGCACAGATACTCCTTTTGATTTGCCCCGCCCAACTAATTTCTATCATTTTCCTTTTTCCTGCTCTCTCTTTTTTTTCCTTGCACTGACATTATAGACTTTGAGGACCTCATCAGATCAATTTCAAAGTGAGTGTAGAGGGGAAATGAAAGTCAAAATATTTTTTAAAGATCTTAAAAATAATGCCTCTGTCTAGCATGCCAACAAGAATGCATTGATATTGTGAACATTTGTGATAATATGTATTAATAAATAGAGCAATTCCAAATGGCTGTGTTGTGGTTCTTTTCTTTGACTGTGATTACAATCTTTAACACACGCTCCCATTCCATTCTGCTCTTCCTGGGATTGGGAGAAAGCCCCATTTTATACATGGATAGCTATCCACATGTATCCCTCCTAGCCAAAATGCTGGAGCGTTGGGCTTTTAGCATGGGTATTTCAGAATCGTGAGTGGGCTATCATGAATAAGAGAGACTGTTAGGCCACAGTGCCTTTGTAGCACTTCGTGCCTCTGCAATTCTTGAAGACAGTACAAAGATTTCATCAGAGTTTTTAAAGTCTGATTTCCATTTTAAAATGAAATGAGTATCTGTCACTTCTTTTATCATTTCTATAAACACGTATTCTTTCCTCTTCACTTTCTCCTCCAGATCTGATTGAGTATGCATGATGTAAGGAACAATTCAATGTCCCAGTGCCCTAATCTGAATTAAAGTATGAAATGCTCACATTTGATTTAAATGCCATTTTAATAACAGGTACAATATGATGCATTAATTGTAATCATTGGGTTTTTTCTTCCAGCAGCTCCTGCTGGCATGTGCCACCACAACCAGCACCAATCATTGCTTTTTGATGAGTTGTCAAAAAGAGAAGTGTGAGTGAAAGCATAAATTTATTAATTAGCAAAGTAGTGGATCTGCAAAGCTTTCTCCCCCACAGAACAACCTGTAATTAGGGCAATAGTGGCTTTCCAGCTAAGTGCATTTGTGAGTCTGAATGCTGCACACCATAAACCCTACAAGATGTACAAAGACAGTGCCCCAGCATTCACATGTCCCCTTTGGAAGGTCACTGTCTTAGAAACAAATGCCTCTCAAAACCTTTTCACTATTTCAGTTTTAAGGCTGCAGTGTATATTAAAATGGGGCTTCTCTGTAAATTCTTAAATATATCTGAGCTCTTGGTTCACCCTCTTGAATACTATAGGTTTGTTTGGTCTTTTTAGTGTATTTTGGTAACAAATCTTTCTAAATTGAATTCAGATCTCCGCATTCCATATTTTAATATGAAACATTTGGACTGAGATTGCTTTTACTTCAAAATTTAAAGTAGCCACATTTCAACTCTGAATAACCTGTATACAATGCATAGTCCTCCTTTAAGTAAAATGTAAAAGACCCAAATTTTAAAATCATCCTTGAATCATTAGAAATAAAATGGCAGACAATTTGCTAAATATATACCTCAAACTTATTATGCATAGTGGAAGCCAGTATACAAAATATTAGCACTCCTGAAGTTTCCTATTCTCCATTAGCAACCACACCCCATTTCCCCACCTAGGAGTAGCCAATGCTCAGTACTCTTTTGCCGAAGGTTGGTTTTGTCTGTTTTTAAACTTCATGCAAATATAATTGTATATGTGGGCTGTTTTATGTACATTCTCTCATTTCCACTGCCATACAGGATTCCACTCCATAAATATGGCACAATTTGTCTGTTTTATTATTGCTGTGAACTGACCTTATTTTCAGGTTTTGGATCATATGAATGAAGCTGGAATGAATACTATGGGACATCCTTCTTTATGGCCATAAACACGCGTGTAGAATTACTTGAAAATAATATATATTCCAAGTCAGGAGGTACTGCTTAACATTTTTTCTAAAATGAATGTAATAATTTCTAGTAGGAAGGCCACTTGGTCGTTTCAGCCATTTAGACCCAAAATAATCACACAGAAACCATATTATTTAAATCACTGCTTGGCCCATTAGCTCTAGCTTCTTATTGGCTAACTCTTACATCTTAATTTAATCCAGTCTCAGTGTTTTATATTTTACTATGAGGCTTGTGGCCTACCGGCAAAAATGCAGCACGTCTGTCTCTGGAGGTGGCTCCATGGCTTCTCTCTGACTCCACCCTTCTTTTTTTTTTCTCGTTTCTATTTATTTATTTATTTATTTATTCATTAAAGATTTCTGTCTCTTTCCTGCCACTGCCTCCCATATCCCTCCCCCTCCCCCAATCAACTCCCCCTCTCTCATCAGCCTGAAGAAGCAGACCAGGTTCCCTCCCCTGTGGGTAGTCCAAGGACCTCCCACCTCCTTCCAGGTCTATCATACAATAAAAGTATATGCTCAACTATGTTCATAGCAGCATTGTTTGTAATAGCCAGAACCTGGAAACAACCTAGATGGCCTTCAATGGAAGAATGGATGAAGAAAGTATGAAATATATACATATTAGAGTACTACTCAGCAGTAAAAATCAAGGATTTCTTGAATTTTTCATGCAAATGGATGGAAATAGAAAACACTATCCTGAGTGAGGTAAGCCAGACCCAAAAAGAGAAACATGGGATGTACTCACTCATATATGGTTTCTAGGCATAAATAAAGGACATTGAGCCTATAATTGGTGATCCTAGAGAAGCTAAATAAGAAGGTGAACCCAAAGAAAAACATATAGACATCCTCCTGGATATTAACCTTCATCAGGCGATGAAAGGAGACAGAGACAGAGTTCCACCCTTCTTTCTCCCAGGATTCAGCTTAGTTTTCCCCACCTACCTAAGTTCTGTCCTATCAACAGGCCAAGGCAATTTCTTTATTCACCAATGGTAATCACAGCATACAGAGGGGAATCCCATATCAATGATTTATAATTCAAACAGCAGTACAAAGAGTTCTCTAATTCCATATCCTCCCTAGAACTCACTATTCTCAATGTATTATTTTAGCCATCCAGTGAATATATAGTGGAATCTTACTTTAATTTGTCTTCTCCTTGTGACTAACAGTACTGATTACTTATTTTTCTCCCCATTGGCCATTTTGATATCCCCTTGACAGGTGTTCAAGTAATTTTTGGTTGTCAACAATTCAGCAGTCTTTATCAATTTGTAGTAGTTCTTCATATATTCTAGGTACAGGTCCTCTCCTGGATGTACGTGTGGCAAATCTCTTCTATAGTATGTGTACCATATCTTTCTTTGGACTGCCTGCTCCCAAATAATGACATAGAGTCTTATTATCAAGTATGGCCTTAGCTTAGACTTGTTCTCAACTAGCTCTTAAAACTTTATTCTTAAGCTATGGTGTTAGGGACATGCAAATTTAACGTCTCCTTGGTGACCTTGTTCCCTTTTCCCGCTGACACTGATTTCTCTCAAATGTTCACTTTGTGTGAAATTACAGTTGGTCTAGTCACTTTCTTTTGACTTGTATTTACTGAAAGAATTGTTCCCTATATCTCTCTTTTTAGTATTTTTCTGTGTAGTTCAGATATGCTTCTCAGTGGCGTATGACTACATCTTTAGATCAGTTTGAGGCAGCCTTCATCAATTGACAGCTGAGTTTAGTTATGTGTTATTGTTACTGACACATTTGATTTTATTTCTACCATGTTACTTTTTTATAACATTGTGTATCTTTTTCTTTGTCTTCTCTTGAATTGTGGTGTCATCCTGTTTACTTTTTTCAAAAAAATACGCATGAGGGCTGGAGAGATGGCTCAGTGGTTAAGAGCATTGCCTGCTCTTCCAAAGGTCCTGAGTTCAATTCCCAGCATCCACATGGTGGCTTACAACCATCTGTAAAGAGGTCTGGTGCCCTCTTCTGGCCTTCAGGCATACAGACAGAATATTGTATACATAATAAATAAATAAATATTTAAAAAAAATAATAAAAAAAATAAAAAAATAAAAAAAATACGCATGATATATTTATAGTATAAGATAATTCACATTTCAGTGATCAACATTAATTTCTTAATGTGCAAACTTGAAATTTAAAGTTAATCAGAATCCCCATCTTCCTCCAAAATGACACCAAGACTGTAGAGTAATCTGATCCCAATCAACTGTCAAAGGCATGCTTTTGTTGCCTGACATTTTTTTTTCTACAATCGCCTAAACCTAATCCTATTAGTGTCTTTAAAATTTAAATTTTCCTAAATGTGTTTCAGTCTCATTTTCTTTGTTGCTTCTTACATCTCAGTCCTTTGGGTTTTCAGAGTGTATTTGTATGTGATTAATTACACTGAAAATGCTCGCTACTCTTGCAAAGGGCCAGTTTGGTTCCCAGCCATCCTTAATTCCAGTTCCAAGGATCCAACGCCATCTTCTGACCTCTTCACTCATCTTACACACACTTAAAAAATAGATAGATAGATGGCTAGATGGCTAGATTAAAATATTTTTAAATGAAGGAGATGGATCATTGTCTTAGTGGTTAAGTACACATAACTGCTCTTAAGGAAGATTGGAATTTGATTCTTAGGACCCACATAAATCAGCTTACAACCACCAGTGACCACAGCTCTGAGGGATCCAGTGCCCTCTACTTTCCTGCATCAGGACACACACATACACACACACACACACACACACACACACACACACACACACACACACACAGTGCTCACATGATTGAGAAAATGTCCTCGTTTAAAATCTAGTTTGACATGAGTCACTCCATTCTGTTTTGGTTTCACCTTTTAATGCCTAATACAAAGAAAGGTTCAGTCCAAAACACCTGCTTTAGGTTTTATTTATCAATGTATATTGAATGCAGTTCAGCATATTTTTATCCAGCTCGTAAATTTCTGCTTGTATAAGTAGCTTCATCTTCCTTCAGGTTGTCATGTTACCAGGAACTATTATTTACGTTATTTTTAATGTATCATAGTCTGCTTTCAAATTTCCCTAATTGTTTCTCATGCAATTTCCCTGACATTTGATGGAGAACTTTGAATAGAGTTCTTGAGAACAAAGACAGTCTAACAGTGTCTTTATATCCCTACAGTGACATGCAGAATTGATCACTTTTGGGGTTCTCAGATTCCTTTATGAATAATGAATGAATGCACTCCCAATCTTTAGCTATGTGCCAGAAAAGTAACTTATCTTATGTGGATATATTTTCTTTGTTTCATTTCCTCCTTGAGTTTTATTTGTGGATTTAACTCTAGAATTCTGAATTTTGTAGTATTCCATTTTTGTGCCATGTTCTGTTTGCTAATTAATGATCCATATCTTTATCTCATGGGTGTGCCTTCCCAATAAAGAGTTACATGTCTTGAGTAATAATGGAATGATCCCATCTGGATTTTTATGTAGATTTGGATTGTATCCCTAGATATTACTTTTTAGGTTTTGTTTCTTGAGTGAAGAAATGTAGGTTGTGCCCTCTAACAGAATCTGGTAAGTGTAAAATTGGCTAATGGATAAGAAGAAAAGGATCAAAGAATTGACAAATGAGCTAGTGCTAGTGGTTCTCTGCAGAAAATAGTACTATGCAATACATGCACAGAAATTTTAGTCTATATACTTTCCAAGGACTTTTGCGGTTTAATTTAAAATGATTATTTGAAGACGTCCTGAATTTAGACTGTGAGACGTGAAAAAGAATAATGCATGCACCTTCAAGCAATGTTGATTAATTGTTGTGTATAGTATAGGTTGTGAAAGTGCTTGATGCTAGAATAATTCAGAACTGTAGAGTTAAGTGAAAAAATCAAATACAATACAATCTGTGTGTACAACTGCATTAGCTGTCTATTGCTATTTTCAACTGATAAATGATGGGACATGCATCACTTATCAGTTTAAAAGAGCAACTACTTATTATTATAGGTTTCAGGGAATCACCATGCCAGGATGGCTTAACTAGAGGTTTCTGGCCCTAGAGTTCTTTGATGAGTTAATAGTGAAGCCATTGGTTGGGACTGCAACCTACTGTGAAAATTCAACTTGAGGTGGGCACGCCAGCTTCTAAGTTCAGTCACTTGTTGACAGCCCCTGATCCCTTGCCACATGTGATTCTCCACAGGGTATCCTTTAGACTAAACAGTTGCTTTACCCCAGGATGAGCAATCAAAGCAAGAGTATCTGAGACAGAAGCCACAATTTTCTATCCTAACGTCAATTCAGTAGAACCCAGTTGTTAGAAGTCTTTGAATAAATGTAGCTGATGAAAAGGGAAGAGGTTGATACACAGTTGGAGTTACTGGGAGGTTAGGATCACTGAGCACCATCCTTAGAGCCAACCTACACCAATTCTACTTGGGTTTGCTTCCCCTTGGGACTTGCTGGAAAACTCACATAGGTCCTAGGTAATGGCAGCTAAACTAAGAAAGAAGCATGATTTGCACTAACTTTATACTCACGGATCTTAATGTTTTCTGTTTCTTTTATGATGAGCCAAGGCTTTTTAAAATTATCTCAAATAATCTCCCCAGGAATTATAAGTTCTGGTAAACAAATAAAATGCTACAAGTTTCAAAAAATATCAAACTATCTTTCTCTTATCTTCTTTTAATTGCTGGATATCTATCTATGTTCTCTTTTTTTAAAAAAAATATATACTAATGACCACAGTTCCATATTTCCACATATGTCATGATAAAATATAGCCCCCAAAAGAAATCATTGAAAGTAAATTATTTGGTATTTGATTTTACCCTTTCTTCTGTGAATTTTATTCATTAGGACTAGTCCACTTACATGATTCAAATAAGCTTTGTAGTCATCTTCTCTGTAAGATCTTTGTGGAAGGAGAACATTGGCAAGCTAGTAAATGATGTCAAAAGTACTCTTCAGACTAGTAAGGGTCATCTTTGAGTTGAAGGAATTTGTGAAGCTCATCGTATAAGTCTGAATGGATGGCAATGGGGGCACATTAAGGAAGAAACTCATTGTCTTCTTTAAACACTGAGTTCATGGGGAATCATACTTGGACCATCATCTCAACCCTCTCCTTCTGGGCAATTGTATCCATCCAGGTTGTTTCAATTACTATATAGATGGCAGTGTCTTCCATTTTCACTTACCCAACTCACACTCTTCTTGCAAACTACACATGTGTATAGTTTAGCTGACAACAGCTCCGATGCAGAAAAGAGCCTAGAAATCCGAAGTGCTGGTGATGATGTGACTAACTGGTTCAAACCCAGGAGAGGTCCAGATCAGTGTGATTTGAACTAAAAGAAATGAGAATCCAAATTTCTTTAGGATTCTCTTTATGTAATAATTCTGAATGCAAATGCTATGTGCTAACCACCACTTTCAGTGCGAGACTACAGTGCTGACAAGACAGATCAGGCCATTGTCTGTTGGGGGGAGGCTGCTCGTTCATTTCCCAGCCACCAAGACTCCTGACATAATCACTCAGAAATTATTGTTTAAATCACTGCTTGGCCAATAGCTTAAGCATATTTCTGAATAACTCTTACATTTTAAATTAACCCATTTCTATTATTTTATATTTTACCATGAGGTTTGTGACCGATTGGCAAGGTTCCAGCTGGCAGCTCACATCTTTCCCCTCTGGCACCTACATGATGTCTCGCAATGTTGCCTTCTTTCTCCCAGCATTCAGTTTAGTTTTCCCTGCCTAGCTCTGCTCTGCCCTATCACAAGCTAAGGCAGCTTCTTATTCATTAACCAATAAAAGCAACACGTAGACAGAAGGACTTCCCGTATCAACTATCCATATGAAATTTTTGTTTTAAGAGAAGATGGAAAAGAACTGGAGAGATGGCTCAGTGGTTAAGAGAACTGGCTGCTCTTTCAGAGGACCTGAGTTCAATTCTCGGCACCCACATGGCAGTTCACAACTGTCTGTAACTCCAGTTCCAGGGAATCTAACACCCTCACACAGACATACATGCAGGCCAAATACCAATGCACATAAATTTTTTAAAGAGATATTTTTTTAAAGAGAAGATAGCAAATAATGTTTTTCTCAATAAGACTAGTGATAGACTTTAAAAAATAAATGTAAATGGACAGGAGAGATGTCTCAAGAGGTTAAGAGCACTGACTGCTCTTCCAGAGAACCTGAGTTCAATTTCCAGCATCCACATGGTAGCTATTAACCACTAATAATGAGATCTAATGCCCTCTTCTGGCCTGCAGGCACATATGCAGGCAGAATACTGTGTACATAATAAATAAATCATTAAAATAGTAAATGTAAATGAGTGACATTGGTGACCCCACTTTAGCAGTTGAACTCTCAGTTTCATTTACGAACCTGAACGGCCAAGCTCTGTCACCTCATCTAAGTTCATTTAAAAGTGGCCTGGAATCAGATGATATATGCTTAAGGTTTGGGCTCAGGCATTGTGGCTACAAGAGAATAAGAGTATTAAAACTAGCCATTTACAATAATATAAACAAAGCTAACAACTTCCCCAAATGTGGACCCTGAACAATTTGCCACAAAGACAGTACATCAGTATTTTAGATATCCTTTTACATAAAAGAATTGACTTCAGACAGAAAAGAATGTGTTTGTGCAAGAATATCCACTGAAGGGGTATATTGTGATCCTGCTAGATTAGCTTAGTGCGCTAGCCCTGGTCCTTCACCCTTGTCACCCACATCTGTTCTTTCTCACATACAAGGCTTTGCTGTAAGGGTGGATTTAAAGAAAGGATGCCAATAGCCTTAAGAAAGGGTGTTTTCTTCCAAACCATTGTGCTAGATTACCATACCAATGAGAGGATTCAGAGCTACACAAATGTGATCTTGATCAGCACTGTGTGCAGTGTGTGCAGTGCGCATGTCACCTGAGAGCCTGGTGAGAAGAGCAGAATTTCAAGGCACACTCAGAACCAGCATCTACATTTTCTGGAAAGACTTTACAGGATTCATATTCACACAAAGTTGAGAAGTACTTATTTAGGACTTAGACCACTGTTTTCCCAACTTAGCTGTAATGCTGAATGACCTGAGAGTTGAGTAATTGGCTAGGCATGGTTTTGTTTTTGTTTTGTTTTGTTTCTTTGTTTAGTTCTGATGTGCATCCAAGTTTGAGGACACTGATTTAGACCACAAATTGAGCCCTAATGTGATTGGTGTCTAAAAATGTGGGCTGTGTGGCTACCCAAAGAAGCAGATTTATAGTGTGAGTCTATCAACTACAACCCTCTACCAGTAAAGCAAAATAAGAGCCCCTCACCCAACCCCATCCTTTCACGTGAAAGCTGGTAAGTAATGGAGAATGGCTATTCTGGTAACTGGGTGGGACAAGTGTCAAGGGCATTGAGAATTCCTTTCCAGCAGATGGAATCATTTATCAGCTGGATTCGACAGCAGCGATATCTCATTTATATGCAGTGATTTTTTTCCCCCTCTTCGCTAGGGATTAACTCCACAGAAACAGTCAGAAAAACTAGCCTGCCTGCTCCTCACCCTATTCAGTTTAAATTTATTTTATGTAATTGTATGCAATAATTTATCTGTGAAATTCCTCCAGGGAAAGAAGCCACATGGGTAGTTCCAACTGCTGAAGACAGTAAATAGAAAGGTCTTATGCATTCATTAAGCCATAAAGCAAACTGCAGAGGATTGGTGGACAAGGGAAAGTAGTTTCTAACCATTCATGAAAGGACCTTGGGGTTTCAGCGCCCTTCTTTTATCTCTGTCCATCTCCCAGAAATGTGATTTGAACAATTAAATCTATATGAGTACTTCCAGGTTTCTAAATGAATATCAAACCATGGAAACACGCAAGCCATACACTACTTTAAGAATTCTAATATATTAAATTCCCCATGGTCCTAAAGCTACATTAACTGAGACATTGTTAGAAGGAGGCATGTGTGAAGTGAAGTTTTAGCTTGATGCTCAGAAGGCAGGTAGCAGTGAGCTTTTCATTATGATTCAAGCATGCACACTTGTAATAACAAGTGAAAACTGGTTTTCTGAGAACCAATGTTCTTTATGTTACACATATGATAGCACTAACACCTCTGAGTCCTGTGCTCTTCCAAACTGAATGTCCATGGTAGATGAAAATGCCAAAATGTGCTTATACTGCAACTATGGGATTCATAATTCAGATTTGTGTTCTATTTTTATACAAGTTTACCACGGAAATGCCCACAAGTCTACCACTACACATGGGATCCATAAGTAAATATAGCATAGCTGATCCACTGGAAATAGGTTATTACAAGTAATTTCATCCCAACCCACTTTCTCCACAATCTTAGCATTCATTCTCACGTCTGTGACTCTTGTCTAGAGGCAGGTGCTGGGACTTTTCATAAGCTGGAGACTAAAACTCTCAACCCTGACTCTTGCCTCTCAAGTATCATGTATTCTATGAGAATGTTTTCAATGAAGGTGTTTTAAATAGGCCTGGAGAGATGGCTCACTGGTTAAGAATGTGTACTATTCATTCTGAGGACCCAAATTTGGTTCCCAGCAGCCAGTGTGTGTGTCTCACAATAATCTTTAACTCCTTCTCCAGGGGATCCAATTCCCAATTCCCTTGCCTAACTTCCGTGGATGAAGACATGTGCGTGTGTGTGTGTGTGTGTGTGTGTGTGTGTGTGTGTGTGTGTGATCGCGCGCACCACAATTAAAACAAAATTTTAAAAATAAAAATAAAACAAGAATTTATAAAAATAATTTCAGTTTCCCCAGTGACCTTTGTTTTGCTTAATCTCTTCTAGACAATGTATATAGCATAGAATTCTTCTATGAAATAGTGAAGTGAATGGAAGATTTTTCATTTTTTATCTTCTTGATTCTAGTGCCTCTTTATATCTTCACTGTTTCAAGGAATCTATGCTTTCAAATGATCAAAAATGGTGGTGGGGAGAAGGGGAAATGGCAACACCATCTTTTCTATCACTGAAAACAAAATTATGCATATTAATTATCAAAATTTGTATTGTGTAAGCATTTCTTACCGATTTTTTCCATATACTCCTGTCCTGATACTGAATGAAAGAATTGGAAAGAGGAAGCAAATGGCTCTGGTGTATAAAGCATGAGGATCAGAGTTTAGATCCCTAGCATCCATATAAAAAGACGAGTGGCATCTTTTTTTTATAGCATGAAGGCCTGCCTGTAATCTCAGTGCCCCAGAGAGGTGGAGGCAGAATTTCTGAGACAAGCTAGCTAGATAGACAAGTCAAATCAGTGAGCTTCAGGTTCAGTGAAAGAGCCTGTCTCAGTCAAGAGTGATGGAGGATAACACCTGACATGAATCTCTGGCCTTCATATGTACGTGCATGCATACCCACACAAATGTGCACCCACATTCTTGTGAACACATGCAATAAAATTAGCAAGTTTTGATTGATAAGCAGGGGCAAGGAGAGATGCATCAGAGGTAGGGAACCTGACCACTGAGGCAGATAGATACAAAGTTAGGATCTTTGTAGAAGAATGAAAATAGACCCATATCTATCACCATGCACAAAACTCAAGTCCAAATGGATTAAAGACCTCAATATCAGTCCGAACACACTGAACCTGATAGAAGAGAAAGTGGGAAGTACTCTACAACACATGGGCACAGGAGACCACTTCCTACGTATAACCCCAGCAGCACAGACATTAAGGGCCTCATTGAATAAATGGGACCTCCTGAGACTGAGAGGCTTCTGTAAAGCAAAGGACACTGTCACTAAGACACAAAGGCAACCCACTGACTGGGAGAAGATCTTCACCAACCCCGCAACAGACAAAGGTCTGATCTCCAAAATATATAAAGAACTCAAGAAACTAGACTTTAAAATTCTAATTAACCCAATTATAAAATGGGACACTGAGCTGAACAGAGAATTCTCAACAGAAGAAGTTCAAATGGCCAAAAGACACTTAAGGTCAAGCTCAACTTCCTTAGCGATCAGGGAAATGCAAATCAAAACAACTTTAAGATACCATCTTACACCTGTCAGAATGGCTAAAATAAAAAACGCCTTGTTCATATTTTAACATTAAAAATAAATTGCAAATGTTTTTGGACAATTATATATATATATACACACACACACCAAATGTCCTAGGCTAGGTTGTGGTCAATGTGGGTAAGAAGAAAAATGAAGCCAAAGTTAGCAAAGTTCACCAGAAATAAGAGTCAGCTGTTTTTGGAATGAAAGCAGTTAATCAATGAGAAAGGAGTTTGAAAACCCGCACCATATAGACTATTATGTACTGTGTTTCAGGTCACCATTACCATTTCCTCATGAGTTTTAGGTTAATTGCCATTCTACTAGCAACCTGGAGGATGTTATTGTGCAAATGAACCGTTTTGTAGACTATTCCAGATGCCAGGATGTTTCTCCGAGACAATAATCCTCTGCAGCCTGATTTCCGGCCCACAGTTGAAATAGAGTAGTGGAGTCCGAGCTGTCAGCCCAAGACTCAGCAATCTGTTTCCACTCCAGCATTGATTGCACTTCTGTACTGATGTCCAAAAAAAAAAAAAAAGGATTCTTTCCCCAGGAAAGCCCAAATGTGGCTGTGAAGTCCTTTCTCCTAATCCCATTCACACTCTGTCTCTTACATTGAAGCCATCACACTGCTGGTAGTAGAGACTACCAAACAGTACAGTGGGAAGGAGAGAAGGGAGGGAGGCAATGGAAACACTTCAGGTACATGATTGCTTCACAGAGAGTACTGAGATCTCAGGGAAAGAACATCTAAAGTTCAAAATAACTACATATAAAAATTAGCTAAGATAAGCAAGTGAGTGCTGTAAATTGTACACAGATGAGCAGTCTAGCCACAGCAAGGATATTAATCCGAATTCAGTACTGTCTTCTGACCAGTGTTTGATGAATAAATGTGGCACACACTCTGAAAGAGAATCAACAGCTGGAGACCCAGCCCTGAGTGCTTCGTGTTTTCAGATAGGAAAACAATCATAACCAGGAGGCCAAAGTTCCTTGGGTCCCACAACTTATGACAAGGCGGTCTCCCTACAGAGAGTAGATAATCATGCTGATGAGCATATATGTTTGGCTTGCTGTTTCTTTATGTCTGGTTTAGCTGAAGAAAATCAAGCATTTCCATTTTCCCTGCTGATGACAAAACAGTTTTGTTCACTGGCATACTTTGAAGATCTGCTGTCATCCATCCCATTCATGTGAAAACAAACCAACAGGAATTCATTTTAAAACTTCCAAGCCTGTTGGGGGCTATAAGGGATTAGCATAGTTGTGGCGGACACTACACAGGCCCAAATATAATCTTGAAAGTTGTAAAATATTCAACATGTATTTTTACTAAAATTTTGTGGCAAGGATAATCGTAGCAGCTTCCTTTACAATAGGTTCACACTAGACTCAACTCAAGTGTCCATTAATGGGAGAATGGATATTGAAACTATACTATATGAATTAAATTCTAAACATCCTTAACAAAAAACAAACCTTTACACAATGATATTAATGAATATCTTAGGCAAAATATAAAGTGAAAGACTATACAAAAGAGGATGTTATTCTACTAATATGAAAGTCAAGAGCAGATAAAACTAAGCAATACTCAGAAGTCACAAGAGTGGTTACAAAGAGCCAGAAAAAAATTAGAACTGCCATATGATCCAGCAATCCCACTTCTGGGTATATATCCAGAGGAAATGAAATATGTATCTCAGACAGACATCTAGACTTTCATGCTCATTGCAGCACTAGCCATAAAACCAAGATATGGAAACCACATATGTGTCCATCAACAAATGGATGGATAAGAAAATATGTGTGTATTGGAAGATTAAATCTTTGTAAAGAAAGAAATCCTAACGTTTGATAACACAGATGAACCTGGAAGGCATGCTAAGCGAAAAAAGCCAGACATCACATGACAACTCCTGATGGCATGATTTTACTTTACAGCTAGAGTTTTACAAAAGACAAATTCTATGGAAGCAGAACAGAGTGGTAGGAGGCAGGGGTTAGAAGTTTTCTTGTTAGAGGAACAAGCTCAGTTTCAATACGTTCTGGATGTTGAATGTAGAGCGTAGCGATTATAATTGTTAATGTATACTTCCAATATGCTAAGATGGTCGATCTTAATGTTCTCACCACATACACAAAAGCAGCTGAAGGGCTGGAAATGATAACTACCTTGATTGTGGTAATCATTTCACAATGTATGCATATATAAAAAACATACTGTATACCTCAAATATATAAAATTTTATTGACAATTATATATCATTAAGTGAGACATGGGGAGGAAGGATTTTTAAAATCCTATCTTGAGAACCACTACTTCCCAAATTAACTCCCCAGAATTATCCATGATTCAGTTATCACTAATATCTAGTTTTTAGACCCCTCTGCTTCAGTATTGGGAAATGCCTCATTCTGCTCTCAGGCCAAAACTTACCTATGCGAGAATCTAGGGTCTAGATTACTCACGAGCAAGGAGTGAGGTGACACTAATAAGGAGGTTGGATTAAATGTCAGTCAGCAAGTAACAATGTGTCCGCATTGTCATTACTGCACACTAACATTCTCATGGTTAGCGAGGGGCGCTATGGCACCATCTAACCAGAGCATGGCCAGAAACGAGCTGAGGGAAACACGCGTCTCAGCTTACGCCAAAGAGTTTCCTGGGGCTCTTTTAAGTGTTTTACACTTCTCTTTCTTCATCTACAAACCAAGTGTGGAAATAGATGGTTGTAAACACCCTGAACTAATGACTGCTACTCGAGTTCCTTTGAATTCTTTGTTTTCTTTGTTCTTAAGACAAGTGGGAACCAAACGAGGCCTCCTTGACCAGAAAGTGAACACAATACAGACCGAGCCTTCATTTATACAGGTTTTTCAAAACCACCATTTGTACAATCTTTCTGGCAGTGCACATCCATAGCCACGCAATTATAGGCAGGGTTCCCAGTGAAGCACCTGCCTAAAGGAAAAGCCATCTTTGGAGTGTTTTCTTTTTGCATGAATTCCTGTCTGCTAGGGAAGCACACAGTGTAAAATCATTAATTAAAATACTACATCACTTGTAAAGCACAAAACTCAGAATAAAAGCTGCACAAAGAAAATAGGACAATGTAATAGAAGGATTGGGAGGGAAAGATCTCTTCTATTTGAAAAGAACTATAGAAAAGAAATGATCAATTGCAACAAAATGAGTTGCCCTCATACCTGAAACAATGGCAGACCTTGCCAGCTCCAGCTGCATGAAACAACATTGTTCAAGACTTTGAAATCAAGTGATGAGGAACAGAAATACATTAGGTAACGTTACTTTATCGGACATTTTTAATAGGAACAGAAATTCCAGAAGCAGGAATCAGAGGAGATGAACCTTCTGATATCCTCAGCTTTACTTTCTTGAGAATTTTGATGGCTTCATGTTGGAAGAAGGAACTCTCTGAGGTCAAGACCCTGAATTGAACAGACACTTCCTGATTCCAGGAGACCAAAGCAGCTAGAGTTTCCCAGACAGAGTAGCTAGTCTTTTCATCTTCTTACCAATAAATTTAAGAAATTTAAGAAAACTTCATGTGACCTATGGCACTTATACTTCTCTTGCATATGGACAAGAATAGAATACACATATACATATTTGATGTACAATAAATGAACCTATCTGAAGGGTATAAACTGATAAGTTGTGATATGTATATACGCACTTGAAGCCATCACAGTCATGAATAAATACATATATATTCATCCCAAATCTTCTCAAAAAAACAACCAAAGGCATCTTCTATATAGACAGGAAATCTGATGAAATCTCAAAAGCTGTGAACTAATAAATGAATCGCCAATGAGTCATCTGAAATTAAAGTCTTAAAAATTTCTCTTAAAATTAAATTCTTCCTCCACCCCACCAGTAGACTAGAGCTGACCTTGTTGGTCGTGGTGCATGTCAGCCAGCCCTTAGGGGCAAGAGAACAGCAGTGCTGACCCCGTCCTGCCCCCTCCCACATATGCCTCCCCTTCAGCAAGAAAGGGAGAAGGAGGAAGAGAGAGAGAGAGAGAAAGAGAGAGAGAGAGAGAGAGAGAGAGAGAGAGAGAGAGAGAGAGAGAGAGAGAGAGAGAGAGAGAGAGAGAGAAGCTCTGCACCTTGCCTGGGCAAGACAATGGAGCTGGTCCTGGTTGTGTGAGTGTGGATTAGACAGATGACGGCCACAGAGCTGAACTAGCTCTGCTCAGTGCTGGAGAGCTCACCTGGGTAGAGTCTGTTGGAGAAAGCTGGCAGGCTAACCCAGCTATTACCCAGGCCCACAAACAGAACCATGCATTCCCCCACCCCACATCTGCCTCATCTGTGAACTGTTGGAGCATGTGAAGAGGACAGACCTACAGATCCAAAACTTCAGGATCCCCACAGGACGATCAAAGAATATGGAAGAGGCACCCCAGTGAGAGTCCAGTTTTGTTTGCTTGGGTTTTTGTTGTTGTTTTATTTGTTTTGGTTGGTTTTTGGTTTTTCTTTTCAATTTTTTGGGAGAAGGTTGCAAGAACAGAGGGAGGGTGTGTGGGGATGGGGAGATGAGTGGGCTCAGAATGCATGATGCGAAATCTGCAAAGAATCAATAAAAGTAGAAAAATATTCAATAAATAAATAAAATTAAATTCTTAATGATAAAATTGACAAAAGATCACAAAATCTATAGGTTGAAAAGTAAAAAAAATCATTACTGACAAATTATAGAATATATATATATATATATATATATATATATATACCATGTTAATTGTTCAGAAGACTCCAAAGTGATGTCAGTTCCTATAAATTAACAAATTCAATATAGTCTCAATAAAAACTCTGGAAGGCTTATTATCTTAGTAAAAATGTATGCTTGACATTAAAGCTCCATATGGAAATATGAAAGACTCACAATAGCCAAAATAATTCTAACAAAATTGAAGAGATTTGGAAGTCTAAATGATAGAGCAACACAGATGTAAGATGGCTGAGTTTTCACAAAGGTTCCAAAGCAAAGGGGCAAATAACAGTCTTTTTATCGAACAGTGTGGAAAGGTTTGAGTGGCTGCATGCACAAAGAACTTGTAGTCACACTTGCATAAACAATTAATTATACATTTACTATAAAACCCAAAACTATAGTAGCTCCTGAGTGAGTGTGTAAGGAATTGATGAAGTCCTAAGTGAATATCTATTATTGACAAGGACCAATAGACCTCGGATCCATGGGAACTGGAAAAGCTTTCCTACCTATGAGGCTCAGGGGCATAGCAAAGCTTTTCTCTGGTCCAAATTCAACTGTTTGCAAATGATGAGACCAGGTGGTGGTGGTACACGCCTTTAAGCCCAGCACTCGGGAGGCAGACGCTCGCGGATCTCTGTGAGTTCAAGGCCAGCCTGGTTTACAACAGCTAGTTCCAGGACAGGCTCCAAAGCTACAGAGAAACCCTGTCTTGAAAAACCAAAACACAAAAAACAACAATAACAAAGATACAAATGATGGACAAGTGTGTACTAACCACAGCCTCCTCCTCGTGTATGACTGCAACCTAAGATGGCTTTCCTACAGAGATCTCCTACAAGACTAGCCAACTCCTTCTCATGCTGCACATGATAAATGCCCCAGGTTCTGGTTGTTGCGTAGTTGGTGCTGATCCATCAGAGTGAGCACAGCCCTCCTGCTCCCTGCTGTATGTGTGTCTGTCTTTTTTCCATTGCTTCATCTTCCTAGTCAAATTTCCAGGACCAAGCCATGCTGGATGTGGCAAAATTCTAAAAAAATAAATGATTATATGTCACACAAAAATTTCTTAGATAAAACACCAAAAAAGAAGTGAAAAGACAAACTACAGGTTGGAATAAAGTCTTTGCAAACCATGTACAATAAATGATGTGTTATTGAATACATTTTAAAATGTCACAAAATCAAATAAGAAATCAATCCTAGTAACATAGACAAAATAGTTGAACAGGTATTTCCCTAAAGAAGACACACAGATGCTACATAAGTGCATACAACTATGATTGATAACTTTAGTCATTTTGAAAATGGAAATTTAAATCATAATTGTATAAATCAATACCTAATAGTGTAGCTCATCTTTCTTTGTCTCACCAGCCAGCTCACAATCATAACACAGAGACTTCTTATTAATTATGAAAGATCAGCCCATAGCTTAGACTTCTTCCTAACTAGCTCTTATTACTTCAATTAATCCATATTTTTATTAACCTAGTTCTACCATGTGGCTTTTACTTCTATCCTATTTTGTGTCTCTCACTCATTCTGCAATTGTCTGGCTTCTCTGCTCTTTTTCCCAGCGTTCTTTCTGCCTTGAAAATCCTGCCTAACTATTGGTAGTTTATCTTTTTATTAAACCAATCATGGTGACTTATGTTCGTGCAGTGTAAAGGAATATTCCACAACATAATACTTAACTATGTAAATCATAATTACCTATGTATTCACGACAATAACCAAAATTAAAATAATTTACTATATAATACTGATTACCATATCCAAAATATCATAGGTAGAATTGGCTGTCAGCAGGTAAATTGGTGAACAAATTATAGAATATTTATACATGGGACAATAAAAATGTGATGATGAACTAATACAGAAAGGAACATGGGTTACTATCATAATATCAAGTGAAAGAAGCCAGCCAAACGAAGAGTATGTATTTTATGATTCCATTTATATGAAACTATGGAAAGTTCAAATCCCCTCAGTGATGAAAATCAGATTAAAGTTTTTCTCAGGGCAGTACTGGTGATAAAGAGTGATGAAAGCAAATGAGGAGATTTGGGAGGAGACATGATAGATGTGTTCATGACCATGATTCTGATAGTTTGAGGTGTGTGTATTTATACATCATCCTTTACCAATTTCTATGTTATGGTGGATTCATTTGCTGTATGTCAAATATGTCTATGTATATTCTACTCAAGAGAAATGAAACCATCTCTTCTCCAGACTGAAAGGGTCACAACAGCAGTTTTCGTAATAGCCAAAATGTTGAAATAACTTAAATGACCATCTACTGCAAAGTGAATCAAATGTCCATAGACCATTTTCCAAGCCATTGAAAGAAGTGAAATACTGGTACATGCTATAACATGGATGAACCTTGAAGCATCCTGCTAAGTGAATGACAGAAGACTCAGAAAGGCAAGTACTGTATAATTCTACTTGTTTCTAAATAATAATATAAACTCAGAAAGTAGAAGTGATTGCCTCGAGTGTGTGGTGGTGAACACGGGAGAGAATGAAGAATGCCAGCTGCAGAGTGTGGAGTTTCTTCACGAGATTATCAACGTGGTCTACAGTTAGTTGTTTCAATAGTTCTCCAACTCTAAGAAACTACTAAAATCATGATTTATAGTCTTTATATAATTTATAACATAGAATTATAAAGTAAAACTATTATAAAACGGTGTGTCAACTATTTCAATAATAACCAATAACAATATTAATTATTTTAAAGGAAATCTTTTGTCACTGAATTCTTCTGAGTCTTCCCCTAAAAGTGATTGGTTTTTAGAAAGTAAATGAGCCGAGTGGTAGTTTCACACGCATTTAATCCCAGCACTCAGGAGGCAGAGGCAGATGGATCTTTGTGAGTTCAAGGCAGTCTGGTCTACAGAGTGAGTTTCAGGACAGCCAGGGCTACATGGAGAAATTGTGTTTTGAATAACCAGAAGACGAAGCAGAAAGAGGAAGAAAGGAAGAAAGAAAGAAAGAAAGAAAGGAAGGAAGAAAGGAAGGAAGGAAGAGAAAAAGTATATAAAACTCTAGTGCATACTGAGTAAGAATTCTATCTCCATTGCACTGCCAAGTTTTCCTCAGTTTATTGGAATATTATGTGACGGGTGTAGAATTTTTTACATTCTGAGCACACCTGCAGACTCTGGATGATCATTTCTGTATGGAAATACATTGAAAATTATTTCTCCAAACAGTTGTATATTTGTCCTGGCTGCATGGCTGTATGCTTCAGTCAAAGGAAATCCCATTCTTTGAAACCCTTTCATTAGTGTAAAAGACATATAGGAATTGCTTTTTTTTTTTCGAGACAGGGTTTCTCTGTAGCTTTGGAGCCTGTCCTGGAACTAGCTCTTGTAGACCAGGCTGTCCTCGAACTCACAGAGATCCGCCTGCCTCTGCCTCCCAAGTGCTGGGATTAAAAACACGTGGCACCACTGCCCGGCTTACTTTAAAAAAAAATTAAAAACATGTTTTGACAAAATTTCACCACCCACAATACCTAAAACTTTGACCAAGGTCAAGAACAGAATAATTACATGTTCCAAGAAACTCCCAGATTTTCAGAACAAAATGCCTTTTTTTTCTATTGTTGGTAAAACTACACACAGACACAGACACACACACACACACACACACACACACACACATTTACCACCTTTGCCATTACTGGTGTAAGCTTAGCAGTGTTGTATATAACCACATAGCTGTGAAATGGAATGCTGCAACCTTTTCATCTTGGGGACCCGAAATTCCATACCCATTAAGCAATTCCCTCCCTCCCCTCCCTGGAAGCCCTGTGAAGCATCACTCCACTGTCTATAAGAATTTGATTAGAGATCTTATGCAAGTCCAATCATGTAGCACTGTGCCTTGTGGCTTATGTCACTTAGTGTAATTCCCTTCAGAAGGTTTATCTGTATTATCACAGACACAAGGTTTCTTTTGTGTTAAATATGAATGATATTCCACATTGTGTGCTTCACTTGGTTTGATACATTTTGTTTGTCTAGGGACCTCCTACCTGTTTTTTTTTTTGGAGGGGTGGGGTGGTTGAGACAGGGTTTCTCTGTGTAGCTTTGGAGACTTTCCTGGAACTAGCTCTTGAAGACCAGGCAGATGCACCTGCTTCTGCCTCCCGAGTGCTGGGATTAAAGGCATGTGCCACCACCGCCAAGCCTCTACCTGTTGACTGTAGTGAATAACACTGCTATGAATATAAGAATTCTTCTACTATTAACAATAGCAAAAATGTTGGTCCTAATATCTGCTAGTGTTTTCAAGGATTTGTAAATCTCATTTACTCTTCACAACAAGGATAAGAATTAGGGAGTGTTTTTCTTCCCATTTTGCAGATTAATAAACCAAGTAATGGACCACTTTCCATAAGGTCACAGCAGTGGAGCTGGTCCCACTGAATCAGTGGGAACAGCCAGGGATGGACTGTTACCCAGAATGCACTACTGCCTCATCTTTATTTTCTAGAAAGGGTCTCCTACGAAGCATTGTTCATACATGCAATCATAAATGTTCAGGTTACCCCATTACAGTTCCCTATAATTAAAAACATGGGTATTTCCTCTTAAGGCCCCAAATTTCACTCAATTTTGACTCGTTCACAAACTGCAATACATAAAGCATGTTTATTAAACACTCAACCTTCAAAACCTCCTTTTCTTATTTTGGATAAGCATTTCAGATACTCTGTACATTGGATAGAAGAAATCAAAATTAGCTTCATGTACTCAATTCTATAAAAAGTTATTAGCAATTAGTACCGACTTAAGGGGGAGGGGAGTAATTAGCCTTCCTGCTCTGAAAATTAATGGGTCCCTTTCATTATACCCCTAAGGGGTATTTCACCCAATAACATTCCATTTCAGATTAATGTAAAACAAAATGTACATCATTTGAGAATGCTGGTTACATAACGATTACAAATCACAAATCTCGCCAAGATTAACAGAGAGAGAGATCAAGCAGCATAACACACCATTAATAATTCTAGACAGGATGAAAGTAATGAAACCAGTATGTCAATCATTTCATCAGAATCAAGAAACCATAATATGTTTTGAAAGCATGACCAGGCTGTGTAAAGTAAGAGTTGAAATAGTTCTTTTTAGGTTAAGCTAAGCTTTTAGGAGTGAGTCAGTATGGCATGATAGCCAAAGAAATAAAATGTACTCCATAAATTCCAAAATCTATACACCAAGAAAACATTCAAAGCAGCTCAAGTTACGTATCAAGCACTCCAAATGAACCACTAGGGGGCAGAAACGAACAAGCTGGCTACCAGGTTACTCAAATCCATTTGTCACCAGTGGCTTCAAACTGCTGCAATTGCCCCATAGAATTCAAATAGACTTTGTATCTTATTTTTCTGTAAAACACCAAGATCCAACTGGGGAGATAATGGTTCAGTGAGCAAGATGCTTAGTGTGCAAACACTAGTTCAAATCTCCCGCACTCATGTAAATTTGGACACGATGGAACACATCTACAATTCTTAGTACTGCTTCACTGATACAGGAAGCAAAGACAGGAGGATGTGCAGAAGTTTGCACACCAGCTACCCTTGGCGTATGGAGCTACAAACAATGAGACCCTGTCTCCAACAAGGTGGAAAGTCTGATGCTGAAATGTGCCCCATGACCTCACATGTACTCTGACATATGCATACCTACACCCACACACATAAGAAAGCATGCACACACATGCCTCATTGACTCACACAAGTCTGACATCACACATAGCATAGATTTATACAAGTCTCACACATATGTGCACACGCACATAAGAAAATGAAAATAAATACCAGGAGTCAATATACAATTGACAAATCTCTTCTACCTGATAGGATGCTTACATAACTGTTAGTAGGACATAAACTCCCCAGGAGTCACAGCAGTTTTATGTGAAGGCACAGACAATCCTGACTTACCTTCTGTTTTCCTTCCTCATCCTTATTGTAATATTGGCATTTTTAAAAAGCCAATCATTGTAGGCTTACATTTGTAGCTCCCTGTACCATTGGGAGACTTTTGGTCTGACTGCGGAAGTAATATCCAAGTGAATCTTGCTTTGTAAGAGAGTCCATTGCTACATGAAACCTATATCATGATCATTGCCTAATAAGAATAGAATTTGCTTTTCTTCTGTGGAATGCTAATATTTAGGCAGAAAAGGTTATGAAAGATCAGGCCCCTAGATTCTTTGTCTTAGCCAACTCAGCACAATTAAGACTTTTTTAAAAAGATAGCAAATGCTAGTGTTGATGCTGACAAAAAGAGTGCTGATTCGCTTTCGGTGGGAGCGCCAATTGATACAACCACTGTGGAAATCGGTGTGATGGGCCCTCAAGAAAAAAAAGACTAGAAATCGTTCTACTATAATATCTATACTACTCCTGGACAGACTCTCAAAGCACTTCCATATACAACCACAGACATAGCCGCTCATGTATGTTTATTGCTGTTCCACTCACTATAGTCAAGAAATAGAAGTAGCCTAGATGAATAAATAATGAAAATATGATACATTTACACAAATAGAGTATTATTCCATTGTAAAGATAAATGAAATTCACTGGTCAACAGATAAAACTAGGAAATATTGTGCTGAGTGCGATAACCAAGGCCCAGAAAGACGAACATTTCATGGTCTCTCTCATATGTGGGTATTAGATTTAAATCTTTAGATACATGAGTTTAAACTAGAGTACTCATAGGAGTACAAAAACTGGTAATGAGGCAGGATGGGGATTTCAATAGAACGGGGATGGAACACTGGTGGTATGGGGGGAGAAAGGGGTATCATTATTGAACCAGGAAGGGTTAAATATGGTGGAGGATAGAAGGCGGAGTCCAGGAAGGAGTATAAGGAGGGGGAACTAACACTAAAGACCTTTGAAGTGGCATATGAAAACCTTCTGTGGAAGCTTCCTAAAATCTATAATATATAAAAGGAGTTTATATGCAAGTATCTTATATCAAGGGAGTGGAGACAATTCTTCTCCCAGACCCCATTATCTATCAAATCAAAAGACCAGTACTAGCAATGGGTTGCCTCTTTTAGAGTGATGGTCAGTGGGGTCCCACAGACCACCAGACATTACAGACTACTGCCTGTGCTCTTAATTACCCTCCATACCTTGACAGTAAGACTCTGCTGCTGAAGATACCACATACTTGTGTCATAAGACATGGAGAAATCAAATGAGTACAGATCCGAAAGCATCATGCCTCTGTAGGCTAGCTGTCATAGAGCTGGGAGTCTGTGCACACTACCGCGAAGGAGAGTAGCCAACATCTCTCACCCATTTGTACATCATTTGAGTGATGACAAGACAATGACAGCCTGGCAAGACTTGCCCACTGGTGCAGTCATTGGACGAATGTTATGATAGCAGCATTGAAGCATCCCAAGATGGAACTCATGTCTGGTAGGGCCAAATCCTGTGGGCAGCTAGAGCATAAGCCCTAGAGAAGACTTTACCACTATTATTCTGCCAAATGGGCATAGTAATAAACCGCCCACAAGATCTTATCTTTATACACATAGATTAATGCATCCCCCCATCAGAGAAGTTTCTTTTTGCCGTGAGTGGTGATTAATGAAAGTGACCCACAACTGGTCAAGGTGCAGAGAATAAGAATATGGTGTACCCAGTTCCAGATGGGATATCGGTACCATATCCTCTCCCCTCAAGGGTCATCATGTAGAAGGTAGGGTAGAAAGAGTATCAACGCCAGAAGTAGCAGACATCTTCCGTGAAACAGTACCTACTGAATACGACAGAATCATTTCACACACGAGCTCACAGCAGCTATGCCTGCATGCACAAGGCTTATGACAGATTAGGCCAGCCAAACTCCCAGCATGGATGAGGGAGGACTCACAGAATTCCACTCCTGGATTGCTGAGGAGCTATTGGCAATTGATGGATGCTGGGGAAAAAAGAATCAGTTTTCTATAGGGATACAGCCCCAGGGAAGCTACGATGACTAACTGTCTAGCATCCATGTTTGTTTGAGCCACATAAACCTATGAATGGCTCCAGACAGGTTTCAGCTTTGCTCTTAGGTCTCTCACAGAAAAAAAAAAGGGGGGGGGGGTGATCCAGAAAATGTGCAGAAACAAGGTAAGGCTGTTGTAGAAAGGTTTGGAAAGGACTTCACACTGCCACTGAAGAACATTTAGGAGTCCTCCTGTCACACTGGAGTAATAGCACTGTGAGACCTCCTTCCGCTGTAGAAGAGACACAAATATGTCTAACACAGAATTTGTGACCTTAAGAGCCGCACACTACAGTGTGGGGAAAAAGCACATTCTTCAAAGAAGTTAGGTGGAACCCTAAGGACAGGTCAAATGGTGAGGAAGGGCAAGCTCTCCTGGACTCAGGGTGAACTAAAGTATCAAAGATTTCAAAGACTCGGATGACCTTGAGAGTCTCAAGAGGCAGATTCACTAAGGATTCACTAAGGCCAGGGCACACAGGCTGAGAGGTGGACAACCCAGCATCATCCACTGTGGATGAGGCAGCCACTTCCCACTAGAGAATACACAACGCTCCTGGGAAAGTGGGTCTAAGCAGTGATGCTCACCTGCTGAGTTGGGATCCAGTACGCGGGGAAATGGAAAGTTCGGTGTGAATTTTCATCCGGTAGAGGTGAGTGGGTCTTCTTCAAAAGGGACTGAGAAGAAACATCACTCCATCTCAAAGAGAAATCAAAGCATTGTTTCAGAGAAATTAAGACAATGGACATCTCTGTCATTTTCTCCTTTTGAAATGGTCTTCATTATTAAATTTTTATTTCCTTTTCAGAATGTGTATGTTTTCTGATCTTTCTGTTGTCAGTTCTCCAAGATACTGTTTGTTTTTTCATCATAACTCTCAAACGTCACAGAATAAAACACTATCTAGCCCACGAGAATCTATAAACTTGGTATTTCATAGTAGCTTTTCTCCTTCACTGAGGCTCTGAGAAGCCTCTGTCCAGACTCTTCAGAAATATGAGCACATTAGCCAAGTGAATGATAAACTGCAATATCAACGTGAGGCGATAAAGCAGAAGAAAATGCGATTGAATTTCTCCCTTATTTAAAATCCTTCAGTCTTACAATTCAATAAAAGAAGGGCTAGCGAGTTAATGGAAAAATGGGCAAAGGGCACAAAGAGGCCTTTCTAAGTGAAAGAATTGCATACGGGTATCAGCACATGAAAAATGCTTCCCTCCATCCTTATACCTCACTAACATCTAAGGAAATGCATATAAAGCAGATGAATCGCTGCTTCGCCCATCTGAAAATGTTTGTGATCATCCACTCTTGGTGACGGCATAGGGATTCTTGTCTGATGTTAATGGGAGTGTAAACTGGTGTGTCCTCTGGGAAGGACAATTCAACACTGCCTTTTACATTGTAAATGTCCGCATTTTTTAACCTAGCCATTCTACTTCTAGAAACTTTCCCTACAGATATTTTTGCACAAGTGCTTTATGATATGTGTATGAGGATATCTGGCACTGTACTTTCTGTTGCGGATTCCTACTGCCCCCTTTCCTGTTTGGAAAGCAAAATCTACCTCCTGTGATTAGAGGTGAGGGGTTAGAGTTGCTGTGGTAGCCACACACACCGAACAGTGCAAAGTTAGGAGCAGAATGGTGGAAATGGAAGAGTGAAGTTGTGATCTTGTTTGGAATGCACAACCTTCAAGAGCCTTCTACACCTTCCCTTAGAGACAGGGGCTTCTCGCTGAAAATCTTCCCACTATGCAAAAAACTGTTTCATGAAAACCTGAGCAAATTAATTTAACTGGGGAATATTGTATTGCACTGTAACCCAACCCCAAATACCCCAAAACGGTTTGCAAGTAGAATAATAAATCAATTAAACTGTGAAAGCAAGTTTGTATAAGGAATAAAAATCAATTTGCAAGTGTGTACAAAAGTAAAGCTCATTGTTGTTGCCCCAAGGAGCAGAGACTTAGTAGTTCCTTGAAAGGTGAATTCTGCTTTCTGAGCATTTCTTCACCTTAATATGGGCTTTTGCCTATCTTGCCCTGAAACGCTACTTGAAAATAAATGTGTAGCATATAACGTTGTGGGGGCACAGTATAAGCTCAACACGGGTGGGTTTGATCACACGGAAACAAAGCACGTTATACAGACTACAGATGTGACACTGCCATTCCTCGGATCTTGCTTGGCCCACATATGAAAAACAAAACAGCTGCATTCACCCAGTGCACACCTCAAATTAGCTCTGCATCCTAACATCTGAATAGACTTCATTATGTGAGGAAATTAGCACATATACCTTGCTCCGAAAGCTCGGTGTCAATGCATAGTTAGCATATTTTGCAGAGAAAAATCCACCATAACCAGTTTTTCAAAGGAGTCCTTCCACTAAATGGCAAGCCTTTTCAGAAACAGCCATAGCAAAGAGCAGTAATTAACTAGAAAATAAATATGGCAAGCTACACTGCAACACAGTAAGCTTCGTTTTTAAAAGGACATGTACCCATAGTGCACATACATTCCCGGGGAGAGAATTCTGAAAAGGCACAAAAGATGCTGTGGTGCAAGGGAATGGGAATGAAGATATGGATATGAATTAACTTTTCACTGGGTGGAAGCAAGATTATTTTTAATGCCACAAACAAGGGGCTGGAGATGTGGCTCAGTGGATAAGAGCATTTGCTGCTCCTCCAAAGGTTCAGGGTTCAATTCCCAGTGCCCATATCTGATGACTCACAAGTGCCTGTGACACCAGTTCCACAGGCTCCAATGCTGTCTGGCCTCCCCAGGCACCTTCATGCAGACAATGTACATAAGCTCACGCCAGCATAAACATGTACATATAAATAAAAAAGAATAAATATTTTTAAATGGCACAAAGCAGGCAAAATAAAGAATTCTTCAGTGGCTAGTGATTTTGTTAAAGTCTAGAGAAAGGGGTTAGATATGATTCTCTGCTGGTATAGGGAGGACTGCAGGATCTGATTATCCATGTATTCATGGCCCTCTGGGCTTCCTTATTCCTTTTCTTAGTTAGGGTTACTACTGCTATGATGGAGCACTATGACCAAAAGCAGCTCATGGAGGAAAGGATTTACTTGCCTTACAATTCAACATTACTGTTCAATGTCGGAGGCAGAAACCTAGAGACAAGAGCTACTACAGAGGCCATGGAGGGATGCTACTTACTGACTTGCTCCTCATGGTTTATGCAACCTGCTTTCAGCACCACCAGCCCAGGGATGGCACCACCCACAGTGGACTGGGCCTATGTCCCAATCTTATGGAAACATTTTCTTAATTGAGGTTTTTTCTCCTCAACTTTAGCTGTGTCAAGCTGACATAAAACTATCCAACACACACCCTAACCACCTACACTTGTCGTTTCCCAAATGTACTATGCATCACTAAACCTGTGCCTTCGTACTGTTTCCTTTCTCTGAAATTACGTTTCAGATGTGGAATCATCTATTTTACTTTAATTCTCCAGCACCTGCTTCTTCTGAAGTGTGGTCCCCACTGTAAAATTAGCTTTGCACTCACAAGCAAACTCTCCACCTAAATACAGGCAAGTTCATAATGCTTCAGTTTTTATTTCCATTTTAACAAAGGGAGAAAAGTCATCTATAAAATGAAGTTCCCATAAGATATTTAGAAGTGTGTCTCTTTCTTTATATCTTCACACCCAAGGCTAAATGACCACAATGAGAGCTATAAGTAACATTCATTACAAAAAAAAAATGACCAACCAATGGTGTGTTCTGAAAAAATTAAAACAACACAAAGATAGCAGAAGTACAAAAATTAAAAAATAAATATCAATACTGGAAAAGATAGCGGGAACCAAGGTCAGAGAATAGAAAGTTCAGATATTGAACGATGTGCGTGTTACTTCATGATGAAAATGGCTACTGCATGATAAAATGACATTCTAATCAGTAGGCTCAGGACTTTACTAGAGTATGATCTAAAATAGTGTACTGTTAGATCCATACCTCATACTGTATAATCATGCACTAGAGCAAGCATTAAATTCACTAGAGAGTTAAATAGAAAAGAAAAAGCCAAGAAAAGGAAACCATAAGAACCTTTCAAGAGACATGTATGCCATGGTACGAATGGTGTTTGAGCGTCTCTCAAGTCTTCTTATATTAAAATTTAATCACCACTGTAAGATATTAAAAGCATTGTGAACATATTCTGAGAATCCTGATTAGATACAGGGCTTTTCAAAAGTGAATGTTATTAGATAAGTCCAGTAAGGTAAAACTCCCATGACTAAATTCTAGCGACGTTCTAAGAAGAAGCAAGGCCCGAAGAGACGCATATGCACGCACTATTGTTATTTGTGCTTGGTACTCCTCGGGACTGTGTCGGCAAGAAGGCCATTACCACATGATGATATCACAACTATGAATGGTTCTTAGGACATAAGAACCTTATTTTGTTATAACTTAACAAGTCTGTAATATTCTATTATTTGTGATAGAAAATAGATTAACATAATGGGTCAATGGTTAAGGAAGGTAAAAGATGATTCATAAGAAAACGTTTATAAATAGCTTCTAAAACATAGAAGAAATATACACAACTTTAATTCTAATTCTACAAATAAAAACAAAAATTATGAGATAGTGTGTCCCACTTCTTGAACTGACCAAAATCCAAACATGTAAGACCATTGTCTTATAGGTTTTTACTGCTCTGAAGAGACATCATGATCACAGCAACTCTTATAAAGGAAAACATTTGGCTGGGGCTGGCTTACAGTTCAGAGGTTAGTCCATTATCATTATAACTGGGAGAAAAGTAGCATGTAGGCAGAGATAGTGCTGGAGAAGGATTCGAGAGTTCTACATCTGGATCTGAAGGCAGCAGGAAAAGCCAGTGAGCCAATTGACCTAGCTTGAGCTTCTGAAACCTCCAAGCTCTCCCTCAGTGACATACTTCCTCCATTAAAGCCACACCTCCTAATACTGCCACTTCCTGTGAGCCTATTAAGGCCATTTTCATTAAGTCCCCCAACGTTCACTCTCTGGCCCCCATAGGCTTGTATCCAAAACTACATTCAACCCAACTTGGGCAGCTGAGGAGAGGGAACCTGAAATGGCCCTATCCTATAACCATACTGATGAATATCTTGCATATCACCATAGAACCTTCATCTGGTGATGGATGGAGATGGAGACAGAGGCCCATATTGGAGCACCGGACTGAGCTCCCAAGGTCCAAATGAGGAGCAGAAGGAGGGAGAACATGAGCAAGGAAGTCAGAACCGCGAGGGGTGCACCCACCCACTGAGACAGTGGAATTGATCTATTGGGAGCTCACCAAGGCCAGCTGGACTGGGACTGAATAAGCATGGGATGAAACGGGACTCTCCGAACATGGCGGACAATGAGGGCTGATGAGAAGCCAAGGACAATGGCACTGGGTTTTGATCCTACTGCATGTACTGTCTGTGTGAGAGCCTAGCCTGTTTGGATGCTCACCTTCCTAAACCTGGATGGAGGGGGGAGGATCTTGGACTTCCCACAGGGCAGGGAACCATGACTGCTCTTGGGACTGGAGAGGGAGGGGGAGAAGAGAGGGGGGAGGAGTAGAGGAGAGTGGAGTGGGGGGAAGAGGGAGAGGAGTGGGGGGAGGAGGAGGGAAATGGGAGGCGGGGAGGAGGCAGAAATTTTTTCAATAAAAAATATATATATATATAACAAATAAAAGCAACAAAAAGAGTAATAAAAATCTCTTAATGACATTAAAAAAAATTCACAATAGTCTATCACCGTCTTCACATTGTTTAAAAATCCAAAGTTCCAATTCTCTTCTGAAACTCATGGCAATCTCTTCACTGTAACCCCTAGAAAATCAAAATAACAAAAGCAGGTCACACACTTCCAGTATACAAAGGGAAAGGACACACATTGCCATTCCAAAACACAGGGAAGGGAACATAGTGAGGAAATACTGGAACAAAGCAAGCGTGGAACCTGCCTGGCAAATTCCAAACTCTGCATCTCCATGCGTGACATCAAAGAGCTCTTTAGATCTCCAACTACGTTCAGCTCGGTTGACTGCAACACACTCCCTTCTCTTGGTCTGTTTCCACTCCCTTTCAGCAGCTCTCCTCGGCAGGTATGCCACAGCTCTGGCATCTTCCAACACCTTAAGATCTCCAAGGCAATCCAGGCTTCAACTTCACAACTTCACACAATGGTCTCTCTAGACCTCCATTCAGGGACACCCCTGACATATGCTTAGCCTCAGCACACTTCCTTGGTCAAGGAGGGAGATTCCATAACCCCTTTCTTGTATCATTGATGTTAAAGCCAGAACTACCCAGATGAAACTACCAAGTTCTACTGTTTGCTGGGGCTGGAACATGCCCCCTTTCTTCAAATACATTTTCATGGGCTTTCTGTTTTTGAGGGTGTCCTTCACTGCCTAAGCTTGGCTATCCTGGAACTCGATCTGTAGTCCAGGCTGGCCTTGAACTCAGAGATCGACCAGCTCTTCCCACAAGGTTCTAGGGTTAAAGGCTTGCACTGCCATGCCTGCCCCTAAGCTTTTCTTTAATTCCTTTCCACAAATTGGAAGCTTAGCTGGGTGAGATCTTGCCCTGAGGTAACTGTTTTCTCCATTTTTTTATTTTTTTGTTTTGTTTTTCAAGACAGGATTTCTCTGTATATCCTTGGAGGTCCTGGAAGTCATTCTGTAGTCCAGACTGGCCTCAAACTCAGAGATCTATTTGCCTCTGCCTTCTGAGTGCTGGAATTAAAGGCAGGCACCACAACTGCCCTGAACTGCCCTGCAGATCAGACTTTTTTTTTTTTTTAACTTTTCCTGGTGCGCCTTTTCTCCTCAAACTGTGTTTTTCCTTGTTGAGCTTGCCCCTTCCCATTATATATCTGCATAAGTGTGGCCATTAATAACAAAGTAGCACAGTCAATACTAGGCTCTCTGGAAATCTCTCCACCAAATCTATTACTCCATAACTCTTCAATTTAGCTTCACACAGAAAGAGCCACATTCTTCAACAAAATATCACAAGAATGGTCTCTAAGCCACATACTAATATTCTTCTACCCTGAAGCCTCTTGAGACAGACTCCCACAGTTCAAATCACTCTCAACACCACTGTCTCCCATGTCCCTACTATTACGGCCCATTAAGACCTGCTTAAGCATTCAACTGTTTTCCTAATCCAATGTGCCAAAGTCCACATTCTTCTAAAACAAAACCATTATTAGGCCTGTCACAGCAATATCCCAGTCCCCATTATCAACATCTGTCTTAAGGTTTTATTTCTGTGATGAGACACCACGACCACAACAACTCTTGGGAAGGGAAACATTTAATTGGGGCTTGCTTAAAGTTCAGAGATTTAGTCCATTATCAATCATGGTGAGAACATGGCAGCACACAGGCAGACATGGTGCTGGAAAGGTAGCTGAGAGTTCTACATCTGTGGCTGAAGGCAACAGGAAGACTGGGTGAGCCAATGGGCCTGGTTTGAGCTTCTGAAACCTCAAGCCCCACCACCCAGTGATACAGTTTCTCCAACAAGGCCACACCTGGTCCAACAATGCCACACCTATTCCAACAAGGCCACACTTCTAATAGTGCCACTGCCTAGGAGCCTGTGGGGGCCCTTTTCATTCAAACTATCATAACATTTTCTATTGGTAAGGTTTGGGTCAGCAGCTGCTATCATATTACAGGTAGAAATGCAAATGTCGTAACTCATATTGAGGGCAAATAGACACTCTCAGAATTGAAAATGTAAATTTGCCTCTTGAAATTATTTTATAGATAGATCTGCTTCTGCAAGCAGTGACACACATACATGATTATTTTCAGTGGCACTATCTAAAAGTCAAAAAAACTGGATACATCGTGGAGAAATGATTCAGTGGTTAAGATCACATACTGTCCTTGTAGAGGACTGGATTTTGGTTCCCAGCACCCATATCAGGTGGCTAACAACCACATGCAACTTCAGGTTCTGGAGATCTAACACTTTCCTCTGGATTCTGCTGCTACCTGAACACATGTGTGCATACCCACACACATATACACATAATTTAAAAAGAAAGATTTTTGAAAGGAAAGGCTGGACATAGCCTGGTTGTTCTTTAACAAGAATCAGACAAAGTTTGTCATGTGCACA
The DNA here is from genome assembly GCF_018167655.1 of Microtus oregoni. Classification (NCBI taxonomy): domain Eukaryota; kingdom Metazoa; phylum Chordata; class Mammalia; order Rodentia; family Cricetidae; genus Microtus; species Microtus oregoni. The sequence continues at coordinate 2,153,110 of NW_024544601.1, forward strand.
CAATGGAAGACTGTGCAGCTGCTAAAGTGCCATGAAGATGCTGTGTTGAAACTGCCAATTTTAAGGAGAAACCCTGCATGGCATATTACATGAAGTAAACAGTGCATTGCCATACAGTGTATAGTTTCTTTGGTGTGGGAAATGGAAAACATGAATAATTACTTATATCTGCTTACATTTGCTCAAGGAAGAACAATGAATTATTATGTCTTTTAGTTAAAGGGGGGCAGGAAGGGGGGAGTGCTGCATGGAGATATACCTTAATGCACTTTTCTTATTGCTTTAACTTTTCACAGTTGTGAATATACAGCTTTTGCTAAAAATATAAATAAGAATTTACAATATATACTATAGAAATTTTTGTCAAACACACACATACACAAATACACACACAGGGACGAAGCAAAGCTTGTTCTTATAAAATCTGTGTGTCACTGAACTGTGAATTATGCCTCCTTATTAAAATCTACTGTGAGCCTTCGTTTCCTATGACAGCTCTGCTATATGTCAAAGAGCTATGTCATTATTAATAGCAAAGGTCTGGGGAGTTCAAGTGTTGCTTTGTTAGAGCCACAAATTAGAGAAACAAAAACAGTTAGCTAATAGGTACAACATATATTCCCATCAGTTATCCAGTGAGTATCCATATGTAGGAGAATGTTTGAGTGTTTTATAAGTAATTAGCATGGGATTCTTGGCTTCAAGAAAATGCCACTTAATGACCAGTCATTAGACTTATCAGTTCCTACAGGGGACATGCAGCCAAGATTTCCTCATTAAGATTAAGTTATTAAATATGATTGTTAAAATAGTTTACCTTGTAATCTTGTTCAGCTGTGTGGCCTCGAGGCTGATTTTAGCCTATACTCTACCAATTTGTTTTTTCCATGGCTTTCTGGATTAGAGGAGTGTTGTAATTCAAGCTTCCCTTGCACAACCTCATTAACATGTTTTTCTCCATCTCCAACATGGGGACTTACACATCTTCCTCTGTCTCTGTCCTCTCCCCCTTCCTCTCTCTTTCTCTCTTTCATATTGTGCAGTCACCTAGAAACATGTGCAGTGGCATGCATAGCTAATGACTGGCATCATATTTTCCTCATTATTCTACCACAGAGTTAGCATTGAAATTGACAGTAAACAAAGAAAAAAAGAAAGAAAAAAAAACCACATGAAATTTATTGCCATTTGGGTCCTATTGATTAGCATGCGAATTATACAACAAGAACAGTATCTATGCTGAAAGGCAAAAAGACAATGACTACATATACTTCAGCCACCATTCAGGGGTAGCTGTAATGTCATCTGTCTACTAATTTAGACCAGAGCATATGAAGGAGATGCCTTTACAGAACCACATACCAACAGAGGGAACACAGTCATTCTTTCTCAGTAATAATGGCTTAAATATAATGTCTATTCAGTAATTCACTAATTAGTCCTTTCTTTTAGCCTAGAAAAATTGTTTCAGAACTAAATCTGGGGCTACAGTAGACTGAGCTACTGTTTAAGTTAGGGTTTCTGTTGTTGTGAAGAGACACCATGACCACAGCAACTCTTATACAAGAAAATATTCAATTGGGGCTAGCTTACAGATCAGAGGTTTGGTCCATTATTGCCATCATGGCAGTAAGAATGGCAGTATACAGACAGACATGGCGTTGGAGAGAAAGCTGAGAATTCTACATCTTGATTTTCAGGCAGCAGAAGGAGACTGAGCCACCCTGGGCATAGCTTGAGACCTCAAAATCTGCCTGCATAGTGACACACTTCCTCCAACAAAACTATACCTCCTAATGGTGCCAATCCATATGGGCCAAGCATTCAAACACATGAGTCTATGGGGGGCATTCCTATTCAAACTACCACAGTTACCAATGATTTTCTTGCTACAAACACATGAGATACTAGATAACATGTATTAAAAATCCTTTCTTTGTATAGTGCTGAGGATGGAACATATGGTCTTGTGTGTGCTAAGTAATGTTCTTCCATTGAGCTATATTTTCAGCCCTGACAATTACATTTAAACATAGAGTGTAGGCCAACCATGAGTATCAACATATCATGGCATGTCAACAGAAATGAAGGAGGAATGGATTAGAGGGTGGGAAGAGAGTGGGAGGAGAGAAGGGAGGGGAAACTGTGGCTGGAATGTAAAATAAATAAACAAATACATTTATTGGAGAAGTATACAGTGTAGTTCAAGAGAAAATTGTCCCTTCAAAGACAAGTTGAAGAAGGAATCAAAATTAAGAACCCTAAACTAAGTAAAAGGTTTAGAGCATCAGATTTCCATGTAAGTTTCCATGACCAAATTTAGGACTTAATGCTCAGATGATGGAAGAAGATATGACCTAGAGTCCATGAAAGCCCTGAATGTGAATTTATTAATACGTTGATAGAACTCAGGGATCCAGAGGCTCTATTCCCTCGGCAAAGGTTGGCTAGAAAAGCTTCACTCATTGGTCAAAGTAAAGTGACATTTTCCTCACAACTGTAGGTAATTTTTATATATGTTATTACTTTTATTTGTGTGTGTGTGCATGTGTCTGTGCATGTTGTGCCTACAAACATGTATACTGGTGCTTGTTGGAAGCCAGAAGAGAGTGTTGGATGAAGGTAGATTTTTTTTTTAAGCATTCTGTAAGAAAGTGAAGTTCCTAGGTTAATACCACAAGTAGATGTGGAATATGAATTGTCTTTAGGTGGTGGTGGTGGTGGTGGTGGTGGTGGTGGTGGTGTGTGTGTGTGTGTGTGTGTGTGTGTGTGTGAATTTTTTCAAATAAAACCTCTGAACTACCTGGGAGAGTCAGAGACACAGAGAGAGTAGGAAGAGGGAGAAAGGGGGTAGAAATACCATGTAGAGATCTTTCTATATTCCAGGATACGTGGGATATCATAACTGTAGTTTGGAAAGTACTGGCCCAAATTCCTGATATTCCAGAGACTGGATCATTTATACTCTATTTAAATCAGAGGAGATCACAGCCGAAATGATGCCATGTGATTTCTAGTGTTAGGTTTTTTACAAGGTCTTGAGCCCTACTACCCTATTTGCCCAAATACTTGGGTAAAATCCCTAAGCACACAAGTAGAGAAATATCATCATTCTGGTAGTATCATATTAGAGAGTCGGAGTGAACATGCTCCCACCTACAGTGTCAGGTGAGCAAATACCTGCCCTATGAGTGAGCCAAACTGGCTATATAACCTATTAATGCATTCAGATGGCTACAGGATCAACTGACATCTGACTACAACATCATGAAGGAACTCAGTCAAGTTGTATCTAGTCAAGTATTTCCTGACTTTCTGATCCACAGTATCATAAGCAACAGCCCTTCTAAAGCACTGTATTTAGGGTGAGTTCATACGAAACAAAGATAACTGCAACAGGGAGAATTAAAATGCTTATTAAAGGAATGCTCGCTAACATAAATTATTAACATGAAAAATGATTCTCAGTAAAGGGAGAGTCTGTGAATCATATGTAGAGTGTGGTAATTGGACAGAATCTGGAAGGCCTTACATGGTATATGTTAAAATTAATTAAAGTTTAACAAAACACATTTTATAAGGTAGTGAAGAATCAAGTACAGTTTCATGCACTGTTGGTGAGACTAGTAAAATGTTCTGTCTGTGAAGAGCAGCTGGAATATAACAGTCAAGACTCCAAATGTAAGCATTCCTTGATCCAGTAATCTCACTCTATAACTGTCCTACAGACACACCTGAATATACATGAAATGAGACATATAGAAGGTATTCATTACACTATTATCTAATAAGAGAAAAAGATGAAACAACCCAAGCTGAGTAATAAATTGCTGGTTAAATTAACTGGCACGTGAATACAATGGAATATGATAAGGTCACGAGTTTATGTAAAAATTGTAAAACACAAATCCTATTTATATGACATTTGACATTCTCTTAAGGCAATAAAGGTGAGCAATAAGAAAATATTAAAATTATATTTACATAAAGAAATACTGGAAAGTTATGCCAGACTAATAAATGAAATTACTGGTTGGGGCAGCAATATGTTGCTTTATGTTTGTTATGTAAATATGAATATTTAAAATGAGATATTATAAACTAAAGAAACCACCAAACCTGTAATAAAAGAGAAAGGCATTGTGAAAAGAGAATGATTTGAAAACAGAACATGCAATGTTTAGTTATTGACACTAAAAACTCATGGCTAGGCTACATACAGTTGTTAATGAACCTGAAAAAAATCACTTATAATTCAGCAAAGAGAAATGAAAAAAGAAAATATGGCAGAAATTAAGAAACATAGCATTATAGAATATTATTTTAACTAGGCAAAAATTTGTTACATTTATTTATGCTACAAAATATCACTTTAACTGGGTAAAGTTGTCTTACTTTGTATATGCTGCATTTGCTTAACAATGCATTGATGTGTGTTTAATCATGTAAATGTGTGTTGCATCTGTTTCACCTTAATTACAAAAGACACCTGTTTGGTCTAATAAAGAGTTGAACGACCAATAGCTAGTCAGCAGAGGGATAGATGGGGATGCGGAGCAGAGAGAATAAATAGAAGAGAAAAATAAGAGGGAGAAAGAGGAAGAGATAAAGAGGGATAGTTCCTGGGTCAGAAGCCAGGCAGCCATCAGCCAGCCAGACACATAGACAGCAAGAAATTAATAAAAGGTAAAAAGCCCCAAGGTAAAATGTAGAAGAAACAGGTTAAGTTATAAGTGCTAGCAAGAAAAGAGCTGAGATAGACTGAGCATTCAAAACTAATAAAAGTCTCTGTGTTATGAGTTGGGAGCTGGTTGATGGCCCCAAAGAAAAACTCTGGTACAACATAGATGTGAAAATGAAAAGTTGTAAGCTACATCTAATCAGTTCCAGAGGAAAAGATTAGTCAGAATGGGGCAAAATAATATTTGAAGAAGGAAGTTATGAGAATATCTTTTTCATAATTTAATTAAGATGTTAATTAGGTCTAAAAATACTGTATCAGAATCAGTTCTCATGCAGAAGAAGCAAAGTGAGAATATAAGAAAACTTTGCAGCATATTTAGAGAAAAAGAACAAAACTTCGAGTGAAAACAGACTTAGCAGCTGCAATAATACCAGAAGACAACAGAGTGCCGTTATGAACTGTCAACTTTAATTCTAGTCTCAACTAGACTCACATTCAAGACTGAAGCAAAATAAATGCTCTTTTACATAATCAGGGAATAACAACACTGAGCATTTATAGATGTTCACTGTATCTAAAGGATATATTTCAAAAAGAAGAAGACAAAATTCAGACTGCCAAAACTAGAAGTGATGTGAGCTAATGCATTATTCATTGTGGAGAAACAATCTGAAAAGGGATTTGCTCACTATGAGACCAATAGCAAATATAGTAAGTTAATAGGAGGTTAAGGACAAAGGTTAAGTTGTAAAGCAAGAAAAACGTAGGAGGTCAAAGGATTGCCAAAGTTTTCAAGACGGGAGAGTCTAACTCCCGTTTTCAAATATGTGAATTGCTTTCAAGAATAACCACCCAAAGAGCAGTAAAAAACAAACAAACAAAACAAAAGCCAAGATCAATTAAAGAGAACAGAAATCAAGAAAAGGTATGACTCATTGAAAATACATAGTGAGATTTTGGAAATAAGCAAGAATATTAATAATTAAAGCATTGTGTATGATTTAAATCCAAATGTTATGAAATTGTTTCTCACTTTATATTTTAAATCCAGGAAAGTTCTTAAATGTAGTGATAAAGCTAAATAAGAATGATAAGGTACACAGAGAAGAGCAGAAAGAAATCAGATACCGCAGCATTTATGTCAAATTCAACACACTTCAAGGCAAAAGGGGGCATGATTTGAGATTACATAGTTCAATACAGTAATAATCATATTAAATAACAAATATAAATAATGGCCACTAACTGATAGTAATGTAACAATAGATCTTCAAAACATGCAAAGCAAATATCCACAGTATTACACAGAAAAACTTTAAAATGCCACAGTTGGTGGCAAATTTTATTACGTCTTTCTCATAAACATAAGTCAAGAAGGGGAAATGTGATAAGGCTATTGTGATTCAAACATAATAAACTTTACCTAAAGAGCATGCCTATACACTCACATGCTCTACAAGATTTTGGTTAGTGAAGGACTGTACATTTGATAATGTTCCAACAAACATCTCTCAAAATATTGTTAAATGGATACAAATGGATATTTTCATCAGAAAACCTCAAAATAAATACAAAAATGACATGTATTTGATTTGAAATGTCTCTAAAATGATTAATATCTTCACTACTAAACAAAACAACTACAGAAATAATGATGTTGATTTCTGTCATCTATCACTGGGCTTAGTGTTTGTTAAGTGTTTAGGTTCCCATGTCGCATACAAGTATCTGGCAGAATGGAGTAAAAAGTGAGGGCTTATATAAAGATAAAATATATTTGTAAATATTAGAAAAAGCTAATTTACCTATTCATTGGAGTCATCACCTACAACTTCATTGTGCATGTATTGTTATTTTCATTGTCTTACTGAGCTGTCTATGAGAAGAGTGGTTAATTGTCAAGAATATTTATTTCACAAATGTAGAAACAAATTATTCCAGTTTGGCATCTATGTGAGATTTTGGTGACAAAGATGAAATGCAGGATAGTTGATAAAATAAGACTTCTTTAAACTGTCTTGGTTCTGTTCAACTTACTTAAATATTCTTATTAGCTTCATAGTCTTATAAGAAAATAGTCAAAATAGAAACTCATTGCTTTGTTAAACATTTCTGTGATCTGATTTCTGTGAACTTGACAGCATAAGACAACCTTTGTTACTAAATGATGACAAACTAATAGTAAGTTGAATCTAATCTCTTTATCACTTACTGAAGTGCTCTGCTTATTTAGTAGAGATTTTTTTGTTGTCTTGTTCCTTTTTTGTAAAACACAAAAATCAGTCCAAAATTCTATACTTTTCAAGCCTATGCTTACTGCCTTGCATATTTGATGAGTTTACCAATTAGGCCTCCTCTTTAAGAATTGTAGCTCTTCCTTCTCCTAAATAGTATTCTGACTTGACCACTAGGGCTTGGGATTAAAGATCCTTTCTATATGATAGAGAGTTAAAGTCATAAATGTGATGCTTATAATGTCAAATGACATAAGAAGTTGGCATTTGTAAACCTACTACATTAAGCTGCATTGGAATAGTATGATGATTAAAGATCCATAATTGTACATGCAATCCTATTCAGACAACTGTAGGCATAGACTGATCATTCATTCCTGTCTCCTCAGACCTGAATAATCACACAGAAACTGTATTAATTACAACATTGTTTTGCCAATAGCTTAGGCATATTTTTAGCTAACTCTTACATCTTAAATTAACCCATTTTTATTAATCTGTGAATCATCATGAGGCTGTGACCTATCAGTAATGTTCTGATTGGTGGCTGGCATCTTTCCCTTCAGCCACCACATGCCATCTCCCTGACTCTGTTGACTTTCTCTATATATCTCTGTTCAGATTTCCCACCAGGATTTACTCTACTAAGCTATTGGCCAAAACAGCTTCTTTAATAACCAATGGTAAAACAACATATTATTAGCATACAGAGGGGAATCTCACATTATCTCCCCTTTTCTTTCTAAATAAAAAGGAAGGTTTTAACTTTAACATAGTAAAATTACATATAACAAAACAGGTATCAAGAATTACAGTTACAATATTTATATCTACTCTATCATTTATTATAACTAAGGAAAATTATAATTATAACTATATATTCATCAACTCTATCAAAGACCCCAGATGCTATTGGCTACCTCCTTATGCCCCCAGCCACCCTGGAAAGGATAAAATGGGAGAGGGGAAGGGGAAAATAAGGGGGTTCCATCTTTGCCAGGAGGAAATAAATATACCAGTATCTGGGAGGAACTGCAAATTTGGGACTCTCACACAGAGGAACATGCGGCAGAGCCTCCTGGGGATACTTATGCAGAGGCCTAATAGAGATAAGGTTTATGGACCCCAAGCCTTCCTGGTCAATGTTGTCCCTGACCCTAACTTCCCCCTAGCCTGGTATCCTTGGGAATCTAAGGACCTGAAAGAATTGAGGAAGGCAGTGGCTGAGGATGGCCCCAACTCCACTTGGGCCATGACTCTCCTTCAGGAGGTAGCAGACCAGTTTTGAGAGGAAATTGCCCCCCAGTGGGCTTAGAGACAAATTACTAAGCTCCTAGTCTGGAAAGGTATGAACCAAGATACTAGGACGGCTTGTGCTGGCCTTAGGGGTTTATGAATCAACAGGTTGTGGCATCGCAAAATGTCCGGACCCAGTCACATACCAACCAGACTTTTGTGGCGGCCCTTCAGGCCCAGAGCCAAATTCTAGTCTCTTCTATTACTCAAGCCCTGGTATCTGGACAGCAAAAGCAAACACCTGGGAAATGTTTCCTATGCAGTCAACTGAGGCATTTTAAGAGGGATTGCCCACAAAAGAGCAATGAGATCCAGGTGTGGAAGAGACCCCCTCCATCTCTTTGCCCTCGCTGCCACAAGGGGTACCATTGGGGCTCAGAACGCTGCTCCAAATTTGATATAAGTGGGAAACCCATTTCAACTCAACCTTTAAACTAGATAGGTGGTGCCTTCCAGCACTTTTAACCAAAGGAAGGAAAGACATCACCAATATTTCAAAAAGGGGGAGACATCTTCCCCATCTACAACTGCAAAAGGCGTTATTAACCATAAATGTTTTAAATTTTCAAAATTTTCAAACATCAGATAAACAAAATATATTCAGAAACATTGGAGATCCCTACCAACAAGGTCCTGCCTCAAGGTTAGATGGAAGGATCCTCTCACTAATCAATGCAGGGGCCCAGATCCCTTGTTGACACAGGGCAGAGAATATGGATGTGTCTTCCCAAACAGAGGGGAAATGCCTATACACCTACCTGCTCATAACTTAAAATTTCTCCTCCCACTTTAGGACAATGGGGGAAGACCAAGATGACCAATAAAGAAAGCAGAGATTATGGTGGACAACCTTTAAACTCAAACACAAGAAAAGAAAAATCACTACTGCCCAAGGGAGACTGACCCTTGAGAAAAGTGTTGCCTGTTTATCTATTTCAGATGGCCCTCCTGGTGGTAATCATGTTAACTCTTCTCAAGGGGATAAAGGTCCAGGCAGCAATCCCCCATCAACCACAGAAGGTGATGTGGATCTTGTCAAGCACTGGCACTGGGGGATCCTAAACCAGACTTCTCAGATAACAACACCCTGGACGTGGTGGCCTGACCTGATGTTTGATCTCTCTGATTTGGCACGTAGGAGCTGGGACATGGGAGACTAGATTCCAGGAATCGAAGGGAGATCTTAATGTGGAGGCTCTTGGGGGTGCACCCTACCCCAGGCACCTTACCCTAATGAGCTTGGGTGTTCTTATGTCCTTAGGAGACATGCCTTCCTGCAGACTCCCTTTTATGTATGCCCAGGAAGCAACCGGACTGCCTCACCTATTAGAAACTGTGATGGGGCTTCTGATTACTATTGTTCATCCTGGGGATGTGAGCAGACTGGGACTGGACATTGGATAATACAACATGGAGATACAATGATCTCTAGGGTCTCCCGGGTACCCCTATCCCAGAAGCCTCGATTTGGAAGATGCACTTGATTTAGATGTAACCCTCTGATATTAATGTTCACAGATCAGAGGAAGAAAAGGGACCTATCCTGGTTATCTAGGAAAATGTGGGGATTAAGGCTATACCAAAAGGGATATGATCATGGCCTTATACTCATATTTTGAATGGAGATACATCCTAAGAACCCTCCTCAGATGCTGGGACCTGCTTCCAAGCAAATGCTCATGGGGAACATGTCTGTATATACCTCAACTTCACATACATAAACTTTACATACCTCCACCTCCATCATCTACCCCTAAGGTATCCTCCACCAAACTGCTTAGAGATGAAGGGGGATTAGAAGCCTCACCTTATTTGATGGAGACCATTAAGATGGTATTTATGGCTTTAAATCTTACCCACTCTGAAGCCACTGAGGCCTGTTGGCTTTGCTTACAGCCACTACCCTTCTACTTTGAAGCCTTTGGGGTAAATGGCTCTTACGAAATACTAGATAAAGTTGATGCTTGTAGGTGGGAAAATCCCAAGATGGGAGAGATGTTGGGACTGACTATCCCCCTTTGGCAGATGTCGAATACAACTTGTGTCTCGTACACCAGACACCCTCTTCTTAACCTCACTTGTGATATGGCTAATGGGTCTATAGCTCCATGGATGGTGCCCAAAGATTATGGATATTTTTGCATCTGCCAAGAGATGGAGGTTACTCCCTGCCTGTCTGACCCACTGATCATTCAGCATAATGATACTTGCCTGCTTGCATTAATTTTCCATCATGTGCTTTACAACATGCAAGAAGAATTCCTGGCCCAAAGCCATAAGAGAGATCCCCTAATGGCCCTGGCCGTCACTATATTGATAGGGTTAGGGGGGTGGCCAGGACTGCCATGGGTACCTCATCCCTGGTGATTTCACAACAAGAAATGGGAATAATCCACTCACAATTGACAGCCACCTTAGAAAAAAACAGAGACTGCATTACTTTATTTACAAAAGTCTTTGGATTCCTTAGTAAGGATAACCTTACAAAATAGAAGAGGCTTGGACTTGCTGCTTATGTAACAGGGAATAATTTTCAGGGCACTTGGGGAAGAATGTTGCTTCTATGCGGACCATTCCGGGATAGTTACAAGAACCATAGATGAGTTAAGAAAAGATATTGATTTGTTTAAGTCAAGGACCCCCTATGAGACCTGGTTTAATTGGTCCCCATGGCTTACCACACTCATCTCTTCCCTAATTAGGCCGATGGCTATTTGTTTATTGATCTGTCTTTTTGGCCCATGCATTCTCCAAAGACTGAAACAAGCATTCCAAAAATGTTACAACAGGTACAACTCATGGCCCTTCGAGTACATTATGATTGGCTTTACATATCTTACCCCACGAATGAACTTTCAATTTGAGGATATCCAGGCCGAAACTCTGAATAGGGGTAGCCCTGACCCGTACTCTCTCCCAGGTGGGCTATTCTGGTTTGGTGACAGGGGTAGGGGTAGGATATAAAACAAAAAAGGAGGGAGATGTTGGGCCAAAATTATTTCAGGACCTGTACCTCGAGGCCTATAGGACAGAGAAAAGCCTGGCTCAAATTTGAAAGATAGTCTCAAAGCTACCAAGTGAGGATGAGACAGTAAAATCTATGTAGACACCCCTCCAGCCAGAGGGAGGGCTTGGCTCTTTCTCATTGACTGGAGGTACCCCCACATCACACGATGTCACTTAACCTATATAAGCTGATGCTCACAGTAATAAACCGAGTTCCTGCGTTGACTTGACTTCCTATCTTATCTGATTGTCCTGCATCATGGGGCTGTGGAAAGGGCAGATAGCACACTCACCTTTCCCTGGGGAATAAGGCTAAGGAGGCTTGGCAGTAAACAGCTTCCAAAAACTTTAGAACTGACAGAGACATCTCGATGCCTGGACAATCACCCAAAGTTCTCCTGTAACATTGGGGCATCCATCTTCAGCCTACAGTCCCATAGTATCTAGCAGACTTTTCTATGAAGCAGGAAATTTGAAAGACTGTTTACCCTCTATTGGCAGTTTGTCAGTCACTCTTTTCTGTATCCTGAAGAATGTTTGGCAGCCTCTTTCATGAATGGCAGTTTGTCAGTCACTCTTTTCTGTATCCTGAAGAATGTTTGGCAGCCTCTTTCATGAAGCAGGAACCCTGCAAGACTGTCTCACCCTTAGGTAAGTTCAGCAGTCATTTTTATGTGGGTCCTGCATATCCAGTTCATACAGCATACCATCAAGCAGTCCAGGCAAGGAGTTTCTTGCCCAAATGCCTAACCAACTCCATAAGGTACCTCTTCAATGCCCATCATTCTCTTGAAGTACATTGTTCCTGCTAGTAGCAGATGTGTCTCATTATCATGAAAAGTTCTAAGTTCTTAAAACATTTTAAATGCAATATTCTGTAAATATTAAGGGTTTGAAGTATACCTATCCATTTGAAATATATCTCTGTACATCTAGAAAATCTAACATGACTACAAGTTTGACTAGTATAGATGACTATCTATTAATCTGTATTTCTTAACTATACACGACATTTTTAAATGAGCTGCACAAACACAATACCTTAAACAAGAGCAGAAATACATACATACAGTGTAACAACATCAACCTTATATTTGTATCAATAGACCAAATTCCACACCAATGCAAAGTATTAATCTCTATATCATATCCTCCTTATTTTTTTTTGTATCCCCGCAACACATAATTTTATTTCCATCACACGGAGTAATGTTTAAAGCTGTGTTCTGGTGTCCCCTGGATGAGAGGCCTGCCCCTATGCCTCATTTCTCGGTCAGGAAGGAATTTAGAGTCAGCAATTGCAAAGTGTGGTCTCCAGTTCAAAGATGTAACGCTTACCACCGTCATAACAGGCATTGCTACCAAAGCAGATAGACATGAACTGCCTTTCTGTGATGAGTGTGTTCTTCAGCTCAGCACAACACTGGGAAAATTCCTCTACATTGATATAACCCAAGTGATTGTAGACCTCCTTAGGAACAGGGTATAGCTCCTTGGTCAGCTGGCTTAGGTTGGCAGTGTGGTGGAGAAGTTCTTTCAGGATGTCGATTGATAAATCATTATCATAGAAATTGATGCTGGTGAATTGGGAACATTGGTTCAGGGCAGGGAGAAGGACCCTGAGGTCCTTCATCTTACAATCTTTCAGTTTCAGGGTCTTCAGAGTGTATGCAACACTCTCTAAGAAAAATTTGAGAGGCAAGAAATTCAAATCACTTAAAATGACCCCTCTCAAGTACAGATGTTTAAGCTGACAGTGAGTCCACTGGGCAAAGGAATCCAAGTCTGACTGTGAGAACTGGCAGAGGGAGATGGACAGGGACTCCAAGAGCATCTTCAGGCACCTAAGCAAGAGTTTCATGTGGTCATTGACAAAATAGACATCATCCAGGCTAAGATGCTGGAGACAGCTGAGCTTGGAGAACACAGACATGATCTTGGTGACCCTCTTGTCTTCCATGGCAGTGGTAGTCCTTCCTCTGAAGATGCGGATGACTATGACTTTGTGAAGATGGCTCATCTTGCTGATGTAAGGACCAAAATGTGCCAGGGTGGAGAGATTGCACACTGTATTCAGTTCCAAATCCTTGATGAACTCTGGCTATAAAATTTTTAAGACACCCCTAACCCTGTAGAATGGTAGTGTCCCAATCTTCAGCTTCACACAGCACAGCTGCAGTGAACCCCTTCTCTTCTCAGCCCACTGCAACAGCTGTGCTTGCTGTTCGTCCTGGGGGAGCTGAAGTTCAGCAACAACCTTCAAATGGAGGACAGAATCTTCGGGTAGTGGACTTGAGGAATGTCTGCCATGATTTCTGGGAAGTGTGGACAGGAAGAAAGAGAGTAGAGCCCTCAGCAGAAACCTGGCCTGAGAGGCAAGGAGTGAAGGGCCTCCTTATTTTTTTAAAGAAATTGACTGTGACCATTAATCACTTAAGTCAACTCTGTTTAAATGAAAACAATTATTTATAAACAATATTTGGGATTAGTTTTTTTTTAGAGTACTACCTGCGGATTGAGGGTGCTGTTAATCAGGTCTGCCATGGAGTATCCTGTATGGTAAGTCCATCTCAGCCAGCAGTCCTGAAGCTTTCATGGATGTTGGACCATTTGGGTCATTGCTTCAGGGGGTCTTGTTTGATCAAACCATATTATCTGGTAAGGAATCTACAGCTTTCTATCCTCTGTAGATACAAAAGCAGGACCTCTTTTCCAAAGCAACATATCCTTAGACCCAAATTTTGAAGTCAAGATACCTTTAATATAGATATATTAGTTTAGCTTAACAGCCCATACAATGAAATGTCTCCCTGTACTTAGCTCATTCACAGTCAGCAAATTCACAATAATATACATAATCTAGATTCTCTGTGTATTTTCTAACTTTATGTGGCTTACTTTTCTTTACTTCTTTTATCTATGACTGTCTGTACCCTTTTATGTTACTTTTACTGTTCTATAACTGTCTATACATTTTCCTCTCTCTCCTGAGCCTACATACATTTTTAAACACACTGTGACCCATTCAGAGGTTTATTTCTGCCTGAATCTGTCGTTATTGCCTATCTGTAACCATTTTCTGACCAGGAGCACTTTTGTTTTTTAAGTGCTAAATGGGCGTGGTGGCCCTGCCTGTTTTTTTCTGCCAAATCCAACATGGCAGCAGCATGTTCACTGCCTCTGTGAGCCATGAATCCCACCCCAGCTCCAGGTCCACAGTGGCTCTATGTGGCCATTAAGCAATTTGTAACAAGCTGCTCACAGACCCCATTTAAGTACAGGACCTCCCAAAAGAGCCAGCATTTGTTCTGCCAGCATGAACCAGGAAGCCATTTCTTAAGGAAGCCACACAGTTTTTTGCTGCTAATGCTGAGTTAAGAAGCCTTCTCATAAAGGAGCCATGCATCTGCTCACCACCAGCAAACAGAACTTGTCTGAATAAAATGCAGCTATTAAGAAGCTTAACTCTGTTCTTTTGTGTCTAGAGTTCCTTTCCAAACTCTCTCAGTCTTTATGTGGATGTAGTTGCCCCACGTTGGTGCCATTTTGTAGGTAGAGACTATTTGTTTCCCAGCTGCCCAGACATGAATAATAACACAGAAACTATATTAATTACAACACTGCTTGGCCTATTAGCTCATAATTCTTATTAAGCAACTCTCACATCTTAAATTAACCCATTTCTATTAATCTGTGCATCATCACGAGGCTGTGGCCTACCAGTAAGGTTCTGGCTCGTGGCTGGTGTCTTTCTCCTTCAGCAGCTACATGGTGTCTCCCTGACTCCACCTATTTTCTTTCTATAGCTCTGTTCAGACTTCCTGCCTAGCTTTACTTTACTAAGCCATTGGCTGAAAAAGCTTCTTTAATAACCAATGGTAATACAATATATTCATAGCTTACAGAGGGGAATCCCACATCAGATAAATTGGCCAATCTCCTGTTTACATATTTCAAAAATACTTACTAAAACATGTAGATATATAGACATATATTTAGGTAGGAAAGCAGGCAGATGCACAGATAAGCAAATAGGCATACAGATAGAGTCAGAAAATTAATTATAATTGTTATAACAATGATTGCAGGATCTAAGTAGATTATTTGGGTTAATATAATGATTGTGCATTGCAGAATCTCAGGGTAGCTTCTGAATCATTAAAGAAAAGATATGCCCAATGGCCTTCAACATCAATTACATTTTCAATTTATTCTTAGTCATGGAGAATATATTGGTCCTTGCATAGTATGAAAGGAGAAGGGGGAAAGATAATGCATGTTGACTGATAACTACATCCTTTCACTGGCCCAGTCTCTTTCAAGAAGTTATCTTATCAAATCTCTGGATAATCTAGGGCAATAGCTACAATTATCTTCATTTGCTAGATATGAGACTGACTCAACACTACTCACTGATTTCCAGGGTCTACTGGCTAATGGGTAACACATAAGCAATTGGTTATAGGTAGCATTTTTTACAGACAGCAATCTGAAAACCCGATGTATCTTTCTTCATTGTTTACATATTTCAAAATACTATATTCTACTCCATAATGAATATAATTGGGATTGGACTATTAAAATAGGATTAGTTATGACTGGAAAGATGGTTCAGCAGTTAAGAGCACTGACTGCTTGTCCAGAGGATCTGGGTTCAATTCCCAGCACCCACATGGCGGGTCCAACACCCTTACACAAACATAAATACAGGCAAAACACCAGTGCACATAAAAAAAATAAATTTTAAAATATATCATTAGTTTAAAAAACAAGAATTTTGTTTCATGCTCTCTCTCCTTCTGCTCCTGATTTGGACCTTGAGATTTCAGTCCAGTGCTCCAATGTGGTTCTCTGTCTCTGTCTCCTTTCATTGCCTGATGAAGGTTAATATTCAGGAGGATGCCTATATGTTTTTCTTTGGGTTCACCTTCTTATTTAGCTTCTCTAGGATCACGAATTATAGGCTCAATGTCCTTTATTTATGGCTAGAAACCAAATATGAGTGAGTACATCCCATGTTCCTCTTTTTGGGTCTGGCTTACCTCACTCAGGATAGTGTTTTCTATTTCCGTCCATTTGTAGAAGGAGAGAAAGCAAGAGCAAGGAACTCAGGACCGCGAGGGGTGCACCCACACACTAAGACAATGGGGATGTTCTATCGGTAACTCACCAAGGCCAGCTGGCCTGGGTCTGGAATAGCCTGGGATAAAACCGGACTCTCTGAACATAGCGGACAATGAGGACTACTGAGAACTCAAGAACAATGGCAATGGGTTTTTGATCCTACTGCACGTACTGGCTTTGGGGGAGCCTAGACAGTCTGGATGCTCACCTTACTAGACCTGGATGGAGGTGGGTGGTCCTTGGACTTCCCACAGGGCAGGGAACCCTGATTGCTCTTCGGGCTGACGAGGGAAGGAGACTTGATCAGGGGAGGGGGAGGGAAATGGGAGGGGGTGGCGGGGAGGAGGCAAAAATCTTTAATAAAAAAAAAGAATTTTGTTTCATACATAGTTAAAGGTTAGTGATTTTATAGTAATCAAATCCAAACATTCTTAGCTTATGGTTGCAACAAGATCATGATGACAATGCAGTTTTTAAAGTATTTTCAAATCCCCACCTAACAACTGGACTAGCAAAGGTCTAATGTCTAGCATCTTTCCATAAATAAATGACGAGTACTTCCAGAATGTGGATGGTGGTCAATCCTTAGCAGTAGTAGCACCACCATGGGTTTAGCTGTTATACAGACTTCATGGAGTGAAAAGAAAAGGGGTGTCTGAGCCCCACAACAAACCTGGGCCACAGAACTTGCCACTGGATACTAACTTCCAAAAGAAGAATGTGCCATCTTGAATGAGAAGTCACTTCATTGCTTGTACCTGAAGGTGAGTCCAGAAAGGGTCATGAGCATCCTCTAAGTGGCTGTAGGAAAGTTCCAAGAGAAATAAATGGATTAAGCACACAAGGACCAAGAAACTTCAGAATACCACCTCCCATTCAGAAGACCCCAGATCCACAAAATCATTTTGAAAGTGGAATACAGAGAGAGAGAGAGAGAGAGAGAGAGAGAGAGAGAGAGAGAGAGAGAGAGAGAGAGACAGAGGAGGAGAGAAAAATAGTCAGAGATAGAGGGAGAGACAAAGTGAGAAACAGAGACTGTTCCCATGTTGGCAAGAGTGTTCCTGAGGACACAGATGTCAGAAATGCGCAAGCAGCTACATGGACAGAACAGGGATGTTTTCTGTTTGTTTGTTCTTGTTTCATATTTTGGTTTTATTAATAAATTCTGTTATTTGCAATATGATTCATTCTGATTACTCTTTCCTACACCCTTTCTTACTTCCCTTCCCCTGTTGCCCGCCCCCCTTCTGAACAAGGCCTCCTAATATTCATGACTTCCTGCCTTTTTTTGTGTGCCACATTTGTCTAGGACTGTCTCTTTATGAGGACAGGTTTGGAACTACACCTTAGAGCCCAGGGAGATCACCAATGAGTACACACCTGAATATTATGACTTCCTCTCTCCAGGAACTGGTTGGTTGCTAAAAGATCAACAGTAAACGACAGGGCCCCAAGAGGCCTTTCCCCACCTATACCTGTTAGGAGTGCCCAATGTGTGTGGATACACTGCCAGTAGGCACATTTACTTTAACTTCATGATTGCCATGTCCATGGCATTCTTAAAAGATGGCATTTCAGATCCCTTCTCCATATCTTTCACCTCTTACATTCTTCACTCCCAGTTTCCTGCAATGCTCCCTGAGCCTTAAAAGGTTGGTATAAATGTCTTATTTAGGACTGAGCCTTTCATCATCCTTGGTTTTCAGTATTCTGTGCAACTGTGGGTCGCTCCTTTCTCCTCCATTCACTGCAAGAAGAGGCTTCTCTGTAAGACGGAGAGTAGCCTTTGTCTATGGTATAAGCACACATATTTAAAAAGTAGTTTGATACTATATCAATTCAGCTAAGCAACAGTATTAGCTCCTCCCTTACCACTGGCCTCCCTGCAAAGACCATGGTTTTAAATACTCCGTAGTGGAACTGGATACATAATTTACAGGGCATGGTACAAAATGAAAATCCAAAACTCCTTGTTCAAAACTCTATTAAAAATTTCATAACTGCATCAACAGAGCATGAAACACAAAACAGGGAGGACCCCATGTGATTGCAAAAGCCATAGGCCCACGAGGCCAGCGCTGCTTCCCAGTCAAAGCAGACAGGAGCCTGCAGACAGAGGAATATAGAAACAGCTGCATTAATCTCTTTGTGCTGAATTATATATAGGTGAACTATATACACTAAGTACCAGGTACTAGGTACTGTGTACTATACTACATATCACGTACCATGTGCTTAATCTAGGAAGTCTATAAATCAGAGGTACTTAGTACTCACAATTCTAAAGGCCAGAAAGTCTGAGATCAAACTGGTATTACAGTTGGGTTCTAAGGAGAAATCCCTTCTAGGTTGCAGACCACCAACTCCTTCTATCCTTCTCTTATGTTGAGGAGAGTTGCATTTGTGAGTTTTCTGTGTAAAGGCACTAATCCCATTCACAGTGGATTCAACCCCATGAGTTAATCACCTCCCAAAGCCCCTGCCTTCTAATACCATAACATTGGAGTGAGAATTTCAAGCCATAAATTGGAGGAGGGCAGGTGACAAACATTCTGTCCATAACAGCACTCCTCACTTGCTTGTTCCCTCTTCCCAATCCTTACCCTAAAAGCATAAGAAGATAGCTCTCTTAAATGTGAACAATAAAGTGTTCATGATCCAAGCCCTTACAGAAACATCTGTGAAAAGAGGGAATGAATCAAACTGTGTAACAACAGTTAACAAAGACACAGCAGAAAAATAAGACAAATGAAATCTATTATGTAATAATGCAAAATGAGGTTAAAATGAAAACAAGAAAACCAGAGAGCTCTAAAGAGTGGCTTAAATCGGTAATGGCAGAATTCTGAAATGCTATGGCTAACAAGGGCTGTGAATGGAGCTTTCAGATCTTAGAAAAGAATTAGAAAATAAATGAAGTGGGGGGGGAGAAGTTCCAGAAACAAAGACTCAAACACAATAGCAAATAGACCCCATGTCAAAGCATGGTGAGAGAAATAAAGGGTGTGCGAACAAAATGAAGCAGACTGCAGGAAAATACTTCTGTAAGAAAGAGAATTTCAGAGTATCACTTGACAACAAAACCCATGCCCTTTAGTTCTCTGCTTTATTTGTTGAAGTTTGATTAACCTTATCCAAAGAGGTTACAGTTAATTAATTTTTTTTTAAATCGAGTTTCAAATAGATAGTCCTGAAACCAATTTTGTACCCATATTCTTCCCAATTCATTTGATAATTTGAAAACATTAACAAAAACATTTTTAATCTGTTTTTCAAAGGGAACATCTGTGCGTTATTGTTCATGACAGTGGCTTTGTTATAGTAAATGAAACATCTGGAGAGACTTGATTACTTGTTGACAGAAACTCCAATGCAAAACATAGGTGAATGATAATTTATTCTCACTGGGCTCAAATGAATACGCGTAGCCAATGAGGTCAACCTAAGCTAATATGAGGGGGCCACAACAGTATTGGGTCTTTCTTTTTCCGAGCCATTTCTTGTGATGAGCCTGTATTTGTAGCCAATTTTGTTTCTCATCCAGCTTTAAAGTACAAGAATAAAGATCTAGTTTGTGGATTTTCTTCTGCATATTAAGTGGGGCCCATTTAGTCTTGTGCTTAGCTTGACGCTCTCCTAGCAACAACAACAACAACAAAATGAATGCCAACAATCTAGATTATTTGAGCCTGTGTTGATAGCTGTTTCCAATTTTTTTCTTTTAATATTGAGCTCCAGCTCACACAATTATTATTGTTACAGTAACTCCCCTTACCCGCAATTTTGGTTTTTGCGGTTTTGATCGCCATGATCCAAAAATATTCGGTGGAAAATTACACGTTGAGAGAGAGAAGAGTTGCTGATTTTATTACAGTGTATTATAATACTCTATTGTAATATTCCTTTCACATGATATAATGTAATTCTGCTATTTTATTACTAATTGTTACTGTTACTCTCTCACTGTGCCAAATTGTAAAATAAATTTTACCATAGGACTGCATGTACAAAAAAATTCATAGTGTATGTAAGGTTTGCTATAATTTCCAGTTTCAGGCATCCACTGGAATAGAAAATACCACTCTGATGGATAGGAGAGATGGTATTAGACAGCATTCTTGTTTTCTAAAAGGAACATTGCTGGCACTATGAAGATACATGGGTAAGCATGTAGCTTCTGGGAACTTGTTGGCCATTCAAACTTTATCCCAGCTTAATTAAGGAATTTCACATGAAGGGTCCTGACAGAGGATTAGGCCTGCATTACGGAAGTAAAATCTAAACGACCCCTCTCCCTCACCTCTTTTGCAGTCACAGACACAGACAAGACCACGCCCTAGGGTTTGCTGCCCCAAAAGCCAATGGCAAAACAGTCAAAACCCCACAACAAGTTGCTTGCCAAACTTCAAGTCTGTGTTTACATTAGTCCTTGCTTGCCCTTAGATCCTGCTTCCACATCCGTAACATAAGGGTGCCTTCTGGTTTCCAGCTCATTAAGCTTATGATGCCTGGAAACCTAGCTCATTTGTGGTCCCCAAATTAAAAACACTGGAGAACTTTCTGATATTTATTTATTTTGTGTGTGCCTGAGTGTATGTATGCACATTACATACATGCAGAAGCCCATTGATGTCACAAGAAGGCATTGGAATCTCTGTAACTGGAGTTACAGTCTGTTGTGGTTACTGGGACTCCAACTTGGGTTTTCTGCAACAAGTGCTCTTAACTGCTGAGCCTTCTTCTCTCCACCCACCTCCCGCAAAAGCTTTTTTAACCAAATCTTTCCCATATGTGCTTTGCTGCATTTATGGGCACACTAACAGAGAAAGGACTAAGTGATAGGTAATTCACCTGCAGAGCCCTTGAAGGCTGTGTGACATCTCATCATCACACCCGTAATAACCATTAGACACACTGGTGGGCACTGAGTGACTTCTGGGCTTTTGTGCTTGTCCCCTGCATTGGACTGAGTTTGATGATGCCATCCCAATGAGATCAGGGGGCCCACAGCAGAGGTGAACACTCAGCACGGTGCCACACAATCCAGCCCAGATTTAAAAGCAATGAACAATTACAGGAGAGCAGATTAATATTTAATGAAGATGTAAATGAGGGTCAATACTGAGTTGCTTAGTGAAATCTATTCCAGCAAGAGAAAACTGCACCGGTCCTTAGAAGGCAGGGGAAGCATTTTTCTTATTAGCTATTGTCTTTAACTTCTCCCCAGCTCTAGCTGAGGCCTGGGCTCAGATTCCCCAAGCAGCTGACAGTTGCAGCAAGAGTGAAATCAATCTTGTAATCCTCCCAGCCATTTGAGTCCTAATTTCCTGCTTTGTATGCCCTTCTTCACTGTTCAGACTATGCTCTCAGAAACCAACTGCGTACAGGGTTTCTGACATCAGACTCACCTATTGCCAACATTCTGTCTGTCCCTCTGTCAGCTGGGTGTCTGCAGTGATGCGAAAGGCATGATAACTCCAAGGCAATCCATCACCTCTGCAACTCAGGGAGAGCTTCGAAGCCCAGTTGTGTCAGAGGAAGCTGCCAATGCCTCTGTCAGAGCTGGGAGTGGGGCTGAAGGTGCTGGTCCATGAAATCACACAGGAAAAAGGGAGAAGATTCCAGAAGCAATGGACCACAGGCACAGGGTGTACGTTAAGAATGATTGCGGCTGGCATGGACCACTCAACCCCAAAGGGATCAAGGATGCCATGGGGCTTTCTTGGTGGTCAATTTACTCTTGAGCCTCCACCCAGCAGAAGCAATAATAGCGCAGAGGGCTGGAAGCAAAACAGTGTCCAGTAAAAAGGGTTCCCCTAGGCAACAGCCTCTCCTCCCCACCAAATAGGGATGGGAAGACAAGAAGCCAGTTCCAAGGGCTTCTTTTCTGTTTGCCTCTACTGATCTAGAGAAGATCAGGTTCTTTATCAACCAGAGGGCCAAGGATGCACTGGACTTCCCAGTATACTCGCCTCCCTCCACAGGATTGTGTACACATTGGTGGTACATTCTCATGGGGGCTTAAATCTGTTCCCACAGCAAGCAAGTCAGAGTATGAGTAGCATGAATCCCTCAGTGAGGCAAGGCTACTTGAGCCCTACCAGAGTGAGATTTGGCCCCATACGATCATGATCCGGTCCTGCCCTGTGCAGACGCCAACATTGCCTGTCCCAACAGCCTCGGAGGGGAATCCCAAACCCTGACGCTGCCATTGGCAAGGACACAGTGTTGCTCACATATCTATCCCTGCGCCATAAATCTCAAGGTGGAGAAGAAGGTGAGAAGACCACTCAGTCAATCTGTCATCACCTCTCAGAACTCTTGCTGTGCTGTCTGCAAGCTCACCAGGTGGCTTTCTGCCTTGTCCTATTTTATTTGTGAAGCCTGCTTTTAGGGCCTCCAGAATTTTCATTCCCCCACACTGCTTTTTTTTCTTTCTCTAAACAGCCTTGTGAAGGCTCAAGAAGGCTGTGTCACAGAAGAGATGTCCCCACCCAAGTCAGACGTGGACACTGTTCTACGTGTTTCAAACAGAGGAGGCTAATAACAAAAGAAGTTTAGACAGTGCCTTGGAGAAGGAAAGACCAACAAGGAAACCTAGAAGGGAACACAAAGACTGACCACAGTGGAAAGTTATAGCTTTAGGACAGGACTGTATGTGTCTATCGTGCTTAACAAATGATACCAAATCCTAGTTGCTAAAAGCACAGGA
Source organism: Microtus oregoni (assembly GCF_018167655.1). Classification (NCBI taxonomy): domain Eukaryota; kingdom Metazoa; phylum Chordata; class Mammalia; order Rodentia; family Cricetidae; genus Microtus; species Microtus oregoni. The sequence goes on from NW_024544601.1 coordinate 2,176,166, forward strand.
CTTAGTACCTTAAAGTGCCTGAAGGTCAGGAAATTGAGTTGTTTATTTAGCTGGTGGTTCTGGCTCAAGGATTCTCATGAAGGTATCTCTTAGGGCTGTAGTTACATATACATTCAACAAGGGGACAGCAAGCTTCCAGGCTCAATCACATGGACAGGGCAAGCCTCCCTTTACTGGACAAAAGCATCAATTCTTCGCTTTAAGAGAAAAGGCATGTGGCAGAAAAGAGCCAAATAGAAGGCACAGTACTTTTTGTCTAACACTCTTGGAAATGGCATCCCAAATTTTAAGCCCCATTTTCTATGGTTGAATGAAACCCCTAAGTCAATCCCATATTGAAGGACAGTGGACTGATACCTAGAAGCAGGTACACCAGAGCCTCTCTTTGAGGCTGCCTGCCACAGGGCTAGAGACACAGAGATGAGGGAATCTCTGGGCTTCAGAGACTGGGAGGTTATAGAATCTGCGGAATGCTTTTCAGAAGAGACACAAACTTACAAATGCAAAATAAGACATAGGTCTTTCAATTGGTGAATATTCTAATAAAATAAGAAACGTCCAGCAAATGAAACTGTATTTGGCAATATAAAAGAGTAAATTACTGATGTCTACTCCTGCATGGATGAACCTCAAAAATGCCTGGCACGGTGAAGGAAACTAGTTACAAAAGACCTCATACTAAAATGTCATTGATGGGAAATGTTTGGGATAAGCAAATCCATAGAGACAGAAAGCAAATTAGTGGTTACTAGAGCCTGGGGTTGGGAGCCAGGATTGAGTGAAAACAGACACAGGGGAGTTTTGGGGGTGATGGACGTGTTCTAAAACTGGATTGCGGTGATGGTTATACAACTCAATAAATTTAGTAAAAACCATTGAACCATAGACTCACAATGGGTGGATTTTATGGCACGTAAATTATATTTCAATAAAACTGCTCAAGAGTATGCACACAGGACACTGGAAGAGGCCTGTGCACTTGAGAGGCCCTGGAGCCTCAGCTTCATTAACTTTTCAGGAAATGTGTCTCTGTGGAGCAGCTGCCTGAGGCAGCGGGAGGGTGGAGAGATAGTCTGGCTTCTTCCAGTTTTCCTCCACTCTTGGTTTGCCCGCCATTGGCCTAACCTACCAGAAGACAGGTAAACCAAGTGTTTTGTGACACACAGTGGAGGATACTAAGGGCAAAGAACAGCTCCAAGAAGCAAGTGGCAATTTTGCCAACCAACTCCCAGGGCGACCCCCCTCCCCTTGGCCATGCGCTGATACAGCTAAGAACAACCCTTCCTTTTGATATCAAAAGACATTTTGGGAGGAATTCAAAAGAAGGGCCACGTTTCTGAATTAAGGCCTAAGTTGCTGGTTATTTGTCTTAAAATAATGTAAGGCATTTAGCTGCCCATTCATTCACTGGTCACTTGAATCAGGTTCAAAATCATGTATTCATCTGTTTATTAGAAGATGGGGAACAGGATGTGAGTGGGCAGAAGAGCGGCAGAGAAGATGACTCATGGGATAATATTGGACATGCATTATCCTGGCAGCTGGAAACACTGAGTACCAAGGACAGGACGGGGGAGTATTCATTCTGCCCCAGGTACAAGCAATAAGAAAATGCATGACTTGCGGGAAAAATCGAAAAGAATGATAAATCAAATACAAACTGATCTTCTGTGTTTTGTTTTTCCACACACTCACTATTTTAAACATCAGTAATACAATGCTCTTTCCATTGCCCCTCAGTTACCCTGATCAAGTTCTACAGTTACAGAAATTCCTGATGACTTGTAAGTTACATGTACACACACACACACACATATATATATATATATACATTTTGTATGTACCTCAATGTGGCCCATTTTCATCACTTACCCTCTAATAATAAGTGCAAAAGACTCCAGTGAGTTCACTGATCCATGTGGACCCTGCCACAAACATTCAATTCTTGAATAAGTTTTAGCTTATTTGAAATAATAATAATAATTTCAGCTCACTTCTTATGCAGTTTACCCCTCCACTGTCTGTGCTTCTACATCCTGCTGCATTCATAGAGTAGTTCCGAAATCACAAGAATACAATGGTTTCAGAAGGAAGAATCAGAGCTCAAGATGCTCACGTCTGTCATTCCACACGCCAATCAAACCTGGGACCCTGCAATGTCTACTCAGTGGGATGTTTTAACTCATGTAGTCTATTTCTTAAAACATATATTCATGTAAATAAAATAGTAAGCCAATTCCTTTTCTTTATCATGGTAATACTTGCTTTTTATTTTCTTTTGTTTTTTTTACTGACATAGATTTTCAATAAAACAAATATTTTCATAATCTGTGTTTCTTTTGGGTCATTATATTACTTTCATTTCATGATTATTACTGAAAAGATTTTGTTCTATAGCAGGAGAGTGCGTTAAAATGATCTATCCTGACTGCCCAACAGGCTAAGTATGAGGTATTTGTAAACAAACAAACATTGAGACTCGGGCTAAAAGAAGTTAAGAAACTTATTTAAAAATGACTCAAATGTTGAGCCATGAGTGAAGGACTCTAGCGATGGTTGTCTGGACTAGCACCGTGGTAAACAACTCGAGCCCAGCTATGCAAGGGGCTCACTTAAGGTCAGGAATTTGAAGCCAGTGTAGGCAACATGTGTCAGCATCTTTGTTCCAGTCTTACAGATGAGGTAACTGAAGTACAGAAAGGCCAAGTGACCTGCTCAGGCTCCCACAGCTAGCAGAGAGCAGAAGAAAGACTTGCCCCTGATGATATTGCTCCACTCAGTAAACGTGTAACCTTCATGCAGGCTTTCCTCATCAACCGCAATCTCCCTTAAAGCCCCTGCTTAGGTTCGCGTCAGCTGCAGCTGAGAGACAAGGATCCTTCTCAACTGCTCTGTCAGCTCTTTCTTCCACAGCCTCTTCTGTCTCGGAGGACATCTCCGAGCAGATGAAAGTCAAGGGAGAGAATACCTCTCCCACCTTCCTTGTGTGTTTTTTCATAGCGCTTGTTGTAGGATGAGGGTCCTTGTACATGTTAAGCAAGCAGGAGATGTACCACAGAGCTCCATCCAAGAAGAGGCCCTTGTCTTTTTTGCGGCAAGGTCTCACTGTGTATACAGTTCAGGCTAGCCTTGAACTCACACCACTTTAACAGCAAATGGCAGGGTGCTGTTCTCAGGCCACCAACTGTGAGGTTTATTTCAGAAGGACTTGGCTATTTATTCAACATTGAGAGGATAAGAATGAGAAGGAAGACTGACTTTATCAAATGGTATCCGGAGTCTTCCAAGTACAGAAAAGTACTGCGCTCGTCTTTCCGAGCTCCAGTGAACTCACAGGAGCCAGACAACAAAAGTGCTCCGTGCTCATTGCTTCTGCCACACGCAATACTGACCCACAACACTAGATGGCAACGTGGCGCTACGCTACTGTGATGTAAACTGAAAAAAGCCAAGCGGAAGATTTTTTTTTTTTTTTTTTTTAGTCTCAATCTACTATTCTGGTTTTCTGGTTTCTTTTTTCCTTTTTAATTTTCAAGTTTATTTTAGGAAAATTAATATCTATGTAAAGTTAATATCTTAGTTTTTAAAATCATTCTTTAGAGATGCGGAAGTTCAGGCTCTGTCAAGTAGGTAAATACAGGGCTCTCTGCCTAATGGCTGGCTGGTCAAAAGCTACCTCCTAATTGATCAGATAAAAACAGGAGGACAACAGAAGATAATGGAGAACTATGAAATGTACTTTCAAAAGCTGCATGTTAACAGAAATGTGACATGCATGTGACAAATGTGGACGGCACAGATGTCATCCGTCATGGCCTTTTCTGCTTAAATAAACTTGGGAGAAAAAAAAACAAATTGGACATACTGGTGCTCATTTTGTTCATCCTGAAATAAGCATCTCTTATTTGCTGAAGGCAGCTCAGCATTTACAAAAGCGGGAGAATGAGTTCTACTGTGGCCTTTAAGAAATCTGTGGCGGAGGTGGAGGGAAGACCAATGCATCAATACTGTCAGCCATCGGTTCCTGAACCATTCTTCCTCTTCAGACTTGGGATTAGGGCTTCTGGTTCCCACCGCCCTGGATTGTCCTTGCCTGCAAGCCTCCAGACCACCCAGGGGCCTCGCCAGAGCAGGCCGCACACCAGCATATTAATACAAGGCCCCACGTGCAGGGGGTCAGAGCTGATTTTTTTTTTTTTTTACTGTTCCCTGAATTGTCTCGTCAAATCAAATTTCTCCCAGTCCTTGCTCTACCAGAGGTGCCCAATAACTGCTGGAAGGAGACTGGAATCAGGGCGTGTAGGCACTAAGGAGACGTGGTCTAGAAGTTATCTCCAGACAAGAATGACAAGATGAAGTATTGCTGGCAGAGGCAGAGGCAGGGGAGCAGGCTGTTGAGTGCAGCATTCTTCACATGGGCACACCAATCAAACATTTACTAACAATAAATCAGAAAGAAATTTGCTGGAACAATTCTCAGCATATATGTATTTTATCCATTTGTTACAGATGAAAGCATTTTTGAAACCAATGAGATGGATATGTTTGTTTTCACATAAAGAATTAAATCTTAGCTGAATATTCAATTCCACAGGGCATAGATCTTTGAGAGCTGACCAATATTTTGATTTCATATCCATCTGTGTTGAGGACTGTGCTTCTCAGGAGTACATAGAACAAAGAGACACAACTTGGAGGCAATTTCAGACATTGTTGGAAATTTTCTTCTAGTAACATACCAAAACTCACCGAACAATATTTTATGAAACTTAAGTCATCAACTCAAATAGCAATTTTTAAATTCAAACATTATAACACAACACAATTCAAAGATATACTCATTTGCTACTTACATGTTGAGGAATGACAGTCAGAAATATTTTTTTTAATGTTTTCTATAATTAAACCATTATGTTTCCATAATAGAAGGAAATTTTGTATATACAACACAAACCCGGCAATTCCTAACATAATAGTCTTGAATCCGAGCCGAGGTGTTTCCAACAGCTTTCATTGGTGTTGCCTGACATGCAGACATGTGCAGTGCGAAGTGCAATCGTGGTGTCTTTAGAACCAAGGCTGCAGTAAAGTTGCATGATCCAACAAGGGCAACACTCGCAGAAAAACCCCACACTTATTATACATTTGACTTTGAATTATTTTTTAGTGATTATATTATAAAAGCCTTCTAATGTTGCCATTTTTTTCCCATGGTCCTCACATTCAGTTACATACTCCCATGTAGAGTCATGACCCTCATTTAAGAAACTACTATCTCTTCATGGATGGTGGGCCCAGTATCTAGCATCAGCATCCCAAGAAATTTGTTAGGAATTTGGTTCTTTTTTGTTTGTTTGTTTTGTTCTGTTTTGTTTTTGTTTTTGTTGTTTTGTTTTCTTTTCCCACTCTACCGCAAACCTGGGAAATGAGAAACTTGTAGGCTGGAGCCCTGCCATCCTGTGTTAACAAGGCCCCCATGCATTTCCCAAGCTCAAGGTCAAGAACAACTGACTTAGTCTATGCTGCCTGCCTGGCGGGATTGAGAAATAAAGCGATATGAAGGGTTAGGCCTGGCAGTGCCTTGTGCCCAGGACATTGTTTTCTCTGTATTTCTCCTGTAGGCAATCTGAGAGCAACTGGGAGTTTCTAGCCAGCAGCGTGATCAGAGCAGATCTTTCCTTCATAGCCACCTCTCTTGTGATGGTGTGAAATAGGAGGGAGAAGGAAGCAGTCGCCTTCCTTTGGGACTCGATTCTCTAGACCTTCACGTCTACTTTCTGCCCACTCGTTCTCATTATTTTCTATGGCCTCTTGGGCTGGCCATCTCACCCACCTTCTTACTTTACCAGGCTAGCTGACTCAACTCACTGAATGGCTGGCAACCATTTTACACAAAACATAAACAGGGTCATCACTAAAGATCCATCAACCCCCACATTCAATTACTCACTTCCTACTCATCTGCCCAGAAGTCCTAGACACAGGTTTTATTCTGATAGCAACACATTGGCGTATACATTGGTACCTATGGAAAATGCCTTGAAGAGAGAAATGGACATTATTTGTGTCTCCATAGCATGGCCATTCAGCAAAGGGAGTGATTAGTGGGTGGAGTGAATGCAGCCCCTTACTGCTGTGGGAGGGAGAAAAACAAATCCGAGACAAGTTAGAGGCATTTGCACAGCCAATTGGTACAGGAAGTGCAAACCCATAGATTGTCCCTGGCAAGCCGTGGAGCACAGCAGTCAGCCAGGCAGTATGAGAAAAAGATCGATTAGGAGGAAGTGGAATTAGGTTACAAGAAATTAGCAGAGGGAATGGGTATTGAAGTGGGGTAGGGGCAAGTATATATTTAGCATTCTGGAAACCTGCGGGAGATGTAAAAGGAGATGGACTAGCAACATTTCAGAGAAAGATGGTAGAACAGACTGTATTATCTCTTGTCATTAGAGGTGGAGGAAATACGAATATGCAAGTGAATAGAAGGAAATATCAACAGTGTGGGAAGACTGAGGACAACAAGGAAGAGTCTGGAAAGCGTTCAAGAGTCACGAAGAGCAAACATAAGGTCCTGGATGCAGAAGAAAGGGCTGGCCCAGGAGGAGAGGATTTGACAGAAAGGTGTAAGTGGGTTTGTCTATGCCAGCACTGAGCTCAGAAGATGGAGAGAGCAACCGAGCAGCCAACTAACTACACCTGAATATAAATGGTAATAAAGACAGGAAAATGGGCTAGAAGGATAGCTCATGGCTTAAGAGCATTTGTTGCTGTAGCAGAGGACCAGGATTCAATTCCCAATCCCCATTGGTGGATCAAAACCACCCCTAACTCCAACTCCAGAGAATCCAAAGTCCCCTTCTGACTGCCATAGGCACCTGGCATGCACGTGGTGCACAAACATATATGCAGACAAAACGTTCATCCACATAGAAAAAGAAAAAGGAAAGAAAGACAAATGGAGCGGGGGGGGGGAGGGGGATTGGAGCTGTTGGAGAGACGGGGAAATGTTTGAATAGGATGCGTGGATGGGTTGAGCATGAGCGAGAACAAGAGACCCTAGCAGGGGCTTCTATGCTCTGCCCCCTGGCTCCACTGTCTGGGCTCTTTGGGCTCCTTTCCTCACCTGTTGAAAGCCTTCTGGTTTTTTCTTTTCCTTTCTTTTCTTTCTTTCTTTCATTTTTTAATTGAAAATAATTTTTTCATGCATAATAGATCCTGATTAGGGTTTTCCTCCTGTACTCTTCCTGTCTCTTCCACACCTCCTCTCTCATCTGGATCTATTCTTTTTCTGTCTCTCATTAGAAAAAAAGAGGCTTCTATGAGACAATAGTGAAATAAAATAAGATAAAACAAAAACTAATACATAGGAATTGGACAAAATAAGCAGAAATAAAAGAGTCCGCATGAGGGCACAAGAAACAGAAACCCACTCATTTCTACATTCAGTAATCCCATAAAATACTAGAAAGGAAGTTGTAATATATACACAAAGAACCTGTAGGGTAAAAAGAGACAAGAAAAAACATGTATTAATAAAAAGTTTTTAAAAGATAAAATTTTAAAAGGTGAGGGTGGGGAACAAGCCCTGAGACATGAGACCAAGAACCTCCAAAGAATCCGCTAAGTTCAGTTTCTGCTGGCCATCTACTGCGGGACATGCAGCCTCCCCTTAAAAGAGGAGTTGGTTTCCATGGTGACACTCCCTTGGAGATAGCTTCTCCTTTAGGGATGGGGCATGTATCCACTTCTAGTTTCAGTTCGAGGGCCCTAAATGATGCAGATCCAAGCAGGCCCTGTGCAATCTGTCTCAGTCCCTGTGAGTTCATATCATCTTTGCTCATGTTGACTTAAAGGGCCTGGTTTTCTTAGTATCCTCCATTACCTCTGGCTCTTACATGGTTTCCTCCTCTTCTGCACTGTTCTCTGAGTCTTAAAGGTAGGAATTTGATGGAGATATCCCATTTAGGGCTGAGTGTTCCAAAGTCTCTCGTTCTCTGCATAATGTCTGGCCATAGGTCTCAGTATTTGTTCCCATCTGCGGCAGCAGGAAGCTTCTCTGCTGATGGCTGACCAATGCACCAATCTATGAGTGCAGCAGAAAGTCACTAGGAGGCATCTCATTGTTGGGAGTTTGTTTTGCTGTATTTGGTTTTACCCTAGGTCCAGAGTCTCTGGTTCTTGGTCACCCTATGCATCTCCTGGAGTGGCCCTCTGTCAAATCCGATGTTGGTTGGTTACTCCCACAAACATTGTGTCATCACTGCAATTAGCTTATCTTGCAGGCAGGACACCATTGTAGATCAAAGGGATTGTGACCGGGTTGGTGTTTATGTTTCCCCTTTAGTACTCTGTAGAGTACCTTCCTGTGCCAAAGACACTAGCATAAGGGATGAAGGCTCTATGTAGACACCAGATTGACTTCTCCATGTTCAAGTGAGTTGTGAAGGTTTTGTTTAGCAATGGGACCTTGCCATCGGTTTGTGGAGAGGAACCTACAGTCTTGGCAGGAGCCTGGATTGTTTGGGGGTTCATCTTTGGCCAAAAAAACTCAATTAGATGTAACACAATCTCAGCACTAGAAGCTTTATTTAGTAATAAGAGATGGCTAGTTGGGGTTCTGTCCCTGCAATTATTTATCACTTTGATTTAGATCACCTTCGTGTGTGTGTGTGTGTGTGTGTGTGTGTGTGTGTATACATATATATGTACATTTTTTCAGGAAGTTTCTTCTATATTGTTTCCATATTACCCCTCAAGTGGCTCTATATTTTATTTGTCTCTCCCTGTATTTCCTCCTTCAATTCCCCTCCTCCCTTTACCTCTCCACTTGACCCTCCTGTTCCATTCTGTCCCCATCCACACCCATCCATAACTATCTATTCTATTTCCCTTTCCTAAGGAGAGCTATTTGTTCCTCCCTGTCCATCCCAGTCCCTTGCTCTATACCTCTGTGCTTCTAGAAATTGTGGCTTGGTAATTATGGTCTGGAGTACCTCTCCTGGGATGATTTTTTTTCTACTTCCATCCATTTACATGTGAATTTCATGATTTCCTTTATTTTAATGACTGGGCAATACTCCAATGTGTAAATTACCACATTTTTAATCCATTCATCTTTTGAGGGACATCCAGGTTGTTTGCAATTTCTTTCTATTATGAATAGATCAGCCATGAACATGGTTAAGCAAGTGTCACTGTGGTAGGATGAAGCAATATATGGGTATATGCCAAAGGGTGGAATAAATGGATCTTGATGTAGGTAAATTCCTGTTGTAGGAGGCTGCTGGTTCGTTTCCCGGCTACCCAGACTCCCAAAATAATCACACAGAAACTATTATTATTTAAATCACTGCTTGGCCAATCAATTAAGTGTATTTACAGCTAGTTTCCACATCTAGAATTAACCCATTTTCATTGTTTTATATTTTACCATGAGACTTGTGGCCTACAGGCAAGGTTCCAGCTGGCAGCTCATGTCTTTCTCCTCTGGTGGCTCCATGACTTCACTCTGACTCCACATTCTATCTCTTAGCATTCAGTTTAGTTTTCTCTGCCTAGCTTTGTTCTGCCCTGCTATAGGCTCAAAGCAGTTTCTTTATTTATCAACCAATAAAAGCAACACATAGACAGAAGGACTTCCCACATCAAATTCCAATCTTTCCGATTTCCATATTAGTTCCACAAGTTTCCACTCCCACCAGAAATGGATGAGTGTTCTCCTTGTTCCAAATCTTCCCTGGGATGAACTGCCACATGTGTGTTATTGATTTTAGCCATTCTGACAGGTTTAAGATGAAATCTCAAAGTAGTTTGATTGGCATTTCCCTGATGACTAAGGGTGTTGAACATATTTAAATATTTCTCAGCCATTGGAGTTTCCTCTATCAGGAATTCTCTGTTTAGATCTGTACCCCATTTTTAATTGAATTATTGGTGTTCTTGATATCTAGGGGTTTTTTAGTTCTTTATATATTTTGGATACTAGTATCTATTAAATGAATATAGTTGGTAAAAATCTTTCTCCAGCTTTTTAGACTGTATTTTTGTCCGAATGAAGTGTTCTTTACCTTATAGAAGCCTCTCAATTTCATGAGAAGCCATTTACTAATTGTTGATCTTATTGCCTGTGCTAACATTGTTCTGTTCAGAAAGTCTTTTCTGGTACCAATGAGTTCCCAGCTATCCCTCCATTTCTCTTCTATCAGGTTCAGTATATCAGGATTTATGTTAAAGTCTTTGATCTATTTGGAGCTGAGTTTTGTTCAGGTTGACAAGTATGAATCTGTTTGCATTCTTCTACACTCAACCATCCAGTTTCACCAGCACCATTTGTTAAAGATGTTGTCTTTTCTCGAGTGGGTATTCCTGGCTTCTTTATCAAAACTTGGGTGCCCATAGGTATGGAGACTTATGTCTGGGTCTTCAGTTAGATTTTGTTGATCAATGTATCTGTTTTTGTGCTGTTTTTATTACTATACCTCTACAATAAAACTTGAAATCAGGAATGGTGAAATCTCCAGCAGTTCTTTAATTATTCAAAATTGTTTTAGTTGGGTTGTTTGGTTTGGTTTGGTTTGGTTTCCATATGAAGTTGAAATTTGTCCTTTCAATATCTGTGTAGAATTGTGCTGGTATTTTGATGGGGATTGTATTGAATCTGTAGATTGCTTTTTGGTAAGATGTTCATTTATACTATGGTAACTCTTTGATTTCTTCCTTTCCAATTTTGATTCATTAGATCACCTTCAGCTTTCTCAGTGCTCTAGTTAAGAATTCAAGTACACACCTCACAGTAGCCACAAACAATATAAACTATCTTGGTGTTACTCTAACCAAGCAAGTGAAAGACCTGTATGACAAGAACTTCAAGTATTTAAAGAAATTGGAGAAGATATCAGAAGATGAAAAGATCTTCCATGCTCATAGATCAGTAGGATTTACATGGTAAGAATGGCAATTGTTGATCAGGCATGCTTTTAATCGCAGCACTTGGAAGGCAGAGGCAGGTGGTGGATCTCTGTGAGTTTGTACACCAGCCTGGTCTACAAAGTGAGTTCCAGGAAAGCTGGGTCTGTTATACAAAGAAACCCTGATCCAAAAAAAAAGAAAGAAAGAAAGAAAGAAAGAAAGAAAGAAAGAAAGAAAGAAAGAAAGAAAGAAAAACAAGAATGACCATCATACTAAGAGCAATCTACAGAATCAGCACAATCTCCATCAAAATTGTAACACAATTCTTTACAGACCTTGAAAGTACAACACTCAACTTCATATGAAAAGACAATATAGCTAAAACAGGATAGCTAAAAGAATCTGCATAATAAAAGAACTTCCAGAGGCATCATCATCCTTGATCTCAAGCTCCACTACAGAGCTATAGTATAAAAACAACATAGTATTAGCATAAAATAAACACATTGATCAATTGACCAATGGAATCAAATTGAAAACTCGGGTATAAATCCACACACCTACAGACACTTGATTTTTGACAAAGAAACCAGTTATACAATGGAAAAAAAGAAAGCATGTTCAACAAATGGTACTGGTCTAACTGGAAGTCAACAAGTAGAAGAATGCTAGTAGACCCATATCTATCCCCATTCACAAAACTCAAGGCCAATGGATCAAAGACCTCAATATAAATCCAGTTATACTGAACCTGATAGAAGAGAATGTGGGGAATAGCCTTGAACACAGTTGTTGGAACAAACAACTTTCTGAACAGAATACCAATAACACAGTCACTAGGAACAGCAGTCAGTAAATGGAACCGAGTGAAACAGAAAAGCTTCTGTAAGGCAAAGGTCACCATCACTAGGACAAAATGGTAGCCTACAGAATGAGAAAAGATTTCACAAGCTTCACATCCAACAGAGGGCCAATATCCAAAATATATAAAGAACTCAAAAAACTAGACATCCAAAAAAAAACCAAATAATACAATTAAAAAATGGAGTACAGGGGGCTGGAGAGATGGCTCAGTGGTTAAGAGCATTGCCTGCTCTTCCAAAGGTCCTGAGTTCAATTCCCAGGAACCACATGGTGGCTCACAACCATCTGTAATGAGATCTGGTGCCCTCTTCTGGCCTGCAAGCATACACACAAACAGAATATTGTATACATAGTAAGTAAATAAATTAATATTCAAAAAACCGAAGTACAGCTCTAAACAGAGAATTCTCAACACTAGAATCTCAAATGGCAGAGAAACACTTAAAGAATCATTTAACATCCTTAGTCATTAGGGAAATGCAAATAAAAATAACTCTGAGATTCCATCTTACACCTGTCAAAATGACTAAAATCAAAACCACAAATGACAGCTTATGCTAGAGAGGATGTGGAATAAGGGAAACTCCCCTACTGCTGGTGGGAGTGCAAACTTGTACAGCCGCTTTGGAAATTAGTATTGTGTTTTCTCAAAAAAGTGGGAATCAGTCTACCTCAAGACCTAGCCATACCACTCTTGGGCATATATCCAAAAGATGCTAAATCATACCACAAGGAGGAAACTTGCTCAGTTATGTTTGCAACAGCTTTATTTTAATAGCTAGAACCTGAAAACAACTTAGATGTCCCTCAACCAAAAAATAGATAAAGAAAATGTGGTTCTCATTTGCACAGTGAGTTTTTAACTCAGCTGTTAAAAACTATGACATTAGGAAATCTGAAGGCATATGGATGGAACTAGAAAAATATCATCCTGAGTGAGGTAACCCAGGCCCAGAAAGATAAACATGGTCTGTACTCACTCATAAGTGAATATGAACTGTAAAGTAAAGAATAACCATGTTACAGTCCACAGACCCAGACAGACTAGTAAACAAGGAGGGCCCTAGGGGCGATGGAACACAAGAATCTACCTGGGAAGGGGAAATAGAAGAGATCTCCTGGATGGACTGGGTGTAGATGGGGATGGGAACTTGAGGAATTGGGTTGGGGAGTAGGTGAAAAGGGCGAAGACTGAAAGAGATGACTGGAAAGGGGGGTGGCTTTTCGTGGTCAGGTTAGATTCATGGGAATCTTCCAAGAATCTACAAGGATGACCCCAGCTAAGGCTCTTAGCAATAGAGGGTACGTAGCCTGAACTGACCATCTCCTGTGATCAGACTGGTGACTAGCCCAATTGTCATCACAGAGACTTCATCAAGCAACTGAAGAAAACAGATGAAGAGACCCACAGCTAAACATTAGGTCGAGCTCAGGGAATCCTGCTGAAGAGAGGGAGGAAGGATTATAGGAGCTAGAGGGTTGGAGGAAATTACATTAAAACCCACAGAAACAACATGGCTCATAGAAGCTCACAGAATCTGAACCAACAACCAGGGAGGCTGCCATCTACTAGATGACCGACCTAAGCCATCTACTTATATGTGACAGTTGTGTGGCTTGGTCTATTAGTAGGGGTAGGGCCGTCCCTAATGCTTTGGCTAGCGTTTGGAATCTGTTCCTCGTACTGGGTTGCCCTGCCTACCCTTAATACATTGGGAGGTGCTTAGTCTTACTGCAACTTAATATGTAATGCTTTGTTGATACCCATGGAGGCCTGTCCCTTTCTGAACAGAAACAGAGGAGGAGTGGATTGGGTGGCAAGGGTGGAGGGGAGGTGGGGTGAGAAAATGAGAGGAGAGGAGGGAGGGGAAACTGTGGTCAAGCTGTAAACTAAATTAATTAATTAAATTTAAAAGGAATTAAAAATTTCAAGGACAATATAGAATGAGAATGAAGGGAATTTGATCATGGTTCATGATTCTTTTTGATATGTGCTTGGATTCGGTTTTCAAATATTTTACTGAGAATTTTTACATCTATGTTGATAATGAAAATTTATCTGTAATTTTCTTTGTTGAGTCTTTATATGGATTGCTTATCAGGATCATAGTAGCATCATAAAATGAATTGGTCAATATTATTCCTGTTTCTGTTTTGTGAAATAATTTGAAGAGTATTAACATTAACTCTTCTTTGAAAGTCTGGTAGAATTCTTTACTAAAACCATCTAATCCTGGGCTATTCTTGGTTGGCAGGTTTTTTTTTAATTTTTTAAATTTTATTTTTTAAAAAAGAGAAAAAAACCGATCTTTTTATAATTTTACATGCCAATCCCAGTTCCCACTCCCTTCTTTTCTCCCATTCCCTCCACCCTTTTCCCCACCCCACTCCATCAACTCTTCAGAGAGGGTAAGGCACATTGCTTTGGGGAAAGTCCAAGGCCCTCCCTACTATATCTAGGCTGAGCAGGGTATCCATCCAAAGAGAATGGGTTCCAAAAAGCCACATAGAAGCCAGTGGCCCCTCAGTCTGCCTCAACCATACAACTGTCACCCATATTCAGAGGGTCTAGTTTGGTTTTATGCTGGTTCCTTCCCTGTCCAGCCAGAGTTGGTGAGCTCCCATTAGCTCAGGTAAACTGTTTCAGTGGGTGTCCCCATCATGGTCTTGACCTCTTTGCTCATATTCTCACTCCTCCCACTCTTCAACTGGACTTTGGGAGCTCAGCCTCTGCTGTGGGTCTCTGCCTATGTTTCTATCAGTTGCTGGATGAAGGTTCTATGGTGACATTTAAGATAGTCATCAATCTGACCACAGGGCAAGGCCAGTTTGGGCACCCTGCCACCATTGCTTAGGGTCTTAGCAGGGGTCATCTTTATGGATCCCTGGGAATTTCTCTAGTGCCAGGTTTCTGGCTAGCCCCATAATGGCCCCCTCAATCAAAGTTTCTCTTTCCTTGCTATCCATCTCTGTCCTTCTGCTATCTTGACTATCCAGGTCTCTCAAATTCTCCCCAACCGTCCCCTTGTCTCCTCCTCCCTTTCTGCCCTCCCCTCTCCCCAACTCCCATGTTCTCACTTTTAATGACTGTTTCTATTTTCTTAAATGTTATAAGTCTATTTAAATTGCTTATCTGATCTTGGTTTTACTTTGATCAGTGGTATGTATTAAGAAAATTATCCAATTCTTTTAAACTTTCCAATTTCATGGCGAACAAGTTTTAAAGTCTGTTCTTATAATTCTCTGGGTTACCTTGGTGTCTGTTGTGATGCCACCCTTTTCATTTCTGATTTTGTTAATTTGGATGTTATCTCCATGTCCTTTATTTAATTTGGATAAAGGTTTGTCAATCTTGTTGATTTTCTCAAAGAACCAGCTCTGTTTCATTGATTCTTTGTGATGTTTTTTTGTTGTTGTTGTTTCTATTTTATTGATTTTTAGCCTTGAATTTGATTATTTCTTTCTGTCTCCTCATTTTAAGTGATATTTCTCTTATTGTTCTAGAGCTTTCAGGTATGCTGTTAAATTTTTAGTGTGAAATCTCTCTAAATGTTTTAAATGTAGGCATTTAGTACTATGAATTTGTTTCTTAGAAACACATTGATTCTGTCCCATAAATTTGGGTATGTTCTGTATTCATTCTCATTCTATTTCATTTCATTCATTTCAATTCTAGAAAGTCTTTAATTTCTTTCTTAAACCTGACTTGACCCATTTCTCATTCAGTAGTGATTTGTTCAGTTTCCCTGAGTTGGTAGGCTTTCTGTTAATGTTGATATCCAGTTTTAATCTGTGGTGGTCATATAGGATCCAAGGTGTTATTTCAATTTTCTTGTATCTTTTGAGCCTTGCTTTGTGTCAAGTATGTGCTTAATTTCAGAGAAAGTTCCATGAGTTGCTAAGAAGAAGACATATTCTTTTGTTTGGTTTAAATGTTCTAGAAATATATCGTAGGTCTATTCAGTTTATAACTTGAGTTAGCCCCAGCATGTCTTTGTTTAGTTTTTTTCTGTATGACCTGTCTATTGGTGAGAGTGGAGAATTGAATCTCCTACTCTCAGTGTGTGAGGGTCAATATGTGATTTAAACTGTAGTATTTTTTATGAAGTTGTGTGCCCTTATATTTTGGGTGTAGATGTTAGAATTGCAATGCCTTCTTGGTGAATTTTTTCCTTTGATGAGTATGGAGTGCCTTTCTTGTCTCTTTTGATTAGTTTTGGTTTGAAGCTTATTTTTTCAAATATTAAAATGGATATACCAGCTTGCTTCTTAGGTTCATTTGCTTGGAATATATTTTTCCATCTTTTTTTTTTTTTTGGAGATGATGTCTATCCTTGGTATTAAGGTGTGTTTCTCACATACAGCAGGAGGATAGATCCAGTCTCTGATGGAGGAAGGTCATTGGCTAATAAAGGAACTGCCCTGGCCCATTTTATTGGTTAGAGGATAGGTGGGAGGAGTAAACAGAACAGAACTCTGGGAGGAAGAGGAAGTGAGCTCAGAGACTCCACAGCTCTCTCGGGAGCAGACGCCTCAGAGAGAGACGCCATGCCCCGCTCCCGGGATGAAGCTCCGACCCAGGATGGACTAGGCTAGAATCTTCCCGGTAAGACCGGTTCTCACAGATTATTAGAGATGGGTTGATCGGGATGTGAGAATTAGCCTGTAAGTGCTAGAGCTAAAGGGCCAAGCAGTGCTTAAAAGAATACAGTGTCTGTGTAATTATTTTGGGGCATAAGCTAGCTGAGCGGGCGGCTGGGGTGCTGGGGACGCAGCCCCGCCGTCCCTATTACTACAAGTCTCAGCATCCATTCTGTTTGTTTGTGTCTTTTTTTTCTTTATGTTTGTGTCTTTTTATTAGGAAATTGTGACCATTGATGCCAAGCGATGTCAATGAGCAGTAATTGTTGATTCCTTTTATTTTGTTGTTGTTGTTGTGTATGTGTGTGTTCCCTAGTGATTTGTTGATATTGAATTAGTTATTCTTTGTGTTTTCTTGGGTGTGGTTTACATCTTTAAGTTGGAGTTTTCCTTCTAGTGCATTCTGTAGATCTGGAATTATAGATATTGCTTAAATTTGGCTTTTTCGTGGAATGTTTCATTTCTCTATGGTGATTGAAAGTTTTTCTTGGTATGGTAGTTTAGGCTGGCATCTGTGAACTCTTAGAGTCTGTTTAACATCTGTCTAGGCTCCTTTGGCTTTTATAGTCTCCATTGAGAAGTCAGGTGTTATTCTAATTGGTCTATCTTTATGTTACTTGGTCTTTTTCCTTCATAGACCTTAATATTCTTTCTTTGTTCTGCATGTTTCATAATTTGATTATTCTGTGCGGAGGGGACTCCCTTTTCTGGTAGACCCTATTTGATGTTTTATATGTTTCTTGTACTTTTAAAGGCAAATCCTTTATCTCAGGAAATTTTTCTTTAATGATTTTGTTGAAAAAAACTTCCTGGGTTTCCTCTCCTTCCTTTATTTTTATTATTCTTGGATTTATTTGGTCTTTTCTTAGTGTCATAGATTTCATGGTTTTATTAGTGCCATGATTTTTTTTATTTAACATTTTCTTTGACTCTAGTACCCATTTCTTTAATTGTGTCTTCAGTGGGTGAGAGTTTCTCTTCCATCTCTTGTATTCTGGTGCTGAGTCTTGCCTCTGAGGTTCCTGTTCAAGTTGCTAGGTTTTTCATTTCCAGATTTCCTTCAATTTTGGTGTTCTTTACTGATTATATTTCCATCTTCAGGTTTTGAACTGTTTTATTCATTTCCTTCCACTGGGTTTTCATAAATTTCTATAAGGGATTTATTCAATTCCTCTTTAAGGACCTCTATCATATATATATATATATATATATGTGTGTGTGTGTGTGTGTGTGTGTGTGTGTGTGTGTGTATACACACACATATATATGTTGTATTAGGGTCTTTTTCTTGTGGTTCAGCTATATTGCAATACTCAGGGCCTTCTTTGGTAGGGTTGCTGAGTTCTGGTGGAGACATTTTGTCCTGGTGGTTAACTGATTTTATTTTATTTGAAGTAATAGGTTTAACCTTTTTATATATTTTTTATTGATTTTATTGAGCTATACATTTTTCTCTGCTCCCCTCCCTTACTCTCCCCTCCCTCTCATCCCTCTCCCATGGTCCCTATGCTGCCAATTTACCCAGGATATCTTGTCTTTTTCTACTTCCCATGTAGATTAGATCCATGTATGTCTCTCTTAGGGTCCTCATTGTTGTCTATTTTCTCTGGGATTGTGATTTGTAGGCTGGTTTTCTCTGCTTTCTGTTTAAAAATTATTTATGAGAGAGTATATATGATAATTGTCTTTCTGGGTCTGGGTTACCTCACTCAATATGATGTTTTTTAGCTCTATCCATGTACCTACAAATTTCAAGATGTCATTATTTTTTTTCTGCTGTGTAGTACTCCATTGTGTAAATGTACCACATTTTCCTTATCCATTCTTCAGCCGAGGGGCATTTAAGTTGTTTCCAGGTTCTGACTATGACAAACAATGCTGCTATGAACATAGTTGAGCACATGTCCTTGTGGCATGCTTGGGCATCCTTTGGATATATATGCAAAAGTGGTATTACTGGGTCTTGAGGAAGGCTGTTTCCTAATTTTCTGATAAATCACCATACTGATATCCAAAGGGGCTGTACCAGTTTGCACTCCCACAAGCAATGGAGGAGTGTTCTCTTTACCCCACAACCTCTCCAGCATAAGTTGTCATCAGTGTTTTTGATCTTGGCCATTTTTACAGGTGTAAGATGGTATCTCAGAGTTGTTTTGATTTGCATTTATCTGATGACTAAGGATGTTGAGCATTTCCTTAGGTGTCATTAAATCTTTAAAGAAAGAAATTGAAGAAGACACCAGAAAGTGGAAATATCTCCCATGATCTTGGGTAAGTAGAATTAACATAGGAAAAATGGCAACCTTACCAAAAGCAATCTACAAATTCAATGCAATGCCCTTCAAAATCCCAGCAAAATTCTTCATAGGCCTCAAAAGAACGGTACTCAACTTCATATGGAAAAGAATATATTTTTAAAAACATATAAAGTTGACTTCTCCCAGAAGCAGTCCTGAAAACAAAAATGTGAGGGCAAGGAATATCAGGGAGGCAATGCCAAGAAGATTGATAAGGTTGAGACGAGAAGAAAACCAGTGTGGTGTTCAGCACCGAGCACACACAATCTCATTAGGAACTACTGGTATTTTTTGTTTTTGTTTGTTTGTTTGTTTGTTTTTTGAGATAGAGTCTCTCCCTCTTACTCCCCCTCCCTTGGTTTTTTGAGTCAGGGTTTCTCTGTAGCTTTGGAGCCTGTCCTGGAACTTACTCTGTAGACCAGGCTGGCCTTGAACTCTCAGAGATCTACCTGCTTCTGCCTCTTGAGTGCTGGGATTAAAGATATGAGCTATCACCGCCTGGCTTATTGAGAACTATTTCTCTTAGAAATACAAGTATGCTAAGATATTTGACAATTTACATCATTGAGTCTTTAATGTTATTGATAGAATGCTATACAGGTTTATCAGAGGAAGTCCAAAGACTCACAGATTCTACAAGTGTGCTTAATTGAAGGTGAACTGGCTAGCTGGCCATACATAGAGGTGGGGCAAAACTGCACCTGTTAAAACAATATCCCTATTGCTTTGGCTACAGCAAAGGCTCAGTGTACACCAGACTTGGCTATTCTAATGAGGATTTCATCAACAATCCCAATACTTTTACTTACTCTTTTCTTCAGTGTCCTAGTACTCACACTATTTCTTTTGACAACAACCATCAACAAGGATGGCAAATCCAGTCTTACATGGAAATGGACTTCTATCCATTATTCAATTTTAGCAGAAATATTTATTGCCAAATGATTCATGAAAATAATATGTAACTGGCTCAAAGTATCATGGACTAGATGGGAATGGGAAAATTACAGACTCTCCCCTACTGCTAAAGAGGTAGAAAAAAGGTTATCAACTACATGAACGTATTCCATTGTCTCAGCTGCTATGAAATCAAGGACACTGGCATTGTCTACGTATTCAGACTGTTTGGAATGCTTTCCAGCTGCAGCATTGGGACCTTAATAAATGAGCCATATGATGTTTATACTTTACTGTTTAAGTAATGTTACTTCACTCTGTGTAAAGCCACTTAAAACACCAGTGGAAACACATGCAAGGACCATGAAACAAGTTTAAATGGATAATCAATTTTTATCACATATTGAGGGTTAGACTGATATATCTAAGTGAATTATGAAAGTCTATATGTGATTCTGGCTGGAAGTGGTTGCATACCAAATTTTTGTCTTTGCTACAAAACTGGTCTATAATGAGATAATTGGGAGATCCCAAAATCTAACACTTCATTCTTTAAAAGCACAGTATATTTTATTTGGACATAAATGTGAAGGACTTTATTAGGACAACCTTAATTCATGTGTACAACAATTCTCTCCTAAAATGGAGGATATGTGATTGACATATTTCTACATCCTGAAGAGTTATGAGGAGCATGATCACGAGCTGAACCGTACTGGGCATCCTAAAACATATAAGGCATAGCTTTAGGAAAAATCCCAAATTAAAGGTGCATGCCATTAATCCCAGAACTCGGGAGACAGAGGCCAGTTTAGTCTACACAAGAGTTTCAGGACAGCCAGAGCTACACAGAGAAACACTGTCTCAAGAAAGAAAAGAAAAAGAAAAAAAAAAGGAAAAACTAAAGACATGAAAAACCTGTTTATGCAACAAATAGTAAACACGGGAAACTCATTTTACCTGAGTAGTAGAGCAGGATGAAAAGGTGAATGTAGTCAAGGTAAATTTGGATCTATTAATGGATAATAGAACCATAAAAGTTCACCAATAGAAATTAGGCAAGTTCAAGTTAACATTCATTAACTATAGAGAAGTAAGTCATGGTTGCAAATTGCCTCATTCTGACAAAACTTTGGCATCACCTTTAAAGATAGCAGAAACCTCTTACATTACACAATAACATTTCTTACATTAACCAGAAGATATTGAAAATGCCAGATTACCTTAGTGGCTGGAACCACCACGAAGCTATCAGCTCTTTCAGCTTCTAACTTTAAAGTATTCGCCATCCCTTTACCAGTCCCAAGGTGAATGAGGTAAAGAAGGCACCTTAACAGTTACCCTTCCTATGCTACACACACACAGTCTTCTCTCTCTTTCTCTCTCTCTCTCTCTCTCTCTCTCTCTCTCTCTCTCTCTCTCTCACACACACACACACACACACACACACACACACACGCACAACTGTGAACTAGCATTTCCTAACATACCTTCCAAAATCAATATTATGCTCTATTTATGACGACCCTGAATTGTAGAGCTCTAGACCAACCTCAATTATTTAATAAAATGCCACATCCAAACACTACCTCACTGAGTCAGCCCTTCTTCCTTGACTCTAAGACAAACACTGGGTTCAGGATTATCAATCCAACCAAAAACTTCTAATTATCAGTTGGTTTTGTCTTTTAAAACACAAAATTAAATGAATTTTTACTGAGTGACTGTTCAAGTCAGACTATTTATTCCAATCAAATTCCGTCCTTTCTATTTAATCCTTGACCACTTGATACTTACCCGGAGGTGTAACTGGATGCGGCACATGTTCCTTAAACTTCAGCCTGCACATCATGACACATTTAAATCAAGAGCTCTGATGCTACAAAATATGTCTTTGTGAATGTGATCATTTAATTCTATAGTCATTAATTGCTTTAAATCATGGATTTTAAAGCCATGGTCTGACCTGTAACAACAGGCTGAATATGACATATATTAATATTAAATCACTCATGAGAAAGAAGACCCTAGCTTTCTTTTTTATTTATTTATTTATTAAAGATTTCTATCTCTTCCCCGCCACCGCCTCCCATTTCCCTCCCCCTCCCCCAATCAAGTCCCCCTCCCTCGTCAGCTCAAAGAGCAATCAGGGTTCCCTGCCCTGTGGGAAGTCCAAGGACCACCCACCTCCATCCAGGTCCAGTAAGGTGAGCATCCAAACTGCCTAGGCTCCCACAAAGCCAGTACGTGCAGTAGGATCAAAAACCCATTGCCATTGTTCTTGGGTTCTCAGTATTCCTCATTGTCCGCTATGTTCAGGGAGTCCGGTTTTATCCCAGGCTTTTTCAGACCTTGGTGAGTTCCCGATAGAACATCCCCATTGTCTCAGTGTGTGGGTGCACCTCAGGACTTCATTCACACAGATCTCATCTAGCCCCCAGTGTTTTTCCATATGCTCATAATCCTTTTAGACCTTATTTCTATCACTTCTGCCCTCTTCTTTGTGGTTTGTAGGAGGAAAATAAGAAGGAAAAAGAGGAGTGGGGAGTGAGAAGAAACTTAAAGAGACTTACTTAATTTATGACAGTTTATTTTAAAATAAATCAAGAAACAATTCAAGTCAGTCATCCTATTTTCTCAGCAATGAACATAATAAGTTTGTAAATGAGTGATATTCATATTAAATATATTCCAAATAATTTGTAAACTCTGAGTTGAATTTCCTCTTTAAAAAAAATCCCTATTAGATGCTAAGCTTTGGAATATACTATAAGGTATCTAGATAGATCAGGAAATATTTTGAGCACAGAAATAATGGATTGGAAGTACTTTGGAAATTCAAATTGAAACACCTTCTTCCTCAGTAAATTTCATACACAATGAGAAAATCTTAATTCCACCCACTTTCAGGAAAGCTGCACTAACCTTTGATATAAAGTTGATGTAAAATTAGAAACGCTGAGAGAATTGAGGGACTAGGGAAAAATGATCACTCTGATGGAAAGCTGCAAACAATTAGTGTTGTAAAGTTGCCCACATTCTTGTATCAGTTCGTTACATTCTTGCTCTAATCTACTAAGAAGACTGGGTGGTAAACAACAACACATGAATAAATTCATTCCTTTGTTCAAAATCACTAATTATCTAAACGTCCTCCGTTACAGGGGGAGTTGAAGAAAGGTTGCAAGTATGTTTAAACTATAATTAGACTGGGAAGCAAAACACATAGCACAATCATAAAACTGTAAAATATAATATTAAAAGAAAAATAGAGTAATTTGTGCACACAAATGTGGTAAGGGCACAGATGAAAATTTCTGTGTCAAGTAAGAAAAATAATTTATATGTCATTGTAGTCAAATAAAATATATATTGGATATTTATGCATACATATGTAGAAATATATACATGCATGTGTTTCGACATTCCTATTTCAGATTACATTAGTAATCAGTTATTTTTTAGTTATGGTATTCCACTGTAGTTTTAATTTTTGAATTCCCTAGTTAGAGCCTGATGATAATGACCCACAGTAGTAAACACATGATAAATTATGAATAAAGAAAATCTTCCCAATGATGGAAACACCTGAAATGATCTTTGTCTCTGATTAATATATATCCATATATGTATGAGGTTAATATTATATATTGTTTTATTTATTATGATTTCATATATTATATAAACCCCATACATTTGTTTCTAATTATGTTATAGTAGACAAAAACTAAAAATGCAATATTAAGGTATTCTGCCCTAATGTTCTTCTGTCCAATGTATCTAAATCTTGACACACCTGTAACATTCATTTGATGAATAATAACATTTTAGTTTACTAGGTGATGCATGTGCTTTTTATTTACCATAAAGAGCTGTATTTCTTCAACTGATTTATAGACCACCTGGACAAAATTATTTTCTATTATGGTTTATTTCATTTTTCCAGCATCCACAACCTAAAAATACTTGTAAACTGCCAATGGCACAGAAACAATGATGAAGAAAGACCAGCCAGCAGCCTTGGAATTTAAAATACAAACCCCACACTTCTTAAGATCCCCCCGTGATTAATGCTCTCAAATTAACAAATTCAGGGTAAAAATAAAGCAGCAAGCTATCTTGTGCTCCATGGTATGAAAAACTCACAGTTTCAAAGTTTTCAAAGATGTCACCATTTGGGTCTAGATTTTGCATAAGGGACTTATAAAGGAACTAGCCAAACAATAAAAAAATGATCATTACATAATAATGAGGGATGTTAATGATAGTTTTCAATGAAATGACTTCATTTCCTGAACTATACTTCTTCTGCATCCTGAACAAAAAGACGCAGGGAGCATTCTACTCGTCCTAATTCAAAAATCTGTCTTTATAGGTTGAGATGGTATACTTCACATACCACTCTGTGAGAGATTGTTTTAATGATGTCTACTGAATTTCCTTGGTAATTTTTTTAGATGTGAAATCACAACTTATCAAAACCAACAATTCAGTGAATACTTGGGAAATATCACAAATGTTTGAGGTCATTTGCCTAATGAATATAACCGGGACTCATTTCATACCCCTTTTATTGGAATTGTTTTGAATTTTCAACAGTTGTTAGTCATTAATTACACTTTATCTCTAATACTGCATATGTGTATTGTTGGAGCCCCAATAGTGTATATGCATTTTAGATTCCATGTACAAAACTAACGTATTTGGGATCATATGCCTTTACTAATGGTTTTCACACTAACTACTAATGTTGAGCTCCTAAACATGGAACAGTTAGTTCTGACTTGAGCAAAACAGATTAAGAGAACTTTGTGGTGAAAGATGCCTTTGGTGACTTTCTAGATCACTCAAGCAAACTTCTCCAGCATCTTCTCTAATTAATTCATTTCTTTCCTCCTGGTTAGCTTTAAGTCCCACCTAGTCTAACATTTGTATTTCCATGATCCTTTCTGCAAAATCTGGCAGTATTACAGTCATTTTTGAACAAATTCTGTAAAGTCAACAAAAATAGGGATGCTAATGAAGAATTTCCCAAATACTGGTCATAACATGCCCACACAAACATGCATGTGAGTGTATGGATGCATACGTGTATGCACACACATGCGCGTGCGCACACACACACACACACACACACACACACACACAAGGTAGGTAGGTGTTTCTTGACTCGGGAATGAACCAATCTAAAGTGTCCTTACATATGCAAATAGCTAAGCAGTGATGGCTCCGAGCAATGTCAGGTAATACCCTCGAGAGCCTGCCAGTCCTGTTTTACTAGTGATGCTGTAAGAGTTTTATCAAACTCCCAGTGTTCTTTTCCCTCAGATTAATTCACAGTCTTTGAAGAGAGGAGGAAGGGTCAGATGTCCTAAATTCCAAAAATTGACATTTCCATTCATAAGGTGTGGATTTGCAGAAAAGTTTACAACGTAACTACATGAATATCTCCCATGCAGGTACACCAGTCATGGTTTCAAATTTGCTCTCTATAAGTGCTCATACAGGATAAGGTACAGTATTTTTAATTGCACTGCAGATCAGTCAGTAGTAGATTATAAAGCCTTCCAGATATGTACCACAAAACTGAATCAGGTTTCAATCCCAGAAACAGTAATGCATTACTTATAGTACATAGTATGTATAGTGCACTTAGTAGTGTGTATCTGTATAATCTAATTGATAGCTATAAGAAGAGTTCCCAGACAGTTCTCAGAATGGTATCACCAACTGTATCATGAAATTGTGCTTGTTAGGTTGTGATATTTCTCAAGATTCTCGTAACAAATAGTAGCCCACTTCCAGGGGAAAAGCCTTGGCAAATATGCTTTGGATTCCAAACTTCCAAATGAATAGTTCTCTTTTTTGCAATGAAGAGTAAATTTTCTCTACTCTTACAAAGCATCTACTATGCTTAAAGCTGTATAATTTATGGGGAAAGAGGACAACACACAACAACTACAATAGCAAGACCAAGAAGAACACAGTATCAGAGCAGCCCAAATGGAAATGAGAATTCGGAGTCAGCAGATGCATTATGTTTGGCCAAAGAGTTCACAGATGACTCTGGGAATTTTTCCGGCTTGGTTATACCTTAAACGATGAGTGTAAATACGTTGGGAGCAGGAAATGGGCATTTGGGAACAAAAGCAAAACTGCAATTGCAAAATTATTGAAGACTATAGTTTGTTTAGAGCAGAGTATACATGATGGAGCCAGGCAGGATCAATAGCTCAGAGTCAATATAGGGATCTCAAACTCAGAGGCTGGAGAAGCAGGGGAGCAATGGAGGTTTTTATTATTTGTTTTTAATCTATTTTTATAATGGTTTATAATGGTGAAACAGAACAAAAATTCAGGAAATTGCACCAATCATAATGTTCAGCTAAGGGAATTATCATAAATACATTTAGAAATGAGATATTGCCAGCTCCTGAGAAGCCCCTCCTCGTGTGCTCTCCCAATCCCTGTATTATACTCTCAAAGGTCACCAGTGACCTTTATGATAATGAAACATGAATTTCTCAAACATCATTTAGTTTTGTTGATTTGTGAATTTTGTAGAAGTACAATTGTGTATGTATTTTGTGTATGTTATTTCGTGAGCTTTGTCCATGATGTTGTGGAAGCTGTACTCGACTCGTTTCCATTGCTATAGAGTGTTCCTTTACACAAATAAATCATACTGATCCATGCCGGCGTGGATAGGTGTTTGGAGTGTTTCTAGTTTGGGGCTATGGTGAATAGTCCTCCCAGGAACTGAAGCTCCTTTTGTCGGCCTCTTGTTGGGAGGACTGCTACAATTTTGTGTCATCAGAATCACACTTGCACATAAAGATAGCAGAGCTTCCAGGCTCGGGACAGAGAAAGTTCATCAGAGTGATAGTTAAATTTCATTGTCAGCTTAACTAGATTTAAAATCACCTGGGGTGGACAGCTGGAGAAATGGCACCAGCAGTTAAGAATGCTTGCTGCTCTCGCAGATGACTGGAGTTTAGGTCTGCATCTGCACACATGGCATAGGTCACACAAGCATAGGCATAGACACAGACAGACAGACAGACAGATAGACAGACACATAACCTCACACATGCTCACACACAGACAAATAAATATAAGAAAAAGAAAGAAAGAAAGAAAGAAAGAAAGAAAGAAAGAAAGAAAGAAAGAAAGAAAGAAAGAAAGAAAGGAAAAAAGAAAGGAAGGAAGGAAGAAAGAAAGCAATCACCTCCAGAGAGGTAAAGGTGCACAGGAAAGACACACCTAGATGGTGTAGGAGGTTCTTCTGTTTATATGTTACTTTCATTGGTTAATCAATAAAGGACCTGCTTGGCCTGATAGGGCAGAACTTGGGTAGGCAGAGAAGACAGAACTGAATTCTGGGAGGAAGAAAGCATAGTCAGGGAGAGATAACATAGAGACATGCTAAATCTTTCCCAGTAAGCCATGACCTCGCAGCAATACAGATTAATATAAATGGGTTAAATCAAGATGTGAGAGTTTGCCAATAGGAGGCTAGAGCTAATGGCCAAGCAGTAATTTAAATGAATACAGTTTCTGTGATTATTTCGGGTGTAAGCTAGCCTGGCGGCTGGGACAAACAAGGGGCTGCTGCTCCCTGTAATACCTAGATAGGATCCCATGGACTGAGGTGTTATAATGAATGAAAAAGAGAAGAAAGGAAAAGGTGGCATGAGTACCAACACTCATATTTCTCTCTGCTCCCTGTCAGCCATGTGATCAGCTGCCTCAAATTCCTACCAACTCCCCATCCTACCATGATGGGCTGTGCCTTCAAACTGAGATTCAAAATCATTCTTCCTCCTTGAAGTTGTTTCTCATCATATATTTTGATACAATAATAAGAAAAATAATTAATATATTTGGTGACAGAAAACTAGCAAATAGTGTTTATCTAGTCTTGAGTGTATAGTTTTTGTTGCCTCATTTGGCAAAAGCTCCCTAGATGAAAATCCTTCAATTTACAACACTCAAGTGAACATAATAGTTTTCTTTCCCTCTTTGATGTTTAGTATTAGACTACAGCAGCAAGGAATTAGCCAGCGATGAACTCTATCACTGGCGCTCTGACGACCTACTTTAAATCCTTATTCTGTTTATTTGGTTAGTTGTAGTAACATCCTGAACACCTGCAAAGAAGTCATAGCCCCAAACAAAAGTCAGAGCCTTAGTAATGGCTACAGTGATTACATGCTTATCCCATCATTCCATCTTTTGGTTTCTACCTTTCCATAGTCAAGGTATTTTTGAACATTGGATGGAACTCTCAAAAAAGTCTACTGAGCCCAGGTAAGTATCTATCTATGCTAAGCAAGTAGAAAAAAAAAGATGGATTTTATTCCCTTTATGTCCTATTACTTCAGGAAGGCAGATATTTGATAAAATGTTGTGTTGTGAGGATCATGTGCACACACACTCTGCCTGAACAAAACAGTTGTGAAGGTTACCCAGGTTTTCTATACATGATTCTTTATTCCTGTTAGAAAGGTTTCTGTAAAGAGCAGAGCTTCAGCAATAGCAGCGATCTGAGGAAGTTCCTGATGGCAAAACGGATCAGTGCCCTGCGGTTTGCACTCCTTCCTTCTAGTCTACCACCAAAATTGCTTGATTTTCCCGGTTTTCCAGGAATCCGATCCATGTCTTTGGTGCATTAAATCATGCCAAGGCACAGAGGAAAGGAGTCGGAGCATCGCATCACCATCTAGGGGAACAGACAATAAACTGAATGTAACAGCGAAAACGAATGCAGACAGATTGTAAAAATATATATATATATATCTATAGCTTTAATGTAGAAATAGACTTACAGAACCACCGTTCCCAAGGAGACCAGGAAAGCAGAAGCGATGGCTGGGAGCATGCTCGCCAAATTTATAGGCAGACATTAGCCCGAGGCGAACACGCCCCCCAAGGGGCGGGACTTATCCCTACATCTCCCCATTTTGTCTAAATAAGACAGAACCAAACCAAATACAACTATATACAATTACAACAAATAATAAATATAACAATATTGAGAACAAAATTTTTGCTAAACATTCTATCTCAAGGAGTCCAAATAATGTAGAGAGTAACTACAATTATATAATCTTCAACTCCGTCAAAGATCTGAGAAGGGAATAAACACTACTCAACAAACGAGATATATCCAAAATGTGCAACAATTGACAGAGACAACTGACTACCTGGGCAATCACCCAAAGTCTCGTTTGCAATGTTGAGTCAACCAATTTTGGCTAAAGCCTAACATAACTGACATACCATTATTAAAGGCAAGGAACTTTTCAAAACTATCTTACCCTGTCTTGGCAGGATATGACAGTCCTGTTTTATCCATTGATACACGCTCTGTATCTCTGTCAGTGGTTGCGGTATGGTCATTTCTTTGCCCAAAGGCCAGTTCTGCCAAATAGAAAGGCTCCAGATGGAGTGTCTTTGGTGCTCAACATTCTCTCGGGAATAGAGCAGTGTTGCCAGGAGCAATTGTGTCTCACTATCAAGAAACTATGAGTTAGATTAAAGGCCATTTTCTACAGCTCTTTGAAGAGGTCGAAGATTATCTATCTATACTGAGTATAATCTCTATATATCTAGAGAACCTGATTAGTCTAATTATAAATGACAAACTTAGATGACTATTTATCTATATAATTCTCATTATCTATCTAACTTAAAGACTAAGACAATAAACAACTTTGTAACAAATGAGGATAATGACCTCCAAATATAAACACTGTACAAATATACATTGCAATATGGTAAATATATACAATATATATCAATACAATATATTTCAATACATAAAAATGTTTTAAACAGACATAGAAACATGCATGCATACAATAGTCAATATAATTTAACTTTGTATCAATATACAAGAATCAATACCAATATATTTGTCTAAAAGCAGTAACTCACAATTATAAATCTATTATCCCATCATTCCCTCTTTTTTTTTTCAAAATGATCCCGGAGCTTATAAAATTCCTCCCCCAACCTCCCAACCCCTAAATGATGTCCCTAAACCCAGGAGTAAACTTTACTGGGAGAGGGGACGTCGTCCTCTAGAATTACTTCCAGCTGTCATGGGGGAGACGTTCTTTCTGGGGGATCCTGTGAAAATAAAATGATGGTTAAATTTCAAGATCAATGTCTTTTAAAATTGCAAATAGTCTCTGAGTATTTTGTGGAGGTCTGGCCAGAATGTTGTACAAGATGTACACCAATTTCAGCTAACCAAGTTGGGATCGTCTTGTGCAGCTGGTATCCAAAACAGGTCTTGTAGTAGCGCTATCAGTATCATGACGTCATATCAACCAGGTAGAGTTGTGGTTGTGGGGCCCCATCTTCTTCCTGGAAACTTCAAATGTCACTTCAGGAAAAACTCATTGTTCATTGTGAAAAACTTAAACATTAATCATATAGACATATATAGACATACATATATATTCAAAGAAAGGCATGATAGATATATTCAATGAAAAGTATGATAGATATGAAGAAAAGCAAAGATGTTTTCTAAACTCATATTTCTTTCTGTCCCATATCATGGCTCTTGACATGAGACAGAAACTCCAGAAACTCTGGGTTTTTCTCTTACTAACAGGCTTGGAATTGGAGAGGGACTGAGCCAGAGTCCAACTTCAAAGCCAGCTCTACGTATTTATAAAGAAATGTTTAATAAGACATATATATATATATAAATTAATACTTACAAAATGTGTCCATCCATCAGTAATTGAATATTCAGGGTCCCTTAATTTCTTTGAAGATGAGTATTTTCCTGTGGAGATAAGAAAAGAACCCTGCCCCCAACCTATCTGTATTTCTTACCATAAGTATGCTCGCCATCCTTATGAAAGAATTGTTATTTATCTTTTCCAAGTGGCTTCTCTTCTTCAAACCGAACCTTTATTAATTTTGATGGTATCCACAATTTTTCCTCACCTGTGGAGATAAGAGCAAAACCCCTTCCCCAACGTAGCACATCTCCTGGCTTCCATTGTGAGGTCAGCACATCCTTGAAATAAACTGGTTGATTTAGTTCAGTAGCCTTTTCCATTACCCAATGTCTTTCTGCAGCCGTTGTTCCCTTCTCATTAGCGTTGAGAAAATTCAAGGTTAACAAAGCATTATGTAACCTATTTCTGGGGGTGTTTTCCACCCCTTTCTGTTTGTTCAACATATCCTTTATAGTTCGATTTGATCTTTCTATGACTGCTTGACCTGTAGGATTGTATGGTATACCTGTAACATGCTTGATATTGTAATAATCAAAAAACTGTTTCATTTTCCTAGAAACATAAGCAGGACCATTATCTGTCTTTATTTGTGTAGGTATAGCCATGATAGCCATGACTTCTAATAAATGAGTGATTACTGAATCAGCTTTTTCTGAACTTAAAGCAGTTGCCCACTGAAAGCCTGAATAAGTGTCAATGGTGTGATGAACATATTTTAATTTGCCAAATTCTGCAAAGTGGAACACATCCATCTGCCAGATTTCATTCCTTTGGATGCCCTTTGGATTAGCCCCTGCAGGCAGTGGCGTTTGGTTATAGAAAGAGCAAGTAGGGCATTTCTTTACAATCTCCTTAGTTTGTTGCCATGTAATTGAAAACTCTTTCTTCAAACCTTTGCTATTAACATGATGTTTTTTATGAAATTCAGAGGCTTGTAGCACACTACCAATCAATAATTGATCAATTTCTGCATTACCTTGTGCTAGAGGACCTGGCAGACCCGTATGGGATCGGATGTGTGTTATGTACATAGGGCAAAGCCTGTTCCTGATCAAATCTTGAACCTGGATAAACAATGAGGTTAGTTCTGTATCATCAGGTATAAATTCAGCAGTTTCAATATGTAAAATAACTCTTTCTGCGTATTGTGAATCTGTAACTATATTAATAGGTTCTTTAAAATCCCTTAGCACCATAAGAATGGCATATAATTCCGCCTTCTGGACAGAATTATACGGACTTTTTTCCACCTTACCCAAGTCTTCTGATTTGTAACCTGCCTTCCCTGATTTATTGGCATCAGTATAGAATGTACGGGCTCCAGTTATTGGAGCATCACGGACAATTCGAGGAAGAATCCAAGAAGTTCTCTTTATGAAGTTAAGCCGCTTGCTTTTTGGATAGTTGTTATTAATGTCTCCCAAATAATTAGCACAAGCTCTTTGCCATGGTTCATTATCTTCCCATAATTTCTTTAGTTCATCAGCAGTGAAAGGCACTATAATTTCTGCTGAGTCTATGCCTGCTAGTTGACGAAGTCTCAGCTTGCCTTTTATAATTAACTCAGAGACTTTTTCCACATAAGTTTTCAGTTTCTTACTTGGTTTATGTGGTAAAAAAGATCCATTCCAAGATAATATCATCTCTCTGCATTAAAATTCCTGTAGGAGAAATTTTTGATGGTAGTATGACGAGAATACAATCGAGCTCTGAATTCACCCTGTCCACATGTGCCTGTTGTAATTTTTCCTCAATCATTGTCAGTTCCTTTCCTGCTTCAGCTGTTAATTCTCTGGGATTGTTTAAATCTTTATCACCATCCAAGGTTTTGTTCAAATGAATTATTAGATCAGGTGTTATTCCAATAGCTGGTCGTAGACTGGAAATGTCTCCTAACAGTCTTTGCAAGTCATTAAGAGTCCGTAGCTGATCTCTCCTAATTTGTGCTTTTTGTGTCTTAATTTTTTGCAAACCTATTTTATAACCTAAATAATTAACAGAATCTCCCTTCTGAATCTTTTCAGGAGCGATTTGCAATCCCCATGTAGGTAAAAGTATCTTTATTTCTTCAAACAGTCTGTTCAAGGTATCCATGTTTGAATCGGATAACAAAATGTCGTCCATGTAATGGTATACTATAGATTTGGGAAATTACTTGCGTATTATTTGCAATGGTTGGTTCACAAAATATTGGCCCAGCGAGGGGCTATTTAACATACCCTGGGGGAGAACGGTCCAGTGGTACCTCCTCGAAGGTTGAGAATTGTTATAAGTAGGCACTGTGAAGGCAAATTTTTCTCTATCTTCTTTTTGCAAAGGTATAGTGAAAAAACAATCCTTTAAATCAATAACTATGAGAGGCCATTCTTTTGGTAATAAAGAGGGCAAAGGAATTACAGATTGCAGAGGGCCCATAGGTTGAATAACCTTGTTGATGGCCCTGAGATCTGTCACCATTCTCTATTTACCTGATTTTTTTCTTAACCACAAATACAGGAGAATTCCAAGGGCTGGTAGATTCTTCTATATGTCCAGCATCTAATTGTTCTTGTATCAGCTGTTCTAAAGCCTGTAACTTTTCCTCAGCTAAAGGCCATTGCTTTGTCCATATTGGTTTCTCAGTCAACCATTTTAGAGGCAAGGCTGTTGGTATCTCTGAAGGGACATCAATTGCTTGTTCTTGTACAGCCCGAATGGCCAGTTTTCTCTGTTTGTAATATCTTTTAATATTATTCTCAGAAATATAGGCTCTAGAAGTAGCAGGAATGTTAATTTCGGTATTCCATTGTTGTAATAGGTCACGACCCCATAAATTCATTGCGATATTGGCTACATATGGCTTTAATTTTCCTATTTGTCCCTCTGGCCCTATACATTCAACCCATCTCATGCTCTGCCTTATTCGAGATAGGGTTCCAATTCCCAGGAGCTGAACATTTACATTCTGAAGAGGCCAATACGGATGCCAAGATTCTGGGGTAATGATATTTACATCAGCACCTGTGTCCAGCAGGCCAGTAATAAAAATGCCATTTACACACACTCTCAGTTTAGGTCTTTGATCATTTATAGAAGTTTGCCAAAACACACGTAACTTATCTTTCTGATCATTATTGCTTGTAACAGTAGGCATGGGGCTTCCTAATTGTCCTGATGAGGCACATTCTCTGCAGAAACTGGAAATGACTGAACCATGTTTGCCATGGGGGCCTGTGAGGCCCCCCCTCTCACGTTTCCCGACTGTATCGGGTTGCCTTGTCTATCTCTTGTAGACCTGCATTCATTCGTCCAATGTCTGCCCTTTCCACATCTTCTACATAAACCTGAAGGCTGAGTCCTCCTATTTCTGTTATTTCTAGATGCATTATTAATATTATTATTTCTGAAAGATGCATTATTATTATTATTTCTGAAAATCTGTTGTCTACAATTCCTTTTCATATGACCCATTTTGCCACAATTAAAACATTTGGTATTCTGGTGTCTCCTTTTACCATTGGAAATTGCTTCTTCTACCCATGCTTGAGTGCCATAATCAAATGTATCAACATTGAGTGTATGCAAGACCCATTCTTCCAAGGGTGCTGATCTGAGCTTTAAAGGGCCCAAAATCCTTTTGCATTCCACATTTGCATTTTCATAAGCCAAAGATTCAATCATTATATGTCTTGCTTCTGGGTCAGATATCCCTATTTGTACAGCCTTAGTTAATCTTTGTAAAAAGTCACTAAAGGGTTCTCTCTGACCCTGTTTAACTCTGACAAATGATTCCATTCTCTGTCCTGGGTCTTGTACCCTGTCCCAAGCCCTTAAGGCTGCTGTAGTACACATGGAGAGTGTGTTTTCATCCAAATTAGCTTGTTCCTGAGGGTCGGAAAAGAGCCCTTCACCTAGAATTTTATCTAGGGAAATGTCAATTCCCTTCACGTTTTCCTGCTGTTCTAAAAGTCTAGCCTTTTGCCTGAATAAGCATTTCCATTTCAATTGCGGTCCACTCTCAAGTACCGCAGAGCTCAGCTGGAGCCAGTCCAAGGGGGTTGCTCTGCTTGTCGTGGCCCAAGATCTTAGCATCTCTTTAACAAAAGAGGCTTGCATCCTAAAAGTCATGACATCTTGTTTTATTTCCTTGAGATCATTCATACGGACAGGCTCCCATGTATCCTCCTTGATGACCCTAGGGTTTCTGGAACCAATCACCTTCTCTGTTGTTATTACTGGAAAGGCAGGTAGAGCTGTAGGTAGAGCTTTGTGGAAATTGTCCCGGAGAGATTTACCCATAGATGTAGTTAAAATTTGCCTTTCTACCCTTTGCTCTTCTTCATCAGAATTTAGAAATTCCTCAATCTTTTCAGTTCTATTCACCATTGCCTTCTGCAATGTCTGAATCTCCTGTCCAGAATTATGTTCCAAAGCCTTCATTGAGGATTTTAAAGTATGAAGTTTGTCCGTTAGAGATAACATCTCATCTTTGGACATAATTTTTATGGCATAAACCGTGCCTTCTTGTATTGACAATCTTTCCGCCAATCTGTCATAAGCTTTAGACAAAATCTGATTGTCACATTCAGCAGTTTTGATTCTCTCAGTTAATGTTTCATTTCCTACAGAAAGGGACTGAATCTTATGGTCCAAATCAGCTGTTCCCTCTTCCATAGTAATGAATTTCTCCTTAATATCAGCCACTAATGTTTCAGTTCCTACAGAAAGGGACTGAAGCTTACAATCCAGATCAGCTGTTCCCTCTTCCATAGTAATGAATTTCTCCTTAACATCAGCCTGGAGAACTTCAAACTGATTCTCAATTGTTTTTAAGCATTCAATCTCTGCCTTAAGAATCCTGGATTTGTCTCATAAAGACTTTATCATATTTCTATTATCAAACCATTTAGTGCCAATGAAAACTACGAATCCCAGAAGGATCCATAGATGTGGGGTGATAGACACCTCTTGTAAAATCTCCCACATGATACAATTAAAAAAAACTGTTAAATTCTTGAATACTAATGTGTTCAGTCATTTTATTTATAAAAGAAAAATTTTTTACCTGCAATGATCGGTTCCTGCTAGTGGTGGTCTCTGTGTTTTTGGAGCCTGTCCTAGAACTAGCTCTTGTAGACCAGGCTGGCCTCGAACTCACAGAGATCCTCCTGTCTCTGCCTCCTGAGTGCTGAGATTAAAGGCATGCACCACTACTGCCTGGCTGGTCTCGAACTCACAGAGATCCGCCTGCCTCTGCCTCCCAAGTGCTGGAAATTAAAGGCGTGCACTACCACCACCTGGCAGGCCTCAAACTCACAGAGATCCGCCTGCCTCTGCTTCCCAAGTGCTGGGATTAAAGGCATGAGCTACCACTGCCTGGCCGGCCTCAAACTCACAGAGATCCACCTGACTTTGCCTTCCAAGTGCTGGTATCAAAGGCGTGTGCCACCACTGCCCGGCCAAGTCACTTTGTATCAGAGCAAATCTGCCACTGTGGAGGCTTTTGTTGCAAAACTGCAGGTACTTGAGTTTCTGCTAATTCAGGCAGTGGGGTTCCGCTCCAAACTTAGCCAAGGCAAGCAGGGAGGGGTTAATTGCTCTGGCGAGCAGGCGGGGCAGAATGGGCCTGTGTGGCCGAGTGTGTCTCGGACTCGGCACTGGGGCCCGAGTCACGAACTAAAAAACAGCACCCAGGAGGGTGCTGTGTTAGCTAGCGGGCTACCTGCTTGAGTCAGGGGCAAAATAGCCCCACGTTGGGCACCAAAATGTAACAGCATAAACGAATGCAGACAGATTGTAAAAATATATATATATCTACAGCTCTAATGTAGAAATAGACTTACAGAACCACCGTTCCTGCGGAGACCAGGAAAGCAGAAGCAAAGGCTGGGAGCAGGCTAGCCAAATTTATAGGCAGACATTAGCCCGAGGCGAACACGCCCCCCAAGGGGCGGGACTTATCCCTACAACTGAATAATGCAAAGCTACAGTAGATGGTGCTGTGTTGGTGCCAAAGATTCAACCTCCATCTGGGCTACCTTCAAGATTTCTCCTGAGCTTAGCAGTTTAGAAAACTGCAGTTTGGATTTATCAATTCAGGAGAGGCCCTCAGATAAAGCAGTTGAATTAGTGAAATCAATAAATGCAGAACCTTATAATTAGACAATGTTAAGGCTTTTTATGGAAATGAACAATGAAGACGACTTTAAAACTAGGGTCAAATCGTCTAATTGTCAAATTGGTGGCATGAGTTAGCAGCTCTTGCATGCTTTCTTGGTAAATAAGGATATTTATATCCTATCTTCAGATTCACACACTGGTATTTTTTTTAAACTATATTAACATAGTGTGGGGCCCATGATTAGTTTAGGGTTAATAGTAAGTAGGATGAGAGGTAGAATGTGGAGAGCTATGAGTGTCGATTCTCGTGTGTGTGAGGGTTGTTGGTGCCGATATTAAATTACCAAGAGAATGACTTGTCGGTTGGTCTTGTGATTTCAACAGCCTATGTAGTTATCAAAAGCAATTCATGAAACATTTCATAGATTAAAATATTCTGTACATAAAGTATTGTTGTTGTTGTTCAAACACTCTTTTTTAAATTATTTGTCCTCATTAATTTTTTTTCCATTTTTTTATTGAGAAAAGGAGAAAAAAAAACAAGTTTCCACCTCCTCCCAGCCTCCCATTTCCCTCCCCCTCCTCCCACCCTTCTCCCCCTCCCCCCACTCCTCTCCCCCTCCCTCTCCAGTCCAAAGAGCAGTCAGGGTTCCCTGCCCTGTGGTAAGTCCTAGGTCCTCCCCTCTCCGTCCATTTCTAGGAAGGTGAACATCCAAACTGGCTAGGCTCCCACAAAGCCAGCACATTACGTAGGTTCAAAACCCCGTGCCATTGTCCTTGGCTTCTCATCAGCCCTCATTGTTCGCCATGCTCAGAGAGTCCAGTTTTATCCCATGCTTTTTCAGTCACAGTCCAGCTGGCCTTGGTGAGCTCCCAATAGATCAGCTCCACTGTCTCAGTGGGTGGGTGCACCCCTCGTGGTCCCGACTTCTTTGCTCATGTTCTCCCTCCTTCTGCTCCTCATTGGGACCTTGGGAACTCAGTCCAGTGCTCCAGTGTGGGTCTCTGTCTCTATCTCCATCCATCACCAGATGAAGGTTCTATGATGATATGCAAGATATTTGTCAGTATTGCTATAGGATAGGGTCAGCACTTTGTCTCAGGTATTTTTTAATTGTGCTTTTTTAGGTACATGGTTAGGACATAAAGTCGTGGAGTGAATAATTTTGAACAGTGTTTCTTATTCCCTTTGTAGCACAGTACAAAAGGAATGAGTGAGAGATCAGGCAAGGCCCTGGGCTTGATTAGGGGACTCTCTTAAGCTCACAAGGGAGACTCCAGATTGTTTTGTTCCCTGGCACATCTCTGAAACGGACGCTTTCCTCCCACGATCTGCTGAGCGCTCAGTGGAGGCACTGCTCCTTGGCTTCCCTTGAGAAAGGAGGAACATGACAGTGACAACCACATGCAGTCTGGAGCTTAGCTCAGAATCTGTCAGGGACTACAGGAAAATGTCAAATCTGGAGCTAGGGTCAACCCCCCCCCCCACCTCCCCAGAGCCATGTTCAGATGAGGTTCATTTATTGGGCAGGGAGTGGAAGAAATTCTTGTTTGGAAAGGTAAACACATTCTTCAGCATTCAGTGATAGGGCCACCCTAAATTATTTTCTCAAATGCATGCTAGCAGATCTGTGGAACTGCAAAAATATTTTTCAGGGGCTGGAAGATCGGGCTTTTAAGTGAACTCTCTATATTTATGAGTCATTATGGTCTATTGATTGCATGTGTGAGAGGTAGTTCTCATATGTCTGTGTGCCTTATCTAAACAGAATGTGAAATGTCTTGTGGCTAACTATCCATAGACGAGGTTTTAGTGATGCTCGCTTGTCTTTTCGGACGCTAACATCTAAGTGTTTAAATAAATGCAATTAATAACACTATCGGTATTATATAATAATATATTTTTGGATTTCTTCCCTAAGATGTATTTCACAGATTATCCTCAGCAGAATATGTTCATTCTTGATGTGATCGATAGTCATGATAGTCACCGTAGAGATGGCTTCTCCAGTCACACTGCCGTACATCCAGAGAGGAATATGCAATAGGTCTGTCCAGTAAGCAGCCGGAGAAAAAAAATCCATATCTTTAAATGTCATAGAAGCTATTCCTGAATTTGCCTAGCAGCCGATTCTCTGATGTTAATAATTAGGCTGCAGGCTAGGCCTATTGCTCAGAAGCTGATGCACTTGCGTGCGCTACCTCCTGGGGGATCTCAGTCTGGTGTTTGTTGGAAGCTCCCCTATCTTGCAGCTGGAGCAGAGAGCACCATGGAGGTGACACGGGGAGCCCGAGAGGAAAGAGCTGTGTGATGTATCGCCACTCAGCAGCCCTCGCTGGAGACCCATCTCAGCAGAGCCTCTCATTTCTCCCCGGTCACGGGGTTATAGAGCACTTTACAACTTGTGCTGCAGGATGGCAGGGAGGGATTTAAATGCAAGACAGGAAGAGACTCTCCATAAAACTCAGCCACAGCGGCTCTGATTCACAAGAAGCTTCTGCTCCAACTGCCTCAGAGACAGCCAAATCAATGTTTCCAGAAAACGTAAACTTCAAACGTAGACTAGATTATGCGTTGACCATATTTCATTTGATCACAAATGTAACAGATGACTTGGGGAATTCTGATGTTAAAATGGTTCCCAGAATTGAGGTATCTTTACAACTGATCTCTATAGAGCATCTCCTACCACTAATGGGAAAACAACTCTAATAAGGTCAACAAAAATGTTCCTGTGATAGTGTTCATTAACAGTGCTGTTCGGGGACTGTTGAAAACTGTTAACGCTACAATTTCCTCCATGGGTGGAACCATTTACCACATTTTTTAACCATTGCTTGGAATTCTGGTCCACAAATCCTCACCTCTGTTCCTTGCTCTTAACACATGACTTCCCAGTTTTAATATGCAGTTTCTGGAGGATATCTTTGTGGTTTTGAAGGTTGATTCATTACCCACAGAAAGAAGGGATTCCTACCTTAAAATTCCTGCAGCAGTCTTGTTAGAAGGCCCATTAGCAGGCTAGGCTCACAATACCAGCATGTTGCTTTCTCTCCTTTCCTTTGCCCCCAATACAAGTTGCCACAAAATCCAACATCCTTTGTTCCTTTATAATATCCCTAATACCTATTTATAAATTCAACACATATTTGTCAGGAGGTAGTAATAACATTGCAAATAGGAGTCTGTGTCTGGGCTAGCCTGGCCTCTGCTCTTCTTTAATCAAGTCTGAGGTGATCACAAATTCTTGGACAGTTCTTCCACAGAAAAGTTTTATGTTTTTAATTTTTTCTTTAATTGTAATGAGTAAACTTCATGCCCTGCACATGAGGCTTCTATGAAGCCACTGTGATTAGCAGTTGCTAGCTCACCCACAGGAGTCTATTCCCATTAGAACCTGACAGAACTTTCCAGTATTGATATGACCCCAGAGGAGTGTCTCAAAAGCCTGGAAAAACATCATGACACTCAGAAACATTATTTTCAAAGATAGTCTTCTTACATTTCTTTAGTGTGTGCGTATGTGTGAAATGCGCAGTGCTGAGGTCAGAGGAGAACTTGCCAAGGTCAACTCTCTCCTTCTATCATGTGGGCTCCAGGGACTGAATTTAGGTCACAGGCATAGCAGCAAGCACCTTTTACCTACAGAGCCATCCCACTGCCCCCAGAAATTCTCTAAAAATTCCCTAAAAAGCGCTCTTTTACACTTTTCTCTTAGGTAACTAACAGAAGTTGCTATAGTCTTAGAGCAGAAACAAGCACTTCTAAGGATTTTCTACTTTTTTTGAGACACAGTCTCACTATGTAGTCCTAGCTGGCTTGGAACTCATAGAAATCCATCTGCTTCTACCTCTTGAGTGTTTGTATTACAGGTGTGTGCCACCACAGATAGCCTTAATTTTAACAGAATATATTTGTACATCCGTTAAAGAGATCTTAAAATGGCTTGAATCTTCCAGATCACTTTCATTTGGCAATAATAATCATACTCTTAGACTCTTTTTTTCCTTTCTTCTTTTTCTTCCTTCCTTCCTTCCTCTCTCTCTCTCTCTCTCTCTCTCTCTCTCTCTCTCTCTCTCTCTTTCTGTTTTTCTTTTGATCTTCTGATAGGGTAGATATTCTATTTTTCTTTTTCTTTTCTGTTTTGTTTTCTTGAGACAGGGTTTTTCTGTATAGCCTTGATTGTCATGGAACTCACTCTGTAGACCAGGTTAGCTTTTAACTCAGAGATTTCCCTGCCTCTGCATTCTGAGTGCTAGGATTAAAGGCATGTGCCACTGCTGCCCAGGAGATTTATTTTTTAAGGTGTAAGTGTTAGACAAAATATGTACCTATTTAATATATACATCTTGGTGAATTGGGTCATGTTCTTGAACTTAAATATTGGCCTTGGGCCAGGGAGATGACTCAGCAGGTGAAGGTGTTGAAATACGGAGCAGCGGGCTGTGTCCCGCCACCCGGCTAGCTTTACCCGAAATAATTACACGGAAACTGTATTCTTTTAAACACTGCCTGACCCATTAGTTTCAGTTTCTTATTGGCTAGCTTTTACATATTGATCTAACCCATTTCTATTAATCTGTATAGCCCACGAGCTGGCTTACCAGGAATGATCTTAACCTGCGTCTGTCTGGAGTGGGAGAACCATGGCGACTCCCTGACTCAGCTTCTTTCTCCCAGCATTCTGTTCTGTTTACTCCACCTACCTAAGGGTTGGCCTATCAAATGGGTCTAGGCAGTTTCTTTATTAATAAGAAATCACTCCCACATCATGAAGGTGCTTGTTCTCCAGCCTGATTAAGTCTGATCCCCAGAACCCAAGCAGAGAATCAATTCTTGTAAGCTATCCTTTGACCTCCACATGTGTGCCCTGGTACATAAAGTGCACACACACGCATATGTGCATGCGCACACACATGAACAAACACATACACACAAGCATACACACAAAAAACACACATGCACACACACTCACACAAACTTATACAAACACACACATACACACAAACACACAAGCACAAAATAAATAAATTAATTTTTAAAAAGAGTTGTTAATCTGGTTTTATCAAGAAACAATTTGAACTCTGTAAGTATTTCTCAGTGATTCTAACTTAATTTGGAATTTATTTCAGTTGACAGAAAGCTCTTAAGAAGAAGGTTGACATGTTAAAGCATGGTAATTTTTAAAACTACATAAATATGCTGTTAAAAACAAAAACAACAACCTTCAATTGTTCAGAGAATCCTTATTTCTTCAGGAATTGCTTTGGGCCCTCTCCTGTCAAGTAGAGCAAAAGAAAGCAAGTTGAGGCTGAGTGACATGCGTTTGTTTTTCCTAAGTCCTAAGGCGTGTTGGCCCTGGTTATTGTGTGTGCTCCATTTTTACAGACATTTAATATAAACAAACAGCTGAAGGCGTGTGCATATGTGCATCGGTCTCTTAGTCATGTAAAAGCCCTAAACAGGAATTACTTCTTCATAATCTGCTGGGTGAGGTGTATACACAAATACCCAGAAAATCCTGCATGCTGTAAATTGGAAAAATGAACTCTGAAAATACTAGGGTGCTTTTGGAGTATTGGGGTGAAACTGGTTAGTTTGACTTAGAGGAAGGCATGGGTAGAGATGGCAATCAGAAAGAAGTCCTGGAAGAGATTGTTTTTTTAGTGGTGATTGAGGAATGATTTTAACCAACAGGGATGTTAAAGGTAGAATGGCAAGAATAGGTGGGAAGATTGTTGTTGGAGTAACTGCATGAGGAATGTGCAGGGCAGGTTTGGTAAAGAAAAGGTGGAGCCAGTGATAACGGCACAGCCAGTAAAAGCACTTGCCACCAAAACTAAGGACCGGACTTCAATTCCTGGGACCCACAAAATAGAAAAGGAGCACCTACTAACTCTTGGAAAGTGTCTTCTAATCTCCACACACATGTTATGCCACATGTATACCCACTTATGTATACAACAGCCCCACACAAGTAATAAATGTATTATTTTTCATTCAAAGGAGATCCTCTGTGGATCCCACAGAGGGTATCAAGTAGTGGGAGCAGGGGACAAGTGTGAAAAGGTAAACTTAATGGGCTTTAAAAGACTTCCTAAGGCACTTGGGTTTTTCCAAGCAATTAAAAAACATACAGATTTTTGGAACATGAGGGTGACATATCTATAAAACTTATATTTTTAAATCACATTAGGACTCAATAAAACAATTTAAATAAGCCATATATCTAATACAGAGGATTGTTTGGACAAGGAATATATTCCCATAATGATTCATTATGCTACCATGAAAATGAACAAGGATAATTTCGACTCACAAAACACATTTTGAAGATATATCACTGAGAACAAAAAATACAAAGCTGTGTATTTAACAGGGTATCTTACACGTTTAAAAGGAACTCACGGGTTCTTCCCCCAACCATTATGCAATGTTTTGTG
The DNA here is from genome assembly GCF_018167655.1 of Microtus oregoni. Lineage (NCBI taxonomy): Eukaryota > Metazoa > Chordata > Mammalia > Rodentia > Cricetidae > Microtus > Microtus oregoni. The sequence goes on from NW_024544601.1 coordinate 2,219,079, forward strand.
CAGGTCTTGTGTTGCAAGGGGGGGGGGTCTGCTTGTTCATCCTGGCAGCCCGGCTAGCCTAGCCCCAAAATAACCACACAGAAATTGTACTAATTAAATCACTGGCCCATTAACTCTAGTCTCTTATTGGCTAACTTTCACATCTTGATTTAACCCATTTCTATTAATCTGTGTATCACCACGTGGCAGTGGCTTACTGGGAAAGATTCAACATGTCCGTCTCAGGCAAAAGATCCATGGTGTTCCTCTCCTACTCCACCTTTTATCCTCCCAGCATTCAATTCTGTCTTCCCCGCCTACCTAATTTCTGCCCTATCAACTAGGCCAAGGCAGTTTGTTTATTCATTAACCAATGCAAGCAACACACAGAGGGGACTCCCACATCTGTCTTGAGCAAATAGCCCCAGCTGCTGTGAGTTTGTAGGTGCAGCAGCCATGTCATATCCAGAAAAGAGCATTTCACTATGTGCCGCCCCATCTTCTGCCTCTTCCAAGTCTCCGACCATCTTCTGTGATGTTCCCTGAGCCTTGGGAGGGGTTATCTGTGTGTCTCACTTGGCACTGAGCACTCACCAGTCCCATATTCTCTGCCCTTTGATCAGTTTCAAGTGCTTACACTCACTGCTACCTACTGCAAAAAGAAGTTTCTCTGGCCAAGGCTTGGAGCATCCCACTCCTCTTGAAGGTGCAGTAATATTTGCACGGCTCTTGAAGGCAGGGGTTGTCCCAAGTTGAGGCTCTTAGTTCTTGTACAAGTAAATTCTACCCCCTACCATTATCATATAGGCAATTCTAATTAAAGGCAGCATGTCCCTTCAAAAGACACATAAAAACAGAAGGGAGACTTATTGAGGAGGGATTTTACTGGAATGGAAAGGGATAAGAGAGGATAATGAAGGGTGAATATGGTCAAAGTACATCATTAGTGTGTATGTATGAGACTGTGAAATAGTAAGACAAATAAACATTTTAAATAAATCAAGTATGCATGCAGACACACAACCATCCTTGTATTTACTAAACCGAAATTAAAGAGAACAAATGAAAACCTGATTTCAAACAATAGGAAAGAGAGATGAAGGTGGATGGAGGAAACAGGAATTGAAGTGAAACATGTCTGAACATGACTCATTATATTATTTTGACTTTGGAAATAATATAATTATTTGAAAATAATACAAGTACTACATGTAAGTAATATAAGCAATACAAGTATTATAAATAATATAAGTATTTAAATTAAAAAGAAAACTTGTCACCAAATAGAGGAGGACTGGAAGCAAGAGAGCTATGGGTCTGTCATAGACTGGGGGTCTTGAAAGGCTCTTCTGTGTCTGTTTGCAAATGCCTGTCTGGCTAAGGACAGCTCATGAGTTCATTCCTGGGGCTAATCAAAAGTATAGCTGAGGGACTGGAGAGATGGCTTAAAGCTTAAGAACACTTGTGGCTGTTGCAGAGGCCCCAGGTTTGATACCTAACACCCACATGGTAACTCATAACCATCAATAACTCCGGTCCCAGGGGATCTGACACCCTCTCCTGACCACCTCAGGCTCTGGGCATGCAGATGGTACACATATATACATGCAGACAAAGCACTAATATATATATATATATATATATATATATATAACTAATATATATAATGCGTGTACATACATATGTGTGTATATGTATATATGTGTGTGCATAAATATATAAATATGAAGATTTAGTTGAGTCTCCACAGTTGTGTTAATTGGTCTGGAATGTGAATCTCGCTTTTTATTCATTATCAGTTATTCTTTACTTGGTCACCTTCACTAGTCAGGGGCATGGACACAGGAGAGTGTGACTAACCATCACTGCAGTGACTCAGGGACCTTGGATGCTCAGCCTTTGGGCCCTAAAAGGATTTCTGAAGCCTTCAGGCCCCTTCATCTTGCCCACAATGACTTAAAGCTGCTCAGTTCTAGTTATTTCTCCACCTTCCTTCTGCCACTACAAGCACTGTCACCATTTCTGCCATGGTCTTTGCTGTGTCCCTGTACAGTCAGTACTCAGCACTAGCTGGACTGGCAACAAGGTCTGACCCCTGTTTCCCATCCAGTCACTATTCATTGTGATGACACTGCTTCCAAAGCTGCATGGGCCCCTTCATTAAAGTATCTTTGTTCTGATTTTCATAGCTCCTTTCATTGCTGGAGTATCCTGAGGCTGGAGAGGGGCTCAGCAAGAAGCGCCCGCCACACATACACACACATATGCATGCACACAGAGACACAGTACTCTCAGCTCACAATTGCTGGAAACTCTCTGGAGGTCAAGTCTTGCTGCACTGCATTTTAGAAAAGTTTTTGCTTTCTTTACATTAGTTGGGAAATGGTAATCCCAGGGTGCAAACGTTATTCAACTCTGTGGGTCCATTTTCAGGGTCTGCCCCAGAAAAGTGTGTTTTAAAGTGTATGTTGAGCAATATTCTCATTAACTGCATCATGATTTTTTGTATCTTAAATAAGTTATCATTGATTCTATCTAGTCACTATTTGATAAGTGCTTGAAAATACTGTAGTGACATGAGAATCGTTTGAAGGTTTACTGCCATGAATTCAAGTCCCAGGTCCAGAGCAAATGATTTAAGCTTTCTTTTCTTTCATTTCCTTATTTTATTAAAAGCATTTGTTTTTCTCTTATGTGTATTGGTGTTTTGCCTGTATGTGTGTTTGTGTCTGGGGAGGGAGTCTGATGCCCTAGAACTGGAGTTACAGAGAGTAGTAAGCTGCCATGTGAGTGCTGGGAATTCAACCCTGGTCCTCTGGAAGAGCAACCAGTGCTCTTAACTGCTAAGCCATATCTCCAGCCCCAACCCCCCCCCCTTTTTGAGATGAGAACATCAAAATACCAACTTGATGGGTGGTTGTAAAGATTAAATGAGAAAATGCCTATAAAATGCTCCGCTGAATAGTATTGGGTTTATAGTAAGTGCCTGTGAATGTTCATTATAACAAAAGATGATGCGAGAAAACAATAGCCTGAGAGAACATGCACACTTTGACACACAAATGCATTGTGCTGTGCTTACTACAATGAAATAAACATGGCTACATGAACACCACTACCATCAACCATGCTGTATACCAGCTCCCCGGGCTTGGTCATGGTATAAACTTCAAAATCACACTCTTTGTCCTACATTTCCCATTTTCTCCAACTTTCTGCTGCTAGAACCGCTGTTCTACTCTTTACTTTTAAAACTTTAGCAATTTTTAGAACATATAGAAATGGAATCATGTAATATTTCTTTTCTAATTCTTGGTTATTCTGCTTAGCACAATCTCATCTGTCTTATTCCACATGACCAATACCAGGATTTCCTTTATAATCATTAATTAATAATCACATAGAACACATTTTCTTTACCTATTGTAAAGCATCTATCTGAAGACACTTAGGCTGTTTCCCAAGTCTTGGCTACAGCAAATAATAATACAAAGAGCACGTGAATGGAGATTTCTTTAAGAGATGCTGCTTTTATTCTTTTTTTTTTTTTTTTTTGAAAATATAACAGAGGTAGAAACTGCTGGATTGTACATGTCCTAGTTAGGGATTTCTGGGATTTCTGTTGTGATAATATACTGGCCAGAACCAACTTAGGAAGGGAAAGGGTTTGTTTAGCTTAGACATCCCCCAGCACTGTCCATCACTGAGTGAAATCAGGGTGAGGACTCAAGGCAGGGAGTGAATGGAGCAGAAAGCATGGAGGATCATTGCGCACTGCCTTACACAGGCATGGCTTGCTCAGCTTGCTTTCTTATAGCACCCAGGACCACCTGCCCAAGATAGTGTGGCGATTTGAATGAGAAAGGCCTCCATGAGTGCATGTATTTGAATGCTTGGTTTCCAGTCTATTTGTGACTTATTAGATTAGAAGGTGTGGATTTGTTGAAGCAAGTATGATGTTTCAAAAGCCTAAGCAAAGCAATTCCCAGTTAGCGCTCCCTGTCTCATTCCTAAGGGATCAAGATAAAAGCTCTCAGCTACTGCTCCAGCGCCATGCATGCCTGCCTGCTGCCATGCCCCCCTCCCCTGTGATGGGCACGGACATTCACCCTCTGGAACTGTGAACCACAAATTAAGCACTTTCTTTTATAAGCTACTTTGGTCATGGTGTCTCTCCACAGCAATGGAAAACTAAGACAGATGGCAATACCCACAGTGGGCTGGGCCCCCAGCATCAGTTGTTAGTCAAGAAAATACCCCCCACATGTGCTGGCAGGCAATCTGATGGAGGCAATACTTCAGCTGAGGTTCCCCCTTCCTAGAAGACTGCAGCATATATCAAGTTGGCAAACAAACAAATGATAATTTTAATTTAATTTGGGTTTTTTGGGGAGAGGGGAGGAGGCCAAGACAGGGTTCCTCTGTGTAACAGCCATGGCTCTCCTGGAAGTCACTCTGTAGACCAGGCTGACCTTGTACTCAGAGAGACCCACCTGCCTCTGTCTCCCAACAGTTGGAATGAAAGGTGTGTGCCACCACTGCCCAGTTGGTTTCTGAAGAATTTCTCTTCCATTTTCCATAAATGCCTCTTTACAGCCCCGTGAGCAGTGTGTGAGTTATGGTTTCTCCACATCCTCACCGCTACTCCCCATCTCTTATGTTTTTGATAAGAGCTATCCTAGCAGGTATGATATCTCAATACAATTTTGATTTGCATATCCCTGATAACTAGTCATGTTAACTCCTTTTCATATACCGGCTGGTCATTTGCATGTCTTTTTTCGGAAAAGACAATTATTTAAATCTTATGCACATTTAGAAAACCATATTACTTGCCTTTTCAGTATAGCATTGCCAATCAATGATTTAAAAGTCTCAGAAAAATAAGCATATAGAAGTTAGGAGCTTCAGGATGGGCAGTGGTGGAGTATGCCTTTAATCCCAGCACTTGAGAGGAAGAGGTAGACAGATCTCTATGAGTTCAAGGCCAGCTTGATCTACAGAGCTAGTTCCAGGACAGCCAGTACTGTTACACAGAAAAACCCTGTCTTGAATAACCAAAAAGAAAAAAGAAGTTAAAAGCTTCAGCATAATAAAAGCCATAGATGAACAATCCACAGCTAATATCATACTTAATAGGGAGAAGTTAAAAACATTTCTTCTAAAATAAGAAATAACGCAAAAGCACTCACACTCTCAGCACTTCTATTTCCCATCGTACAGGAAGCTCTAGTGAGAGCAATGAGCAAACAAAGTAAAATAGAGGAAGTAAAACTTTCTACTTGAAGGTGGCACGATCATACATACAGAACACCGTGGAGACAACAACAAATACTGGTAGAACTGGCAAGCAGAATTGTTCTTGTAATCACAAAACCAGCAGACAAGAATCAGCTGTGTTTCTGCGGTGCTGAGAAAACTAATTTTTTACATAGAAGGAAAAAATATCAAATGGAAAAAAAGAAAGCCTATGTAACAAATGGTGCTGGCATAACTGGATATCAACATGTGGAAGAATGAAAATAGATCTGTATCTATTACCATGCACAAAACTCAAGTCCAAATGGATCAAAGACCTCAACATAAAGCTAGCCACACTGAGCCTTATAGAAAAGAAAGTGGGAAGTACACTTGAATGCATTGGTACAGAAGACCACTTCCTAAATATAACCCCAGTAGCACAGACACTGATAGCAACAATTAATACATGGAACCTCCTGAAACTGAAAAGCTTCTGTAAAGCAAAGGACACAGTCAACAAGACAAAATGAGAGCCTACGGAATGGGAAAAGATCTTCACCAACCCCAATTCAGAGGGCTAATCTACAAAATATACAAAGAACTCAAGAAATTAGTCATCAAAAGAATAAATAATCTAATAAAAAATGGAGTACAGACCTAAACAGAGAACTCTCAACAGAGGAATCTAAAATGGCTGAAAGGCACTTAAGGAAATGCTCAACATCCTTAGCCATCAGAGAAATGCAAATCAAAACAACTCTGAGATTCCATCTTATACCTGTAAGAATGGCCAAGATCAAAAACACTGATGACAACTTATGCTGGAGAGGTTGTGGGGAAAGGAGAACACTTCTGCATTGCTGGTGGGAATGCAAGCTGGTACATCCCCTTTGGATGTCAGTGTGGTGATTTCTCAGAAAATTAGGAAAAATCTTCTTCAAGACCTAGTAATACCACTTTTGGGTCTATATCCAAAGGATGCTCAATCATGCCACAAGGACATGTGCTCAACTATGTTCATAGCAGCATTGTTTGTCATAGTCAGAACCTGAAAACAACCTAAATGCCCCTCGACCGAAGAATGGATAAGGAAAATGTGGTATATTTACACAATGGAGTACTATACAGCAGAAAAAATAACATCTTGAATTGTGCAGGCAAATGGATGAATCTAGAAAATATCATATTGAGTGAAGTAACCCAGACACAGAAAGACAATTATCATATGTACTCACTCATGAGTGGTTTGAAAACATAAAGCAGAGAAAACCAGCCTACAAATCACAATCCCAGAGAACCTAGACAACAATGAGGACCCCAAGAGAGACATACATAGATCATGGGAAGTAGAAAGAGACAAGATCTCCTGAGTAAATTGTCAGCATGAGGACCATGGGAGAGGGTTGAAAGGGAGGGGAGAAGAGAAAAGTGTAGAGCTCAATAAAATCAATAAAAAAAATCACTGAGAAAAAAATGTATAATTAAGAAATACAAGTTAATAGATAGTCATCTATTCTAGCTAAGTTTGTAGTGATGTTAGTTAGGTTTTCTATATGTACAGAGATATTTTTCAGATGGATATTCTTCAAACCTTTCGAGAACTAACAGAATACAGCATATAAAATGTTTAAGAACTTAGGACTTTTCTTGACAATGAGACATGTGTGCTTCTGGCAGCACCAATCTACTTCAAGAGGATGATGGGCATCGAAGAGTCTCCTTACGGACTTTATTAGCCATTTGGCAAGAAACTGTTCTTGCTTGGCTGCTTGATGGTATGCTGTGTAAACTGGATATGCAGGACCCACAGAAAAATGACTGCTGAAGTTGCCTAAAGAAGGTGAGACAGTCCTTCGGGATTCCTGCTTTATGAAAGAGCCTGCAAGACATTCTGCAGGACACAGAAGAAAGTGACTGTAAACTGCCAGTATAGGTGGAACAATTTTCGAAATTTCCTGCTTCATGGAAGAGTCTTCTAGATACCATGTGCCTATGGGCTAAAGATTGGATGCCTCAACAATACAGAAGAATTTTGGGTGACTGTCCAGGCAGTGAGATGTCTCTGCCAATTCTAGAGTTTTGGAAGTTGCTTACAGTGTACTTCCTGTTTACTTAGGTAATATTATATTTTTCTGGGATCTTTGATGGATAAAAGAATATATAGTTATAATTATAGTTTTCTTTAGTTATAATAAAAGATAAAATAAATAGAAACATTGTAACTGTAAAGAAAAGAAAACTGGGTGTTCACATGTAAAAGAAAAATTTGGGACTGGAGAGATGGCTTGGTGGTTGAAGCACTAGCTATTCTTCTAGAGGACCAGGTTCAATTCCCAGCACCCACATGGAAGCTCTGACTGTCGGTAACTCCAGTTCAAGGAGATCTGACACCTTCACACAGACATACATCAGTGTATATAAAATAAAAATAATTTTTCAAAAATTGACCCTCGTCTGACACAATATACAGGAATATGCTTGGAATAGTTTAAAGACTCCAATGTAAGATCTGGAAGTGTCAAACCTAAAGAAGCATGGGATAGTTAGGCAGTGGTGGCGCATGCCTTTAATCCCAGTACTCAGGAGGCACATCTCTGTGAGTTCAAGGTCAGCCTGGTCTATGTAAAAAGTTCCAGGAAGACTCCAAAGCTACTGAGAAACCTCGTCTCGAAAAAGCAAAAAGAAAGAAGGACGAAGAAACATGGGATAAATGCTCTCTGGCATAAGTCTGGCAATGAGTTCTTTACTATGACAGCAAGAAAGGGAGAAATAAATGGGACTGTGCCAAAGTAAAAATCTGCTACACATCAAAGAAAAAACAGAATGTGCATAGCCTATGGTATAGGAGAAAATATTTGCAAACCATATATCTGATAAGAGGTTAATATCCAAAAATGTGTAAGAAATTCGTCCAGGACCTGGAGAAACTGCTCAGTGGATAAGAGTGCCTAGACCTCTCGCAGAGGACCAGTGCTGATTCCCGGTACCCGTGCCAGATAGATCAGAAATGTTTGTATCTCCAGATCCATGGGATCCAATGCCTCCTCTGACTTCTGTGTACACTAACAATTGTGTGCACCTAAAGAAACTCCTATCCGAATATCAAGAAAACAAATTATCAGATGATTTTAATTTAATTTTCTTTATTTCTGTGTGTTGTTTCATGTGGATCTTAGGTACTTTTCTACTTCTGTGATGAAGAAAACACCGTGCCGAGAAGAAACTTAGGCTTATATGGCTAACATATCCTGAATCACCTTCTATTGAAGTAAGCGAAGGCAGAATCTTAAGAACCTGGAGGCAGCAATTGCTGCAGAAACCATGGAGGAGCGCTGCTTACTGGCTTGTTCTTCACAGTTTGCTCAGCCTGCTTTCTCATAGCACCCAGGACCACCAGCCCAGGGATGGCACCACCCACAATAGGCTGGGCCTTCCCCCATCAATCGCCAATTAAGAAAATGCCTTACAGGCTTGCCTCCAACCAGATCTCATGGACTCATTTTCTCACTTGAGGTTCCTTCCCCTTAGATGATAACAGTTTGTATCAAGTAGACATAAATCTATTCTGCACAATGCATAGTCAGCTCATTCATTTTACTGGAATTCTATTGTGTAACTATAATGCAACTTACTTGTTCAATATTTTCTTTATTCTTAAGAATTTCATACATGTATGCAATGTAATATGATAATATCTGCCTCCATACCTTCCTCCAACTATTGCCCCAATGGGCTCCCTTTCAACTTTGTGTCTTTGTTTCAGTCCAGGCAAGAACAGAGAGTGCTGCCCATATGTGCATGGGTGTGTGGCACTGTCCAGCGGAGCACAGAAATCTTTCCAGTTATCACAGTCTCAAAAGACAAGTGATTCTCTCTCCCTTATCAGTTATCAACAGCCAATAGCTTCACAGTAGGGAGTGGGGCCTCGAGATCAACTACCCCATCTAGGCCAGAATTTTGCCTGACTTGAACTTGGGCAGGGCTGCTGCAGGTAACCACAGCTATTTGAGTTCATGTGTCCAATGTCCATGTCATGTCCAGAAGACAGCACTCCTCCCCGTCCTTGGACTCTTAAACTCTTTCTGCCCCCTTTTCATCGATGTTCCCTGAGTTTTCCTGAAGGCTATCCAATCTTCTGTTACTAGACATTTAGTAGGTTGCTTTTGAGTTTGAGCTTCTGAGTGGAGTGGCTATAACCATTCTTGACAAGTTCGTTTGTGGAATAAGTTATAATAGAGTCAATGGTTATACAATAGTTATTCGGTTGTACTTTGAGAAAAAGACATGTTTTCCAAAGTAACTGTACAATTCTACACTCCTCATGAAAGCTGAGATTCAGTTCATCTATATCCTTACCCAATCTTAACACCACTGGACTTCATTTAGCCTATTTTCTTGGCTATGGAATGGCATCATATTGTAGTTTTAATTTGCATTTGATGGTGAACACCTTGGTCTTTATATATTTTCTTTCATGAGTGTTTTTTCATATCTTTTGTTAATTTATGTATGCCTTTTAATTTTTAACTAAATTGTATGTATTTACTATGTACAGACACAGCTTTGAAGTATACACACATTATAGGATGACTGGTCTAGCTAATTAACATATTCATTACCTCTCACAGCTACTATTTTGTTGTGAGAACAATTTATATGTAATTTTAGAAGTTTCCAAGGGTATAATATATTGTTAACTTTCTTCATCACATTGTACAATAAATCTCTGTAACTTATTTCTCCTAACTAAAATTTTATATCTTTTTGACTAATTTCTCCCCAGGCCCCAACCCCCAGCTAACAACCATTCTATTCAATTTTTTATGCAGATTTAAATTGGACTGTTTTTCATTTTATTATTGAAAGCATTCTTTATGAATTCTGGGTGTAAGGCCCTTGTGAGATAAATGTATTGTGAATATCTTCTTCTCACAGACTGTTCTTGTCTTTTCATTTTCTTAATTGATACTGAATGAGAAGTTTTCATTTTGATAAAGCTCAATCTATCCTTTTTCTGACCTGAGTCCATTCAGCCCTCCTTAGGAAACCTAATAGTCCCTGACTCATGGAAGGTCATCATATTGATGCCAAACTTAGTGAAGACACCCAAAAGATTTACACAGCACTCGATCATCCAGAAAGGCTGGAAAGCCTTCAATCAAGTGGTCCTCCTACCTCAGCTTCCAGAGTAGTTGGGACCACAGGCATATTCCACCATCCAAGGTTGAATTTATACTTTCATTGATTAGTTTCTTTTGTGTCTTTCCTAAAGTAATAATGATAGTTCCCTCCCTACATTTAATGCTTAAAATTTAGATTTTTATCTTGTTTGCTTAGATCTATTATTTATCTTCAAGTAATTTTTATATATAGTATGGGATAACTTTGTTTTTTTTTTTTTACTGTACATTGGTGTTTTGCTTACAGGCATGTTGGATCCCCTGGAACTACAGTTACAGTCAGTTGTGAGCTGTCATGTAGGTGCTGGGAATTGAACCTGGGTCCTCTGGAAGAGTAGCCAATGCGTGTAACCACTGAGCCACCTCTGGAGCCCTATGGTAAACTTTGTTTTAGTATATGAATGACAACTTGCTCTAGCAAGGCTTTCTGAAACTTTCCTTTCTCCAATTACATTGTCATGCCTTTGAAAACTAACTGACTGCATCTCTATGTTTGTTTCCATCTTCAGTAACTTATCCTTTTAACTGGGCCTTATTTTGTTTTGTAACCCTTGACATCTGAGAGGGTGTCTTCCAACTTTTTGTTGTTGTCTGTATCCTAAGACAGTATCAATTGCTTCCATCATGAGTCAGTTGTGCTAAGGTGGTGGTTCTCAACCTTCCTAATGTTCTGACCCTTTAAAACCCTCATGCTGTGGTGACCCCCAACCATAAGATCATTTCTGTTGCTATTTCATAGCTGAGGTTTTACTACCACTATGAATCATAATGTAAATGCCCAGTATGCAGGATATCTGCTAGATGACGCCTGGAAAATGGTTGCTTGATCCTCGAGGGGTCTAGACCCACCTGTTGAGAACAAGTGCTGTAGGGCCTGTTTCACTCAATTCCCTCAAAAATTTCCATGAGCATCAGCTGGTGAAACTGTTCTGTTCAACTCAGTAAGACTGTTATTGTCAATCTGATGTCCGCTTCCTTGCGCTGCGAACCTAATGTCCAAAAGTGATGTGAGTGTATCCTGTCTCTCGAGGATCATACATCTGCATTCCTTTTGCTTTAATGCCTAAGGCAGTTGGTTCATGCATGTTGTCCAGTTTGTGAAGTGAAGATAAGTCCAATTGCATATAGTTATTATGTCATGGCTGCAAGCAGAAGTTTCTTCACGTTCATATTAAGCTGTGGTCCTTTCCAAACTTCTGTCATTTAAACACAAGAAAATAGCCTACATGGGACCAAACTAGACCCTCTGAATGGGGGTGACAGTGGTGTGGCTTGGTCTGTTTGTGGGGTCTCTGGCAGTGGGAACAGGATCTATCTCTGCTGCATGAGCTGACTTTCTGGAACTTACTTATTCCCTATGGTGAGATGCCTTGCTTAGCCTAGATATAGGGGGGAGGGGTTTGGTTCTGCCTCAGTTTGAGGTGCCAGGCTTCATTGACTCTCCATGGGAGGCCTTAACCTTTTTTGAAGAGTGTGTAGGGGTACAGTAGGGGGGAGTTGTGAGGGAGCAGGAGTGAAGAGAGGGAGGGGGAACTCTGGTTAGTATGTAAAATGAATAAAAAGGTTTTTTTTTTTAAAGACAGGAAAATGTAGAAAGGACCCTACATGACTTACAAGTAGGCATCAACACTACCACTACCCTCTCACCTACAAAAGGAGGAAAAGTGAGCCAGAGGAGACAAGGTCATCACAAGGGAACACACAGAAACAACTAACCTGGACTCATAGGAGCTCACAGACTCTGGAGCTAAGGCTAGAGAGCCTGGATGGGACGGACCGAGGTTGCCTTGCCCAGCCTAAATAAAAGGGGAGGTACTTAGTCTCACTGCAACTTGATGTACCATGCTTTGTTGATACTCATGGGAGGCCTGCCCCTTTCTGAACAGAAACAGGGGAGGAGTGGATTGGGGGGAGAGGGCGGGAGGGACTAGGAGAGGAGGAAGGGGAAACTGGCCAAGATGTAAAAGGAAAGAAAGGAAGGAAGAAAGAAAGCTAGTTTTGAGGAAGCTCCAGGCAAGGCCAAGGGATGATCCTTCCTCCCTTACTCAACACCTTGAGGATCTGGGATTAGCTGCAGTACTGTTTCCAGAATCATTTAACTCAATATATATTTAGACATTTTGTTTGGTTTGGTTTTTCAAGACAGGGTTTCTCTGTGTAGCATTGGAGCCTGTCCTGGAACACTTTCTGTAGACAAGGCTGGCCTCGAACTAAGAACTCCCTCCAAGTCCTGGGATTAAATATGTGCACCACCATGCCTGGCTTAATTCAATGAATATTTTCAAAAGAAATCAACTGCCAGTGAATCTGAATCTTTGTAGCCATTTTTGAAAAGAAGCCTGATGATTTTTGTTGATATTATTGTAGGAGCCTGCTCCTACAAAGTCAGCTAGGGTTCCCAGATTGGTGGGTCGTTAAGGCTAAGGAAGTGTCAGATTAAAGGAACTGAGACAGAAAATGCAAGACAGAATTGGGAGGTCTATTTGGGTCATCAGAACAGCCAAGCAACCCAGAGTTTATTTCAGAACTTGCTTATACACAAAAGCAGAACAACGCACAGCACAGATGGTCAGTCATTGTCTAACCACAAGACCATTCCTGTCCTTGAGTGAGCATCCTCCTCTCCAACATGCGCTTGCTGCTGGGAAGCAGCCTTACTCTCTCTCTTGATGTTCCTGAGGTTTGCCATCAGCAGTATTCTTACTACTAGATAGAGTGTTCTTTTCTCACAGACAGAAGGCTTTTTTCCCATGGGCTAAATCAGAAGTCTCTCACAGCCCTCAAGGTTATTGGAAAAAGCAAAGCAGGCAAGTTTGAGCTCAAATGACTCAAAAGTCAGAATGGTCCCCAGATGGAAACTGAGTCACACGTGTGCTCCCACATAGCACCCATATTGTTTACCTAGAAAATCCATGTTGGGAAGACTATTTCAAAGGATTGAAGATTCTTATATTTAAATACATTAAAACATATTTTCTGTGCTGTCCAAAATAAAAACAATGGGAAGGGGAAGAAGGGAGAAAGAGACAGACAGACAGAGATAAAGTATATTAAATATACATCAAGAGGATAGACAGGTGACTAAACAATTATAGAAAATTTCCAATACAGAATAACATCAAAAATTATGAAGAGATGAGTAAGATGACTTAGGAATAGGTCTACAAATTGAGAAAAGGAAGAGGCAAACCGGTTACATAGAGGGATTCCATTTTTATAAAGCAGACGCTGATTAAATGAAGTTACAGATGTTGGTTATCCAACCAAAGAGATATATTACATTAATGGTCCCAATTTTATGCCCCCTTCTGTTTCTATGACCTTGTCATGGAACCTCACAATTGTTTCCATCGAGAGATGGAATATGCTTTCCTGACAATCGATTATGTACTTAGACAGTAGGCTATTAGCAGAAGCGATACAAGCAGAAAATGTGTTGGCGTGATTGAACTAGCCAGATTGCACTTGCACTTTCTACATAGAATGCATATTCTTTGCCTAGCCTACTGGCTTCAAGAAATGCGGTGCAGAACTTATGTAGTGGCATAGACTAAACCTAGAGAGGAGGCTGGAGCTTATCCTGAAAGTGAGCAGCCAAGAGTGACTAAATCTCCACTGTATTATTTATGAATTATAGTATTAAGTAATTACCACATTAAGTCACTTAGTTTGAGGGTAGTTTGTAAGGCAAAATTATTAGTTGATTCTCTGTGTGTGTATTGTGCATGTCAGTGTGTGTGCGTAGTCACCCACATATGTGCATTCTGTTTTAGTCGGCGTCTATGGACAGAATGAAAGGATGCATAGTAGATTAGCCTGGGTTATGGGGGGTTGTATGTTGGAAAGAGATGACAGCAGACTCAAGCAACAAAAAGGTGAAACCTAGATAATCAATTTATAATAAGAGGACTTCTCAAAAATAAAATTGTAAATGATTAAAGGTCCTTTTACATATGTTGAAAAGTATATACTGTAAATAGGAGAAAAATACCCTCCAAAAAGACATATCCACCTGTATGCATCCACTCACCTGATATGAGCTCATATGGAAGAAGGATCTTAACCAATGTAATTAAGGCAATGATCTCCATATAAGCATGGAACCCAAATCCAATGCCTAGTTCCCTGTGAGACACAAAGAGTAAAGACACAGAGAGCAAGATCATGTGAAAACCAAAGCAGTGTTGGGGTGATGCATATATAAGCCACTGGAGCCCAGGAAAAGAAAAAGAGAATGAACCTCCAAGGGAAAAAATACCGAAAGCTTGCATTTGAACCTTTTCCCCCCAAATCTGGAGAGAACAAATTTCTGTTGTTTTTAACCACCAGTTTTATGTGCTATATTATGACAACCCTAAGGAACTCCTATAGACTATATATGAGATAGTCATCAGTAAGTATGCTGTTCAGCTGTGTGTCTCAGAAAATTAGGCAGAGTGTCTTAAATAGAGATAAAATTTTCTAATATAACAAGACAGATAAAAGTAGACAGCTCTTGATTGGTATGACTGCTTATAGATGTCATTCACACCCAGGTTTCTGGGAGATTCATGCTTTATTTTCCATATGTGTGCCTATTTTCCTTATGATGATAAATGGGCCTTGCACCTGAAATATGCAGCTGATTTATTGACAGCAGAATAGGACAGTGGCAAAAGATATATTCCAATATTTTCTGTCCTGTTTTACAAGTTTTTCTAGAAAGCCAAAGAGAAATTTCTTCTTCTATCTCATTGGCCAGACATGACCTCTCTGAGCAGCAAAGTGACATAAAATGTGTTGAATTGTTTTTAGATTTGGGTGACTTTTTTATTTGCATTGTTTTGTGTATGAGAGGACACACATGTCCGGGTGTGGACACACAAACACCATGGCATGCATGTCGACAGAGGTCACAGGACAATATCCTGGAGTCGGTTCTCTCCTTCCACCGCATGGGGCCTAAGGACTGAACTCAGATCATCTGGCTTGGTGGCAGGTGTATTTCCGCACTGAGCCAGCTCAGGAACTCGAGAGCTTGCAGTTTGAGCCATTGTGGTTTCCTGATAAGTTAGATGAAAAGTTAGAACAGACAGGGACCAAAGAAACACAAGGGGAAATGCAGCTGGCTTCAATTAAGAGAAACACACAACATCAATAACTTACATAGAAATATTGCGAAGAGGAATAGGAAAAGGGTGCAAGAAAGATAGTGGAGATAAGATGTTGAGAATGAGATTCAAGGTGTGCCTGCTGAGCTCAGGAAATATGACTAATAATAAAAGAAATAGAGAAATTCAAACCACTCTTGCAATTTTGACAACGAATTGTAGGTGACAGTGATTGTCAGTGTAGCTTCAGTGATTGTAACAAATGGACTACAACAGTCTGGGATGTTGCTAGCAAGAGAAACTGTGCAGAGTGTGGACAAAGTGATATATGGAAACTACTTCCTACCCAGTTGTGTGGAGAATTTAACACTGCTTGAAAAAATGAAGTCTATATTAAAACACAGGCAGTGGTGGCTCGCTCCTTTAATCCCAGCACTTGGGAGGCAAAGGCAGGCAGAGCTCTATGAGTTTGAGGCCAGCGTGGTCTACAGAATGAGACTGTTTCGAGGTGGGGGGGGTATTCTTGTGAGCAAGAAGGATGGCTCAGCAGTTAAAAGGACTTATTATTCTTGCAGAGGACCCATATGATGGCTTACAACCATCCATAATGCCAGTTCCAGGAGAATCTGGTGCCTTATATTCAGACTTCCTCAGGCAGGACACACATGCAGGCAGAACACTCATATACACACAAATATAGATCTTATAAAACTAAACACAGCCGACTTGAAAAAGAAAAAAAGTAGAATAGATATTACTATATTAGAAACAAGAAATATAAAAATAGTGTGGGAAATGCACAATATTAATTAGACAAAGATAAAAAACATAAAAGGAAGTGAATAGAAGAAGAGAGACAGGAATGTTATTTAACTACAGAGGAAAAGAATAAAATATCTAAAGTAAAAAATATTCTGTAACACAATTAAAGAAAATTTTGGAGTAAAGGAAGACATGAATTTATAGGTTCCAAAGGTATTTCAGTTCAAGGGCAAAGCTGAGTAAGCGTGGTAATTAATAATTTCCCGCTGAAGTTGCTCAACTTCAGTGACTACACTCAGTCTTAGAAAACTAAAGCTGGAACAAAGCCGGGAGTTTTCAGACTTCTCCACAGCATCATTCAGCCAATGTGGATGCTCACACTTTCAGGCTTCGGAAGGAAAATGTGACCTGGTAAAGTTAAAGACAGCCTAGATGTTGTCTGGGTGTGTTTGAAACGGTGTTTTAAAATGTGGTGGTGGTGGTGCATATCTTTAGTCCTAGCATAGATGTAGTTAAGTACTCGGGAGGCAGGCATAGGCAGATCTCCTTGAGTTTGAGGCCAGCCTGGTCAACACAGTGAACTCGAAAACAGCTAGGGCTACATAGTGAAACCCTGCCTTAAAAAAAAAAATATATATATATATATATATATATATATATATATATATATATATGTGTGTGTGTGTGTGTTTGTATATTTGAACTAGGAAGATACTACATCTAAAAGCTCTTTTTGCAAAATCTTATCTGATTAAAAGATCCAGTTGACCAAGACAGAAAACTCTGGGAATATGGGATCTGATAAAATCCAGTTGCCAAAAAATTGAGATATACGTATGTAAATTAAATAATCATCAAAAACATTGCAGAAGAATGAAAACAAAGTGAAAAAAGTCACTAAGATTAAAATCCGCTAATCTTTGGTCAAAACAGAAGAAAACCAACAGAAAAACACATTAAGACAGCAAAGATAATGTTCATTGTTAAAATGTGGATCTCTGTTGATATGACTGAGTCATTGCATTCTCTTCCCAAAACAGTTCCTGTGCTGAAATCCTAACAGCCGAAGTCGTAATATTTGGCAATTATACTTTTGGTATTTAATGAAATCATGAGCTCACATGATAAGACTCATGCCTTTATGAGAAAAATATTATTAAAAAGATTTTTAGAGTGTCTTTAATTCCAATACATTGTCCACAACCATATGCTTATGATCCAATAATAGATGTTCAGCAAAGCTAACACTTGCTCCCATTCTTTTAATAGAAAGAGGGAGGTATATTACAAATTTGGAGTACTTTAAACATAACACACTTATCAATTCAAACTGCCATCAGTTTGTAGGATCTAAAGAATCTCATGCTGCAATAGGAAAGTGCTGCCAATCTTAACTGAAAATGTCAATAATTATTGATAATATGGCTCCTTTCAGAGATATTACAATATGGCTTAGGTTTAGTGAAATGAAAATATGAATTAGTGCTGAGGAATAAAACATAGGCAAAAAAATGTTAATAGATACACCCAAGTAGAAATCATATAGTATGTATTTTCTCCTGCAATATGATAAAAACCCTTTTACTACCAAACAGAAAATGAGCCCATTTTTATTGCACTCACCCCTTTCATCAGTGAGAAACATTCTAAGACTCAGTAGATGCTTAAAATTTCGGATACTTCAGAACTCTCTGTACCCTAAATTTTTTCCAATTCATACACAACTATGAAAAAGGTTAATTTATAAATTAGTGCAATAAGATTACCTAGAATAAGTAATAATAAAATAAAACAACATACTTATAATATGTTGCTGCCGGTAAGCATGGCTACTCACAAACATGCAGACTGGTTCATTACTAGGAAAATATAGGAATTAAAACACTGTAGCAGTCCATCTCATAACCAAGACGGCTAATTCATGAGTAAAGGAGAGGTTTGGCACAGTATAGATGCAGGGGTGAGTCACAGTCCAGGAGGAGTGGCCAGGAAAGCGTGAGGTTTCATAAAGCTGTTCAGAATGGCATAATTTATTATTGTGGTGATTTTTTTTCACATAATATTTTCCATCCATGGCTGACTAAAAGCAGTTGACTAAAAGTTTGATACACAAAATCATGACCAACATAAGATTCTAAAACACCAAAGTAACTGTTAGGGCAAAGAATATACAAATGTCATGAATAGAATTTATGTAATGAAGAATTATTTAAACAACTACATCAATAAATATATAAAATGTTAAATCCTTAAAAATCCTTCTTAACTGAATATGAAAGATGGAAACAAGTGATTAGATAACTCATTTAAGATAAAAATCAGCAAAGAAAGCAGAAAAGAAGAATCAATTCATTAGATAAATAAAATTATAGTAAATAGAACAGTTAAAGAATTAATAGAGATATTAAACATCAGTTCATTAGAAAAAGAACAAAATAAAGGCAGTGTAAACAAGAAAAATGGATTAAGAATAAAAAAATCTATATATGAGAAAAGAATTATCAACATACAGAGTACTTGAAAGAATTAGAAGTAAATATTTGACCTAGCTCTATGAATAAAAAGAATATTCTTTTTTAGAAAGAGAAGTTTTAGATGAGCTACCCAACCAGCACGGAGATCTGATCCGGGCACCAGGAGAACCATCTCTGGGGTGAGTGAGTTTCTGACCCGCGACAGCAGCCAGGGACAAGGAACTACTTCCTGCAGGGCCTATACTCCTGCATACTGCCACTCTTCTTGTCTCACCCAGCGTGCATCCAGAACCCTCTCCACTTCTGCCTCCCTGCCGTCTTTGGGCACATAACATCACCCAGCTCAGCCTGTCTGGGCGCTGGGTGCTGGGCGGGAATTCCTTTGTTTCAATAGCCTGCCTGCAGCAAGCAAGGTAGGTGCTTTGTTTATGAGCTACCCAACCAGCACGGAGATCTGATCTTGGCACCAGGAGAGCCATCACTGGGGCACCTAAAGAGCCATCACGGGAGAGTGCCATCACTGGGAAGGTACATCAGTGGGCAAGGAGACCTGATCCTGTAAAAGAAGATCCTTAGAGGAGCATTCGGAGGAAGAGATGGGCAGGTGCCAATGCAAGAATTCACCCAACAATCTGAAAAACAACATGAAACCACCAGAACCCAGCTACCTCACAACAGGAGGACATGAACACCTTAATCAAGAAGAAGTAGAGAAAAATGGACTTTATGAAAGTGATTGACGTCCTTAAACAACATGTAAAAAATGCCCTTATAGAAATGGATGAGAAGTAAAACAGAAAGTTTGAAGAATTGAATAAATCAGTGAATGATACCCTAGGAAACCAAGGAAAAACAATCAAACAGATAATGGAAACAGTTCAAGACTTGAAAATTGACTTGGAGACAAGGAAGAAAACACAAACAGAGGGCCGGCTGGACATGGAAAATCTAAGTAAACGCATAGAGACTACAGAAACAAGCATAATCAGCAGAATACAAGTGACAGAAGAAAGAATCTCAGATTCTGAAGATAACGTAGAGAAAATAAACACACTGATCAAAGATAACAGCAAGTCCAACAAACTCTCATCACAAAACATTCAGGAAATTTGGGACACAATAAAAAGACCAAACCTAAGAATAATATGAGTAGAAGAAGGAGAAGAAGTGCAGCTCAACGGTCCAGAAAATATATTTAATAAAATTATAGAAGAAAACTTTCCCACCCTAAAGAAAGATGTACCTATGAAGGTTCAAGAAGCATACAGAACACCGAATAGGCTGGATCAAAAAAAAAAAATCCCTTCGCCATATAATAATCAAAACATAAAACATACAGAATAAAGAAAGAATATTAAGAGCTATAAAGGAAAGTTACTTATAAAGGTAAACCTATCAGACTTACACCTGACTTCTCTATGGAAACAATGAAAGCCAGAAGGTCCTGGATAGATGTTCTGCAGAAACTAAGAGACCATGGATGCAAGCCCAGACTACTATAACCAGCCAAGCTTTCGTTCACTATAAATGGAGAAAACAAAATTTTCCAGGATATAATCAAATTTAAACAATACATAGCCACAAATCCAACCTCACAGAAAGTATTAGAAGGAAAATCATTAACCAAGGAGTCCAACAATAACCACAATAACTCAGACATCTAGAGACCCTTCACCAGCGCAACTCAAAGAAGGGAAACACACAAACTCTACTACTGAAAAAGTGACCGGAGTTAACAACCTCTGGTCATTAATATCACTTAATGTCAATGGACTCAACTCACCTATAAAAAGGCCCAGGCTAAGAGATTAGATACGAAAACAGGATCCAACATTCTGCTGTTTACAAGAAACATACCTCAATCACAAAGAAAGGCACCTACTCAGAGTAAAGGGCTGGGAAAAAGCTTATCAAGCAAATGGACCTAAGAAACAAGCAGGTGTGGCCATACTAATTTCTAACAAAGTTGACTTCAAACTTAAATCAATCAGAAAAGATGGAGAGGGACATTTTATACTCATAACAGGAACAGTGCAGCAGGATGAAGTCTCAATCCTGAATATCTATGCCCCTAATATAAAAGCACCCACGTACGTAAAAGAAACGTTACTAAAAATTAAGGCAGCCATCAAACCACACACACTAATAGTAGGAGATTTCAACACTCCTCTCTCACCAATAGACAGGTCAATCAGACAGAAACATAATAGAGAAATAAGAGAATTAATAGAGGTAATGAATCAAATGGACTTAACAAACATCTATAGAACATTCCACCCAAATAGGAAAGAATATATATTCTTCTCTGCAGCTCATGGAACCTTCTCGAAAATTGACCAAATACTCGGTAACAAAGCAAACCTCCACATTTACAAAAAAATATTAGTAACCACCTGTGTCTAATCAGATCACCATGGATTAAAGTTAGAATTAGACAACAATGCTATCCCCAGAAAGCCTACAAACTCATGGAAACTGAATAGTCAACTACTGAACCACATCTGGATCAAAGAAGAAATAAAGAAAGAAATTAAAGTCTTCCTTGAATTCAATGAAAATAAAGAAACAACATACTCGAACTTATGGGACACTATGAAAGCAGTCCTGAGAGGAAAGTTCATAGCACTAAGTGCCCACCTAAAGAAAACAGAGAAAGCACACATTGGAGACTTAACAGCCCACCTGAAAGCTCTAGAAAAAAAAGAAGCAGACTCACCTAGGAGGAGTAGAAGACTGGAAATAATCAAACTGAGGGTTGAAATCAATAAAATAGAAACACAGAAAACAATCCAAAGAATCAATGAAACAAAAAGCTGGTTCCTGGAGGAAATCAACAAGATTGATAAACTCCTATCCAAACGAATCAAACGGCAGAAAGAGAATACGCAAATTAATAAGATCAGAAATGAAAAGGGGGACATAACCACAGACACAGAGGAAATTCAGAGAATCATTAGATCTTACTACAAAAGCCTGTATGTAGGGATAAGTCCCGCCCCTTGGGGGGCATATTCGCCTAATGACCTTCCTCCATCACCTGTATGCCACAAAACTGAAAAATGTAAAAGAAATGGACACTTTTTTAGATAAATACCATATACCAAAGTTAAACCAGGAACAGGTAAACAATCTAAATAGACCTGTTAGTCGTGAAGAATTAGAAGCTGTTATTAAAAACCTCCCTACCAAAAAAACCCCAGGACTAGATGGTTTCAATGCAGAATTTTACCAGAACTTCCAAGAAGAGCTAATACCTATACTCCTTAATGTATTTCACAATATAGAAACAGAGTAGTCATTGCCAAATTCCTTTTATGAAGCTACAGTTACCCTGATACAAAAACCACACAAAGACTCAACCAAGAAAGAGAATTACAGGCCAATCTCGCTCATGAACATCCATGCAAAAATCCTCAACAAAATACTGGCAAACCGAATCCAAGAACACATTAGAAAAATTATCCATTATGATCAAGTAGGCTTCATCCCAGAGATGTAGGGCTGGTTCAACATACGAAAATCTATCAATATAATCCATCATATAAATAAACTGAAAGAAAAAAACCATATGATCATTTCATTAGATGCTGAAAGAGCATTCGACCAAATTCAACATCCCTTTATGATAAAAGTCTTGGAGAGATTAGGGATACAAGGGTCATACCTAAATATAATAAAAGCTATTTACAGCAAGCTGACAGCTAACATCAAATTAAACAGAGAAAAACTCTAAGCCATCCCACTAAAATCAGGAACACGACAGGGCTGTCCACTCTCTCCATACCTCTTCAATATAGTGCTTGAAGTTTTAGCAATAGCAATAAGACAAACATAAGGGGATCAAGGGGATTCTAATTGGAAAGGAAGAAGTTAAACTTTCGTTATTCGCAGATGATAGTGTACATAAGCGACCCCAAAAACTCCACCAAAGAACTCCTACAGCTGATAAACACCTTTAGTAATGTGGCAGGATACAAGATCAACTCCTAAAAATCAGTTGCCCTCCTATACACAAAGGATATGGAAGCAGAGAGGGAAATCAGAGAAGCATCACCTTTCACGATAGCCAAAAACAGCATAAAATATCTTGGGGTAACTCTAACCAAGGAAGTGAAAGATCTATTTGACAAGAACTTTAAGGCATTGAAGAAAGAAATTGAAGAGGATACCAGAAAATGGAAGGATCTCCCTTGCTCTTGGATTGGGAGGATCAACATAGTAAAAATGGCAATTCTACCAAAGGCAATTTATAGATTTAATGCAATCCCCATCAAGGTCCCATCAAAATTTTTCACAGATCTTGAGAGGACAATAATCAACTTTATATCGAAAAACAAAAAACCCAGGAAAGCCAAAACAATCTTATACAATAAAGGATCTTCTCGAGGCATTACCATCCCTGGCTTCAAACTCTATTACAGAGCTACAGTAATGAAAACAGTGTGGTATTGGCATAAAAACAGAGAAGTCAACCAATGAAATCACATAGAAGACCCAGATTTTAACCCACAAACCTATGAACACCTCATTTTTGATAAAGGAGCTAAAAGTATACAATGGAAGAAAGAAAGCATCTTCAACAAATGGTGCTGGCACAACTGGATGTCAACCTGTTGAAGAATGAAAATAGACCCATATCTATCACCATGCACAAAACTCAAGTCCAAATGGATTAAAGACCTCAATATCAATCTGAACACACTGAACCTGATAGAAGAGAAAGTGGGAAGTAACCTACAGGAGATGGGCACAGGAGATCGCTTCCTATGTATAACCCCAGCAGCACAGACATTAAGGGAAACATTGAATAAATGGGACCTCCTGAAACTGAGAAGCTTCTGTAAAGCAAAGGACATTGTCTCAAAGAGAAAAAGGCAACCCACTGACTGGGAGAAGATCTTCACCAACCCCGCAACAGACAAAGGTCTGATCTCCAAAATATATAAAGATCTCAAGAAACTAGACTTTAAAATGCTAATTAACCCAATTAAAAATGGGGCACTGAACTGAACAGAGAATTCTCAACAGAAGAAGTTCAAATGGCCAAAAGACACTTAAGATCATGCTCTACCTCCTTAGCAATCAGGGAAATGCAAATCAAAACAACTTTGAGATATCATCTTATACCTGTCAGAATGGTTAAAATCAACAACACCAATGATAGCCTTTGCTGGAGAGGCTGTGGAGGAAGGTGTACACTCATCCATTGCTGGTGGGAATGCAAACTTGTGCAACCACTTTGGAAATAAGTGTGGCGGATTCTCAGGAAATTCGGGATCATCCTACCCCTGGACCCAGCAATACCACTCTTGGGAATATACCCAAGAGATACCCTATCATATGACAAAGGCATTTGTTCCACTATGTTCATAGCAGCATTATTTGTTATAGCCAGAACCTGGAAACAACCTAGATGTCCTTCAATGGAAGAATGGATGAAGAAAGTGTGGAATATCTACACATTAGAGTACTACTCAGCGGCAAAAAACAATGACTTCTCGAATTTTGCATGCAAATGGATGGAAATAGAAAACACCATCCTGAGTGTGGTAAGCCAGACACAAAAAGAGGAACATGGGATGTATTCACTCATTATTGGTTTCTAGTCACTAATAATGGTCATTGAGTCTATAATCTGGGGTCCTAAAGAAGCTAAATAAGAAAGTGAACCCAAAGAAAATCATATAGTTGTTATCCTGGGTATGGGAAGTAGACATGATTGCCGGGCAAAAAATTGGGAACTTGGGGGTGGGGTGGGACGATGGTAAGGGGAGATGGGGAGAGAAAAGTAAGAAGGGGAAAGTGGGGGAAACTTGGGGAAACGGGATGATTGGGAGAAAGGAAGGTCGGATAGAGGAGCAGGGAATCACATAACTCACAGCCATAATGCCCACACCATCCCCATCCCTTTTTTGGGTCTATCCCAATGAAAAGCCCTACAATATGGGATACCTACATTCACATAAAGCCTGAAACAGCTTTAAAATAGTTCAGAACACAGAGTCAAATGTGACATCCTGGTAATCAAGATCTCATAATAGGCCCAGCATATCGAGACTGCCTGTGGGCTGGAACCAGCTTCCAGCACCATACACTACAGCTGACAGCTGACACCATACACTACACACTGGCAGCTGACAATAGTAGTTTATGATTTGTCTCATGACATCAGAAAGCACTACAGATGCTCAGTAAACATAAATCCAGACAAAAGAATTCTATAAATAGGGTGCAATGTGTTTAGAAATGTATATAGGTTTGAGAAGAAAAGGAGAAGGGGTAAAGAGAGCCATAGAAAAAATAGTTTAAAAATAATAAAGTCTTTAAAAAGAATAAAGTAATATTTAAAAAGTCACATAAAGACGGAAAATACATGGGGAGTCTGGATCCTGTATGTTACTATGCTATCTTTAAACTTTTTGATTGTTGATGAATGAGCAAAAACTGCTGAGGGTCACTGAATTATTTTAAAAGTATCTTGAATTCAAAATGGAAGTCAAAAGGTATATTACTTTGGGGAAGAGGTTTTGCTTTTGTTCCCACAGAAGATGAAAGACTGTAAATGCATTCAGGGTTGAAGATCAGGTTTTATTGTGGAAGACCCCTGAACATCCTGGCTACAGACATAAAGCAAGGGGACAAGACGCCAATTAAAATGGATGGCACAGGTGATTCAACATCTCAGAACACCTCTGTTACAATTTCCTCAGAATTCTGCATCCAGAAGTACTTCAAAGTTGCTGGCTGAGATGGTCTAGCCTCACAGATTGATCCAGCTAGGACTGGACCATAATCCTGATTTTCTCA
This sequence comes from Microtus oregoni, assembly GCF_018167655.1. NCBI lineage: Eukaryota > Metazoa > Chordata > Mammalia > Rodentia > Cricetidae > Microtus > Microtus oregoni. Next base: position 2,244,612 of record NW_024544601.1, read on the forward strand.
GGGTCTTATAATGTTGCCAGTGCCCCCAGGCAACAGGAAGCATTCAAAAGAAACAATCTCACATTCCCAAGAAATAGGGTAATGACTTTTGGACATTTGATTTATTATAGATGTTCGACATCATTTATTGGGGGTTGGTTACAAGTTATTATTTGTTGTGGGCAGGAAGAAAGCTAAACAAAGGAATTAGATTCAAAGATCTCTTTCTGAATGTAGAAGGGTGATATGCTATAGAAATGTAATCCAGGCTGGCTTTGAATTTGGGATCCTTGGGCCTCAGCTTCCCAAGTGGTTGGATTTCAGGTAGCCACCATAAGGTCCATCAAGACACATATTTTTTTATCAATCACAAATGAGAAATTGAAAAATTGGGGAACAAAAGCTAAGGAAATAGTCCATTTCTGGGTAAACAGTGCCAAATACTGACAACATCCAGCATTAATAAGAACTGAAAAGTGGATTTGCAACAGAGTAACATTAGGAAGAGATATTGTGGAGCTATAGCATTAAGCCTGGTGCAGAGAACTGAGGATGAATGGGAAGAGGAAGGAAGACAAGTGGAGAAGGAGGTAGGCTGTGAAGGAAAAGAGAGAAATCAGGTAGCTGGGATGGGGTAGCTGGGAGATGACTGCAGAAATTTGTAGTTGACAGTACAGTACACTTTTTATGCTCAAAACCCTTTTTCGTCAATTGTATCTTATAAGAACTAGAATTTGGGGTAACATTTAAAAATTATGATTCATGCTCTAGTGTATCTGATCACCTCCATGGTGTCCCTTCTTGATCTGTAATAGAAAGCTCCAAACATAGTCCAAAGGAAATTCTTGGTTTTCTCACTTAAACACCTCAGTGTGAACTCCATCTTCTCGCAGAAACTTGACTTTATGTATTCTATCATCTAAATAAAATGATTCCATTGGCTCCACTTTCAAAATATACACAGAACAAAACTCCTGACCAGCACATGCACCTTTAAGTCACTTTATTGCCATTTGGGCAATGGTTGCCTGATGCTCACCTAGCTTTTCCCTTTACTCTTCTAAAGTTCTCAGCTCAGAGAATAACACAGGACTTCATCTAAAATTTAAATCAGGTCTTGGTGTGCCTTTGCTCTATGCATTCCAATGACATTTCTTTCCCCGATGAAATGCCAGTCTTTTCCAATGGGATCTGAGCCAGTGGCCTATCTGACCTCATCTCCTAAGTGCTACCGTTCACTGTCTGTCTCAGCCACCTGAGTGGATTTGCCATTCCATGCTTACTTTTGCTTTAGAGCCCGTGCACTGGCCACACCCTGCGTCTGCTCCATCCATAACTGCATAATTTACTTTCACTCTTTCCTTTTATAAGTTCTAAAATGACTTGTTCTTCAAATACCAGCTTTCCTCAGCCTACATAGTTTGAGAGATTTAAACTGTAAATGATATAAATAGTCACATTATGTATAGTTAGGGATTTATGAATTAAGAATATTGGTAGTTTTCTCCAATGGAGTGATACTGGGTATATCAACCACTCCAGGGTAGGTCTCATATTCAGGAGTACTTGACCAACATATGATGGATTCCACAGTTTTCCTTGTGCTTTTATTTGGTTAATGTATGGTGGGTTTTTGTTGTTGTTGTTGTTTTTTTGCAGTGGTGTGGGGAGGGATCTTTTATTTTGGTTTCTTGGTTGAGGGAAGTTTTGTTGTTCTATTGGGTTTTTATTTGTCTTTTGAAAAAGAACTTAAAGTTGGGTGAATAGAGGGGGGAAAGGACATGGAAGAGGGGAAGAATATGATCAAAATGTATTAAAATTTAGAAAATGTTTCAAATAATAAAAATATAATAATAAAAAAGAATGGGTTGACATGGAAAATACAGTCATAGACTTAATGAGAGAGAGAGAGAAAGCAAAAAAGAGAGGAAATTGTTTATTATATTTATAGATTGAATGAGAAGTGTCTCCCAATGACTGATGTATTTTGAACTCTTGGCCCCAGCTGGTAGTGCTGTTTTGAGAGGTTGAACCTCTAGAAGGCAGAGCTTAGTTAGATGGAGATCCCTGGTCCCTGGAAGCCCTTGAAGTTTGTATCCAACCCTATTGCTGGTCCTCGTTCAGCTTCTTGTTACACTAAGATAGAAGAGGTAAAGGATTTCAGCTATAGCCTCCTAATACCATGGAGTCATGCAGGCATGATTTCCTACCCAGGATAGAGAGTATCATGCCAAAGCATTGGCCAAGATAGTTTTCCACCATTATGTTGTTTAACCACGTAGTTCATCAAAGTGACAAGAAAAATTAAGCAATACAATTGAGAATTTCCCCAAAATTTCAAGTTAGAAAAACTTCAAGTTCCCAAGGTCTTATACTATAAAAAAACAGATGAACTACAGACATATAAATATTTCTTTTTAATTATAGTTCTCATATATAGTATATCATGCTACATATTAGCACAATACACAATCACAGACAGCAATGCCTTTATAATTACTGCCTACCATGATCCTGATATTCTACAGGAAATATGCCTTACTGTTTTAGACACTGTTTTATTGAAGCAAAGGGACACCATGACCATGGCAACTCATAAAACAACATTTAATTGGGATTTGCTTATGGTTTCAGAAGTTTAGTCCATTAGCATCATGGCAGGGAGCATGGCAGCACACAGGCAGACGTGGTGCTGGAGAAGTAACTGAAAGTTCTATATCTGGATTCTCACGCAGGTGGAAGAGAGAGAGCCACTGGGCCTGACTTGGACTTCAGAAAACTCAAAGCCCAACTCAAGTGACACACCTCCTCCAACAAGGCCACATCTACCCCAACAAGGACACACTTCTAATTTATGTCGTATCAGTCCTTGATGACTGAGCAGTCAAATACATGAGCCTAGTGGGGCATTCCTATTCAGACCACCACCCTCACTTTCTTAGGTAGGGTTTCTATCGCTGTGACGAAACACCAGGATCAAAAAGCAAATCTGGGAGGAAAGGGTTTATTTGGCTGACAGTTTCACAGCACTGTTCATCATCAAAGGAAATCAGGACAGGAACTCAACCAGGACAGGATTCTGGAGGCAGGAGCTGATGAAAAAGCCATGGAGGGGAGCTGCTTACTTGCTTGCTCCACAGGACTTGTTCAGCTTGCTTTCATATAGAATGCTGGACCACATGCCCCAGGGTGGCACTGCCCACCATGGGTTGGGCCCTCCCCCATCAGTCACTAATTGAGAAAATGTCTTACAGCTGGATCCCATGGAGGCGTTTCCTCGACTGAGGCTCCTTCCTCTCTGATGACTTATAGCTTGTGTCAAATTGACCCCAAAAAAGCAGACAGGATATCCATCTTTAATCCTTCATTGACCCTGCAAAGTGAAGGAATTGAGGCTTACAAAGGGTACACGTGGCTTCTAAGCACACAAGCAACAACACATGACAATAATTTCCAGAGGGATTGTAGGAATAGTGAGAAAACAATTCCAACTCTGGACTTTCTGCTCTTTCTGTGACACTGGGTGATGTGCCACTTACATTCTCTCAAGTAGATACAAAGGTCATTTGAGAAATGGATTTGTACTTAGTTTGTCTTTTTTGGGTGTATCATAATAAAACTTTATCAAAACGGGTATGCTACTGAAGAATGGCTAAGTAAGTAAACACAGCAGTGGTCTTTATAAGAACACAGAATTGGTCCCTTACTTTGGATAGTGTAGTGAGTCTTTTTTTAATTTATTATATCATCTTATATATAGCATCATGCAGGTGAACATAACTTCCTTCTATATCTTGGCTGTTAAGTGTATTGGACAGCATTCCAAAATAATTAGGAAGTCAAAGTACATTATATTCCCATTGTGCATACTCCATTTTAATTTCTGGCCCAAAGAGGAAAGAGAAGTAAATGGAAGGAAGGAAAGGGGGGAGAGGATAGAAAAGAAACAATGAATGATAGGAGAGAGGGAGGGGAGAACTGACTGTTACTGACTAGAAGATACAACCGGGGTTGTATTTTAGAAGGGCGTCAAATAATACCTTATACTTAAACGGAAAAATAGATTTTGACTAAACAGGACATTAGGTAGTAATAACTCAAACACTGTATTTTCTGGCCAGGCAGGCATTACACAAATGGTAGAAAGAAATGTGAAACACTTGAACCAATTGGTTGAATGTATGAAAGTTATGGTCCCAGCAGTAGGTCAAGAGCAACATTATAAAAGCAGCTGAACTGGCTGTTAGAATGGCAGCAAATTTGCTTCAACTTGGATATAATGAAGCAGAATGTGTTGCCTGAAATTAAATGGAAAAAACACAATAACCAAACCTTGGCTTAGAATTTCTCCATTTAACATATTACAGAGTCCCAGGAATCTTCAACTTGGAATATTCTGGACAAACACCAAACCTTGGCTTAGAATTTCTCCATTTAACATATTACAGAGTCCCAGGAATCGTCAACTTGGAATATTCTGGATTCTGTATCCTAAGTGCTATGATTCAGATCATCTCCTTCTGGTAAAGGAAGAGACTAAATGAGAGTGATGCACTTTATTTAATACCTGGCCATGGTATTCTGTTTATTCCCCCTTTCTTATTTAACAGATTTTTTGCTAAGCAAATCAAGATTGTTGCTCTTTCTAAAACCCAAGATCCAATTACTGAATAAATCACTTCAGCAATCCTACTTAAATTTGCAACTAGTTTAAATCAGAATTAGAAAGTTATTTGAGTCTGTCCAGTAGAAACCAAGTGGTCATTTCTATGGACATGCTGTCGTTCTAGATGAATATTTACAATAAATACTGTTGAACAAATTATGCCACATATGAACATTTTTATAATTCTGGCAAAATTTTACACAAAATGAAATTACACAAGGCACTTGGTGTTTGAAAATGGAAAAGGTGTCTCCTTGTTTAATATTTTTCCCAGGAATAAAATGATAATTAGAGCAAAATAAAGGTATCCATTAATGACATACTTATAAATTTATTCCCAAGTTTCTACTTATTGCAGAATCATTTAGGGGACAAAGAAATTGATCATGTACCCTAGATGGATTTCAGATGCCCCAGACTAATGCTAACACAAAATTCAATCTTTGTGAGCTAGCTCCTGTGCATTGCAACCTAGCTCCAAGCTAATGTAGCTAACATAGACCTCTGATCAGATTTAAGAGTATAGATGAAGGCACAGGGAGAGTCACAACTCCACTAATGTACTTTTTTTTATTTATTTGTAGGGTAAGAAGAAGAGATGTCATGGAAAGAATAAACCCACATCAGATGTTTCTTGATATCCCCAGTCATAAGCAAAAAATGAGAATGGCAAAGGTGAATATCTATACATAAGTGTGTCAAACAACTGAATACTTAGAAATAGTATTTATGGGGTTGTAGGAAAACATTCCTTTAATAGGATTGCCCCTAAGAATGTCATTCCTCTAACATTAAGGTTCCAAAGCATATAAAAATAGGAATTTTTCTCTTTATGGTAGTGAGGAGTGAACATATAGTCTCATACATTTGAGTTAAGTGTTCTACCACCAAGTTAAGGTTCCTATTGCTGTGAAGAGACACAATGACCACTGCAGCTCTTATAAAGGAAAACATTTCATTGTAGTGGCTCGCTTACAGTTTCAGAGATCTAGTCCATTTATCATCATGGTGTGACATGGTGGTGTGCAAGCAAACATGGTGCTGGAGAAGGAGCTGAGAGTTCTACATCTTGACTCACAGGCAACAGGAAATGGTCTGTTTCACTGGGCATGGCTTGAGCATACATGAGACCTCAAAGCCCACCCCCAAAGTGACACACTTCCTCCAACAACGCCATACCAATTCTAACAAGGCCATATCTCTTAATAGTGCCACTTCCTTTGGGGGTCATTTTCTTTCAAACTACCACAACCAATAAATTACATCTCTAGCTGGACTTTCTTCTACTCTCATTGACAGGATCAGAAAGAAGCGTGGCTAAACCGGGCATAGTAGTTCATGCCTTTAATCCTAGCACTAGGAATGCAGAATCAGGTGGATCTCTGAGTTCTGAGTCAGTGTGGTCTACAGAGTTCCAGGACAGTCAGGGCTACACAGAGAATCCCTGTCTCAAATCCCACCCCCAATAAAAAGGACGGTAATTCCTAAGCTTCCACATTTCAGAGAGCTTACTATTTTTCTACTGTCATTTTAATTCAGTTCAGTTTTACCCTGCAAATATTGAGGGCATGTAATTCCAAATCAGGTTGACTCTTCCCTTTGCCCTGCTCTCCCCCAGAATCATGCATGGATGCAGTTTCAAAAATATTAATCAAGCATAGCATACATGGAGAAAAATAGTCAATCGAGTGTGTCAGCCTGACACACTTTCACAAATTGAACACAGCCATTTCACGAGCATCTCACACACTGCTGAAGACACAGAGCATAATTTGTTGTTATTGTTTTGTTGTTGTTGTGAGACTACACCTAGCCATGCAACTGAGTGGTCTGGAGCTCTCTCTGTGCACAAGGCTGGCGTTGAACTCACAGAGATTCATCTGTCTCTGCCTCTTGAGTTCTGGGCCACCAAATCTGGCTCATACATATTTACTTTAAATAAAACGTTAGAAATTAATTTAGCTGATTTTTTTGGCAGTAACTGAAGTGGTAGTGAAAGAAATCATGAACTCAAGAAAAGAGATTCTTCTGTACAAAAACATTAGTCCTTAAAAGGCCCTCTAAGCTGAGAAAAAATAACTTGAAAATATTGAGATCTTTCTTTTTTTTTTTTTAATTTATTTATTTATTAAGGATTTCTGCCTCGTCCCCACAACCGCTTCCCATTTCCCTCCCCCTCCCCCAATCAAGTCCCCCCCCTCATCTGCTCGAAGAGCAATCAGGGTTCCCTGACCTGTGGGAAGCCCAAGGACTGCCCACCTCTATCCAGGTCTCGTAAGGTGAGCATTCAAACTGCCTAGGCTCCCACAAAGCCAGTACGTGCAGTAGGATCAAAAACCCACTGCAATTGTTCTTGAATTCTCAGTATTCCTCATTGTCCGCTATGTTCAGCTAGTCCGGATTTATCCCATGCTTTTTCAGACCTAGGCCAGCTGGCCTTGGTGAGATCCCAATAGAACATCCCCATTGTCTTAGTGTGTGGGTGCACTCCTCGTGGTCCTGAGTTCCTTGCTCGTGCTCCGTCTCCTTCTGCTCCTGATTTGGACCTTGAGATATCTGTCCGGTGCTCCCGTGTGGGTCTCTGTCTCTGTCTCCTTTCATCGCCTGATGAAGGTTAATATTCCTGAGGATGCCTATGTGTTTGTCTTTGGATTCACCTTCTTATTTAGCTTCAATATTGAGATCTTTCTATCTTGCTTTTGGAACTGCTCAACTGGTTTTAGACATCACTAACGATAGTAAAAGTTGATTAGCTCTGCTGCTATCCCTCCATCTTTCCATTCTGTTGCTTGTATTACTTGGTTTTCTTAGGGTTTAAAATATTTATTTTTTGATCTGCAACCTTAGTACCGACATGGGTTAATCTTAAGTCTACCCTGATCCTCTCTCTCATCAGAACTTCTCGATCCCTATTTTGGTCCAGCTGCTGGCATTGGTGTGCTAGCAGAATTTTATCCCGAAGGTTTTTAAGAAGAGTTCTGATTCATGTTTGAGAATGTCTATTGATTTGTACTTCAATGACAGGATAGTCTTCAATCATCTAGCCTTTCTTCTAGCTCTATGTGTCTTATCCACAGAATGAGTCTCCCCACTCTACCACCCTTGAACAAAATTTTTAAGGAAAATTTCCTGTTATTTTTACTTTTTTCTTTTAAGATTCATTTTATTTTTATCTCTCTCTCTCTCTCTCTCTCTCTCTCTCTCTCTCTCTCTCTGTGTGTGTGTGTGTGTGTGTGTGTGTGTGTGTGTGTGTGTCTGTGTGTCTGTGTGTCTGTGTGTCTGTGATTGTGAATAAAGGTACCTGCAGAGTCCAGAAAAGGACATTGTATACCATGAAGCTAAAGTTAAGGGCAGTTGTGAGTCCCTCAGTGTGGGTGCTGGGACTCTGCAATAATGGTACATGCTCTTAACTGCCGAACCATTTCCTCTACCCCTCATTTGTCTTTTCTACTTCACTTGCTGAAGCTCTTCTCCAGGGACATCCATTATCCTTAAATTATGCTCTCTTTGTCTTCCATATCCAGCATCTACTATTTTCCTTAACTCTTTCTGGTCATTCGCTCATGCATTTCCGTGAACTCCGGTGCTTTTATACTCGCCTCCACCCTTCGCTCTGTCATAACTAATGGATAACTGTTCTTGGCTGTTTCTTTTTAGTTTATTAGCTTTCTAGTAATACGTTAATTCACAGTGTGCCTCTTTTCCAATTTCATTTTATAAATCTTCCTAGGGATTTATTATTTTCCTTTTTTATCAAAAAATTTTATAGTTCCTATTTCTTCTGAGTCACACTTTTGCTGATACTTGTGTAATTTATTTACTATCAATTTTAGCCTATTAATTCTTCATACTACTCTTTACTTCTTACTCATGACTATGACATTAGCCTACACATTCTATCTGGATAGTCTAATGAAATGTAGGTGAATTCTCTAGACTACAATATCTAAGTTTAGTTTTATTATTTGAGTCAGAAAAATAAATTATTTATAAGATACTATACAAGTATACTATATCTATACAAGTAGATCTTGGCATTTGAAGAAATCCAAAAATGGTTTTATTGTTTTTTAAATTGTTTATTTCTTTTATTTTTTGAGATGTATAGTTTCATCATTTCTCTCTTCCCTTCCTCTCTCCAAGCCCTCCCATGGACCTTCTTAAGTTGGAATCACAGATAGTTGTGAGTCACCTGATATGGGTGCTGGGATCAGAACTTGGGTCCTTTGGAAGAAAAACAAATGTTCTTAACCACTGAGCCATCTCTCCAACTCCTATTTCTAGTTTATATACCACGTGACAGTAGCTTCTCTGTAATATTATAAAAATATTCTCCTTAACTCTATAGGAAAGAAGCTGCTCTTTAACTTGAGAGCTCAGTAAAGCACTTAGCAAGGTGTCTCATACTATTTCTTCTGGATGGTGGCAGAATTAATATGATTCATGGCTGGCTAAAAAAAAAAAACATATGCTAAAAGTACCAGTTAATGAACGAATATCATGCTGAAGAAACTCTCCAGGTGTTTAATAGTGCTTTGCCCTTTGTGCAGTACTCAGTGGTACCTGTGACCAGGAGCTTGGACGAACACACCGAACAGGTATCAAAAGTGTGGCTAATATCCAAGTGTATGAGAGCACAAAGTCAGAATCCAAACTACTAAAACAGGCTGGAGTAATGGCCGAAAATCTACTTAGGTAAAAGTAATAGAAAGTTCTGTTTTTTTTTTTTTTTTTTTGGTCAACAAATATCTCCACTGACCAGGAATAGGATATCCAAATTTTGTTATACATATAACAAGATGAGTGGAACAATTAAACCAAATCCATTAACTGCTGGACATCACTGTAAGAAGTATATATTTGTTGGGTAGTAAAAGAGCGCCGGGTCTGGCACTTGGGGAATTAGGTCTAGAAAAGTTATCATTCACAAGAAAATGGGTGGCTTTGCCACTCCTTTTTGCACCAGCAAAGATGGAGCTTGGAATGAGATCCAAGAGTGAAACTTGTAGACAAAGCCAAGGACGGTGCCAAGAATATGTGAGCAGCTCAGCCAAAAGCGTGGATTGCTACAAGAAGCAAAGGTAACTGACTTGGGATATAGCGGGTTGAAGGGAGACCATTCAAACACCAACCCTGTGCTTCATGGCTTTCCGAAGAGTTCCAAAACCAGAGGCCTGACACCAGAGGATGAAACGCACAAGAACAAGTGGGCTAGGGTGACCACTTGGTGGAGATGTTGTGAGCAATTTCAGTACTAAAGGAAGGTTGGGCAACAGGGCCTCTCAAAGGACAGTGCAATTGTTAGATTTCCAGGAGCGTTTTCATTAAGCTATTGCCTCTAACTTCTCTATCAGTCTGATCAAGGTTCTCAGTTGCCTTGGCCTGGGCTAGTTTCTAGCCTGCAAACACCACTTTCTGTCCAGCCCCAAGGCAGATCTTCCATTTCTCTAGTGTTTCTTCTTTCACCGGTTTACTCTTCTTCACTCTTTTGCTTAGCAATTTGCCACCTTTAAAATGCCACGTTTTCCTAAGCCATCAAAGAGAGGCAACAGGAGGGGGAGTTGGTGAATTATTTGGGGGAGGATTGCATAGGGACGATGAGTCAGCTAAGCATCATTTCCTGGTTACTGATTAAAGTAAAGAGCTCCCGAGTGAGAGCTCTGGAAAAAGCAGAGTGGGTGAATAATGTCAGGCCAGGCTTATAAACAGGAATCTAGCACACTGGTTAGAAAAGTAGAGACCAAGGCGCCCTGCCTTAAGCCAGTACTCAAAAGTCATTTACTCAACTGATGATTGCTATGGTTCTCCTTAAACAAAATGAGTCTTGGACAGGTTGCTTGGGAGCTTTCAGTCGGTTCCAGAACGAGATAGGGTAGGTGCCTGGAGGAACCAGAGAAGCTCCCTACATCTTACCGGGCCTGGCCCAACCCGTTTAGTACCCATGTGACCCCCAGGAATCGTTTTTTTTTTTTTTTTTTTTTTTTTTTTTTACAGCCTTGCTTTAGGGGAAAACTGGCTGCAGGCCGGTTGCCAGGGACGCTTGCCATTAGCTCTTCTGGGTTGGGGTGAAAGAGGACACTTGGGGGAGGGGTCTATGGCTTCCGACTGGCTAGGGCCACAGGTTCATTTGCATAACTCTCTCAGAAGCTTTCTGATTGGCTGGGACAGGAGGGGTGGCTGTGGGGTGATTCCAAGGGCCCGGAGCTCTGGCCTAAGGTCCTTTCGTTCTGGAGTTACCCGGTGGGTGTGAGTTATTGTGTGGGCACTGGGGAGCAGGGAGGCCCGGCTTGGGAAGTTTTGCCGTCAGGTGCATGAGCCATCATCTCGTAGTTTAAGAAATGTTTAAGAACAGCCACCGAGAGTCAAGACACTGGAAGATCCAGACAGAAGGAAGGGAATTGATCGTATTGATCGAGAGGAAGGATGGAGGCCAAAGAGAAGGGGCAAGGGGCTTTCTCCCAGGCTGGGCATCTTTTCAGAGTGGGATTCCTTTGCTAGACAGTTTGGATTTCCGTTTTCGGTGATTAGTACCAATCACATTGTTGGTACTAAGTAGCAGAGAAAAGAAGGCAGGATTGCAGCATTGAATAACTCAGAGAAATTCCAAATTTTCGTCAGGGTACATTCTTGAAATATCCAGAGGGTCTGGGATGGGGTCAAACTACATTTTAAGTTATGAGAAAAATCAGATACTGGAAACTAAGTAGTCTGTTTTTTCCAGAGCCCTCCTCCCTGAATATCATTTGGCGTAAGGTTTAAAACAAGCCTGGACTGTTTTTATACTCTCCTGCACCCAAGAAGTGATGGTTGGGTGCAGATGGTCTCTGGTTCATCTTAGCCCAATTGGCCTATATTTGAGGGTTCAAACTCTTCACATACAATGCCTCTAGGTTATGATGAAGTCTTATATTGAGTACAATTAATCTTCATACATTATAATGTATGCAATGAGTTTCACCTCCGTTATCTCATTGAACCCTAACAAAAAAACTTTGCCATGACCCAAGAAGAAGTTTCTTTGTATTGATAAAGAAGCACTGGAAAAGTTTCTCACATGGGAGACATTCCATTTTGTTGACAAATGGAGAAGGTGGAAACGTTTCCAAGTCTGTGCAGAAAGAGAAGGGGGAGATTATTCTAGTACTTCCGAACTACATAATGCATCGTTTCCCTCCACAGTCTTCTTTCCGTTGATCTCCTTAGGGCAGACAACATTAGTTCACTTTTAAAAGAACATGGACACTGAAGCAGAAGAATGGGAAGTTAAAAAAAAAACAAACCAAACCAAAGAAAGCATAGGCTAGAATCTAGAACTAGTGAACTGGAGTGAGATTCCCCAGACTGGCTTCTATGGTCACTGGGGACATTTTTCTACTATCAGCCCTTGTGCCACAAAATCGGGAAGAAACATGGTTTCCGGTAGATAGTACCAGTCCTTCAAGAAAGAGAGAGAAACGTATATGTGTTGCTCCTTGTCCGGGTGCACTTTTTGTCTTGCACGGGAATGCCGTGCTAAAACCTCCCCAAAGATTTTAGTGGAAGGAAACTTAAAATGAGAAGCCTGAGTCCTAATTATCTGTAGGAATGGCAGAGTAGATGGGAGGATGAGGGATGTGGAGAATGAACCAGGAAAAGGACTATGGGCTGAAGGTTGGGAACCCTAAGTGGAAAACTTGAAAGTTACACCCAGGGCTGAGGTACACAGTTTAGGTCTTATTAAGTAACACTTGCTTAAGAACTTTCTTTTGAAAGGAGCACTTGACACACTTCAGAAAGTTATTGGATACACTCCCATTTTTTTTTCTGTTAAATGAACACCTGATCTAACTTCTGGCACCTCCTAGGTTTTTTTGAAAGCCAAAAGGCCACAAGGCCCAGGTTCGTGCTCCATTGCCATACTCTGATCTCCTGGTGCAGAAAAAAAATTCTGTAGATCAAATAACACCGGTGCACTTCATACCTGGCAGCAGTAGTAGGAAAGTCCGGTAAAGACCCTACCAGGAGGGAACCAAATACCCCAGTGCTCCCATTCCCCAGCAACTGACCACGACCAGGGCCCTGGAGGAAGCACCGCGTGTCCACGTGCATCCGGCATGTTCTGCTACTCTTCTTACATAAGACTCCCGGTATGGAGTCAGGGCAGCTGTGAGTCCCTCTTACCCGACGTCTAATAATAAACCGAAGCTAAGTTTCCGGGCGACAGCCACTCTAGATTCCGCATTGAGGGGATCTTTTGCAACCCGGACACACAAGCATTCCGGTCATCCCACCCGGCGAGTGCGCGCCAAGTCCGCCCAGCCCGCGAGCGCCAGTCTGCCCTCTAGTTTGGATGGTGGCTCCTTGGGCTCAGTGCCTCGCCCTCCCTCCCCCAACCAGCTTGCTCTGGGTTTGGTGCTGGGGCGCGGCCGCTCCATCCTCTCAGCCCTACCCTCCCTTGCCCTGCTGGGTTGCCTAGCCTTAGCCCGGGTATCAGGCGAGAGGCGGAGCCGCCTGGCGTGGCGTGCTCCGCCCCCGCGGTAGAGAGGGCTGGGCGAGTGTTACTAGCGGTCAGGACTGGGACCTTTTATCTGAGCTGCTGGAAGAGGTAGGAGGAGGAGACATCGGGGGTGGTCCTGGGTGCCTGGGACACCTTTCCTGGACTATAAATTGAGCACCTGGGCTGGGCAGGGGGCTGAAGCAGCTACCACCACCTGCACTCACAGCCCAGTTAGTGACCGCAGCAGCGCCCTTGGGCAGCCACGGTCCGCAACGCAAACACTGAGAACCGGGAGATCTCTCAGCTCAAGAGGTGGGTGTTCCCGCCCTGTGGCTGCCCCGACTAACACGGTTGCTTTCGTTGAGGTTTTAGAAGGGAGAAACGGGCGAGTCCGGGCTGAGGGAGATCCTCCCCCCCCCCTTTTTTTTTCTCAAAGGTCCTCTGCTAGCATTGGAGGAGGTGATACTGCCTGGTCCCAGGGAGCCACCCTGGCTCCGTCTCCAGCCAGCAGTAGCCAGGGTGGGAGCATCGCGCGGACTGGGGCGCCAGGCACCCTAACCCAGTGGGTAATTTGTTCTTTTCGTCTCTTCTCTAACAGGTCAAGGCTAAACCCAACCACCCACTGTCATCGCGAGCCAAAGCTAGGAGCAGCCGCGCATCACTCAGGGCTGGGCTGCGACAGAAACCAGAGTTAGAGAGGGCGGAGAAGGATCTGGGAATCCCGTCTCACCGGCTGCAAGCAGGCTCCCGGCACCGGCCTCCGAGAGCGCTTGAAGGCAGACATTGCCAGCGGTCTATCTCGGTTTACCAGCGCCCCAGTGTTTCCGCACCCGCTTGGCCACCATGATGCAAATCTGCGACACTTACAACCAGAAGCACTCGCTCTTTAACGCCATGAATCGCTTCATTGGCGCGGTGAACAACATGGACCAGACCGTGATGGTGCCCAGTCTGCTGCGCGACGTGCCCCTCTCCGAGCCGGAGCTAGACAACGAGGTCGGCGTGGAGGTAGGAGGCAGTGGTGGCTGCCTAGAGGAGCGCACGACCCCGGCCCCCAGCCCCGGCAGCGCCAATGGAAGCTTTTTCGCGCCCTCCCGAGACATGTATAGCCACTACGTGCTGCTTAAGTCCATCCGCAACGACATCGAGTGGGGAGTCCTGCACCAGCCGTCGTCCCCGCCGGCAGGGAGCGAGGAGAGCACCTGGAAGTCCAAGGACATCCTGGTGGGCCTGAGCCACCTGGAGAGCGCAGATGCCGGCGAGGAAGATCTGGAGCAGCAGTTCCACTACCACCTGCGCGGGCTGCACACCGTGCTCTCCAAACTCACCCGCAAAGCCAACATCCTCACCAACAGATACAAGCAGGAGATCGGCTTCAGTAATTGGGGCCAGTGAGGCAGGCCTCTTCTCCGCTGCCCAGCACCCTTTCGGGCCGTCTCTCCCACCCCTCTCTTTCCCCCAAGCTATTTTCTTCCTGGTTGTGTGGCGCGAAGGGCACGCTGAAAAGTTGGGCTGTGTACGTGGGGGGGTTGTGTGAAGAAGAGGGCCTGCCTCATCACGAGAGCAGAGGAAAGTAGTCGCCAGAGAGGGGGGTTCAAGGACCCCCGGAGGGGGCCTGCTCTGTGTTGGTGGGAATGGGACTGGGCCGACGTCCTTCATTCAGCCTGTGCCTTTCTTGGGGTTTCTTTTCTGTTCTTCTTCCGGAAGAGAAGGGCCTGCCAGGGCACGGCGCTGGGTTGCCACACTTGGGAGGGCAGCTTCTGGCTGGGTGCGGGTGCAGGGGGGAGGCGGGGCGCAGCCTCCTGCCCGCCCTGCTTTGAGCTGCAAGAGGAGGCCCTGGCGTTGCTAGGATTGCGTCAGTTTTCCTGTTTGTACTATTTCTTTTTGTAACAGTGACCCTGTCTTAAGTATTTCGAATCTCTTTGCTCTGAAACTTCGTCGATTCCATTGTGATAAGCGCACAAACAGCACTGTCGGTAACCGGTACTACTTTATTAATGATTTTCTGTTACACTGTACAGTAGTCCTGTGGCACCCCATCCCTTTCACGCCATCCCTCCCCCACCCCGTGTGTGTAAACTGGCTGTGCGCCAGCTTGGATGAAGCTTGCCACTCGGCCAGCGAAAATAATATTATTTTGAGAAAGTGGATTTATCTAGAGTGGAACCAACTGACATTCTATCCGTGTCGTACGTAGAATGATGAAGGGTTCCACTGTGTTATTATGTCTTGTTTATTTAAAACTTTTTTTTTAATCCAAATGTAGACTATATTCCAAAAAATAAAACAGCAGATGTGTTAACTAAATCGGACCAGTGTGTGTTGCTCTTTAATTCACCAATGAGTGGCCAAATCATTTAAAAAAAATTCCCTTATTTAACTGATGTTAAGTATTATTTTCTCGCTGATAGTGCCTGTTGGGGGAGGATAGTCAGCTGTACAACTATGCAGTTTTGTCAAGTAGCTTCTGGTCAGGATTTCTTCTAATTCCGTTCCAAGATAGGATCAAATATCCCAAAAAAAGGTTCATAAATATTCAGAGTACCCGTGAAAGTACATATATTGTATCTTTCAACCAATTTGGCTAGCTTATCAAAAATACTTAATTGAAGTGTTTTGAAGCCTAAAATCTCCTAAAGGTGGAACCTTCACTTGAATATGGAGAAGTGAAATAATAACAATATCAAAAAATTGCAGCTAATGGAAATGCGGTCTCATTGCAGGCCTTAATTTAAAAATCTTGTGTGCTAACCATGGGTGATATTTTAATAGCTGCAGCACAAGCAATGGCCTTCGTCAGTACTTCCCCAATGAGTACTAAGCTCCGCTGAGCAGTGTCCAGGTTTTCACTGATCCACTCTGCATTTGTGCACAGCAGATCTGATCAAGGCTGCCCTAAGTCCTTTAGGAATGCTTTTTCAGATGACATTATGATGCTTCGTGGAGATGATGGGACAGGTGGAACACAGCAGTCTGCATTTTCCTTAATTCGTTGTCTTGGGGGATAAATGCCAGATCAACTTGTGTGTTTACAGGAAGTCACGGGGGCATTCTCTAAGTTCAAAGGACTTGAATTTAAATTATACAACTTTACAATTAAAAAAATTATATCAAGTGTGTGTGTGTGTGTGTGTGTGTGCGTGCGTGCATGTGTGTGTATGTGTGCGCGCACAGGCGGGTACTGCTGGCCAGGGCAGCTCAAGTCCATTATCAGCTTTTTGCAGCAGTGAAGAAAAAAAAGTCTCCAGACTGGGAAGCCTGCCTGTTGCCAGAGAAAGTTAATGGTTAATATATGAAGATAAGCTGGCCAGCACCAAATGTCAGGTATATCTATACTTGTTTTCTCTTCCCTTTGAAATATCAAAGTGCAAACAAAAAAATTTAAAGCCAACTCCACAAGCAAAGAGTGTAGAAAGGAACACAGACTTTGAAGCTAGAAAATTGTGTGTATAAATCTCCTGTTTCTACATGTTATGGATATTTAACGCTGCCCAAATCCTCAGACTTTCATGGAGAATAAGGAGCAGGAAAGGAAATGGTGGCATGAAAACTATTTAGAGTAAGAGAGAAACCTAAGAGGATCTCTGGTGCCTATGGAATCTTCCAAGCATCATTCTGTTTATCAAAGCCCCACTGCAAGCCCATGAAGCATTTGAATTATTATGCCTGACTACAAGCGCGGCAGCAAGCTAGGAGAGTCAAATATGACTACTGGAAGGAAAACTATTATTTTAAATAACATGCAAACTGATTCATCCATTTCCCCAAAGTCGTAAGTGAGAACTTGATTAAAACCAAAGACATGCTCTGAACAAGTGATGGCAAGAACTTCATGAGATGCTAACTAAAACATGTATTCAGAAAATTCCTGGGGAATAATAGAACACAGTAAAGGACACACAACTGAGGAAAGTGCTAGCACTTTTTTTTTAATTTTGAAATATTTTCGAATAAGTGACTGTGTGTGCATATGCTAATGAGCCTCACCTATTACAAATATGACTTGCTGTTAAAGAACATTAGACTTTTAGAACTCTTCTATGCCCACTAAGCACTATTCCACTGATATTATTTATTCTAATCAACCTTAGTTTTGCAGCAAAACCAGGGCTGATCCAGAACAGGACTCAGTCATTAACGTGCCCAAGCTATTTATAGTTTTACTTCATTTCAGAAGCAAAGTAATATGTCGCTTCATCTTTGGAGAATGGCTTTGGAAAGTCTAGTACAGTGGCTCTGGCCTCCAAGCTCTCAGCAACATTACCTCTTAATGTCCATCTTGCAGGCAGTTTATGGCAGAAGGGAAGGCAGAACGGATGAGCTAGGCAGAAGGCAACAGCCCCGACTAGATTGACCACCTCCAGATAGTTACGTTTGATAACTGTTTTCTACACAAGACCTCACACCTCAACTTTTGGGAGACTGGCTTCCCTCCCCTGCCCCCAGTTTCCAGTTTGATCATGTGGGGAGTTTCACATTTTACTTTTATGCATTCCTTAGCAGTCTGCCTAATGGAGAACTGCTCTTTGTGCCAGAGAGCAGGGCACTGCAATTGGAATCACCACTCGCTGACCAATTTGCAAACGTCTGCAGTTGGCAGTTTTGAAAAAAATTGAAAGTTAGGGTCATTTATATAAGCCTTATCATTTTGCTTTATTTTAATTTTCAATATAACTCATATTTTTTTTTTTCTAGACAGGCTGTCCTGGAACTCACTTCATACACCAGACTGGGCTTGAACTCACAGAGATTTACTTGCCTCTGCCTTCTGAGTATGGGGATTAAAGGCATAGGTCGCCTCACATGCCTTCAAAAATCATTCTTAAGTAGTGTTTTTGTCCCTTTTGTCTCTCTTTCTTATTAAATATCACCAACATTTCTCAAGTGTTCACACATAGCTCCAGTAGATTTAGGGCTCAAATTTTATAGCACAAACTATTAAATTTTTACTAACCATGATTTACACCCCTACATGATTTATTTTAAAAGAATTTTAGATAAAATAATGGGAGAATGAACATTTCCTTTGAAATGTTAGAGGTAAACGTTT
The DNA here is from genome assembly GCF_018167655.1 of Microtus oregoni. Classification (NCBI taxonomy): domain Eukaryota; kingdom Metazoa; phylum Chordata; class Mammalia; order Rodentia; family Cricetidae; genus Microtus; species Microtus oregoni. The sequence continues at coordinate 2,262,783 of NW_024544601.1, forward strand.
TTGTTCTCAACTAATAGAAGCATCGAATAATGGGTTTGTCTTTTAAAATAAAATGCTAGGATTTTCTTTACGTTTGAAAGCTTAGGTTTTTTATCAAGAATAAATTGCTTAATTTATTGTGATCATTTAAGCTGAAAATTAATTTTCTTTAAGATCATGTCCATTTTTAAAAATAGCTCACGGGAATGGAAAGCTTGTTCTTCATTACTCCAATGCTTGACTTATGGAGTTGTATAGCACACTCTGTGGGTTAGGTAGCGGGACAGTCTACTGCGGACAGCTGCTCTTTTTATCTGGATTTCACATTTTTTTGTTTTTGTTTATTTTTGAGATTTAATTACAACATTCTTTCCTTCCCTTTTCTCCCTCTAAACCCTCCCTGCTTTCTTTAAAATTCATGGCCTCTTTTTGTTGTTGGGTTTTTGTTTTGGGGGTTTTGGTTTGTTTTGTTTTCAAGATAGGGTTTCTCTGTGCAGTCCTAACTGCCCTGGAACTCGCTCTATAGACCAGGCTGGCCTCAAACTCACAGAGATCCACCTGCCTCTGCCTCCCAAGACCTGGGATTAAAGGCGTGCACCACCACCGCCCAGCCTACCATTGCCTCTTTTTAAATGAGTTGTTATTGCATGTAGATATGTAATTATATACACATATATATTCCTCAATATAAACTATTGAATCCATATAATGTTACTCATATGTTTGTTTTCAGGGCTTACTGAATCAGTGAGCTGTTCCTTGGGGAAGGCTACCTCTCTTGCTCCCAGCTTCACTCAGTTGTCTGAAGTTCTTCATGTAGAGTTTTGACCTCGTGGTCTTTTCCCCATTCATTTTGGCATGTTTATCGGTGTCATCCTTGTTCAGTTCATGAACAACTGCTGCTTTAACTGGAAGCCAATACCTCCCCTTGACTCATATAATCATTGTCTTTGCCCTGAACCACCACTGTGGAGGGACCTACTCTCTTGCCACTCTCCATGGAGCAAAGAGTCCTTTGGACAGATGGACTGCTCAGAACTTGTGATCCTCCTTTTGGACCACCTTCTGGATACTTAGACTACTAGGATTCCCTGTGCATGACCCTAAGCAGGATGCTCAGAGACACCAACCTCAGATTTTCTTCCCAGTGTGCTTGGGCTGTAGATGTTTGCAGCCAGGTCTGGGACTTGGCCAGGCTGTGTGGAACAAACTTGGATGCACATGCAGGGTGTTCCATAGGTTTCTGTCTAAGCTCCTTCTCACTGCAAGGCAGATCTTGAGCAGGAAGCTAAAGAGGTGGAGTGCAAATTAGGAATCCCACACTCTCTTGTTCTTCCTTCCTGGCCTCAGGAGAAGGTGTGAACTCACCAGAAAGGAGGGGGGATGAAAGCGGCTTGAGTTTCAAGGCTTCTTCTGTTTCAACAACTGAAGAGTTCGTGACTTTTCTATTTCCCACATTACTTAGGAATCCCCTTGCTCCACTGAAGAAAAATGCTTAATTGGGAGGATAACAGATAAAGTAAAGGAAACTTGCCTCTGCACACAGAACTTCTACCCATCCACCTGCCAGTCAATGCCCCATTGTTGCTGAATACAGCAAAGATATTTCCTTATGGCTCAGACAGATATGGATTCCATGAAACTGTGACGATTTCACTTCTCAAATTCCTCCATTCTATTATATTTAACTAGGTGTTTTCATTTTAGGATCAAAGGTCTCCATTCAGCTAAAGTATAAAAGTTGTTCATCTGTCTAAATGAAGTTGAGTAAAGCCACAGCTGTCTCCTCAGCCCTTCCTGTTTTGATATTCTCTATTTTTAAATTTTTAGAAGGACATTCTTTTGTATCTTCTCCTATTTGTGCTTTTAAAAACATTTCGTTGCTTCTTTCTTTTCTCTTGCATCCCTTTGACTAGTAATTTAAACATATCTATCACTGTGTCTAACTTGAAACTGGTAAACATTAGTATTAGAGAATCCCCATACCACTTATATACAGGTTAAAAATGGTAACTTTCTGATCTTGAGTTGCCAAGGAAAAGTGTTCGTTTAACACTGTAAAGAAGAAAAGTTGGGAAAAGTTGGCAAAACATATGGGCCAGTTTTGTTTGTTTGTTTAGTACTGAAGGTTGAACCCAAGGCCTTTCTCACGATCAACAAACACTTATGGCTGAGTTATAATTGCAGACCTTTTGTGTATTTTATTTTGAAATAGGATCTCACTAAATCTAGGCTGGCCTTAAACTAGCTCTGTAGCTGAGGGAGACCATAAATTTGTGAATGTCCTCCTCAGTTTCTGGAATAGCTAGAATTGCAGGCTTGCATCAAGAGGCCCAGCTCGCCTCTTTATTCTGGCAAGCTAATTCAACAGTGTTGAGGGTGGGACATTCCCTGTAATCTATTTTCTTCTCAATATGAATTTTACTAGTATTAAAATGTACACATTTATCAAGGAGCATTCAGCTAACAGGATGAACTGGATGTGATTCATTTGTTATTTTTAAAAGCAAAAAAACTAACTTCATAGAACCCCCTTTTTGAATACCACACCGCTGAGGTAAAGAATGCCATAGCTTGTGGGTGAGCTCAATAGGACCAATTACAACCTGACTACTCTTCTACCATGTTGAAATAACTCACAGAACTTGCTGTGTCCTTAGATAATGGCCCTTGTTTTTTCTTCCTTAGCAGACATCTAATTGAGGAGATTTCTTGTTTGGTATTTAAGGAAAGAGGAAAAAGGAAGAACTACATTACTGGTTTAACCAAGATATTCAGATGTTTTCCAATTGTTCACATGAATTAACAGTTTAAGTCCTGTTTTTTTTTTCTAAACTGAAACATACATTATGAAAGAACATATGTGTGCGCCAGAGGAGCCAAAATATGTTTAGAATGTAAGGAGTGGAGTGAGTATAGATTAGTCATTCGGAAGAAGGTGTAGTATTTCATAGTATCTAATTGGAATTGCAAACTGCAATTCAGAGATGCTTTAGGAGCATGTCTCTCTCTCTCTCTCTCTCTCTCTCTCTCTCTCTCTGTGTGTGTGTGTGTGTGTGTGTGTGTGAGAGAGAGAGAGAGAGAGAGAGAGAGAGAGAGAGAGAGAGAGATGAAAAGCAGTTGACAATTCCTTCATATCTTAAATATTTGAAGGGCAAATGCCAAACATTTAAATAGTTAACTCTTGTGCTGGGGTCAGGGAAGAATTCTCAGACATAACAGCCCTTTCCCTAGTGAATTTGAGAGCATAAGAAATGTCTGCTCTCAGGTTACTCTCATATGGAATATGGGAGGCATCAAGACTCTACCTAATTTGTTTATTATTTGCTTATTTTTTGTATGTTTACTTATTTGTGTGTAGTGTATTTTAGGAATGGGTACATCAGGGCACAGGGGTGCATGTTAGGAGGTATGTGTGTACCTGGAGCCAGAACTCAATGTTCAGTATCTTTCTTTGCCACTCTCCACCTTATTTTTTTTTTTTTTTTGAGGCAGGATCTCTCACTGAACCTGGAGTTCAAGAATTTGGGGAGAGTAGCTGGTCAGAGAGCTCCAGGGATTCTCCTGTATTCACATGCCAAGTAGTTGTATTGCAGGCATGTCGCTGAGGATGCTATGAAGTTCTTTCTGGTCTTACATTCTCTGCTGCAATCTTTCCACCTCCTATCAAGAGGTAGAATCTCTGTCTCCTCCCCTTGAATGAGGACAGGGCATTGTTAACTAAATGGATGGTACTTTCACTCTCAGAACAGGATATAGATGATCTTCCTTCATGACATACATGGCTGTTTCTCCAGATGTTTGAACTCCAGCTGCCATGCTCAAAGGAAGCCCAAGTCCCAGGGAGAGCCAAGCTGACAATCCAGACAATAGGATCAATCCCCAGACACATGAGCAAGCCGTCAGTGATGATTTGAACCATCTTGCACCCAGTCTTAACTCTTGCTTGCCCAGAAATATCAAATAAAGTACAGAGAAGCTGTTCTCGCTGAGCCTTGTCCAATTTTCAGAATTGTGTGAAAAATTTTGTTTTTTTTTCACGCCACTAAGTGGTTTGTTATGCAGATGGATACAAAAGGTCCCTTTTCAAATTTGAAGAGACTGAACTAAATGAAAGCAATTGAGAATTAGAATAGAATTCATGGAACAGAATCTGTTTACCATGTTTACCTGAGAAACAGCTTAGAATAACTGGAAGTCTTTGAAATATCCACGTCATATTAAGTGCAGAGACTAGAAAAATGGTACACATAACATTTTACAGTCTATGAACTCTTAGTTGAACAGGCACAATAGTAACCCTGCTCCACAAGTCACTCGCCTAATTCACTAGACCCCATAGGATATAATATGTGTGCAGGGATTAGGGGGAGACAAGACTAATAAGGTTGCAGATAAATTAAGGTAGTTGGTCACATGACATTGAGATCTGGCAGTCACCTTGGATTATATGGATGGGATCAGTGTAATGACAAAGGGTTTTCAAGGATGGTAGTAAGAGGCCAAATAAACAGAATCAGAAGGCTGCAGCCCAAGAAAGACTTAATAATTTACTCCTGTGGGCTATAAAGATGGAGGAAGGTACTGATGGGGTCTAGGAGTTAGACAGATTTTTAACTGACAGAGAAAATTAATCCCATCAAGACCTCTTATGCTTAATATGTTCACCAGCAAAGAAAACAGGGACCCCCCCCCCCTAAACTGGGAAAAGCAAGGAAACAATGTCTTGGGAGGTTTCTTTTTCTTTTTAGTTTGTTTGCTGTTTTTTTTGTGTGTGTGTGTTTTGAGACAGGGTTTCACTGTAGCTTTGGAGCTTGTCCTGGAACTAGCTCTGTAGACCAGGCTGGCCTCGAACTCACAGAGATCCACCTGCCTCTGCCTCCTGAGTGTTGGGATTAAAGGCGTGCGCCACCACATCCCAGCCCAATAGCTTTCTGAAGGAACCAGCCCTGCCAAGACCTTGACCTTATCCCCCCAAGATCACTTGGTTCTCTGATGTCTAGAACTTCAGTAAGATAGTTCTGTGTTGTTTTAAACTGTTGGACTTGTGGAGATTTTATCTGGAAGCGCTAGGAACCTAAAATATTTGGTTTCTAGCATGTGGCCAAGAAGACGCTGTGTTTTTGGCACATCGTCTATTTGCTGCTTTTGAGTTGTATGACACAGGATTTCTAGCATAACTTGAAGTAGGTAGTGAAACGTTTGTTAAGTGAAAGGAACTTCGGTTTTTCTTTCTAGCTCCCATGTGGGTGAATGGACTTGCACGGGACATCCCTTACCCCAACAACACTGCACTACTTACCGGGCTTGCAGTAAACATGGCAGTAGGCTTTGCTTTGTATTTGTGATTAAGATCTTAAGTTCATCCTCTCTTTTTTTTTTTTTTTATGCTCTGTTTCCACGCTTTCCCTTTCCAAAAGATTTTGTGATATGTTGGAGGAGGTGTACCAGTCTCGGTTTCATGATTTTTATTGCCATATAATTTCACGTAATAAAAAGCACAGGTATTAAGCATTCAACTGAAACTTTAATAAGTGCATGAAGACATACTCAGTCTCTGCAGCAAGGTACAGAACATAACCATTACCTTAGAAAGTTATCCCATCTTACCTCCTGATCGCAGACTCTCTCTGAGAACTCTCCCTGCGGGCATCCAAATTCTGATCTCTATCGTCATACAATTAGTTTTGCTCATTGCTGACCTCTGTTGAAAAAGAATCATAGAGAACGTCCTCTTTCGTGTTTGGCCACTTTTATACAGTGTATTTCTGAGATGCAACCACATGTTTGAATATGTGAACAGGTATTCACTACTTTTCTATTACTTAAAAAATTTAATTACAGTGTGTGTGTGTGTGTGTGTGTAGGTTTGAGGTCAACTTTCAAGAGGCATTTCTCTCCTTTACCATGTGAGTCTTAGAAATGGAACTCAATTCTTGAGGCTGGGAGACCATTTTTACCTAACGAGTAGTCTTATTGGCCCCGCTATTCCTTTTCCTTACTCACTAAGAGTCCATTGTATAAACGAAATTTGTTTGTCTAGTCTCCTTCTGGTGAACACTGAAGTTACTTACTAGTTAATTTATTAATTTTAGTTATAGATGAATAAAAAGACAATTTGGTACAGCCCCTTTTAAAAAATAATAAACACATGGGAATGAAATTGCTAGTTCATAGAGTGGATATGTATTCCTCAGAAGTTGCCAAAAAGTTTCCACAATGGTTACAGCATTTAATCCCGTCAGCAACAATGGATGAGAAACCCAGTTTTCCAGTCCCCTTCTGGTTAGTGGCATCTTTAGTAGTGACGCCTACATGAAGATCTTTGATCTCGCTGAATGGATGGGATGCAAGCTAAGTAAGTTTTTTATTAGAGAGAAGCACATTTGATGTGGCTGTGGCACAAGGCAGCCGAGGGAAAGGTGGAACTCAGTAGGAAAAGAGAATCCAGGCTTTCCCAGTCAAAGAAATTCAAGTCACACAGGCTCCTCTGTCCTTTGTGTTTCCTGGGAGAGTTAATCGCATTCTTAGCGCCTCAATTTTCTCTTCTGCAAAGTAAAGCCTTCTAAAGAGCTGAAACTCCAATTCAGAGAGGTCTGCAGGGAGCAGAAAAGCTCCCAAAAGACCTGACTGTGCTGCTTCCCATCCCCCACCTCTCCCTATTGTGGTTTTTGGAGGCAGAATAAACAGGAAGTGGAGTATGAGGGGGAGGAGTAGCTGAGAGTCACATTCCACAACAGTTTCTCACCTGCTCCACACAAACTCAGAGGCCTCCAACCCCAAAACAAAGGCCTAATCACCTCCAGGCTTACCTCTTCCCTGCCTCCCTCCCTCCCTCCTTCCCTCTCCTTCTACTGTGTTTTCATTGGTATCTTATATGGGCCTAGGAAGGTCCAGAGCCCAGCAAAGCCCAAGCGTAGACAAACCATCTGAAAACACCTTGAGAGCGAATGGAGTCGGGCAGGGCCCAAGGAGCAAGCATAAAGCTCACAGAGGTCAGTTGGAAACAGTGCTTCTTCCAGGAAGTATTTATTGGCACCTCTAGTGTACCAGGCATTGGGCTCTGTGATGGAGATAAATATGAATATTGAATAACTCCTGCCTCCAAATGTCCAGAGAAAGACAAAGACAAAGCAATAGGTATAATACTGTCTAAGAAATGTTAGGATGCACCCACTGAGACAATGGGGCTGATCTATTGGGAGCTCACCAAGGCCAGCTGGACTGGGACTGAATAAGCATAGGATAAAACCGGACTCTCTGAACATGGCAGACAATGAAGGCTGATGAGAAGCCAAGGACAATGGCACTAGGTTTCGATCCTACTTCAGGAACTGGCTTTGTGGGAGCCTAGTCTGTTTGGATGCTCACCTTCCTGGACCTAGATGGAGGGGGCAGGGCCTTGGACTTCCCACAGGGCAGGGAATCCGGACTGCTCTTCAGACTTGAGAGGGATGTGGAATGGAGTGGGGGGAAGGTGAAAGGAGTGGGGTTAGGGGGAGAGGAGTGGGAGGAGGGGGAGGGAAATGGGAGGTGGGGAGGAGGCGGAAATTGTTTCAACGAAAAATAAATAAATAAAAAGATAAAAAAAAAAGAAATGTTAGGATGTTATGCGCATGGCTCTCAGCCAGTTTACAGAAAGAGACAGGTCTAGGAATTACAGAACAAAGTCTCTTCAATGAGATGACCTCCGGGAGATTTTAGGGAACTGAATTAGCCAGGTAACCATGGACAAAAACATATAGTCTCTGGGACCATGTCTGAAAACCTTGGAGCGAGAATGCACTTAGGAGCAGAAGGAACAAAAGGATTGAGAGGAGTTGGGTGTAGTGGCACACCGCTTTAATCCAAGCACTGGAGAGGCAGAGGCAGGGGAATTTTATATAGAAAGAATTGCAGGACATCGAGAATTAGGTACCAGGTCTCCAAAAAATGCACAGAGGGCGAGAAATAAAGGCAAACAGCAACACTGTAATGATGCAGGCAGGAGCAAAGATGCTCTAAAGAGAGAAACTTCTTCTCCTCCCTACCCTGTCAGACTCTTGAGACAATAGACTCCCCAGAAACTGGGATTTTCCACGTATCATGCTGAGAAAAGGAAAGTGTTGAATGCTGGTGCCTACCACAGGATGAATTTGTCTCCCAAGAAAAGATTTCACACGGTTTGTCAATTTCCCAGAATACCTTGCAGAACTGGGGATGGGGAGCCAGACAATAATAGGTGAGTGATGGGCAGGACCACATTTCAAGTTAGTGTTAGGAATATTTCCTAACGCGAGCTCCCTGCTGATGCAAAAATTCCCAATAAAGCCAAATCAAAACAAGCCAAATTAAGAAATAGCCAGGCTTAATGGGAGATCTGCGCTCTCGGGTGGCCCCGAGGGGGAACCGGGAAGCCGCTGGTAGGTGACCCCCAGGAGGAAGAAAGAGAGACCACGTGTTCCTCTTTCGGGAGATCGCTTAAATACCCTGGCCTGCTGGGATTTGGAGTCTAGACCAGGCCTGGGGGCTGGGATAGATGCGAGGGGCTGGGGCCTATGCTCCCAGACAGTTAGGATGCTGAATAGGGACTTGGACTTGTGTGGGGTGGGGAGTGGGTCAGCTTCACTGAAACTTTTATTTGTCCCTCTTTCTAATACAGCTAATAGGTTCCCCCTCCAATAAATGAGTTTCTCTGCCGATGCAGATCAAGTCACATTAAAATATAAGAACAGGTGTATTGAAAACAACTTTCAGGCAGGTACTCAGGCCCCTGAGATCGGGGCCAGAGGAGTGGGACCCACAAATGGAAGCAGGGAGATTTTATGGGTAATAGGCCAGGGGTGATGATGTGCCCACCACAACCTGGGTTTGTGCCCAAGTATGGTTAAAAAAAAAGTCATGTTTAGGCTGGGACTTGGGCAATTGGCAACTTTTAGAGGAGGAAGCTACAGTAGCCACCAAGAATGCAGAAGTGGTGAGACTCTCTGAGCAGGGTGGGATTCAGAGGGGGGGTGGGTGGTGGTATCTGGACCAAGTAGGGCCGAGCCAGAAGCTCCAACCAAACAGCCCAACCTCTTTGGGTATATGGATGTCTGTCAGGAGTTGGTGTGCTCATGATTAGCAGGAGGTATGAGTGAAGAAGCATTTGGTTGAACAACACTCTGGAGACCTCGCGAATCTGTTCCTGGAGGAAGCAAAGAAAAAGGGGAGGGGGTGCTTTTGTGATCTGGTCTTTATCAGGCCAGATTCAACCATTTCTAGGAACATGCTGGTGTCTGTAAAACAGCTGGAGCTGATTTATATCTTGATGTTATAGCAAAGGCTATGATTTGGGATAAAAGGCATGAACATTTTGAGGAAAAATATAGCCCAGAAGACGAAAGAGACAAAGGTGAATGAACAAGTCACAAGAGCATATAGCCTTGACCGCCCAGGCCCCTCACTGGGGTAGCCTGGAAAACCTAAGTGGGGAGGGTCCCAGTCACTGAACAGACCATTCATCCTGAGTTGCTGTCCTCATGAGTCTTGACAGGCAGTACCAGCACTGATGTCTCCAGGAGCTTGGCAGCTGAAGGGGTGGTGAGGATCACAGTGTGGGGTCCTGGCCATCAGGGCTCTAGAGACTTAGGAGGTAACTGTTTTAGGAGTGCTTGGCCCCCTGGGAAAGTGGGATGGGCTAAGGAGTAGTTGGATCCGTTGGTGTGGGGGAAGGGAGATAGCTGTCAGCATGTGAACTAAGAAGGGACCATAGGAGAAACCATAGGAGGGAGAAGTAGGTAGGCCCAACGACAGTGGGCATGTGGGTGAAGTAAATCTGCCAGTCCTCGCCCAGTTGGTGTCCTAGGGACTGGTGTAAAGGCTCGCATATCTGGAGAGCCCCCTGAGAGTTGGCCTTGGTGCACTTCTGGCAGGAAGAGTAGACCTGTAAAACATGGGCTCAAAGATGGATGGGATTGAAGAGGGATTCTAAGAAGTGGAGTAAAGCCTTAAGACCTATGTGTAAGGTGCTGGATGTCTGCAATAATGGAGAATGCCTGATCCTGGGGAGGAATGAGGCCATTATTTAAGTTTAGCCATCTGTCTTTTGTCTGAGTGACCCTTTTGTTTAAGAGTTTGTCTTTTTCCTCAGGTTGATAACAGGGCTGATAGGAGGGTGTCCTGTAGAAGCAGTGGAGCTGTAGGCTAGTCACTGGGCTACTGAGTCAGCCCTGGCGTTGCCTAAAGTCACTGTAGAAGCTAACTTGATTTGGGAAATAACCAGGCTAGCTTAAAGATAAACAATTATATTTTTATTTATTATAAGGGGAAAACTCACGAAACGGGAACCAGAAGTCCAAGCTCAGAAGTCCAAGTGCGGTGAGGGCAGCACAGAGAGGAGAGTGCGCCTGGACGGTGCGCCCCTTTTTCTCTGGGTCCAGAAAGCCACACCCTAACTTGGTCCCACCTCTTAAAGATAATTGGTTAGCAAGGCTTCCCCATCATCTATCTACTCACCTACCTACCTATTTATCCATCCATCACCTGTATCTCTATCTACCTACCCATCCCTCTATCTATTATCTATCTATCTATCTATCTATCTAATCTATCTACCTATCTATGCATGCATGTCTACATATATATATTTTGCTATAAAGACATAATTTTATTTATTTTTAAACTTTTCATTTATTCTTTTCTCACACAATACATACAAACTGCAGATGGATCAGCTGTTAAAGGCTAGGCTCACAACCAAAAGGACTTAATTTTAATAGGGAAAATCTGAATGAAGCGTGATTATTGAATGATTATATTGTACGGTTAGAGCCCTACCTCAACAATGTTATTGTTCTGATGATGAAGGGAAATTGTGTTTACAATTCACTCTCAAGAAATAAATAACTCAGACAGAGAAAAGGGTGCAAAATATGATGTCTGGATGAGGGGTACATAGAAAGGTGAAGTTTTTTTTTAAAAATAATCCTTGATACTTTAAGTTTTCTGAAAATCAGGAATTATTTTAAAGCAAAAAATAACTGAATCTCAGATGGTTCAATGTTTATGCTAGCTTATGAGAAGCTGAGGATTAAGACCAGGGCTTTGGGCCTGTCAAACAAACACTCTACCAACTTAGCCAAGTTCCCAGGTTGGCTCTAATTTGCTATGTAGCTCATGATGACCTTGAACTTCTAATTCTCCTGCCTCTACCCCTTGAGTACTGAAATTACAGCCATGTGTCATGGTATAGAGTTTGTGGGGTGCTGGGAATCAACCCAAAGGCCTGATGTATCCCAGGCAAGCATTTTACCAACCAACTCACATCCTCAGCTCTTAAGGCAAAAATGATTTCATAATCCACAATAAGCACTTTGGACTTTACCTAAAGAGAAGAGACAGTAGTTGGCCCTCGGAGGGGGCCATGCATTTGAATGTAACTCATAAGACAAGGGAGTTAATGGTTCAACCCAAGTAAGATTTAGTGTTAGCTTAGAGGCTCTTATCATAATGTATATAAAAGATCATGGTGACCTTAAATAAAATGGTGGCTCTGAAGGATAGCAATTGATAGATAAAAGAGAGACATTCCTACATTAAGAAGAAATCAGAAGGCCTGATAGGGTGGTGTTGAGGTTATAGAGAGAAGAGAGCGAAGAAAACTCTAATAATCATTCTGGGTGTTTGAGAATGTCTGCCAAATGAGGAGCATTTCAATATTCCTCACTAAGAAGTGGAAATCAGAGGTCCTGGTGGAGTTCTGCTTTTGAGGGAGGGAGGAATTGTTGACAACTCTGTCTTCTACTTGCCCAGCCCAAGATTCTGAAGCTATCTTGCATTTCTCTCTTCTGTTCACATGTATCAGGAAGTGCTCCCATGCATAAGGAAATCATATGGCCCTGCTCTCAAAACCAGCAAGTATGTCTTGCCACTGTCATTGGCGTTAGGCTGGCTCAGGCCATTGTCGTGTCACACTTCCTACTACAATGCTTTCCTAACCGCTATTCCTTCCAGATCCTATAACTAGATGGCTGTATTTAAAACAAACACCACATGCCATTCCTCTGTTCAAACTCTGCAAGCTCCTTTTTATTCAGTTGTAAAGTGTTTCAAAGGCCACCATGACCCTGTGTGAAAAGGCTTCTACTGCTTCTCTGTTCTCACCTGATGGTCTTCACCTTGGCCAGGTTGTAACAATCACGTTAAAATGTGCATTCAGTTTGTCAGACATGCTTGGGCCTTGGAGTCCTCACTTGGTACTCTTCTGTCTTTGGTAACATTCTTTTCTCTGCTATTAATCCAACAAAAAATCCTACAATGGTAAAAGGCTTAAACAAAATAAAACCATTGTTTCCTCTTGGATAAAGGAAATATGAACGTAAGATGTCCAGAAACACTATGGAGCCACAATAGTGTTCCGTCATGCCCTGGGCTCAGACAGTCGGCTATCACAGCCCCTGCATGCCGCTTGAAGAGCACTTCATGGTATAAGCTGAATGCCAGAATTTCAGATATCAAATTTATGTTTCAGTTTCCAGCATGTGGGTGAGCAGAAAGAGACTGAAGAGTGTTAAGCAGTTGCTCCCAACAGAGTCTGTTTCATTATAGTCAGAAATCACAGCCCTTGCACAAATAATTCTATGTATAACATTCAATTGCAAATTGCTCACAACTTACAACGTAAAGGCCTTGGGAAAGACTGTACCTTTGATATTAACAGACCATATTTAGTAGCTGGAGAGGTTGGAAATGCAGTTGTTTCTTTCCAAGGGCCACCTGCCTGGCTAAAAACTGAGTTCTGTTACTAAGGAGACCAGAGGCGTGGATACTAGCATGAGTAGCTCTCTGCCTTTGCTGCAGCCCTCTTGTTTCTGGCACTGATGGTCTCACCATTTCCCTCCTCCTCCGCCAGCGACATCACAGGCTGCTCTGGTACCACATGCCTCACCTTTGTGTGGGAGGTGGGTGGTGCAGAGCTTAGGTTTTTGAGTGACACTGGCATGGCAGAAGAAAGGAAGGAGCAGTTAAGACAGATGGTGTAGAGCTTTCTCAGACTTGTAGGAAGGGGAAGAAAAATAAATACATGGGTCAGGGCTCTGTCTTTGATGACTGCAAAAGCAAAGAGAAATTTGATGAGCTGCTGATGTTTATTCTTGTTCTCCTTCTCTGTGATCGTAAACACTCAGGGTGGTCTCTGTGAGAACTGGCAGGACAAGACACAGTGGCCCTGTGGAGACTGAGTGGGAGCTATGTCCTTGTTAATGCTTTCTCTAATTTCACATTCTTTCTCTACTTCACGGGAGGACGTTGGGGATTCTTTCTGGTCTGCAATACTGCAGCCTTGGCACATGTGGCGGAGGTAAGGACCTTCCGCTTATGCCAATTCCTGAGTTCCAAGAAACTCTGTTCTCACTTGGCATAATCCAGAATTCCTTTGGGGAGGAGTAGTGTAGTTGTATAGTTTCCCATTCTGCTGCGGGGATAATGACCTAGTAAGAGGCCACTGTGTTTGCTCTTTTACAAGCCACAGGGTACAAGAGTCAATCCCCAGCCAACACAAATGATTTATTCTACCATTTCTGACTCTTATCAAGATTTGTCTTGCATGTTCCTATTTGAAGAAAGATTGGGGAAATTATAGAGATCTTTTAATTATGGAATTCTGGGAGATGAAGGCTGTTTTAAACTTTTAAGCCCAAAGTGATGTGGACCCTTTCCAAAACATGTAAATTATGCCGAGTGTTTTGCAAAAGAGAACAGCAGAGAATGGGTGTCTGATGAACCTTGGGGGAAATGGAGACAAGAGATGTCATAATTAGCACTGAAAGTAGTGCTGAGGATGGCAAGGACTCTTTGAGGAGCCCAGGACATAGCTGCCTAGGACTAGCCCGCTGTGGAGAGAGGGCTGGGAGCCCATGTATGAAGCCAGAGTCAAAGTCTTTGAGAAGAGAGGAGAGTTACCATGCATACCTTTCCTGCAGGAGATGCCAGAGGGCTGTTTTGTTTTTTTTTTTAGGTCCCACATATCCCTACCTCAGCAAACTAATTTCTTCCATAGATATATGCTTCCAATTATGCAGACACAGCTTAATCCTCTGATGTAATGCCTAGTAGGAATTCTAGCTTTTTCTTCATAAGCATCAATTATTTTCACTAACAATTCTTTTCTCATGGAGATAGAGATCTGATTATTATTTCAACAAAAAAAGAGCTTTTGTATTCATTAATTCAAAACATTTTCTCTAAGAAAAGCATTTGTTCTTGTTACAGAGAAGATGGTTTTCTCTAAAATGCGTAAATTTTTATTTGTTTCTTTATGAGACAGGGTATCAGTATTTGTGGGAGGCTGTTCTTGAAGTTCTGATCATCTTTTCTCAACGTCATGAACTCTGGGATCTCAGGTGTATGCCACCAGGCCTGGATAAACTCTTATTTATTCTGAAAGTTTCCTTTTCGAAATGAGCTTATGATAGTATGTGTTTTATGAATGAGATGTGACACTCATCTTGTCAGCTTGCCCTGACAAGAGCTGTGCCCTTAGTCTCTCCTGATGGCTTCAGATTGAGGTGGCAATTATTTCTTACAAAGCTAACACCATTTGTACACAATTTTTACCATTGCAATTTCTAGCCTTATAAATAATCTAGGCTGACTTTAAAAAGTCTCCTGTGAGAATTAGCGTGCTCATGATGCTTAAGCACTTAATAAACATGAAAGTGTCATATGAGCGCTTAATCTTCCAATGGTGCAAGATAAATCGACCTGGAAATAAGATGTTAGGAGTCTGCCAAACCTTCATCAGACTATAGCTTAAAAATAATAATAATAAAGATATTTTAACATTAAATTTTTATAAGTTGAGGCATGAACTCTACAGAAGAATATAATTTCATGTATCTGTCTAATCTAAAGCTCTTCCTTGCCAGGATCACTTGAAAATGGATTAAAACAGTTCTGACGAAAAGGTTGCTTCTCTGACTGTTATGCATTATTTGTGCATATGTTTCAACAAGTAGATAACGTGACTGATGAAATGCTTTGAGCTGAAATGGACTCATAGGGTTCCATGTGTGGTGCATACATACACGTTTGTTTTATTGATACTACAGTTTGTTTGGATAGTTATTTTGTTTTTGAGACAGAGACTCATTATGTAACACTAAGTGGCCCAGATTCTGTAGATCAGGCTGGCATCAAACAGAGCTAGAACTGCCTCTGCCTCCTGAGTGCTGGGATTAAAGGTGTGCGCCTCTATGCCTGGACATACCATACTTTTTTAATCAACTGGTTTGTGACAGAAGCAAGACTAGAGCTTAGGGTTTTTTTTTTTCATCTTCCTTATTGTTGGTCCTTTCATTGCTCTCAGTTCTTTGCTATCACTGTTTAAATTGCTTAATTTCATCGTTAAAGTTTTGCCAGTCCTTCTTGAAGGCTTTCATGTTTGGAAATGAATTTGTAAACCATTTGAAATATTATTTCCTATCTTCTATGGTAAATGATCATTTTTGCAATATGAATTATAAATAATTTTAAAGTTTTCTCTCAATTAGTAATATAGGCAGTTTAGCTTAAAAAGATTTTAGTTTTTCCTTAGGAGTTTTGCATTTTTTTTCTTCTTTGATGCCCATTGTGATCCTTTATATAATCCATGATTAAACTTCCAATCTTTTACGAATATCAACACTCCAAGTTTGGGTAGTACAACTTTAAGGGAAATGAAAAGGTCTTTTTGTTGCTGTCTCATTCAGATCATCATAAATATTTCATTCCCCGTCTAATGGATTTGGCTTGGAGGTACCTTACATAGCCATATTGTGATGTTAGGGTTTGGTTTGTTTTAAAAATTTATAGCAGTTCCAAGCAGAAGTTAGATCTGTTCTCACAACTGCCAATACCACAGGCCATTTTCTAGAAACATCTTCTCAAAAAAAAAAAAAAAAAAAAAAAAAAAAAAAAAAGCAAACACACACATTACCCAAAGAACCAGAGATACAGCTGTTTCTGGTTCTGATCTTAAGAGATATCAAGTTTTTCTTGGCAAAGTGTAAGTCAAAGAAGAAATTGATGAAGTCTGATCACCTATTCAAAAAAGTTTGCCTGGGGACAGAAGATGTCTCTGGCATGACTTTCTCACTTAATTTAAAACTTATTTCCTAGCGGAGAAGTAGAAGTAGTAAAAGAACAAACATAACCCCAAATAAGATAAACTACCACTATTTCAACTTTCTGATTTAAAAATTATAAACTCATTGAGTTAAATGTATATTTACCACATGACCCAGCAATTCCATTTCTAAATAGTCACCCAAGAAAACTCAAACCACATGTCTACCTAAACACTTCTGCATGGTTTTCATTTTATTTCTAAATTTCCCCAAATGGAACCAATCCAACTGCCCAGGAATAAAGTATACACTAATAGTTAACAAATGAAACACATTTCTTCAAGTGGGATAACATGAATGAATTTCAGCATTTTGCTGAGTAAAAGGAGCCAGAGATAAAAGAAGGGCTAATGTATTATTCCATTTTTATAATTTTTAAAAACTAGAAAGACTCACCTCTAGTTAAAAAAGCAAGACAAAACAAAACTGCAGAATAGTGTGCCTTAGGGGGAAAATGCTGATGAAATGGATTGCAGAGAAACATAAGAGATGTTTGAGATAATGCTGGCATGTTGAAGTTGTTCAAAATAAGCACAGTTGGCATTATGGTTAGGTAATTCTTTCTTGTCCCATGTATTACAGAACATTTACCTACTAGATCGATGTTGCTTGTATGCGTTCCCTCTTCTTTCTACCAAAATATGTTAAATGTCCTTTGAATTACTGGTGAAAATCAGTCCTACTTAACGATTACCATATTGTTCATCAATCCTTGTCAAAACGTACACTTAAGGTGGGAACACTCATTTTACTGTATGCAAATTATACTTAAATAAAGGAAATAAAATGAGCCCTATAATGTAAACAGACTGACTACAGAAAAACAATTGAACAAGCTCTACAACTACCAGGTTATCAAGATCTATATCAACAATGGTAGGAATATTAATTGTATATGCTCTTGAAGTGATGTGGTGATCTGTTGCCTCTGTGATCTTCCTCCCCAAAATGCATACCCTGAGTCTAATCTTGAGTAAAGTAGATAAAGTGCAATATACAGGTGTTCTGCAAAATGTTTGGCCAGATGGTCATTGAAGACAGGGCAAAGCTGAGAAACTGTCATAGCCAAGAAGAGGTTAAGCAGATGTGATGATGATTAAATGTGATGAAGTATCCTGGATGGGGCTGATCCTGGAGTATAAAAGGAACATCTACGTGGGCAGTAGAAAAAGACAAGAGCTCCTGAGTAAATTGGGAGCATGGGACCTTGGGAGAGTGATGGAGGAAGGTCATTGGCTAATAAAGGCACTGCCCTGGCCCATTTTATTGGTTAGAGGATAGGTGGGAGGAGAAAACAGGACAGAACACTGGGAGGAAGAGGAAGTGAGCTCAGAGACTCCACAGCTCTCTCGGGAGCAGACGCCTCAGAGAGAGACGCCATGCTCCTGGCTCCTGGGCAGACGCACGCTATGAAGCTCCGACCCAGGATGGACTAGGCTAGAATCTTCCCGGTAAGACCGGTTCTCACAGATTATTAGAGATGGGTTGATCGGGATAACAGAATTAGCCAGTAAGGGCTAGGGCTAAAGGGCCAAGCAGTGATTAAAAGAATACGATTTGTGGGGGGCTGGAGAGATGGCTCAGAGGTTAAGAGCATTGCCTGCTCTTCCAAAGGTCCTGAGTTCAATTCCCAGCAACCACATGGTGGCTCACAACCATCTGTAATGGGGTCTGGTGCCCTCTTCTGGCCTGCGGTCATACACACAGACAGAATATTGTATACATAATAAATAAATAAATATTTAAAAAAAAAAAGAATACGATTTGTGTGTTGTTATTTCGGAGCATAAGCTAGCCATGTGGGCGGCCGGGTGTGGGGGACGCAGCCCTGCCGCCCCATATTACTACAGGAGAGGATTGAAGGGGAGGAGAGAGGCAGGGAGGGGCTGCTGGAAGGTTTACAGCTAGTAACTACCCCCTACTGGGGTGTGGCCTCATAGATTATTTACCCGGATGCAGAAGCTTGTCTGGCACCTTCTCTCATCCCCCTGGTTCCCGCTTGGCTAATTTGGATTGTTTTGGATCTCCATCCACCATTCAAGCAGAGAATCCTGGTTTTGTAAGTTTCCCCCCTAAATAAATAACTGTCTATCTCTCGGTTCTGAGCCAGTGTGAGATTTCTTTTAAGTGCCCAATATCTTTACCATCAGGGAGGGAAGCAGAGAAAAATGTAGAGCTCAATAAAAATCAATAAAGAAAGAAAAGAAGCATTAGATTAAAGAGTAAAGAAATATAAAATAGAAAATTGGTCCATAAACTGTGACATGTGTACCACATCGACAGAAGACGTTAGTAAGACAGCAAACTTCACAAATCGGAAATGGGAATGCGCCATAGTATCTAAACCATCTATTCAATTTAGCTGCAAATCTAAGATTGTTCTTTTTGATGACCTGGAGTCAATTCATTCAGATCTGATCTTAAAGTCATTTGTGAGCGCAAAATAATTGGGGTGAATAATAGTGGAGACAAATGTCTTTGCCACATTTGTAGTCAGCAAAATTAAGAACAAGCAAAGAAGCAAGAGGTGGTGGACTCTTTAAAAGTGCTGCTCCAGGTTTTTGAAGAGACAGGAAAGAATAGATTTTGATGAGCAGATAATAACTTCACAGATATAAAGACTCTTGCCTGCTGAGTCCAGAGAGCCCAAGGATGGCTTTCTGAACAAGGAGTGTATCATAATTTCGGAAGAATCTGGAGAGGTGAATTTATAATGACTTCATCTGAAGGATTTCTGCATCTTGTTCTATCGGTAGACCACTGACCTGCATAATTGATGCTATGCTGTATCCAACTGTCTCTCCTGCTTTTAGCGAGGACATGGGGGCTTTAATCACTGCCATTTTATTTCTGTTGTCTTGTTTGGATAGTGTTATAGTAATAAAAGCTGATTCTGTTTTTCTTCATCTTCTCTCTTCCTACAATTTCACAAAGCTCATCCAACTTGAATAGCTCATGAATATGTAGAAAAATGTAGTTAGCTGCATTTGCATCAAATACGTACAATAAGGCTGAGTGGGAGCAGCAATGAAGGTTAAAAGTAACCCCAATTTATGTGCTTGGAGCTGGATGAGAAGTGAGATCATTTGTAGCCAACTGGCAGCTGTAAGGGTAGTGAATTGATAAGGCCACAGTCACAGACCTTTAATTGATGGCTCTACCATCTGTAGAGAAATCTTGTATAAATCAGAATGAATGGTTTGGGCACAGCGCTCAGTGTGTCTGTGTGATCAAGTCACAGAAGAGATGGCAAAAAAAAAAAAAAGAAAAGAAAAGAAAAGAAAAGAAAAAGAAATCAATTCAATCCCCAGTTGATTTTGCTCAGTCTCCAACTGGCTGCAAATGTTTTCTCTTCCACGGCTTAATTAATGCCTTATCTTTATGACTGCAGTAGAGAAGCTTCTACAACAATGCGGTAACAACAGAGCCTCAAACCTCTACCTGGCAATTATCCTCTGCTGGCATGTTCAGGTCAAGCCTCTGAAGCAACCAAGAAAACACCAATCATAAAAAATGATCTGAATGCGGCAGTGTGAACTTGGCTTCAGCACGTGGCCACATTGCTGTAGCTCGGTTTCTGGCGGGGGGGGGGGGGGGGGGGGGGGGGGCAGGTACGGTACTTGCCACGTGACAAGACATGCCGGCAGTGATTCAGGCTGAGGAGTAGAAGCTCCTTGATTCGGCCCAGTTGTTAAGGTTATCAGCATGGATCTCTAACCTGAGAAGACTACGAAGGGTCATAAGCTCCAGAAGGCATGTAGCACTCGGTAGTTAGACGGAATGAAGGGGCAGGCATTGGACTCCCCCTCCCAACCTGTGCAAGGTAGGGTTGGACCTGAAACAACAACAACAGCAACCAAATCACCCTGATTCATCTGCGTGATGATGCTGGGCTGATAGGTGTTGCCACAGAAATGAAAACAAACATATTTGGCATTGGGATCTAGCAAATTAAGTACGACAGCACCCTGCAGGCGCCGCGACAAGCAAAAGCTCGCTCTGAATGTCTCCATCAATGTTTGTCTCTATAGGAGAAAGGTTGCTCTCAAGGGCCATTTCCACTTAGTCCTTTCCAGTTTTCATTTCTACCTTATTTTTTTTCTCTCTCAAAATTTTTGGCTTTCTCTTTAGGGAAAATGGATTTCTTATAAAGTAGAAGATAATGATTTACATAAGCAATACCCTAGAAACAAACACTTTTAGTATCTGGCGCAGTTCATGGAAACTTTTTTTCCCCAACATGTGGGCGTTACACAGTTTTGATCAATTGCACACAATTTTCTAAGTTATCTTGACTCATTAAAATTTTACACTGTCATTGAAAGTTAATTTTAATGTAAAATGATCTCTAGAATAGAGGTTCTGTGTGACTAAGTGCCCTGGAGTAAGAAAGATTGCAAAGTAGAACCTCATTCTTCCAGTTTCCATGTCTGTGAAAAGGCAAGTGATGTCAATTTCATTGTCTACAAAATGGCTGTATATTGGCTATATCAGATAGGTTGTGCAAGAATTAAGCTATCTCTAATTCTCTTGTGTAGCTTCTTTAGATGGCAGATGAGAAACAACATAGGCCAGCTAGTGGGTCATCATTGACCAAGAGCTGGAGTCTTTTTCTAACCCTGGCATTGTAATGTAGATTTACACATATTTAAAATAATTTCCTTAGGAGAAATTCCTAACAGTGAAACATAAGCCACACACATTTCCCATCTAAATATTTTATTCAAGTTTCTTCTGGTTTTAAATCTTTTTGAATTTTTTTTAAAGGTCAGAGAGCTGTTCAGTTTAAAAGTTTAGTTTCTTAACTGTTCTCAAACTGCAATTATTGTTATTTATTTACTCTTCACTTTTATACTGCATCCCAACCAGAGTTTCCCTTCCCTCCTCTCTTTCCAGTTCCTCCCCCACTAAACATCCCTGCTCCCTCCTCCGTTTCCCTTCAGAAAAGAGCAATCCTCTGAGGGATATCAACTGAGCACAGCACAACAAGTTACAATAAGACTAGGAAAATACACTCATATCAAGGCTGGACGAGGCAACCCAGTAGGAGAAAAAGGGTCCCAAAAGCAGACGAAAGAGTCAGAGATAGCCCCTGCTCCCATTGTTAGGAGTCCCACAAGAAGACCAAGCTGCACAACCATAACATATATGCAGAGGACCTAGGTCAGACCCATACACAGGCTTCCTGATTTTCACTCCAGTCTCTGTGAGCCTCAGTGCATCCAGGTTAGTTGATTCTGTGGGTTTTCTTGTGATGCCCTTGGCCCCTCTGGCTCTTTCCTCCCTCTCTTTGCAGAATTCCCTGAGCTCCACCTAATGTTCAGGTGTGGGGCTCTTCATCTGCTCCCATCAGTTGCTGGATGAAGCCTCTCAGAAGATGATTGCATGAGGCCCTGGTCTATGGATATAGCAGAACATCATTAGGAATCATTTCATTGATTTTTTTTTTTTTTTTTTTTTTTTTTTTTTGGTCAGTCATACTTGGTTCTATCCTAGATCACTGGCTTATCCAGTATGCAGTTCCTGGCTCTCCAGGTGTCAGGCAGGGGCTCCCTCTCATGACAGGGGGGTTAAGTTGGACCAGTCATGGATTGGCCACTCCCACAAGTTCTGTGACCCCTTCTCCTCAGTGCATCTTGCAGGCAAGACAGATTGTAGGTCGAAGGTTTTGTGGCTGGGTTGATGTCTCAGTCCCACTGCCTTAGGCTGAGCATAAGCACAGACATTTTAAGGCTTAGTTCAGAGTTCTTTTTAGGTTATTGAATCTTACTGACAGGCATGAATGGCTTGTAGATATGGCCACTTGGCTTCCCACTTGAAAGTGAATTTTTTTATTTTAATTTTTATTATTTTTAACTATGTGTATATGTCTATGTACATGAGTACAGGTGTCCCCAGAAACCAGAGGAGTCAGATCTCCCTGCAGCTGGATTTACAGGCACTTGTCAGTTCTTCATGTAAGTATTGAATATTGTACTCAGATCTTCTGGAAGAGCAGCCAGTGCTCCTAATCACTGAGCCATCTCCAGCCCCAGGAGAAAATGTCTTAACTGCAGTAGTTTTGCTAATGCCGTAAATAAATATTGATGTCTTATTTCAATATGAGTTTGGGTGATTATCTAGTAACTTTCAGTATTTTTTCTATGCTTGCCTACTTTTGTGAATTGTCTGCCCATCAGCCAACATGTGTCATTACCAGATGTTTCTTCTGTGCTATGACGTGTTGGTAACACATACAGGTGAAGGTCAGTATGACTCAAGATCTGTTAACACATCGTTTTTTTGAGAGTGCTTCTCTTGTTAAGAACCAACTGGTCACCTTGGCATAAAGTTAATTATTTTGAATATTCCACTTATTAGGCTTCCTTTGACTAATCTGAAACCACACTGACAAATCCTTCATTTAAGGCACTTTCTTTATAGTTGGAGGTGATCTGTTACACATTCTAGATGATTGAACCATCATGGTATGAAGTTTTATGTTTTGTTTTCTCTAGATAGGATCTCTCTACACAGTCCTGGCTCTCCTGGAACTCACTATGTAGACCAAGCTGGCCTCAAACTCAGAGATTTGCCTGCTTCTTCCTCTGAAGTGCTGGGATTACAGGTCTATGCCACCACACCTGACTTTATGGTATGAATTTAAATTTCATACACATACCTGAAACCAAGATGAGTGGATGGAATTGCTAAAAAAGCCACAAAGGAAAGGTGACTATTGATAAACTAATAATATTTGGGTATCCAGGTGTCTGTGAGAACTATAAATTAAGTTAAATCATTTTAGTAATTGTAATGTGGTACATTTAACATGAACATGAAGGCACCTTTGAAGTTTTACCTGAAAAAGTCTGCCCTATATTTGACAGTTTAACCATAGGCATCTTAGGGTAGCTACCTATCTGTCTCCACATCCACTATCCGGTTGTGTTCCAGATTAGAAATAATCTTTAATTTGGTGATTGAATGTGTTAGCTTTGCCATCTGTGAAGTTGGGTGAGTTAGAGGAGTCCAATGGAAGGCATAGATGAAGTGTCTTTGTGTCGAGTGGAGTATGCAGGATGATGCAACATCTTGTAGCAGTCTCCCTGACTTGGTAAACACAAGGGTGTTTACATCTTCCTGCACTTGGTGGCTCCAAACCAAACTTCTCTTTATGGTCCTTCTGCTTTGGGTGTATTTTCTCTCCACAGGACAAAGAAGGCGTGATGAGTGGAAGTTGGGATTAAGAAGGCAGACAAGGCCCCGCCCGATGGTACAGGAAGCAGAGGCTGGCCTTTGCTTCCAAGTCTGCTAAGATCAGTTCAATCACTGGGTGTAGGGAGATGACTGACTCCAGTAAGTCTTCCTTTGTGCTCCACATGCACTTCACTTACACTCCACCTCACTCTCACAGAGTAAATACATGTGAAAATAAATAGGTAAATAAGGCAGGACAGACAAACCAGGTAGGTAACAATGAACTAAGAAAAGCCAGCTGTGCACTGCATAAGAGAGAAAGAGGGAGGGGGAGGGAGGGTAGTACAAACTTAGCAGAACAGCAATTGTCACTGTTTACAAAGACGTCTTACAAGAGGAAGCAGTGGCTATCTCACAGTTATTCTACCCTTTCATATATACATATATATATATATATATATATATATATATATATATATATATATGAGTGCCTAGATTTGAACCCAGAGTCCTGTGTGTTCTAAGCATGTGCTGTCCACAGAGCTGTATTTCTAGCCAATTGATATGTTATTAACATTCATGGTCATAAACACTTTTTAAACACACAACAGTACAGTGATTCTAGGACTTAATAAAAGCTGAAGCCCAAAATGTGCTGGTGCCAACCCTGGATGAGAAAAAGCTAAGTCTCTTACTTTGGTCTTATCTTAAAGAGGGGAGGGAGAGATGAAGGTGTATTGAGAATTAGAAATTTGTTGAAGGAGGTCTTTAGATTCAGCAGAGTTCATTAAGATAGGCTAAGAATCACTATAGCAGTCTAGTGTTGGTGAAAAAAGCAGCAAGATTTGGGAGTAAGAGATATTTCCACTATAGTGAACTTTCCATCTCTAGCCCATAATAAGTAATCAAATAGCTTGTTTGTGAATGATGGAGTTAGAAGGTGAAGGCACTGGGATGAAGACAATGGAATGGCTAAGTGTCATTGAGAAGGTCTGGTTGGCACTCTCTGTGGCCAGTAGGAGCATGAGGAAGACAGTTTTGGTTCACAAAGAAAATAGGGTGCCCAGTTCATTTTGTAGATGAGAAAATTGAGGTTCAGCAAGGCTTTGTGGCTTTCCCACGTAGAGCCTGTGATTCAGTCTGGAGAACGAGTACTGAGATTTTCCCATCTTGTCCACTGAGAGCTTTCTTTTCTGTGTTGGTAAGCTTGCTCTTTGTCTCCACTTCTTGTTGGTATTGGTGATGAACTGCAGGAGCAAGAGGAAGTTTACAAAAACATTTGAAGCTTTATTGTTCACCAAGGATGTGTGTGGAGTGGGTTCAAGCACCTCCCACATTGTGTCAAGAATGACTTGAGGAGAAAGAAAAGGAAATCATGGCCTTCCTACAAGTTTGACAAAAACAATGAGTGATTTCTTTAAATTTAGTTCTTTTTTCTTTCTTTCCCCTCCTGCCTCCCTCCCTTCCTATTGGGGTAGAGACGGCTTATGCCATGGTCAGCATGTGGAGGTCAGAGGAAATTTTTCTTGGGTCTTCTCCTTGAACCATGTGGGTCCGAGGAACCTAACTCAGTCTCCAATTTTTGGTGGAGGTGCTTTTTTCCACTCAGTCATTTCATTACATTAAATTAATCATTCTTATGACGCTTATTTTTATTAATGGTACATGGTACATTTTTTATAAGGATGCCTTAAGTGGGAGTAAGCGCGAAGGGTGAAGGGACAGATAGTAGGAAAAACTGAGGAAATGGCTCTCTCCCTCTTTCTCCCATCTTCTCTGACTCCATTGGCTGTCTCCTTCCACCCAGAGGTCAAACTCAGGGCAAGTGCCTACCCTTTACCTGCTAGGCCATCAGCAGGGTCTCTGTCTGCCTTCTTAATCCCCACATCCAAATCACCACCATTTCTTAAGTGCTGCTTCTGTAGGTATATCCTATGACAGTAAACTATCCTCAAAGCAAAGATTGGCTCCAAGGCACCGTCAAATAGCAGTGAGCATTCTAGTCTTACTGGAGCAAAGGGGATGCAGATTATATTTTGTGTAAGTCTACTAGAATGTCAACTCCAGATGTGCAGAGGAAGAGTTGCTTTACAAGCAGATTTTCCGAGTTAAGTACGCACAATAGGGATTCAAAGAAGCCTTGCTGAAAAATACAATTAAGAAACAGGTGACACAGGTAAGCATTTCAAGTTCAAGGTCAACTCCAGGTACCAAGTTTATTGTTCTAACCTTGATCCTGCACACGTCAGCAGTGTCTGTGTAAATCATGTCACAGGTAGAGAAACCCTAAGGAACTTGGTGACATCTTTGATTTGCTGTATCTGCTAAGAGTGCTAGGTCCTTATCCAGATGTGAATAGATCTAGATAAGGGAAACTGAGGCCTGGAGCTGAGGAAGCCTCCGTGAGCACTGGAGTGAATACTTAGCAGAAAGAATGGAGGGGTAAGCGTGTTGAGATAGGTCCCTCAAGGAAAGCAGAGCTAGTTGGACTGGAGACTGAATGGACTTTTGGTAGGTTAGCCAAAGCTAAGCTTTTCTATGCCAATACGCACTGTTGTTGTTCATGCCATAATTTAAAACTAACCCTTGAAATCCCAGATTGGCTTCTCCAGCACCCAGGCTCAGTTGTCAGCACGGTGCAGTCACAACTTGTTTTAAAAACTTTATTTAGAAGTACTTGTGGAAATATTACAAATTTCATTAAAATGAATGAGACCTCTAGGAATATAAGATATATTTAAAATGTTTAATAATAATAAAAATATCAAATGGGGCTGGAGAGATGGCTCAGCAGTTAAGCGCACCTAGAGGACCTGGGCTTAATTCCCAGCACCTGTAGGGAATTACAACTGTCTGTAACTCTAGTTCCAGAGTATCCGGCACCCTCACACAGACATACATGCAGGCAAAACACTAATGTATCTAAACAAACAAATAAAAAAGATAAATAAATAATATATCATATTTTAGTACATTTATCTCATGTTTCTCCATATATATGTTGTACTAATAGCAATTTCATTTAATGGTGGCTGTGTGGAAGAACAATTTTCCAGTTGATTGTACTTTTGTTTGTCTTTATAATAAGTAAATTTTAAATCGATTAATTTAGGGACACATCACTCGGAATATTAGTAAGTCAAAGTATGAGTTGAGTTTAGTTAATTTTAATAGTTATGGGGCACCAGATATAAAATGCAAATATATACAAAATGCAAATACGTGAACAAACTGACAAAATTGCTAATTGCTCTGCTTTTTTGCGGCAAGCTTCTGTGTGGCAAGTGGACATAAGAAAATATTGCTACTAGTTATAAAATGTCTTTGTTCCAGGCGTGATGCATACAGACTTGGATATAAACTGTCACATACCCCCAGAAAAATGTAGATTTCTCGAGACAAGGATGGCAACAAACAATTTTATTAACATGTTTGTCTGACATGGTATTTATATATAATTAAAAAGGAAAGTGTTCTAGCTTTCTTTAAGAAAATTTAAATGCAGTCCCAGTATTGACAGAATAATGAGTGGCCAAGCAGAAAAGCATGACTGCTTTCTCTTCTTTTTAAAAAATCTTTCTTTCTTTCTTTCTTTCTTTCTTTCTTTCTTTCTTTCTTTCTTTCTTTCTTTCTTTCTTTCTTTCTTTCTCTCTCTCTCTCTCTCTCTCTCTCTCTCTCTCTTTCTTTCTTTCTTTCTCCTTTCCTTCCTTCCTTACTTTCTTTTTTGTTCTTTCTTTTTTTTTTTTTTTAAAGACAGGGCTTCTCGGTGTAGCCCTGGCTGTCCTCGAACTAGCTCTGTAGACCATGCTGGCCTTGAACTCAGAGATCCCCCTGCCTCAGCCGTCCATGATTTAAATCACTGTATGGTAGTCAGGATGCCTTTGTGAGCAACATAAATGAATAAAGTCCAAATAGTTGTTTAGGATTTTCCTGGATACTTGAAGAAAATGCACATAAACACTACATATACATAAATTAGATCTATGTTGACTTGGATTTGGGATACCAGTTGTGTCATTTTTATCTTTAATTTATTTTATGAGAGTAGTTGTTTTGTCTCTATGTATGTCTGTGCACCATGTGTGTGCTTGGTGCCCACAGACACCAAGAAGATGGTGTTGGATTTCCTGGAACTGGAGATACAGATGGTTGTGAGCCATCAAGCTGAGACTGGAACCCTAGTCCTCTGAAACCATCTCTCCAATGCTCCTGGCTCTAAGATCTCATGTTGACAGCCTTCTTTTCTTACTTTCATCAACTATTTAGATAGAGATCTCCAAAATGAATGAATTAAATTTAGAAATGAACTAACGGTTGGTTAGACTGGGTGTTGGGTAATATGTTAGCTGACAAAAGTGCAAATTCAAAGACAGTGTCCTAGATTAACACTAGGAAGCAAAGGCAACAATATTGAGCCCAACAGAGATAAGTGGAAATTTCCCATTAAGGGTTAATACTTTAATTATGTAAATATAAAATGGAGGAGATATCAGACGTTCTTATGAATGTGACCTGGGGGATTTAATTGGTCTCAAGTGTAACAGAAAGGAGCAAGTCTTCAAAGTGTCCAAATGCTATGATTGCCTTAGCAGGATAAATTACTGGAGGGATAATAGCCTGTGTTCTCTCGTAGTCTGCAGAAAGGGAGGCGCATTGCTTTGGAGTCACCAGATTCCGGCACACGATCATGCTATGTTTCAAGTGGGTACAGCACTCACTTTGTGTTAGCAGGTCAGTCAATGCTTAGGTGTGGCTGTCTTTGAAACACTGTTGCGGCAGAAAGGCTGAGGGCCTAACTTCCCACAGGAGACTGTCTTATTCTCTTTTTTTTTTCTGCCATCAAAGTCTACTAGTATTCTCTTGCATCATATTCAACCAACTAATTTACTCTGCCTTTATGGGGGGCCAGAACACATAATTTGGAGATAGGGGAAGTCTAGGTTTCACAGCCAGTGTGATGCTGAAAGTACTTAGACTAAGGTATTGAGTAAAAGCACTTTACATCACTCAGTTTGAGCAAGAGAGTTCTGAGGATTCCCTCATTTCAGTTTTTCTTTCCCCCTACTTTTTTGTGTGCTTGTCTTGCTCTTATGATGCTTCCCAGGGTTGATGGCCCTATTTAAAACAGGACTTCCTGTTCTCTGGTTCTGAGGCCAGAACACTAATCAAGAGCAGGACAACCCAGTCCCTCTACCGCCTCATACAGCTGCATTGAGAGGACAGAATGAATTAGAATCCTTTTCTACTTGAGACACACAGTTTTATTTTTTACTCTATTTCCTGTCTCTCTTTGGATGACCCATGGATACCTCAAGGAAGACATCATTACATGCTGCCTGATGTTTTGACCTTCCACATTTAGCTGCTTACATTCTCCTCTTTCCACAAAAATCTTTCTGAAGTATCAATCTTGATTCTCATCCAAGTTTTCCATTAGCATATGTCACCTGGATTCTTTTCCTGCCACAATGCTTGGCATACAGTTTTGGCTTCTGGAAAATACAGCTGTTACACTTAACTTCCAATGTTTAATTGAACATGATGATAGAGAAACACTAAATTAAATTTTGGTTGTTTCAGAGATCAAATTGGCAAATTTTCATTAATAAAATATAGAATTTTGAATACATTAGCTCCAACCATAGAGCAAACCCTTTAATGAATCTTTGAGTTCTTTATCATTGGAACTATTCAAAGAAGGGGCTGGCTAGGATTCAGGGAAGGATGCTGACTTTCCTAAAATGTCAGATATGTGATTTCTACAATAAGAATTGATGGTGTGTACTCATTTTAAAAGGTTGTGTACATCAAAATTATCAGTAACACCAGTTCAGGTGGTACAATGAGAGATAAGTATAATTAATTTTCACCAATGGCCTTTCCATTTTAGTTTTTCTGCTATAAAAGTGTGCTACTCTAAAATAAGAAAATTTCATTGTAAATTAAACACAATGACAGGTTTTTGAAGACCTTCTCGCTGGCCTTTTTGTTACATCTCAGAGGAACATTTTTGTTATTGTATATGTATCAACTGTTAGTTTGCCCAAGACTCAGTGGTCTCTCACAGTGGCTTAAAATAGACAGAAGCTTAGGTTTCTTTAATACAAAAGAAGGTTAGATGCAGGCAATCAGAGGTAACATAGTAACCTTGCAGTATCGGGTACCAACACACATTTATTCTGTTCAGTTGTGTGTGGTCTTAATTTCAAAGGTTACTTTGTGATCCAAAATAGTCACTGAATATCGGTATTACATATGTATTCTGGGCAGCAAGAAAGAGGAAAGAAAAGAATACGGGCATGTCACTTTCATGTAAACAATTTTCCTCCAATAAATGCCAGACAATACTTCTATATACAAATTTTCCTGGCAAGCACTTAGACATAAACTCATACCGAGTTTCAAGGCATTGTAGGAGTTGAGACTCAGAGTTTTGTTTCTAAAGAAGTGAAAATGGATACCGGAAGCTAATACTGGCCTCCATTATACTTATTGATTAAACTAAAACCAGAATAATTAAGCAAGCATCACATGCTACAGCTCCTTTTTAAAATAGCTTTAGGAACTGTTCATTGGGCTGCGTTTATTTAAAACACTCGGCAGTTATTTCCTACAGATCTGCTATTTGTGTAATTTTTTTCTTTCATAAAATAGCTATGTATCTTCTATGTGCGGTTGATATGAGTATTGAGAAAATGCATGCAAAACACTTGGAATGGCATTGTCTACATATCAAGCGCTCAATACACATCACTCCGACAAATGTGGCTGAAAGCTGAGACTGGCGATACAGTTCCGGCCTTACGTTTCTTCTCTTCTGGTGGAGAAGGCAAGAGAGACAGGCATGAATTCAGTTTGGAATAGGAAAGCATTAAAAGTCAGAGTATATTTTCTAAGAACTTAAAGAATAAAAAATTGCTCATGTATTGTGTGTGTGACAGAGAGAAAGAGACAGAATATGCCTTGAATACCTAAGCTTTTTAGGTTTCATGATGACATCTTAATTTGTCCTTTGAGAAGCTACATAATTTGATTATGTCTCCAATGGAGGTTGGTCACTGGCTTGTGCCATCTCATCAGCTCGGTCCAATGAAGGTCTTTCTATTTCTTGAAAGTTCTAATGGAAAGGTCATAGACTCCCCAATATTCTTTTGAGCCCATTGGGGAAATTATCAGTATTAGCTTCATATTTTTTTCATAGAAAAAGCTCATGGATTAAATCATTTTTCTCAGTTTAAGAATATGGGACTTACTTAAAATCGCATCAGTTGAATGAACAACAACACAGGTAGGGGAGAGAAAGTGGAACCTATTAGGAAAGATGGTCCCCTCTATTTTTTTTTTCTGAGAAGGGAAGCCTTTCGTAGAGTTGCATTCTATTTTATGCAGTACATTTCCTAAGAGAATTCAAAAGAGGAGATGGGGCCCATTGTCCTTCATTCCAGTAGTATTGAAGGCCCAATTTCATCTTTTGAGGCTCTTAAGGAGCATACTACATAAAAGGAAACGGACTGCTTGCTATTCAACCATAGCTGGAATAGCAATACCAATCATTATACTGTTATCTATTTGAAAAATGTGGATTTTACTTGGAGATGGTATTTATTGAAGCCTGCAAGAAATCCGTTTTCTATCTACCTGGCAAGAGCAATTTGAAATGGAAAATTCAACTTCAGAAATCCAGTTGAAATTTGACCTTCTGTATACTGCCATGGATTTTGGTATGATGATATATGCGAGGCTGGGGGTGGGGTTGTCCATTGGCTTCCAATTCTGTGCCGTATTTGTCTCCTGCTGCACAATAGGGCAATCTAAGAGAAACCTTCTCCAGCTTTATTAAAATGGGGAGGGTGTGGGATACTGGGACTGATGCACTTAAAATGCGCTTTGAAGCATCATGGAAATTTTGCAAAAGACTTTTTATGTCGCAACAATTCTATTGATAGAGTCAATGAGAGTTTTGTCTGTGCAAGAGCTGCAGGATGGGACCCCAAGTCACATGCTTTCAAAATTATTCTCTCTTTGTTGAATATCACAAAGGATATTTTCCCATGAAAACAAGATCTTTTGTTTCTTATGAATTCGTTCTAATTGTGAAGCTGGCTGATAGGGTTACTGCATGTTCTTCTCTCATGCTGCCAGGTGGCCTGGGGGAGCTGGCAAAATGGGCTCAATCATCCCTTAAGGCTTTTCCTGGTCTTAATGTCACTCACTTCTAATCTAAACTCATGGTCCTTGGTGTTCATTTCCAAAGGTGATAACAGTGAGGCCGCAGAGACTGATTTGTTCCTGTTAGGCTTTCAAAGGTAGCAGGCAAGATACCCCTGCATTTCTGGTTTCTCCACGTTCTCACACACGTGTATAGTTAAGAAAGAAAGCCACACACAGAATGCAGACAGGTAGTGAAAACCAAGGCAACTTATAGCATCAGTTTTCAGAGGCATTGATGAAATAGTTCATTACCCATGCTGGGTTCTGTGCAAAACATAATACAAAATCAGTCTTCTCTCTTTGCGGACTCACACTGAGGCCAGACACGGTGCAGGGTGAAAACGTTCAATCATTTTTGGCACACATGTGTGAGAAAGAGCAGCAGATAATCTGTGCTGAAGATTCAAGATAGGGAAAGCCTCGGCACCACCCTTAAGAAACTCATGCAGAAAATGCTATGTAAGGATGTGTTAGCGCTCCAGCAAAACCGATGAATTTAAAAGTACAGTAAGAATGGAGGCGAAATGGAAATCCAGCAAAGAAACATGAAAGACTGCAGAAGAAGTCTGCAATCTATTAAACCAGGACAGGAAATGCATTAAAAAAATTCCTGTGTGACCTGTTGTGGAAAGTTTTAGGCAGGTCTTTTGCCACTGCATCTTTAGGGAGCTCAATGCTATCAACAGAAGAGAGAGTATGCAGTCTGTGCCAGGTTATCAGATGGCTGGAATATGAGCTTCTCTGAATAGCAATAGTCACCTCTGGACTGTTGAATCTGTACACAGCTAAATCTCCACACACAACCTCAAGAGTGACAATGTTCAATACAGCAGCTATGGGGGCAAAGGAAGGGGTAGGACAAGGCCTCATCCACTTATGGTGAGTCGTTGAGCCCGATGATTTTCTCTTTCTTTCTTTCTTTCTTTCTTTCTTTCTTTCTTTCTTTCTTTCTTTCTTTCTTTCTTTCTTTCTTTCTTTCTTTCTTTCTTTTTCTTTCTTTCTTTCTTTCTTTCTTTCTTTCTTTCTTTCTTCCTTCCTTCCTTCCTTCCTTCCTTCCTTCCTTTCTTTTCTTTCTCTTTCTCTCTCCCCCCGCTCTTTCTTTCTTTCTAGACTCTCGCCAGGTATGCTATGCAGCCCACAGCCCAGGGTGCTACCTAGTTTTTGATTCTGTCAGCTTAGCCTCTCAAGCATTGGAATTGTAAGTGCGAGCCAACACACTCATTCTGAAGACAACTTTTGTACCTTTCATTTATTTGTTTCCCACTCAGTTTGAGTGAAAATTTCATCGATCTTAGAATCTAGAGTGCCCTTGGCGATCTAGCGTAGGCCATCTTCAGTGGCTTTTGGAGGACAGGAGGGGCAAGATAATGGTTACAGGAAAAGGTGACTGGAGAAGGTTAAGGAAGAACGATGCATGCTGTCATTTGGGGAACTAGAAAAGAGGAGTCTGTGCGAGGTTGTACATAAATTGTCTTCTTGGCTGGAGAAGGGCAGATCTCCCCGTCTTTCTAGTGGAGTAAAAAAAGAAACCTGGTTAACTAGAATGAATGAGGAAAGAAAGTGTTCTTGGCCCAAGCTGGAGATCAGGTGGAACATGGAGATAAAGGCAAGAGGAGTATTCAATTAAATCTGCTTTGATTACAAGCAATTCTAGAACCCAGCTTCACCATTGGGAGAGAGACAGAGGTTACTGTCTCTCCATTGGGAGAGAGACAGAGGGACCTGGAAACAGAGACACATGATTTGATGTAAAACTGGATTCCCAACAATAAGAAAGAGACAGGCAACAAAGGCACAGGCCCCCTGGCAGTCTTAATTACAAAGATAGGAAACTTGCTCTGTATTCATTAGGTCACATCTCTGTGAGATGCCAAGGTCATTACCTGCTTATTCTATTGCTTAACCAGACTTGAGAAGGCCCTGGTTACACACTAACCTATACACACAAAAGAGGCAAATTCTGTGATTGGTGTGGTGAAGGGAAGGCCTTTTCCTCCTGTGCTGCTGTCATGAAAAGTGTGTTAACAGTCTCAGGTGACTGCCCCTTGCAGCCCCAGAGCCGAAAGGGATTGGAACGGAAGGAGGATCTTGAAGCATTCTCCTCCCCTCCCCACACTCCCTTCGCTTTCCTCACTCTAAACATCTTAAAGAAAAGTGTAGTGATAAGAGCAGCGGCGGGGCTGCATTCCCAGCACCCCGGCCGCCTGCTCGGCTAGCTTATGCTCCAAAATAACAACACACAAACTGTATTCATTTAATCACTGCTTGGCCCATTTCTATCTAGCCTCTTCTAGGCTAATTCTCACATATTAATTTAGCCCATTTCTAATCATCTGTGTTGCGCCCCTAGGTGCGCTTACCAGGAAGATTCTAGCCTATGTCCATCCTGGGTCGGAGCTTCATAGCGTGTGTCTGCCCAGGAGCCAGGAGCATGGCGTCTCTCTGAGGCGTCTGCTCCCGAGAGGAGAGCTGTCGAGTCTGAGCTCACTTCCTCTTCCTCCCAGCGTTCTGTTCTGTTTACTCCTCCCACCTATCTTCTAACCAATAAAATGGGCCAAGGCAGTTCCTTTATTAGCCAATGACCTTCCTCCATCAGAAAAGCACGCAGAAAACTACAAAATAAAAGCACCTGGGGAAAGTCAGTCCAGAATGTTCTTTGTTAAGACTGCTGGCATTAAGTGAGCTCAGGCCTCATAGACAGAGCCCTAGCTTGCTCAAATGTCTGAGTGTTTCACTTAGAAAGATTTCTTTGAAAATTTCCTTAGCTTAACCATGGTGTATTCTCTTCCTCTTAGCTAACTAAAGCTGTGCCTGACCCTTATTTTGTCACCTGTCAGACAGCAGGAGGTAGCAGACACATTTTCCAAATGTCACCTATTTAGACTAGTAGCCTCACGAGTGGA
This sequence comes from Microtus oregoni, assembly GCF_018167655.1. Taxonomy (NCBI): domain Eukaryota; kingdom Metazoa; phylum Chordata; class Mammalia; order Rodentia; family Cricetidae; genus Microtus; species Microtus oregoni. Next base: position 2,297,179 of record NW_024544601.1, read on the forward strand.
TGACTGTAAACTTCGTAAAAGGCGGAACTCCAGCGTTAGAAACAAGAGTGAGAATTTCAGTGGGCCAAGTTGTTAGTTTTGAAAAATTCTGTCTTTAAATCCCCACAAAAATGAGGTCTGGCCCTCCAATATATAGCTACCAAATAGAAAAGGAAAGCAGATTTTTCAGAAATATAAGTCTAATCGAGGCTGGTACAGAATAGGTCTTCAATGCTTGACTGCTATACTATCATCAAAAGAATTTTAGTCTTACAAGCCTTAAAAATGTTTTTAATAGTATATTTAGATGATGCACATTAATATGCTTCATTATATCATTTTTATACATCTATGAAATGTATTTGGATCATGTTCGTCCCCTATCCTGTTTCCCTCTCTGATCTACCTCCTCTCCCACCGGTTTGCTGTACTACTACAGAAAAGAACATGCTAGCACTAGCTTGCTCATTGGGCAATGCACTGGAGCTGGTTTAAACGTGCTCTCAGGAGCCATTCATTGAGAGTAGTTAGAACTGGCAATGGAGGGAATATTTACACTGCAAAAATTAGCAAATGCTACAAATCAGGGTGTTTTTTTTTTTCCCTTCAGAGAGCTGGTGGTTAAACATTGCCAGCATACCACTGGCTGGAGTTCATTTGTAGAAACTACCAATCAAAAGGCTACAGAAAAAAACCCACAGGTGTCTCTTATAGACAGTCCAATGAGAGAGGCCAGGTCCCAAATATCTCATGCGGTGTTATTCCATTTCCACGAAGTTCTAGAACTAGGAAACTCATCTATGTTGAAAGGAAAAAAAATCAGGACGAGGCTGTGAAGAACTTAACTGTGAAAAAGCATGAAGAATTTTCTGGAATGGTGGAAATATTCTGTATCTTAACGTGGTCATCCATTTGTATTTGTCAAAAACTCCTCCAATCAGGCATGTAAACTCACTCGGTCCAGTTTAGTGTAAATTAATTTATCTCAAAAATAAGAAAAAAGAATCCTGTCGTCAAAGCATCTAATCCTATATAGTAGGTTTGCTTTGTGTAATTGTGTTAACAATTTTAGAATTATTGTGCATTCTAGGTTTGATCAAATAAATAAAATATTAATAATAATATGAACCAGTTGAGTCACTATTGAAGAATAATGCCCAGAACTAGGGAGAGAATTGACATTACAGCTCACTAACTCTATTACAAATGTATAAAAAATGGCATTATTGAAGGGGTTGCTAACAAGTCACTTAAAAATAGTTGGATCCCATAGGACAAAGAGATAAAGAATTACACATCAACCCTGTAGCTTCAGTGACTGAAATCAGCGGTCTCATTCTGGACAGAGCAACTTAGTAAACTGATGGTGGGTGGTGGAAGCCATTGTTGGGGTGGAAATCCACATTGGAAAAAGAGAGAAACCTAGAATGATCCATGACCTAATAGGTTACAGTTGGAGATGCCAGTATGCATTCATGTTTACTTTCATATATATCCAGACGATTACATATAGAAATATTTACGGATAAAACATATACATTCTTTCGTATACTTCAACTGGGTTTGCCCTGTCAGCTAAGAGGGGCATGAAGCAACGACACTCAAGTGGTGAAAGCATACTTAATGCCAAGATCTCCATAGCTCACTGGGATTCTCCAAAAACCAAAAATAAAATGAAAAGAGAAACAAGGATTCTCTTGGAGTGGGGTAGGAAATATACAAGTTGAACTGGGAACAACAGCGTGTAGTGGGGAAAAAGCAGAATGCAACAGAATACTAAAAAATAATCCATTGATGGGACTCCATCAAAGGGGCATACAACCAACTGAAAGAACTCTCAGTGGACAAAGCTGGGAAAATGCAAACAAGATAAATAATATTGATTGGAATCAAAAGTATAAAACAAATATATATGAGCCTAAGCTGATATAAAATATTAAGAAAATCAATAAATGGGGGAGAAGAAACAAAATTTCCTGCATAAATTCCAAATAACTTACATGAGTACTTATATTCCCTTAAAGGAACAGCCCAGAATGCCTTCTTTAAATGTAAGCTGTATATGACTCCTTTCCAAAGAGTGCAATATGGGGAAGGAGGTGGATAACTTTGTAGTGTAGATATCTAACACGATCTTAGCCAGATGATCAAAGTCAACATCCACAGTGATCCATCATGTTAATAATTTTCTTGATGATGTGATATGATGTGGTAACAACGCAATTCACATGTGTAGTTATCCTCCTCAAACTCAGAGCTGCACACAGTCTGTTGTTGAGAAAATAGCAGGCAAATGGTGTATAGAGGGCCATTCTTCATGAAGCATAGTCGGTGTTCTTCAAAAGCACTAAGGTCATTAATGCAAATGTGAGCATTTACTGAGCAATCATGAGGACTTCGGTTCAGAATCCAGCATCCACATAACAAGTGGGGAAGCTCACAAAAGCCTATAACTCCAGTTCAGAGGATTTGAAGTCCTCATTTCTCCAGGTACACAGGTACACACACATTTATCCATTTACGCATCCACTCATGCACACACACACACACACACACACACATACACACACACATGTAAACAAAATAATAAAGTAGTGCAATAATACATGATAATTAAATGTAACCTGTAATCATAGATGGGATTCTGAAACAATAAAAGGAAACTTGAATGAAATATACCTCCAGTTAGGGCCCAATGTGGGGGATGCATGGATCTTCCTGGGAAAGGGAAATAGAAGAGCTCTCCCTGGGTGGCTTGGGTGGGTGGGGATGGGAACTTGAGGAATCGGGTTGAGAGTAGGTGAAGGGGCCCTTCCATCTCCGACATTTCTATAGATTTTCCTTCCAGAAAATATACAAACTTCACAGGCACAGGACATGAAGGCGTCTGAAGAAGAGCCCCACATGTCTACCTGCTGATATGCACAGGAACTCAGAAGCACTGTAGACAAATTCAGAGCTAGGTTAAGAGTATGCAGCAAGACTTCTTTCTCGGAAGAGATGACTGAAGGGGGAACTTTTCAGGGTCAGGTAGAAAGTGACGCAAGGGAAGCCCCCACAAATCTACAAGGATGACCCCAGTGAAGACTCCTAGCAATAGAGGGTATGTAGCCTGAACTGGCCATCTCCTGTAATCAGATGGGTGACTAGCCCAATTGTCATCAGCGAGCCTCCATCCAGTAACTGATGGAAACAGATGCAGAGACCCATAGCGAAACATTAGGCTGAGCTCAGGGAATCCTGCTGAAGAGAGGGAGGACGGTTTGTTGGAACCACAGGGTTCAAGGACATCACAAGAAAACACACATAATCAACTAACATGGCTCATAGGAGCTCACAGAGTCTAAACTAACAACCAGGGAGCTGCATAGGACAGACCTAAGCCCTCTACTTATATGTGACAGTTGTGTAGCTTGGTCTATTTGTGCGACTCCTAACAATGGGAGCAGAGGCTGTCCCCAATGCTTTGACTGGCTCTTGGAATCTGTTCCTCATACTTGGTTGTCTTGCCCACCCTTAATACACGGGGAGGTGCTTAGTCTTACTGTGACTTGGTATGCTGTTCTTTGTTGATACCCATGAGAGACCTGCCCCATTCTGAGCAGAAAGTGAGGAGGAGTGGATGTGGGGAGCAGAGGGGAGTTGGGAGGGGTATAGGAGGAGAGGAGGGAGGGGAACTGCAGTCAGGATGTAATATAAATTAATTCAATAAATAAAAAAACATTAAAAATGCGTCAAGTTAACAGTAATATATCAACATCATTTTATCAACTATAGCCACACAAATATACCACAATAATGGAAAAGTGTAATACGGGAAATTGGTCATGGGATACTTGGGAACTCTACTATCTAGGACTCCGTAGCCACTACTTTCTGTACATCTGAAATAGTCAGAAAAAGCAAAGACCATCTAAAAACTATTTGTCAAGTCTGAATATCTAAACAAGAGATCGTAACAACATCTTGGGTACTAGGAAAATCATCAGTAGAGTAGCATGCACCTTTGGCCTTCATGGATTTCTCTGTTCATAGCTATCTGGTCTTTCTTTAGGTAAGCATGCTGACAGATTCTCTGCCCATGATTCCCAGGAAGTAAGATGGATGAATCGAAACATGGTCAGTATTCTTCAAAGCAGACCTAGTAAACACTTCAGTTCTACTCCATGTTACCTGGTAGTGGTCACATATGAGCAACATGAGTGGCGTGTCCTTCTAGACTTTTCCTATATCCCTCATGAAATTTAAAAGTGGAAGACTGTATCATGGTGAGGGGTGAGAAGTTATATGGCAGTTCATCTAAGCTGAGGGTTTTTAAATTTATTTTTTTAAAACATATTATTGAGTTCTATGTTAAACATGCATCAGGAGGCAAATCATATACAAATACACCTTGGCACCTTCTGTCTCTCCCATCAAGCAGCTGTTCACCAACAGAGCTGGGAAAATCAGCCTGAAAAAAAAAAAACAGTTCTCTCATTAATATTTTTGTTTAATCTATCATGGTGATCAGATCCCACCAATAAAAACTCATTGCTAGCTGACTGTACTCCAGGCTTTTGAATACACATAAGTAACCACAGAAGCACTGATAAGATCCAGATCCTGTATCTATTGATCGAAGAGTGCGATTTACTGCTTCCCAGAACGTTCTACCAAATTTCAACTTCCTCAGTGTACTCAGAAGTGGGAATGATAAATACCACTGTGTCATTGGGGCTGTCACTGTAGAGAGTGGCATGAATGATGATAAAAGACAAACACATAGTCCAGCAGAACTTGGATTGGCTTTCCTGTCAGCACCACTGAAACGGGAGATGGGAGAATATTATTGATAGAAAGCCCTTGGTGTCCCCGATGCCATGTTCTATAACAATGACTGCACTGTGCAAAGTTACCTTTCCCTGTCTCTGGAGAGGCAGGGATATGCTCTACTGCAGAGGCTGCTTTTAGAAAAAGATTGTTGTATTTTCCTTCCAAGGGAAACCAATGAAGAGAGAAAAAGGAATTTGAAAGTTTAGAACTCTCGCAGACATTATGAGACTATATTTGGGGACTCCTCTTACTACTCTAGTCTCCCTACTAGGAAGAGATGACATTATTTGAGCTTTGCAATAGCATCTGAGATTGTTTTGAGCCAACTCATGGTAACTTGATTCCTTGCTTTCCCCATTGTTTTAGGTTGTCAGCAAGACTTAACTGTCTTCAGGAATGTTAATGGGATATGGAAGGAACAAAACCTAAGGTACTGACACTGGTGTTGGGGATGTAGCTCCACTAGTAGTTTATCGTGTGTGAGGATCCAGGATTCCATAAAATAGACATGGTGTTACAGGCTTCTAATTTCAGTATTCAGGAGGTGGAGGTCCGGGGTTCCCTGTCATCCTCAACTGCATAGAGAGTTCTAAGCGAGTCTGGGCTGCACGACACCCTGCTTCAAAACATACACACAAAAGACACAGCACTGAAACATTCTCTTTATTAAATTAATTAGTTTTTGTTATAGGTGGCTGCTGGGTACAGCACACACTGTGGAAGTCTTGCTGCATACTCTTAACCTAGCTCTGAATTTGTCTACAGTGCTTCTGAGTTCCTGTGCATATCAGCAGGTAGACATGTGGGGCTCTTCTTCAGACGCCTTCATGTCCTGTGCCTGTGAAGTTTGTATATTTTCTGGAAGGAAAATCTATAGAAATGCTGGGGATGGAAGGGCCCCAGAAGCAAACCTTGATCAACAAAAATGGGATTTGATAGATCAGTGTTGCAGACTTCATGTCCTTAGGCAAGCCAGTTCTGGGCATACAAGTTTCCTCAAAGGATTCCCAGTAGAATTGAGTTCTGTTTGCCCATAGGGGGAACCAGCTCATTTTCTGGGCTTCTCTTTCTTCCTCAGTTTCTCTAGTCTCTCCACTGTGCTTCCTGGGATTATTCCCTATAGAAATTCTCAGAAACTAAGTGCTTTCTCGGGGTCAATTTTCTGGGAAATTAGAACTAAGCAACTGTTGCTGACATTAACTACTGCAAAGCAAGGGCCTCTGAGCCATAAAAAGTCATGGCTCAAAACCTTACTATTTATGGCTCCACAGTGGTATCATGTGAAGAGAAATAGATGCATACTGGTTTAGGGATTTGTAGAAAATGATCGCTGTTTTCTACAATAAGAAATAAGAAACATTTTTTTTTGAACTGTGAGTACTAGCTGGAAATCAAAGGGGAAATATTTCTTTAAATATAGTAACAAAGTAATGGTTACATGATAACATGTATAGCAATCCCTGTGCTCAAAGGTCATAGACGTTATCATGTCCTAGCATGAATAGGAAAACGTGAATAGCATGTGTGCACAGTGGTCTGAACAAGAGCATGGCAAATAAAAGCTGCCCAAGCCTCTTAGTTCAGTATCAATTCCTGTAAAGGAAAATGCCACCCTAAACATTGTTTACTTGCAAAACATTCTTCAAGCTATAGTGCAATTTATTTCACATGACGTTTACAGACAATCAACAGAAGTAGCTTTGATAACATGAGAATCCACAAATCACATTTCCTTGCTCTGGTTAAGCATAGAAATCCTTTGAGGTCTCTTGTGATGCTGCCATGGGAATGAGCCTTTAGAAATGATTGCTTCTGTTCACATAAGTATCCCTTTCTCAAAGGAAAATTTATATGACTCCCTACTAGGGTACTGCTTCTTTCTTCATTCCCAGGCCCACAAAGACTGCCATTGACAAGCATGGTTGCATTCTGTCTTAATAGTTTCATTGTCTTCAGGCTCTTATATGGTGGTCGAAAGAAACGAAAATGAAAGAAGAAAATTAAATAAGCGGAAACTGGAGATACAAGTTCACTGATACGAAGATGATTTAAATATAGAAGTTTGGGTAAATTCAATGGGAATAATTACAACAGAATCCAGGAAAATTGATGACAGACTTTGTATCGAAGCTTAGCTCTTTTTTACTCCAAATGATCATTCTCTTTCTCACACATTCCCTTCAGTGCTGGAAGATGGGTTTCATGTCAGCTGACATCAACTGTGGTGAAGGCTTTCGCACCATTGACACCGCCCCCAACCCGGCCTGTTGTAATTTGCTACTTCATGTTGGTCAGCAGTTGATATTGTCTTGTTCCGAAAGAATCACAGTATTATTTTTTTTTAATTGATGGAAGTTTTCTACTGATTTAGCCTAGTTCTTGGATCTGAAAGACTTCCAAGTTTTCATGAGGACTCAAAAGTTTCCAAACTGATAAATTTGAATGTAATAGTGAGAATGTTCTTAGATGAGGAAAGTGAGCCTGGAAGGGCAGAGGCCATACTTTCCGCGAAGTCTGTATGAACACATTGGTAGTTTGTCCGTAGTAAGCAGAGCTATTGTGTCAGAATACTGGCCCTCAGCTTTCCTGGAACTGCAGCAACAAACACTTGTGAACGACCATGTAGGTGCTGGAAACTGGACTTAGGTACTCCACGAGAGCAGCAAGTGCTCTTGACTGTGGAGCCATCTTTCCGGCCACTTATTGCTAGGATTATTTTAATCTTCCATCTAAAAAATTTATTTTTATTTATGTGTATATTTGTGTGTATGTGTGCATGTATGTCACACATGTGCAGGTGCCTGTGGAGGCCAGAAGAAGATGTCAGTCTCCCTAGAGCCGAAGTTACAGATTGTGAGCCAGCCACCATATAGGTGCTGGGAATTGAACCTGGGTCGTCTGGAAGAGCAACCAGTGCTCTTAACCACTGAGCCATCTCTCCCAGTTCTAGGTTTTTTTTAATTTTAGTAAAAAGCTCAGACAGTCCTTGCGTTCAATTTTTTTGGCATGATGATTTATTATTATTATTTTTATTGAGTTCTACATTTTTCTCTGCTCCCCTCACTACCTCTCCCCTCCTCTTCACGTTTTAAATGTTCGAGGTGATGTTTCTGACTTCTTGGTTCACTGTCCATGTCCGCCTGCAGCCTTTCACTTCCTCATCCTACTTCTCCCCCACTGTCTTTTACAATGACAAAACTGAAATGTCTTTTTTGTTCCATAAAGAGAGGTTTCTGAATAAAGTATCTTCATTCTTTGTCTCCGCCTTTCTATCACTATTATGTACTTCATATGCGCATATATGCACAGTCATACAACATATCTACACAAATACAATGTACACATATACATGCATGCACATATGTGCGCATGCACACACACACACACACAGACACACACACAGACACACACACCTCCTTCCGTAAGGGAATCAAATCCAAGTCTCCTGTGTGGAAATGCAGAGCATTACTGTCAGGCTGCTCCATTAAATATCATTTGAAAGTCAATTTTATCCCCGAGTCGTAAGTAGTGTGCATGCTTATGTCTTCATCTACCTTAATTAGAAAAAGCAATTTGCTGCACATTTCTTTAAAAAGGAGGAAAGAATGTGATGAAGTGGGGGCTCTGGGTAGACGGAAAAGCTTCCTGTGCCGCGGTGTGCCGCTGCCACGGGAAAGCGCCTCCCTCTTCTAAATTATGTGGAGGTGGCAAAAAGAACCTTGGGATTTGCATACTTTCTAGGGAACTTCCACAGGTGCCCACAGTTATAGAGAGAGGGACCATGTCCCCAAACCTAGTCCCTCTTCATTTTGTTTCTCAAATTCATACTAGCAAACTCTCATTTTAAGTTTATCACTAAAGATGTTTCTATCCTATTAAGTGGTCTGTGATTCTGGACCATGAACAATCTTTAGACTATTTTCCCACATCTCTCTCTGCCAAAAATGGTCGGAGTGGCTGAGAAGACTGCAGGTCTCTGGAATGCCCATCTGGCTGGCCTCTGCCCCCACCACAGCCTCGCCCCTACCCAGTAGGCTGGGACGACTTTCAACCACGTGCTTGCGTCTCTCAGACTTGAATCCTCCTGATATGCAGGCAGAGTGCCAAATATACAACTCAGATCATGCTTCAGTGGCTTTGGAGGGTCTGGAGGGCTCTAGGGACAAGCCGATCAAAAGTCTTTGCGTCTGAGGAATTCCAGTAGCCTCCCCTGGGGCCCGAGCCCATGAGAAGGCCTAAGGCCTTAGACAGGGAGGAATCAGTCAGGCACAATGCACACGACTTTGTGCACGTGAGAGATGTGGACCTCTGGAGTGAGAAGTGATTGCAGCTCTGCTCTTTCTCCATGGTCCCTGGCACTTGACCCTGACCTCTGGGCAGCCTCTGAATTCATGTCCGGGTTGTGATTCAGGATGGCTCATCAGTTTGGTTCCCCTCCCATCTTCCATTTGCCATGCAGCAGACAAATAACTGTTTTCAAATCATAAGTCAGAGCACTCCTCTGCTTATAAACCTACAGCTTTCCACTCCACTTGGCGGTAAATGAAACTCCCTGTCCGGGTGTCTGCGGGGCCCTCTTTAAGGTGCTGCCTGCTTTGCACCTCCAGTCCTGTACAGCCTGCTTCTCTGTTCTCCAGCCACAGACCCTCCACTCTCTCTTTAACTGGGTCCATGTTATTCCTGCATCTATTGATAACATAGATATGGGAGACAGCATGAGGCCATAGACCTAAGGCCTCAAAAAATCAAGTGGTGAAAAGATGAATTAGAATTTAAATCAAGCAAGCAAACCAAAGCAGAACTGGTGTACACTGCACAGCATTAACTACTCCTATACCTCTGTGCAGTGCGCATGAGCCCGCTGAGGTCTGGGATTAGTTGATGACGCAGAAGAATGCTGTTCCATGAATTCTATTATAGAAATTGATGCTGTCCCAGAAGCTATTCAGATAAGATGTTTATAAACAGCTATGTAGTGCATGCAGTTTAATTCTCACCTTTTATTTGAGTCTTCCTGGGCATCAGGATTACTCTTAATAACCTTGAATTTGCCAATTCTGTTCGTTCATTCAACAAATATTAATTGATACGCTCTTATGTGCCAAGTAATGAGCACAGCTCATCAGAACTATTATTACACATTTATTCAAAGAAATGAAACCACCAATTCAAAGACGTATGAATAGACACAAACAACCCAAATGTCTATCAAGATGGTCCACTTAACTGTTTTATATCCATATAATAGAGTACTGTCAATAAGAAAAAAATAACACTGCTATAGATTTTGCTAACTGAAAAAAGCCAGTCACCAGGTGACATATTGGATATTTTTATAGGGCAGTGACCAGAAAAAGGCAGCATTACAAGGGCAGAATGCAGATTAATGTTTGTCAGTAGTTCGGGAGACTGATTGTAAAGGGGCACAGAGTAACTTTTTGAGTGTTGGGAATGTTTTATATCCTGATTAATGGCGGTGAATCTATGACTGAATACATTTCTCAAACTCTCTGATCTCTGCGTCTCAAGTGATTGAATACTACTGTATGTAAATTGTGCCATAGGAAACCTAACTTAGGAAAACTCAACAGGCTATATTCTATTAGAGGAATAGATATTAATGGGTCTGTATATCAGATGAAACAGATTCATTTGTATACTACCATGCTTCCCATCAGCCCACTTCCAATTTCACCTTGATGTCCAAATGGCAGGTGCCTCTAAACTCGTTCATTTCGTGTCTACAGACCCGTCTTTAGGTATGATTTCCATGATCTTTAAGTGAAAAGCAAAAAATGCCTGCTCTGGGGCTTCTCCCTACCTAGTAAAACTCATCCTACAAACAAGTACAGCCTGAGTGGGTGAATGGCATCTTTCCGAGGTAAGCTGAGCACCTTGACTAAATATTTCATGTTTTCAGGAGATCTCAGTGGACCCACATGCCCGTGGCTCAAGTGCCCACCTTGTTGAAGCACCCTTTCTCATGCTCTTCACTTCCTCGCTCCCCAAACAGATTCTTTCCAGAGGAGTTCCTGTTCTGGGTTCTGTTTTCAGGGGATCCAGGCTGAGATACAGTATAACAATAGAGGACAGGCAAAAGGGAAGTAGAGGGAGGACACAGACATGCAGGCTGACACAGAAAAGGTCAGGAAAAGTTTTGAGGAAATGGAAACCTCAGAATAAAAACTTGAGTTCAGCAGAAGAACAAGCAGTATGCCTATCTGTGGAAGATTATTCAGGCTCTAAGGAAATAGTAGGCATAAATGTGGAGTCTTCCAGAAATAGCAGGGAGTGCTCTGTAGGTGGAGTTCAGTTAACAACTGATTAAGATCCAGGGGTAATAGTACAAAGTCACATAGAATTTCATTACCACACAAAGGCCATAAGACTTTCTGAATGAACTTGAAACCAACAGAGGGTTTTAAATAGAGGAACAAAATAACCTGACAGACACAGGTCCTTAAGAAAGACACCTCTGGCTCCTGGATGATCATGATGAGACTGTCAGGTCACTAGTGGAAGTAGGGAGAACAGTCAGAGCCTATTGGTACTGTGCTGCTCAAGAAAATGGTGGTGGATTGAAGCAGTGACAATGGACTTGTTGTTATAACTGACAGAATTTTCCGACAACTTGTATAAAAAGTAAAAAGAGAGGTTAGAGAAATGGCTCAGTAGTTAAGAGAAAATACTTGTTGCTCTTCCAGAGGACCCAGCTCTTAAGTCAGGTGGTTCACAATGTCTGTAACTCCAGCTCCAGGAGACTCTGACACTTCTGAGGGCAATCTCTCTCTCTCTCTCTCTCTCTCTCTCTCTCTCTCTCTCTCTCTCTCTCTCTCACACACACACACACACACACACACGCACGCACACACACACACACTGAAAATGCAGCTGTGTTCCCAGCACTTGGAAATCACACTTGAGAAGATAACACTATCAACTCAATTGAACACTATCGCTTATTATCTTCAGGGCTCAGTGAAAGGATAACTCGGAACCCAAGGATGGTTTCCTCTAAGCTGTAGGCCAAGGATAAGGCTTTAGGAAACTCAAGCAGCTGATGTTGCTTCTGATGCTTTCAATATCACTGTGTGTGAAGATTGCAGCAATTAGTTCCACACTCTTGGGATCTGACAATGTAACACCTTATTTAATTTCTGTCAAGGCTTTTCAAATTTAAGTCAACTAGAATGACTGAGGGAAAGATGGAAGCTGTTAGTTCTTTGGTTTCTCTCGGATTATTTCATCTAGAACCACTGAGGGCAAGGCTGAGAAGACAGCATTTTCTAGTGCTTGTCAGTTATTAAGAAAATGCGAGCAACTTTACACTAAAGTGATGGTTGGTCGTCTCATTTGATTTCCTGTTTCTATGATAAAATGCTGGCCAAAACCAAGCTGCAGAGGAAAGGTTTTTATTTCAACCCACAGATCATAGTCCATAATCTATCACTGAGGAAAACCAAGGTAAGAACTCAAGGCAGGAACTGAAGAAGAGCCTGTGGAGAAATGTTCTCAGTAGTTCACAGCCAATTTCGCTAAACTAGTGTACTGGTTATTTGAGACTAGTTCTCTCTACCTAGCTTTTGACTATCCCAGAACTCACTTTCTAGTCCAGGCTGGCCTTGAACTCACAGAAATCTGCCTGCTTTTGCCTCTCAAGTGCTGGGATTAAAAATGTGCTCCCTCCTCCCACATACCCGGCTTTGCTACTGTTTTATACAGCCCAGGCCTATCAGTCCAGGGAAGCCACTGCCTACAGTGGCCTGGGACCTTCAACGTTAAGAAAATGCCACCGTAGACATGCCTACAAAGCAGTCTGGTGCAGGCACTTTGTCTAGTTTGTGTCAATCTGACAAAAGCAAACTAACACAGTTGGTAAACTTGGGCCTATCTTTGGTGTTTTCATAGCTTAAAGAGTGGATAGCTCTTTAATGGGAGACCATACCAAGTCCAAGGGAAGAGTTCTTTAATAGTGGAATTAGGAGCCACGTCATGATACCATGAAGAAGGTAAGGGCAAATGTGCAAATTAAAATTGTGCAAGTCACAATTAAAGTGGAAATGGAACTGTAGCAGATGTCATTAGATTTTAACACCATAGTAGTTCTCAACAAATGGTCCTCTAGGGCAGCACAACAGCAGCAGTAGCAGCTTCACCTGGGAACTCCTTAAAAGGCAGTCTCTGGTCTTGCTCTAGACCTAGTGAATCAAATTGTAGGGCAGGCAGCACGCTGTCTTTACAAGCCGGGATTGTGATAGCTTTCTGAGTTCAAGAACCTTTGTTCTTCAAACCTGTGAGCCAAAGCCACAGAATGTTCTTTCTCATGTGACTGAGCTCAGTGTAGGTCGATCTTGTTCATTGTATGAATCTGGTGACTCCCTATGCCTGCCACTCTGGGCATGTTCTTTTAATGTGACAAGTGCCTTATCCTGACAACAGTGTCAGGCCACACTAATGACTAAGTAGGTAGTAGAACAAAGATGTTTGTATATGGAATAGCTTTTGCTCCTTACCAAACATCCTAAAAGGTCCTTGCTTGTTTCCTTTTTTTTGTTTGTTTGTGTAGCTCTGACCTGCCTAGAACTTACTCTGTAGACTGGGATGACCTTGAATTCCTGGAGCTCTGCCTGCCTCTTCCTCCCAAGAGCTGGGACTAAAGCTGTGTACTACCACATCTAACGCCATGGTAACTCTTAGAGCAGATCTAGGGTAGTATAAACAGCAAACTGCTTATTTTGACAAAGAAGACTTGCTTTCTGTTAGCTTCACAATGCTTCTCCTCAATGGTTAGATTTCACTGTTAGGTATCATAAGCTAGTATCTCCCAGCTACTACCTAAACTATGTCACTACAAGTGACCTGTCCTTAAAGACTGTCACTCATTTAACTCGATATTCCAGTAACATCAATAGAAGAGTGCCCACGCGTCAGGAAAAGTCACATGCAAATGTTTCAGAATCATCCCCCACGCCCACACTAGCTCCTTCATTAGTCCAGGAAGTGAGGGATTTAGTTGCATTAATAGAAGTCTTACACTGGTTGTTGATTATTTTTATCCTTTAAAAGTAATAGAGATTGCATAATTTTATATGATTTGATTTTCATTCAGATTTGAAAGTCATTCACATCAAATTAAAATTCCTTTGGGTCCTTTAACATGCTTTGAATTAAAGTTTATGATTTAATAACTAAAGGGTACGGAGGGAATGCAAACTGGCTCTCTGAATCTTTAGTGATATGGAAATTTCTAGAAGATTCACAGCCTCTCCAAATTAATGTTTCTTGTATTTAACAGACAGAATAATGATGGAGGAGAATCCATCCTCTGAGTCACTATACCTGGGATTCTGTCTAGTATTTGACGTCAACGAAGTTAGTGCGAAGGAAGGCACAGGAACATTTGCTGCTCTTGAAGTACTTGGGACATCAGAGAGCTAGCAAAAAAGAAAAAAGTGGAAAACCCTGGCAGTAGTAAGTAACTCAGTTGAATGTAAGATAATGCCCTAACAAGCCAGGCGGTGGTGGCGCACGCCTTTAATCCCAGTACTTGGGAGGCAGAGGCAGGCGGATCTCTGTGAGTTCAAGGCCAGTCTGGTCTACAAGAGCTAGAGCTAGTTCCAGGACAGGAACCAAAAAGCTACGGAGAAACCCTGTCTCAAAAATCCCCCCCCCCCAAAAAAAAAGATAATGCCCTAACACACGTCTAACTCTAAGGCAAAGACCTTGCTTTCCCCACCTTTATTCTTTTTTCTCTCTTATTCTTCCTTTCCTCTCTCGTCCACTTCCTACCATTTTATGAGCTATCTACATAACCCAGCAAGAGTTCATTAAATCTCTCTTGCTTCCAGAAATATGGGAAATGTCACCATCAGTCCTTAGACCAGACCTAAAAAGACCTGTGCTTGAGGCTTCGTACCCTCGTTACTCATAATGTGGTCCATGGACCAACTGCATCAAGACCAATTGGGAGTTTGTTAGAAGTGTAGACTCTTTAGTATCTCTATGGAATTAGGAAACCTAAATCTGCATTTTAATAAGATTCCCAAATGGCTGATAAGCAAATTAAAGTTTGAAAATTACAATTTTCAAGGCTTTTTCCTCTGACCACACCATTCCCAGTCAAACAAAATTAAGAAATGTTAAAGGGAGGTTCCCACTAAGAATTTGCACATCATCTAGAACAGTCTCTGGGTTCCTGACCCTTGAATACCAACCCCAGAGGCCCTGAGCCTTCTCTCAGGATCTATATCCAACTGATTGTACAGACAGAGCTAGGACCCCTAGACTAAAGGGAAATGGTGCTGTTTCGAGGTTAGAATCAGGTAGATCTGTGCAAGAAGTCGGGAGGGCAACTGAAAGATTCACATACATTAGACTCATGGGCCCCAAGGCCCCCTCAGTGTAGAAAATGACTTGTAGTGTGTGGCGAGAAGAAGAAATGGCCAAGTGCCAGCCCTGTGCACCTTCAAATTCCAGCCGGTAACTGCACTGAGCACCACCACCCCCAAACGAAATTCACACCTGGCCTTTAAGTTGTTATGACAGTTTGTTTGGGAAGAGAGAAGCAAGAAGCCCTTTCTTATTTAAACATTTGTTAGTTTGATATGTAACTTTTAAACATTCAGGCATATGGTATGTGGGCCTCTGTTTGTACTCTTGGCTTAGTCCTGCAGATGTTTGGGGTGAGCCTGCTTCTGAGGAACTGCAAAGACATCTAAGGCTTTTCAGCACAGCATGCTCCCCTTGTCTTCAGGAGCCTGGCGGACTGCCTAGCTCCCTGTGCCAAGCCACATTCCTTTCTTGCTTGAAGATTTTTCCTAAAACCTCCTGGCTATTTAGTGTATTTCTTTTAGGATTTCCTTAAAGGAGCCATTTGTCTATCTCTTAATCAAGGCTTCTTCTGTCTTCTCTCAACCTCACCTTATCAATCTCTTTGGGCCCAAGTCTATGCTAAGCACCTACGCAGTGTAGAGCAGGGAGCCCAATTTCTCTAATTTGCTAGCTGGTAACCTGAGCCTTTCCCCTGAGACTGTGATTTGTTAAAGGCAAGGCCTAGGGATTTACATTTGGAACAAATGCCCTGGTGATTCTGATGCTGGTGGCTGGTGGACCACACTTGGAGAATGGAAGAGAGTAGTTTCCCAGGTTCCTATGTGGCCTAGTTCCGTTTCTAGCTCTGTCTTGACTACCAATTAGCTCTGTAGACACTGATGCCTCACACACGTGTCTAGCTCACAAAATCCCCCGCATTTATTAGGCCTTAGCCTTTTGTGGAGGAATGCAGTGGGAGCAGGGGACGCACTAAAGTGTAAGACCCCACACTAGGCGTGAGGAACTCGCTTTCTGCCCCTGTTTACTTACCCTTATTCAGTACTGTCTTGAGTAAAACCTAGCAGTTCACTTTGGTTTGTGAGTAAAGAGCTGTGTTGGAGGAAGACAGGCTACAAATCCATGAAAAGTCAATAGTAAAGGACAAGATATTGCATGAACCTAGAATTCTAAAGGCAATTATAATAAATCTGGATCTAAAATTATCAATCTGAAGACTAGTTTAAAAGTTTTTAAGCTGATTAAATTAACTTCCCAGAAAATGGTTATTTACATTGTGTTCCCCGAGCAGAGGAAGAAAGCATCTTTTGTTTCTGTTTAGCTGGAAATTACTGAATGTGATTATTTGTGTTGTTCCCCAAATTTAGACTAATCTCTTGGCCTTAGCTTTCTTTGATATAGCTTGGTCATGGGATTAGAAATGTAAGCAGTTTTTTTTTTGTTTCTTTAGTAAATTCCAGGCATGACTATGAGGGCTGTCGTCCCTGGACAGAGCAGGTAAACCTCCCTGGAGTCTTGTCAAGGTTTCTCTCACATAGAGCAAGTAAGGAGCCTGTGAAAGATGGTTTGTTAATTAAACGCCCTTTCATCCTCAAGATACATTGAGAGAAGGAATGAGTGAAATATTTATTTTGAACAACATCCCTCTGCTACTCCACACCTCCATCCCCTGGCTCATGTCTCCAAAGAAGCAAGGCTGTGTTTGCGATTCAGTATCTAACTGGAGAAAATGTGAAGAAGGCTTCCTGATCTGACTCGGAGACAGCACTGGGTACATGCTAACTACGAAGAGGAGACTAAAACTCTCATTTATAGACATGCGCAGAGCCTTCATCTTCCCTTTCTCCTCTCCACGCACACCCAGGAAAGACCGAAGTAGACCTCAGTTCCAACTCTGGAACTAAAGAGGCAGATCTTAGATAGTCTCCATCATTTGCTTTGACGCCTTGTGACATGAAAGCACACTGCACTGCCACACAGGAGGACCTTTTTTTTTAAAAATATTTATTTATTTATTTATTTATTTATTATGTATACAATGGAAGGGCCTGGTTTGGGGCTTTTTCTGCGCGGCAGAGGTGAGGGGAGAAGAAACAGGTGCTGGGTACAAACGCTGCCTTCCCAATAAGTAATCCAACTATGGGCATGTGGGTGACAGAAGGGAGGGGACTGAGATGGTAGAAGGCCCAATCTGAAGATAACACCAATCAAGTTTTTCCTCATTCCACTTCATTTTCCCTCTTGTTTTCCAAGGCTGTATATCATGAACATACACAGATGGAGGAGAGGGGACCCTAACATACATTTCATAGAATTCTTCTCCACGCAGCTCGTTGTCGATGGCTATCCAGATCCTGCATAAATGTTTCCAATGATGGAGCCTGGGATGCAAAAAGTCCACTGGGATACAACTATCCCAGAAATCACTAGCACACGGCAGGCATAAAATGCTGAACTTGGTTACAGTGGATTTTGTGTGAAACCTAAATTGAATAAAAGCAGAATTGGCTTATCAACTTACTGACCTTGAAGAGCTGTTAATTTTCAGGAGTCCTGAGGTCAGGACCTTTGTTTTGCATCAGATCCAGAAACAACTCAATCATGGTTTGGAATTCTTTTTGGAACCACTTTTTAAATTGAAAATAGATTTTTTTTATATATTCTGATCATGGCTTCCCCTCCCCCAACTCCTCCCCACCCACCCAAATCCCCATGCTATTGTTCTCTCCTTCATCAGAGAACAAACAGGTATCTAAAGTAAGATAAAATAAAAGAAGAATAGGACAAAACAGATAGAAAAAAAAGAGAGCCAAGAAACAGTTCTCTGTGTGTCTCTTTAGACACACAGTTCTCACACACAGAAATTTCATAAGAATCCAAAATCTGAAACAATAATATATAAACAAAAGATCTGTAAGGCAAAAAAAATGCCTAGACAAAAGATACCTCCAAAATTACCGCTGAGTTCCTTTTTCGTTGTCCATCTACTGTGGTTATAGTCACTTTTACTTCTTGTCCCTGTGAAGTGGCAGGTTTTTTAGCGGTTCCAACCACCCTAGCTGGAAATTTTTTAAGTAACTCTGAGAGAGAAGGTACATTTTAAAGTGAGCTGAAGGCAGACAGAAGCTGGGGTCTACAACAGACATTTGGATGACTTTTTATTTAATTTTTTATTTTTATTTTTACTAAACTTTCCTCTGGCATTTTTTGTTTTTTCTACTGCAGGCTGTCTCAGCTGTTTCTACCATGGTTCTGAGGACATTTCTGGTCCAAAACAGCTAGCATTTTTACCAAGTGCTCAAAATCTGACTGCCATGGTGTCATGAGGAAATGAAGGAGAGTGATGTTGTGTATAGCTGGTAAACTCAGAAAGGATTCTGGCACCAGGGAGGGCTTGATTCAGGAGTTCTAGTACTGTTACAAGGACTGTTATTCTTCTATCTGAAACTTCAGTTTCCCTTTCCTCTATCAAACGGCTTTATTCTTTAGTTTGGGTACAAGGCAGGGTTTCTTTGTATATCCCAGGCTGTCCAGGTTGGTCTCAGTCACAGAGATCTGCCTGCCTTAGCTTTCTGAATGCTGGGATTAGTGGCATATCCCACCCCCGCCCAACCAAATGACTTTATTCTTAAGCAGGCTAAGAAAACGTTGGCAGTGGTTTTGTTTTATATTTTGCTCTCAGATTTCGCCAATTTAGCCAGAGCAATGTTTGACAGAAGCTACCATAATTTGACTATATTTAATTAATTATTAATTGATTGATTGCTTTTTGAAACAAGATTTCTTTGTGTAATAGCCGTAGCTGTCCTGGAACTAACTCTTGTAAACCAGGCTGCCCTTGAACTCACAGAGTTCACCTGACTCCGCCTCCCAGGGTGCTGGGATTAAAGGGCGTGCAATACCACTCCCTGGCTATCTATTTATATCAGGTGTAAATGATAGCAACTAATTAGACTGTTTGGGCATAAGCTCCAGGGCTGAATTTATACCCAGAAAAAAACTTGGGCTGTTGCTGGAAGAGAGGGTAATGGACACTAGGAGGAAAAAAGAATGCCCCTCCAAGGTCTAGCCATTGATTCATGGTTGCAGGCAGCTCCTCGCAGGGGCTCACACTTACATATAACTAGGAAACAGTATAGGCAGCCCGAACCTCAAACACAAAGGGATAAACCAGGAGATTTCTTTTTTCTTTTCCTTTTCCCTTCCCTTGCCTTCCCTTGCCTTGCCTTCCCTTCCCTTCCCTTCCCTTGCCTTCCCTTCCCTTGCCTTCCCTTGCCTTCCCTTCCCTTCCCTTGCCTTCCCTTCCCTTCCCTTGCCTTCCCTTCCCTTCCCTTGCCTTCCCTTCCCTTGCCTTGCCTTCCCTTCCCTTCCCTTCCCTTCCCTTCCCTTCCCTTCCCTTCCCTTCCCTTCCCTTCCCTTCCCTTCCCTTCCCTTCCCTTCCCTTCCCTTCCCTTCCCTTCCCTTCCCTTCCCTTCGCTTCCCTTCCCTTCCCTTCCCTTCCCTTCCCTTCCCTTCCCTTCCCTTCCCTTCCCTTCCCTTCCCTTCCCTTCCCTTCTCTCTCTCTCTCTCTCTCTCTCTCTCTCTCTCTCTCTCTCTCTCTCTTTCTTTTTGGTTTGTTTTTCAAGACAGGGTTTCTCTGTTTAGCTCTGGCTGTCCTGGAACTTGCTTTGTGCTGGGATCAAAGATGTGCACTACCACTGCCTGGCCAGGAGATTTTTTAAAATCAAATACCAAAAAGAGTTTTAAAGTCAGTGACACTGTTGAGAGGCCTAATGTGGCAAGGAGATGGAGAGAAATAAGAAAGATCAAAGGACATGGTGTTAAAGTGGCTTTAATACAGTGTGCTTAAAAACCATGTGCTAATAATAATCGCAATGCATTGCAATCATATTTATGGAGCCTGATTTTGATGCTATCTTGGTCTTATATGTATTCATCCATTTAATCCTCACAACAACCCTATGATGTCAAAACAATTATTATCTTCTTCATCATCTCTACTTTAGATGAGGAAATCAAAACTCAGTGAGGTTAACCACGCTGCCCAACATCACAGAGCTGCCAAATGACAAAGCTGGCATCCAACCCGTGGTGGCACTTAACCTCCATGCTAGCCTTCCCAATGTTGAAAATGAATCTCAGCGAAAACAATGTGCTGTTGAGCCTATGAATAAAAAATGGCTGAATACCGGGTGGTGGTGGCACACGCCTTTAATCCCAGCACTCGGGAGGCAGAGGCAGGCGGATCTCTGTGTGTTCGAGGCCAGACCGGTCTACAATAGCTAGTTCCAGGACAGGCTCCAAAGCTACAGAGAAACCCTGTCACGAAAAAAATCCAAACCAGAAATGGCTGAAGGCCAACCCGAGCTTGTGAGAGCTCATGAACTCTGGCGTGGAACCGACCCTCTGCATCTGGGTGACAATTGTGTAGCTTGGTCTTTTGTGAGGCCCCTAGCAATGAATGAGACCAGGACCTGTTCCTGATACATGAGCTGTCTCTTTGGAACCTTTTCCCTATGGTGGGAGCTTGGTCCTGCCTTAACTTAATGTTTTGTTATAAACCTCTATCAAATGCTTTATTCTTGTGTTAATTTAAGAGATTAACTTAAGGTTTTACTTAAAAGATTAATTTAAGGTTTTGTTGACTCTCCATGGGGGGGCCTTATCCTTTCAGAGGAGTGGGTGGGAGATGGGTTGGGAATGGGGTGGGGGAAGTTGGGGGAGGGAGCATGAGGGGAGGAGGAAGAGGAAACTGTAATTTTTATTAAAATGAATTTTTAAAATGATGTAAAAAAGAAATGACTGAAGGAATGGCTCTGCCATTTTTCATGGCTGCCAGCCTTAAGGACCTTGAAGTAGAGAGCAACAAGAGAAAGGACCTCCCTCTGTGGCAGAGGTAGAACGGGGTAATTGTATCCCATAACGAGTAATAAAGAGTCCGGGTGACAGTGGATGAGGTGGAGTAAAGAGCAGCCCAGGGCATGTGTTAGTATAGGCCTCAGAGTCTTTGCCATGTGAGCACACACTTGCATGATGGCTGCAGACAAGACCCTAATCTCTGTCTGCCTCGGTTTCTACTTCTGTGAGTAAGAACGACTGCTGTCTCTCTCCCCGCTTCTGAAGCATTATGGAGATTAGACAAGATAATGTGAAATGAAACACTTTCTACAGAGAAATCCTCTTATAATTATACTCTCTATAGGCACTTAAAAGCATACTTTTACTAAAGAAAACCTCTGTTTTGCTAAAGAGTGTTAGTCTGTGTCTTCTAGAAACAACTTATATTTCAAAAATTACATATTTAATGAAGGTAATTTTAAAAACAAAGATGAACACAAAGAAGAAAACAAAGAAATCATCTTGAAAAATCAACTCAACACTTAGGTTAAACTTTTGCTGAGATGGTTTTCTATTCCTGTCGTTTTGAAGGTAATAATATTTCACATTAGTGTTTTATCTTATATACATACACCACCCTTATTCTTTTGCAGTCTACCCTTTCCCATTTAATACACAATGAATATAGCCATTGATCTTTCAGAACAGTTATTTACAGCATTTTGACCATGATCCACAGTAATACATATATATATACATATATACATATATACATATATATATATATATACCAGAAAACACACACACACACTCACCCAATGCCTGTCCTTTCAATATACTTGTTTATGATTTGTTACTATAGCATGTACTTTGAAAAACAATTATTTTGTTCTTAGATGATAGACCACTGTAGAGATTTGCTTTAATTATTAATAAACCTCTAATTCTTGGACTTCATTTATAATATTTCACATTCATCCCTTCATTCTCTAAACTACTAAACACACACATAAATACCTACACGTTCCTCTCCTTCCTAGAAAAAGAGAGGCTATGTCATGCCTGCTTCCTAGGCTAGGAACCCAGAGGGGAACCACACTGATTTGCTTCTTGCAGTTAGTGCACTTTCGTTCTACGATGCATAGGCAGCTGCTTACGCCTAGAGATTGGGAGATCCCAGGTTCTATGATTGGGATTCAAATGATGGGGCTACTTTAGGTGGAGATCAAGAAAGGTCTCTCTGGGGATGATGTTTAACCAGAAGAAACTACTGAACTACCTATTGGGTGGGGTCCTAGAATCTTGACCAGAGAATATCTAGCAGAAAGGTCTCAGTGTTGTCAAGATCTTGGCGCATGCACTTTAGAGCCAAAAGGATAGCCAGTGTGACCCGAGAGCAATGGGTGAAATGGGGACATGCCCTAAGGACCAGGTCATAAAAGATGAAATCACAAAGGTTCGCAGTGAGCACATCGCTCTGGGCCTCCTATGACAAATATGCTCTGGCTTTGCCTATCATGGTTAGTTACAGCAAGGAGAAAAACTGGGGCAGGGTGAGAACCAGCAGCTGCTGTGGGTGGGAACTTTGGGTGGCCAGAGACTCAGGGGCTGGAATGTCTCTCTAGATGAGAGCTTCAGCATGAAAGGGAACCCACATTCTGTTGAAATCAGAGAGTGGCCCTGGTACAACTTTTTGCCCTGTTCCAACTGTGATCTCCTTGAGGGTCGTAAGCTTCCAGACAGATTCAAGGGGTTTTGTTTATTCAATGTCTTGGGTTCAGCACCTAGCCAAATCGTTTTTTAAATTTACTTTAGATTTATCTGTTTTATGTGTATGAGTCGTTGCCTGCCTGTGCCTGGTACCTTCAGAGTCTGGGAGAGTGTGTCTGATCTTCTGGAACTGAAGTTAGAGCGGGTTGCCAGCTGAACCTGGGTTCTCTCACGAACAGCAAGTGGTCTTAGCTGCTGAGCCATCACTCTGGTCCCCGCACCTAACCAAGTATTGGCACAGTAGGTGTTCAGTACATGTTTGTGTAGCCAACCAATGCATTTATGGGCATCCCCAGGATTCCAGACAAATAACAGAGGTAATTTCTGACAAATCAGGCCTGTCTTCACATTTTCTCCAATGTGATTCTCTATCCTCATGCTAACATGGAAGAAAACCTTTTATGTGGAGAAGGGGAGAGTCTGTCAGCTCCTTCTTTTTTTTTTGTGTGAAATCACAAATAATTTCTCAGAAACCATTATGTATTTTATTTGGTCTTAAAAAAAAATGAAATGGCGTGACAATTCACCAGCTGCTTTTTGCAATGAAAAGAGAACACATTGCAATTGCCAGAAACAGATGTTGAAGAGGCCTAGAAATCTGATTTTTCCACATCAGGGATCCTGTTGTGTATTAAAATAAATTGACGGGGTGAGTGGAAGCGAGATTGCTGGTTTCTTTGAGATTGCTCATTGCCTTGAGGAATGGAGAGTGGGGATAGCCATTCGAGAGGATCAGCCACGGACGAGCCTCCAAAGGAATCCCTTGTTGCCCAGGACCCTGCTAGAGCTGTGGCGTGGAGTCCGTGGAACACACACTCTTCTCCTGCTCTCCTCACTCATCCTCAACATAAACCTTTGCCCTGGATAAACATGGCAGGGGCATTTAATTCTGATGGTTAATGAATGCCCCTCTTGACTATGGTCCAATGACCTAGGCCTGGCACTTTGGGATATAGAAAACATTCCAGAGATCAGTGGAGAATAGAATATGAAGATTAAAGAGATGTCGCTGAAAGAGGGAGTAAAAAGTTTCCTTCAGGACTTTGAACTCTCAAGTACAGTCACAATGTAAGAAAACTGTGCCCTTTGTAGAAATACTTCCCCAGAGTAGAGTCAGGGGAATGGAAAAATGTCCTAGGTGAAGAGGTCTGCTTTCTCTCTTAACAGAATTGTTCTCTACACTTTCTTGAACTTTTCACTGAAGTGTAGGGTCCATACAGGAAATACATAACTCCTAACTTTATCATTGAATGGATTTACATAAAGTCAACACCTGTGAAAACAGTATGCAGAAAGAAAACATGTCTGGTCTTCTGTCAGACCTCTTTGTGTTCCCCTCCAGCCACTCTCCTCCCCACAATAGGTCAGTTTTGTCTGCTTTTGAGGTGTATATAAATGGAATAATGTGTGTGTGTGCTTATTTGGGCCTGGCTTCTTTCATTCGATGTCACATTTGAGAAACTCATGCATATTTTCATATGTCGTAGTGGTTCTCTTTCTCCCAGTGCTAGAGAAGCATCCACTGTGTGCACTGTTGGAGTTCCCTTCTACATTTTAAACTCTGTGTTCATTTGTTTGCTTGTTTCTTTGCTTGCTTTGAGACAGTCTTATTATGTAGGCCAGGCTAACTTGAACTCACGATCCTCATGCTTCTGCCTCCTGATTATTACCATTCCATGCATACTCCACCATGCCCAGCCTTTCCCTTCTTCTTTTGACAGACATTAGGTAGTTTCTACTTTAGTCCTGGTGATGCGAATGCTGATTTAGCCATTTAATTTTGACAATTTAATGTATGCTTGCCTCACTGGTATAGAGTCCTATAGGTAGAATTGCAAGGTCAGATCATAGATTTGTGTGTATTGCACTTTAGATGCTCCTAATTCGTTCCCCAATGTGGTTTCAGGGATTTCCACTCTCATGAGCATCCTTCCAGATCTCCCTGCCTTGCTATGAATACCTGATTCTGCTTCAGTAGGATTTCACTTGGAAAGGGCTGCACTCTGAAAATGTCTTCCATACTTTCCCTTAAAAAGGGTACTTCCACAGCCACAACAATGCAGATGGCAGCATCTGCTCAAGCAAGCAATCAATCTGTACATAATGCTGCCTGGGATTGATGGAGTGAGGAGAGATACAACTAGAAGAAAAAATTCTGGCTATTAAGATTTGGATTTCAATACCATATAGCGTCCAAATGTCCTTTATTCCCAGGTATTGAAAGCTGGCAGAAAGCATGAGTGGAAACTAACCTTGCTTTCTGAGTAGGGCCGTGAATAGATGCGAAAAGTGATGAGACTCAGAAGGAACTGGAAGGAAGGGTTGGACTTCTTGGTCCGCGCTGTAGCTCCTTTGTTTACAGTGTACTGACTACCTTACATCTCTGGATTTCATGTGTCTCAGCTTCCAAATAGAGATATTATTAGCATGACTCTTCTATATGGTAGGTTTATGAGGACTGCAAGCTGATTCAGGCAGAACCTTTTGAATCTGGGGAAGGACACTAGAATAATGTAACACCAAGCTGAGATGTGCAGATACTGTCTCTAAGCATAGTTTTGTTGTTGTTGTTGTTTTGGGTTTTTGAAGGGTAAGAATTGCACTAGCAAGGCGGGCGGTGGTGGCACACACTTTTAATCCCAGCACTTGGGAGTCAGAAGCAGGTGGATCTCTGAGTTCAAAGCCAGCATGGTCTACACAATGAGTTCTAGGACAACCAGGGCGACAGAGAGAAAGTTCTGTTTCAAAAGACCAAAAGGAAGAGGAGGAGAAGGAGGACTAGGAGGAGGAGAAGGAGAAGAAGGGGAGGAGGAGGAGAAGAAGAAGGGGAGGAGGAGGAGGAGGAGAAGGAGGAGGAGGAGGAGGAGGAGGAGAAGGAGAAGAAGACATGTACTTGCTTATTCACTCATCCAGCAACCAATAAGTATCCAGTAGTTCTGGTACCTCATGCTATACCTATCATGGGAGTCAGCCACACATAACTATGGTAGTGGCAAATGCTAAAAGGGGCCCAAACCAGAATGAATCAAGAGGGATATCTACTACTGTCTACTACTTCAGTGGAAATAGGAAGGTTTTTTTTTTTTTTTAGTATGCAAACACACATGAACTCTTGTGGGCCAGAGGCTGGAGTGATTGCTCAGCACTTAAGAACACTGGCTGTTCTTCTGGAGGACCCGGGTTCAATTTCCAGCACTCACATGGCAGCTACAATCTCTGTAGCTTTGGTTCCAGGGGATCTGATACCTTTTCTGACCTCCTTGGGTACTGGGTGGTATACAGACATACATGCTGGCAAAACACCCATACACATTACAAACTAATAGCAAAACAAAGTTTCAGGACTGTCTCAGAAAAGAAATAAATAAATAAATCAATCAATCAATCAATCAATCAATCAATCAATCAATCTTGGGAAAACTGAAGGCCAAAGCCCCAAAGGGAGTTTTGTGTCCCTGTGCTTTGAATACAATAAATAACTGCACAAAAGCCAGGAATTTCATTCACGCACACAAATGAATCTGGACACCTCTGGGCCACACCAGCACCAATGTTTTAAATTCCCTAAGTTGTTGGAAGCTGTGAACCCCCAGATCCGGAAACAACTTGTTTCCCCCTGATCTGAGTGCCTACAGCTGCTCTGAACACGAGACCCTCAGGAGTTCCTGATGGCAGGAGAGTGGTTTCTGGTGCGTGGTTATCCCTATATAAGCTGCCCAGGACACAATAAAGGGGGCATTCTTGGAGCATTCCTGTATCAAGGATGATCTCTCTCTCTCTCTCTCTCTCTCTCTCTCTCTCTCTCTCTCTCTCTCTCTCTCTCTCTCTCTCTCTCTCTCTCTCTCTCTCTCTCTCTCTTCTCTTTTTCTCTCTTTCTCTCTCTGTGAGTCTGTGTTTCAATCTCCAGCCCCTTGCCTGGCTCGGGAACTGTATGATGGAGCACAGAGTGTAGACGGGCGTCATGTGCCACACTAAATTGTAACCGGTTTTGTATTCTTCTCTCCCCTGCCCTCTGAGCTTCTCCACTTTGAGCTACCTGAATGCTAGCTGGGAACATAAGACACTGAGAGGAGAGCCTGCTGGAAGAGCAACATGAATTCCATCAAAAAAAAGGGCACCTGATAGTCTCTTACCTTATGAAGACATTTTAGAGCAGGTGGTGAATTTTCAAGAACCCTGCAACAGGCTTTGTTTACATCTTTATCCCTGGTGAACGTCAGGACAGCTGGCCAGTCAGCATGTGATCAATGCTCACTATGTGACTCAGTGGTCACATCAGAGCCCATGGGACCTGACTCTTGAGGCTTGAGCTTCACCGTCAGCTGTAAGTTCCTCATTTCTTTTTCTGGATGGTGAACTTGGCATTGCGCAAAGCAAGTGCCGTCCAATAGTTCAGCGTTGGAGCTAACTGGACAGAGACTAGGCCAAATGAGCAATGGAACACAGTGGCAGAGCCACAGCAAGACAAGCTGTGGAACAGTGCTAGTAAGGAAAGGGCCAGTAACCTTCTGCTGCATGCAGCAAACATGGTTTGTAGCGTTTGTCTGCGTTAATTCATTTCATTCTCTCAGCATTCCCAAGGTGGATTTGCTTATTGTACAACAGGGGTCATTTAAGTTATCCAAGGTCACAAAGATTTAATTTGCAGATTCAGAACTGGTATCAAAAGTCTCCCAGCCTGCAGACTCGATTCTTTTTGTAGTACCCTGCTTAACTAACTGCCGAGAAAGTGAGCTTTAGGGGCCTGGAGTGGCTGCTTTTTCAGAAGACCGGAGTTTGAGTTTCTGTAGCCACGAGGCAGCTCATACACCCACTGTGTATTGACAATTCCGGGTGATCCAGTGGTGATTCTGGCATGAGTGATGCACAGACGTATATACGGACAAAATACCCATATGCACAAAAACACCCCCCAAAATACAGAAACTGAATTTTGGGGTGAATCCAAGTTTAGTTTCCAGCACCTACATAGGTGGATCACAATAGACTGCACCAGCTCTGATTTGGTGCCCTCTTCTGGTCTCCATGAGCATTGTAGGCATGTGCATAAACCCACACTCCGACACACATATACACCTAAGTTTAAAAATGAATTAATTAATTAGAAGAAGAAGAAGAGGAGGAAGAGGAGGAGCTTTGGCATAAAAGAAAAATAGAACTATGACCTGGTGTAATTATTGCAATACCTTGTCCTGTGGTCTTCCTTCAACAGTGAGTCAGATCAGAGGCCATCTGAAAGTTGAAGCGGATAAAGTAAGGTCTTGACTACAGTAGGTATCCAGATGATAGTTCCCCTCTGTCTGGGAGCATCAGTTGGATTTCTTTATAAGAAGGGGGTTAGAAAACACTAGTTCAAGTTGAAGCTTTCTGTAAATCTGAAACTAATGATGTGCCAGTGTTTCCAGTTCAGGAAGAAAGCGAGTAAGTCAGGGTGCCAGTCCTTCTTTGGACTGGGTGAAAGTTCTACACGTTCTCTTAAGCCTTAAAAAAAAACAAACAATTTGAGACTATTGTCCTTTTACGTTCCTTTAGTCTATTTTTATAATTTCTGTCTTTTTGTATTGTTTATCTTAATTTGATGTATTTCTTGCTTTTTGAGATGAAAGAGATAGTTGAGATTTTGAGACTCATTTTCTTTTTATGAAACCGGGCCATAAGTTTCCCTTCAAGGACAGCATTAGTTGCATTCCATAACTTTTGCTGTGCCATAATGTCATGTGTTGCTTGCCGGAGAATACTCATTCTGAGACAGTGGATGAGCTTTGTTAGAATGTGAATATCATAGGCTATATATACACAAACCGAGATGGTCTAAGTCAATTACCCATGAGATATCGATGTGATTGGCAAACATGAACCACCTGAGGCTGCTCCCAGAGTAACATCACATCCTATTTTACAATCAATTGCTTTTTATGGGTAGAAGGGATACACTCTGAAATAATGACAAAGAGTGTGGCAAATAATCTGGTAGCGTAGCTATTAATTACGATGACCAAATATTATGTACTGGACATAACTGCATGTGCTGTGCCTTTGTACAACTGGCAGCAGAGTAGCTTAGTTTACACCATCATCACTACAGGTTAGAGGCATGCTGTGACAGCTATGGTGGTATTAGTGGCTAAGCATTTTTAGCTCCATTATGATCTTATGCAGCAAGCTCTTGGGATCTGCCTGACTCCAGCTGCCCAGCACTGGGGTTAAAGACAAGGGCTGCTGTGCCCAGCTTTTACACGGATGCCAAGGGATCCAAACTCAGGTCCTCACGCTTATACTACTCGTTCCTCATGGAAGAACTCATGGGTAACACCACTGCCAGCTTTGCAGAAGTGAATGTCTTAGTGAATACTTGGGATACTGGCTTTGCTTGGATCAACATTAGTTTCCTTATTAATAAAATGGAGTCAAATGAAACATGGCTCATAGGCTTGTTTGGGGTCTGAACCATGTGTTAAATATACTTGATCAGCCTAAAACATAAATAAAGTGTTATTAAGTCTTTACTGATTGATGTTCTTGAAGGAAAAATTCTAAGTGACCATAGCAGGGCAGTTACTTCCTGTGTCAAGTCTACACAGGTGTATTAATGGAAGGTGCTTCTGTTGGAAACATTAGTGGTTATTGCTATTGAAGTTATCAAACTTTTATCAAACAACTTACTTCACTGTAGTGGTAGAAAGTTCTAGATCTGTACCAAGCATTTTCCTAAAGGCTCTTGAAAAAGTCTAATGAAGTCTGTCAACCATGTTTTCCCAAATACATCTTTCTGGCAAGCAGGCATTTATCTGAAGAATAAAAATGAATGAATTGTACCAGTATGTACTACATTCTGCCGTCTGGGCCATTATGGTTGTTTCCAGCCCACTAGTCAATAATCTTTGGGTATCTCGCTGACTGTTTGCGGAGCAAGTTGATCATTATTCTAAGCCACCATTATTCTTATAACACTAAGTTCTGCCTCACCATGGCTTGCATGGTCTTTTTGAGAAGATTACTTTACCCATTCCCAGTTGAGTAATGGATGGTGCGATGTGCTTCTAGCTCACAATGCCTGGTATTTGAAAGATCAACTTTTTTTTTTTTTTTTTTGTTTCTTAAATGGCAAAGGCATGGTCACCAAGTGCCACACTTGGCACACTTGCATTTCTTTTTTTTTTTTAAATATTTATTTATTTATTATGTATACAATATTCTGTGTGTGTGTGTCCGCAGGCCAGAAGAGGGCACTAAATCTCATTACAGATGGTTGTGAGCCACCATGTGGTTGCTGGGAATTGAACTCATGACCTTTGCAAGAGCAGGCAATGCTCTTAACCACTGAGCCATCTCTCCAGCCCCCGAAAGATCAACTTTTTAAACTCTGATCATGTCTAGTGTTCTAGTAGTTTCAGAATTCTGTCATTTTAAGCGTAGAAAAGCCATTGTGAGTGGAATGCATCGCACAGACCTAAACAATGATCGGGCCTCAAAACATGCCTGACATAAGTCTGACATAAGGCATTAGCACAGAGAGTGTGATTCAGGGATGCTCATTAAAATTTTAGTTCCAATCAATGTCTTGAATTGGGCTAAATAGCTCTTTGCTTGTCCCGATGATGAAGTGGAACACCATGCTAATGCAATAGGAAATGAGAATGAAAATTCTAGAAGCAAAAGCCAGGGTTTCCATTTGTAGGGAGTGGGGAAAATACTTTTAAAATGCAAATATCAAGCTCTACTTTTCCACTAATGAACCAGAGCCCGGTGTGGTGGTGGTTTTCCCACGATCCCTTTCCTTGCTGGAAGAAAGGCTGTTACCAAAGTTCAGGGAAGGATTCCATTGTCTGCTTGCCCTCATTTTGATAATTTGTATCAGGACTCCACAGATTGTCAAGAAAGATTGGGGGTGGGACTAGTGAAAATGACTTGGCAGGTAAAGGCATCTGCAGCCAAGCATGGTGACCTGAGCTGGGAATGGTTCGTCTTAGTTAAGGTTTCAATTGCTGTGAAGAGACACCATGATCATGGCAACTCTTAAAAAGGAAAACATTTAGTTGGGGCTGGCTTACAGTTCAGAGGTTTAGTCCATTATCATCATAGTGGGACATGTCAGAGAGCAGGCAGTCTTGGTGCTGGAGAATGAGCCGAGAGTTCTACATCTTGATCTGCAGGCAACAGTAAGTGAATTGTGTTCCACATTGAGCATAACTTGAACAAAAGTGAACTCAGCGCCCACCCCTACAGTGACACACTTCCTCCAACAAGGCCTTACCTATTTCACCAAAGCCTCATGTCCTGATAGTACCACTTCCTTTGGGGGGTATATTCTTTCATACCACCACAGGAACCCACATGGCAGGAGAGGACTGATTGTGGAAGGTTGTCCATTGACTTACACACACACACACACACACTATGCTTCCCTACCACAGAAAACAACAACAACAACAACAAATGCTTAAAAGCCTGTTCTTTAAGCTCCCGGATTCAGGAGACCTGTTTCAGCTCTACTGTTTTTCTTTCTATGTCTAGGAGTCTTTGCTCCAATTGTGCAAGCAATAATTTCTTACATAAGAAACAAGCTTGTAAGATAGGTGTTTGGAAAAGCTTATCATCGGACACGGATGTTGTTATTGCTGTCAATGAAAAGATGGAGAATTAAATGCTACTATTTACGGTGACTTTTGAGACTCCATATGAAAATTGTTTCAAGACTAATTTCTACCCATTTTTCTCCACCATATTAATTTGATATCCCATAAACTTATTGGTTTTTCTTTTTGTCTTCTAAAACCTTGAGGAATGCTCATTTACACTTTTTAGATAGGCTTTCTATAGTTCCTGCCTGGCCTGGAACTCTTTACATAAATCAGTTTGGCCTTGGACTTTCTACTTAGTCAGGTTGGCCTTGAACTCATGGAGTATTCCTACGTGCTGGGATTAAAGATGTTTGCCATCTTACCTGAGATAAAACAGTCTTCAAATGGTCCTTCCCCTGGCCAGGTAAAATTTCCTGCAGGAAATAGACAAGCTCAGCACTGTAGCTAAGTGATAGTGTAAGGCCCTGTGTTCAGTCTCCAGACCCACAAAACTAAATTCAAATGCATAAAGTTGTTTTGGTAGCTACAGTAAAATATTACTAGCCGCCATTAAGATTGTATTTGGATGAGGTCAGGAATTTGTTTTTTATTAGTTTTTAAAAAGTTAACACATAATGTACTACACCATTTTTAGCCATTCTTGTTGATTCTCCTCTCCCACCCCTCCAGCCTCCTCTGCCCCCTAACTTGCTCGTCTTCTTTACCCCCCCCCCCCCCACCAATCCCTATTCTGCACAGATATCGCATATGCCACTCTCCTCTCTCCTCCACTAAGAGCTCTCTTTCTTCTCTCATGGCTGCCTTTAAGGAACATTTTTTAAATTGTTGTTTGGCATGAAGTTTGTTGGATCTAACTTAACAATGCCTGGCACACAGTAGATACTCAATACTGATATTTTTAAATGATTCTTTGGGAATTTCACATCATGTACTCCGATCCCATTCATTCCCTGGTTCTTTCATGTCTGCCCTCCACCCCTGTAGCCTTTCCAAAAGAAAAAAATAGAAATAAAAACCATCACTTCACTCCTCCATCTTTTCCTGCCTCTCCATCATATAGTCTTTTGTCATAGGACATTGGGAGCTGCTGTTTGTCTTGCAGTATGTCCTTTGGATCAAACAGTTTTACCTGTAAATATTCATTGCAATGAGTTGTTGGTCTGGTTCAAGGTTTCTGGTTTTTGTTATGTCATTGGTACTGGACCCTCTAAGACTCTTTGATGAAAGGGCATTACTGGCCAACTTCTCCCTCTCCCTCTTTCTATTTCCCTATTCTCCGAGGGTTAGTCTCTCAAATATGCTTTACTGGGCCTACAGATGGAGTATATGCTAAATAAACATTGGGCCCAACAGCCACAGACAGGTGTGGGTCTACAAGAACAGAGGACTGCATGTCTCTGGACCGAGAATTGGACTCTTTTACAAGCCTACGTAGTCCTAACAGAAGTGTTCTATGTAAAAGCCTCTGGATAGAGGCCATGGAAGGAGGTGCAGGAGGGCCTACAGACTTGTATAGATTTTAATTAGTATGGTGTCCTTGTTGAATGAGTGGACTCTGGAATCAGGAAGATGTGATTTCACAAGCCAACACTACCACCCCAATTTACCAGTGATATGACCTTTCATTCCTGGTCAGAATTTCATCACCTACAGAATGGGATTCAGAAGAATCCCTGCTTCTTCCGGCTGGTATGAAAGTCAAACATGATAAAAAGGGCTCAGTTCATAGCATGGCATGCATCTATGTTTAATCAAAAGGAACTTCTGCTGTCTTAAGGGCAGCGGAGGCTTCTGACTTGATCTGGACAGGGAAATCACTGTTAGAGGTTCAGATTTAGCCGTGAGCATGTTGGCGATTGTGAGTATCTCCCCAGTAGACACCAGAGGCATGGTCCAGATTCCTCTCAATGAAAGACGGGAAAGCAGTGTTGACTCTCTCAGGGATTGCCTGTCACAGGGAGCCATCACTGGCCTAAAGACACCCGTGCCTAGGACTGTTAAAAGGGGGTAGAATGGGGATAAGGGCCAGTTATTTCAGAGTCCAGGGTGCTACACAATCCACTTAGGGCTAGCCCTTTGAAACCCACAGAGTTACTGAGCTCACCCAGGAGGGTGTCATGTTCACGGAGATTTTGTCCAGTTTGCACTGAAGCTCTGCTTCTCCTGTCCTAGTCTCTGTGTGCCTCTTCTCTCCTGATAAACTCCACCTCATCTCTAGCTCAGGGCCTGAAGTGGAGACTCCAGCTTGTGCTGTCTGTCAGCACAAGGAAGGGGTAAGTGTTCAGACTCCACCCTGTACACCTCCTCCTTCTTTTGTTCCTCCTTTTATCTTTCAATCTTACTCCTTTGAATGAACTCTGTTACTGCCATATTGGGAACGCTGAGTTTTGATGGCCTATTGTATGTTGCTCGTCCAGGAAGAAGCCTATTTAAACAGGTTGAACAAGAAAGGGGGAAAAAAAGTCCTAAATCAATGTGTTTTCACGTGCAATCACACATGCGGTAATTTAACCGGGGCCATGCTCTAACCTGCTAGTTTGGCATAAAATTACTCAGACTGCAGGGTTACAGGCTGGGCAATTGTGAGTGGTTTTTTGTTGAGAAAAAGAAAATACAATTATTTCAAGATAATGATTGCCATTTAAACCTGTGCACACAATTGTGGGGAAGATAAAGACAAGGCTCTGTGCAGGCGAGGAATCATGTGATAGAGCCCAGGCCAGAGTCCTGCAACTATTGAGTGGATTCAAGTCCTCTGCCTTTTCCAGAGCCCCCAGAGGCAGCAGCGTAGCTAACTTCTTAAGGAAACCTTATTTCTTGTCTGGAGAGGAGGTAGAAGGAAATGTGCACAGCTTTGCGAGCAGGGAATGCAGCAGGCAGCTTATAGGGCAACTCGTTTAGAAATAACAGCCAAGTCCATCTCAAGGCAAAGAGCAAAGGGGGCTGTTCTAGCGGTGTTGAACAAGGCCAAGAAACACCCTTTCTTCCATTTCACATAAGCAAAACAGCATAGGAGCAAAAATAAAACATCAGAAAACACCCCTAATCAGAAAACCGGAAGCAGATAAACACGTGCACACTTATGTTTTCTTTTTCCTTTTTTCTTTTTTTAGAACTAGGTTTTAACTGTGGTAGTTTTCGAGCTGCACTATGCCACAAGGATCAAAACATGTCCTGTAGGAACAGAAGGGAAAACACAAATTTTTGACATTATCTTTGATACTTGTTAGTTCTATCTGCATCTTTGTTCATTCCATCATCATAGCTGAAGTTTGGACAGGGCCAGGACACGGGAAGTGTATCACTGCAAGACAAAAGAGGCAAGCAAAGGGCTGAAAAAACATGCTTTGCAGGCCTGGAAATGACTGAAGGGCTGGTCGGATCTGGTTAACTTAAGAGATTCTGGTGGGAATTGTGAAGATGTCTCTGCAGGTCTGCAGCAGAATCTAGGGCTAGAATTAGAAGCATGCAGTAAAGGGGCTGTGACTTCTGCAGATCTTCGCTTGTCTCTCACTTCCTCTACCTTTTATTTTGATTCCCCACACAGTAAGAATCATGAAAGGATACTTCTCCAGCGGCTGGAGTCTGAGAGGAGAAGGGTGCAGAGTAGGGGCATTTCTGACAATCATTTTGTAAAGAAAAATCTGGATCAGGAATAAAAATTGCTGTCTTCCCCCAAACCAAGAAGGCAGATAAAAGTCTAGATATTCTAGAACTCCCACCCAATTGAGCACTTGCCCTGGAACACAGCAGTAAAAGTTGAATTGCGGAGAGCATTTACAACAGATCCGGAAGGCAGATTCCACTGTGCTGCCATTTCTACAGTAGCTCAGAGAGAGTTTATAATTGGAAAGCAGAACATTTGACGAGTGAAAGCAGTGAGTTGCTTTATTTCTTTGTAAAGAGACTGAAATTTATCAAGAAAGGAAAAATGGATTGCCCGTGACAGTCACTGAAGCCTGGGTGTGCTGGTGCAGAGGGAGGTGGATTTCTGTGAGTTCAAGGCCAGCCTGACGTACAAAGCAAGTTCAAGGCCAGCCAGGGTTAAATAGTGAGACCCTGTCTCAAGGAAACCAAAAAGATTGTATAGGAGATGTTGAAATGTAAAAAGCCCTTATCATTTGTTTCCTAGTGATGGACTTGCAGGGACAGAACTGGTTTCATGTATGGACTTCTCTATTGCTGACCCCCTCATCAATGAACTAAGTCATTAGATGCTTTCCCTCAATTGGCTAGGATATGCCAAAAGGAAAAGCATCTAGTTTTTGCTCTCTACTTGGTTTCTTTCAAAATCCCAGAAAAATACTCACTGGCATAATGACATAGTGAGCAACGGTCAGGCACCGTGGAAGGGAACCCAGGGAGCGCAACTCTAAAGGGCACAGCTTCTGCGGGTCAATTACGCATGGTCTAAGGAAGGAGTAGAGAAAGGGATCCAGAAGGACAGCATGGGAGTAAGGAGAAAAGACACGTTGTCAGTGTGCGGTCAGGAAGCTGAGTGCTGCCAAGCACTGTCACTGGTCCTTTCGGGAACACGTTTTTCAGGTGGGTCATTGGAAGTCTAGCATCGTTGAGTTCCTTAGTTCTCATAGCTAGTAATCGGCAGAGACAGAGCCCAACCCCCAGCAGTCTGGTGCAAAGTGCACTCTTCACCTTCGTGCTGGAGATGCAGCAGCCAGCTGGGGGTGGGCATGTGGAGGTGGCATTCATAAGGAAGCCAAGGAAAAGTCTCCAAATGAAACGATATAACAGCTGTGGAAAGAATTCCTTTGCCGGTGACTCGATGTGTATGTGTGGGAACCTAATTACTGTGAAGACCAGAATGCCGAGCGTAAAGCAAGAGAGCTCCTAGCACATGACTGCACGGAAGAAGGACAAATGCCGGCGAGGACAGGGCCATTGAAAATGTTTCCATGGTGACTGTGTTTGAATCTTGATGTTCCCTGAGACAATAATGGGCAGTCTGCCAAAGAGGGTGTCAAGGTCAAGGAACTTTAGGAAACATCTGAGTTCCACAAAGATGAGCAGATTTCTCTACGTCCGTATTTGCAAAGACCCCTCACCTTCTCATGGACTCTGTGAAACTCCAAGAGAAAATAAAAATTGACCACAGAGTCTCTAGAACAGAAAGTCTGCAGAGATCTCAGAGAACAAGAGTCCCTGGGAACACGGTCTAGGAGGTTGTGTGTTCCAGCGGCCACCTCGGGCTGTCTGGAGCTCTGGGCTTGCTGAGCCCCTCACATAGGGCCAGACAGTCTCGGCATTGGGCGGCAGGCAGTGGGCGCTGCTCTGCGGTTTTGGTGTTTAATGCTTTCGTATCTACTGGTGCATCTACTCTTGCTCAATTATTCATGCACTGTCCCTAGACCCCGATTTCTTTGTTCCCCAATTGTCACTTTAAAGTTGTAGATTCCTACTCTAGATTTTCTTGTTGTAACTGTGGAGCCGTCCTGCTACCCTGGCACTCACCGCCATTCAGACCTGACCTTTGACCATGCAGAATCTGTGCATGCTAACCTGCCGGTTGGTCTAGTGTCTGCTTATTTCCCCTGACTCTACCTGCCTTGCCCCATCTGCTCTATCCCAGTCTCTGCTCTTCCTTCTTTTTTCCCTGTCCTTACATCATTGACCATTTATTATGTGCATTCAACTGGAACCAGAAAATTATAGGGTTTAATATAGTCATTCATAGCTTATAACTTATGCTAAAGTTCTGAAGCAACTTGCAAAAGTTAGGACAAGTACCTATACCATAACTGATAGACTGAAAACACATATTTATTCTAAGATGGACTGTGACATATAAGTATCACCTTTCATTTATGTTTCCAAATGTGTGTAGATCCTGTTGTGATTAATAAAACATTGTATGTGTGTACTACTGAAACACACAAAAAGTATTTTAAGTTATACTGAATTATCACCACCTTTGCCATTACATAATTCTCTCTCTCTCTCTCTCTCTCTCTCTCTCTCTCTCGTGTGTGTGTGTGTGTGTGTGTGTGTGTGTGTGTGTGTGTGTGTAGTCCTGTTTTTGTATATCCAGTCCTGGGATTACAGTATGTGGCATGGTGCCCAGTTGTTTCACAGATATTCTAGAGTTTGGAACTGAAGATATCGTACTTGTGCAGCAAACACCTTACTGACTGAAGCACCTCCTAAGCCTCTCTTTACATACCTTTAAACTAACACATTACATAAGGATCATTGTCTTATTAATAGCTATAATTAATTTTTTTGTTAAGAGGGGTTGTTTCTGCCATTTGAACCTCAGGTTTGACATGCAGTCTATAATTTCATTCATTTATTTTAGAAACAGCATCTTACTCGGCAGCTTTGGCTGTCCTTGAACTCACAGAGATCTGGATGCCTCTGTCCTCAAATACTGAAATTAAAGGTGTGTGCCACCATGCCCAGCTCAAACCTCAGGTTTTGAAATGAGTTGAATCTGGATTCAAATTGAACTTCTGTTATAAATTAGCTGTAAGACTTTGGCCATGTACCTTTTAACTTTTAACTGCTTTTTTAATTTTTGAGATCATAATATTATTATGTTTTTTCTCTTTCCTTTTCTTCTCTTAAAACCTTCCCATTATACCAAGAGGCACTCTTTCAATTCATGGCCACTTATTTCATTGTTACTACATACATATGTATATGTATGTAGTAACAATGAAATAAGTATATATATATGTATACATATATGTATACATATATATGTATATATACATATATATACATATATACGTATACATATATATGTGTATATATACGTATATATGTATATATGTATATATATATATTCCTAAATATAACCTTCTAGGTCTGTACAGGGTTACTTGTATGTATGATTTCAGGACTGACGGTGCACAAAGGACTATAGGCAATTGAGAAATGCTGAGAGCAGGAGAAGGGAATATTCTTCTCTAGAGAAGAGCACTCCCGGTGGCCGTGTTTCTTGTAAAACCTTAATTGCCTTAGCGGAAAATAGGGGCCATTCTACCTCAGTTACAGATTTCTGTGATGATTGAACAAAAAATGAATGTGGATCTTATTACAAATCTCATGGTTGCTTAATAAATAATTATTAACATTGTTCTGAATAATAGAGAGTCGGGGCTGATGGGCAGACTCATCGTGATCATGAGAACTAGTTGTGTTCCAGCACTAATGTAACAAGCCAGGCATCCTGCAAATACCTCTATCTTCAACTCTGAGACATCAGACACTTTCTTCTAGCCTCCCCTGGGGCATAGACATGCACAAGTGTGCATCCCTGTCCATGTGTACATACACTTACAAGACACATACGTACATATATACATACGTACTTACATACATACACACATATACATACATAAGATTTGAAACAAAAAAGAAGAAGGAAGGAGGAGCGTAACAAGATGACATTAGCCGTAAGTTAGAGATCACAGGGGTCATGGCTATCAAGCCTGCACTGGGGATGGGAGAGACGGCTCAGCAGTTAACACTGACTTCTCTTCCATGTTTGTTTCCCCAGAACCCAGATGGTGACTCTCAACTCTCTGTAACTCCAGTTCCAAGGGATTCAATGACTTCCTCTGGCCTCCTCAGGCACTGCAAGCCCATAATGGAGTGACATACATGTAGGAAAGAAACCATACCAAAGCCAATATCGGCAGCTATGTATCTTCCAGCATATCCCTGGCTCCTCCAGAGCTGAGCATACAATCCTTAAATGAATAAATGATCAGCATAGCGTCCACTGCTGATCAGTGCTAGAAGACTTTCTGTACATGATTCTACTTCTTGTCTTTCTGAATGGACTTTGGTGGAGGACAAGGAGGGGAAAGGTACCTATTATTTAGCCATAACCAATCTAACGGCAGTGGCAGTGTTCGGAGGTGGTATTTGGAGGTAGCAATGCTTGGACCGTGATAGCCAGGTTGATGTTGTGATGTGAACTTAGTGTGTTGGGGGCCCGTAACTTCCTTTGTTCATTTCATTCTCTAACTTTTTTTTAAAAAATCAAGTCCACGAGCTAATCAAAAACCTGCCAACAAATTTGTGTTTTCATTTGCGTTTTCTAGAATCGGTTTCTGTTGTTTATAGTCAAGATTGCCGCTTAGTATACCCATGATGGACTTGGCTCGGGCAGCTTGTTTTAGATGTGTAGATTCCAGATCCAGCAGCCAGGACCCGACCCTTTCAGCCCAGCCACACTCACGTGGTGGAGACTTTGTTAATGCCATAGCCAACTGGTATGTGAGTCTTCCTGGTACGTGGTCGCACTTTTACGGCTGACTGTTTGGGCTGTCAGATGGGAAGTCTAAGGATTGTTGTCCTTGGACAAGATGCGGCTGGGTTGTGACTCATTTCTCTCATCCTCTGCTTATCTCTCTATTCGCTTTAATAGATAGAAGACAAAAGCAGCTAACCCCATCTGTGGATTGAAGGGTAATACTGGCTTTCCGTGCCTCTGCCTTCCCTCACACAGAGCACCTCTGTCCCAGTTTACTCTGCTGTTCGTTGTGGAAAAGGACAAGGCAAGGGTGAGTACTGCTTTAAAAAAAAAAAAAATCCCAGGCTCCCTGAAAGTGCTCAACAGATCCCAGATGCGTACAAAGTGCTCTTGTTTTGTTTTCGAATTTCAGATGTTAATTATAAGGAAGAGAATTAGGCATATAAAACAAATTACATTGGCAGCATTACTTCACTTGTGCACCACGGGGCCCAGGCTCCCCTAATGAGATGTGACTACAGATCATTGTGCTTCCTGCAAACAGCCAATTGCTGCTAATGCGGCAGAGGCTGCCTTGTGTTGCCTGAGAATTAGCCACAGGTGTAGCATTTGACTTTGGAGAGCATCACTGCCCAGGGAAGTGTGGTTAGGTCAATGACAGGAAGAGAAACAGGGTGGGGGGAGCGAGGAGGGAGGGAGAGATGGAGGGAAAGGTTTTAGCGCTTGCTGATAATTTCTATCTGCTTCTTGTCCTCTGCCCGCAAGTGCTTAATCCAAGAAAAATGCAGTGCATCTATATCCTTTCTGTACCAAGTAATTTTATAGCTGCTAGCGGATGCAGGCAGTGAGTGCTGTCTTCTTGTCAGTGTTTAATAATATTAATGTCTCCAGCAAAGAACAAACACCCAGGCTTCCATGGGTCGAAAACTGTTTGTGGGCTAATTGGAAAACAATACTTAATGTTGTTCTTAATTAGAATTAATTACAAGACCCTAGTGAAGAAATAAGTACATATGTAAGATGCTAAGACTTCACACTGTGATGCTAAATTTCCTTAAGAGAGCTGGCTCTCATTCTATCACACCTTCTAAACCTACCAGGCTCGACGGAAGCATCTCTGGTAAGCAATAGAATATCTATACCTAGATATCTCTCTGTGTCCTTGGTGGGCCTTTAATAACTGTATCGACTTAAGCATAGGTAAAACTGGCTATTGGTAAACTAGATGGCAAAACAGTATTGGAGCTGAGGAGCAGAGAGTAAGGAACTAATTTCTTGGTCTTACCAGGTATTAGCTGTCCAAGGAAGCTTAAAGTTCAGTTCTTTCACCTGTCAATCAAAGGGTTCTTTAAACCCAGACATTCTGTCTGGCTCTCTAATTTTCCAGTCCTCACTTAAAATTTATAACTGTGCTAGAGATGGAAGGCAAGCTTATAAAATAATGAATAACCCAGATCTTTAATGATCTTTATTGGATCTTTAACTTGGTTTAGTGGCAGTCAGTGTATTAATCTACACAAAACCTGATTTTGTCAAAGAAGTAACAAAAGAACCACTGAGCTAAGTCAAATGTGCAATTATTTTGCAAACAGCCAGTTAAGAAGTCTTGACTAAATACTAGTTTGGATGAATCAGGCTATGTTCTGCAAAACAATATGCTTGTTTTCATGTAGACACAGCCATTGTTTGCCATGCAATTTCCAAAGTCCTATTCGGAGGACTCTGTAAGGGCTACAGGGAAGTTTGTGGTTAAGGAAGCATTGGAAATGTTGAATGTGAGCTCTGAAAGATGTTTTCGTAATGGGATCTTCAGAGTGATCATCACAGCAGGTAGCTCCATAGCTTTCCAAGGACATACATTTGGCAATGTTTGATCTTATTTCATACTGGAACTCTTTTTACTTTTATTATTATTACTACTACTATTATTACTATAATTATTTTATTCTATGTATATAGGCTATTTTCCTTGCATGTCATGTATGTCTGTGTACCGTGTATGTGCCCAGTACCCTCAGAGGCCAGAAGATGGTGTCAGGTCCCTTGAGACTTGAGTCACAGACAGTTGTGAGATGCCTTGTGGGTGCTAGTAATCAAGCCTGGGTTCTCTACAAGAATATTCAATAGTATTCTTAACCTACTAATCCATCTCTCTAGCACTTGAAATCCCTCTTAATTAGTATAGCAATGGCTGAGGAAACACTAGTATTCTATAGAATCTGGGTGGTAATACTCTGCTAGTATCAGGATATTTGTGTCCTTCTTAAACTAACGTGTTGTAATCTAGTCACCATGGTGAAGGTCTTTGAGGGTGGGAACTTTGGCGCATGCTTAATTCCTGAGGGTTCTATTCTCATCCATGGAATTAGTGTTTTTGAAAGAGAGGTCTCAGAGAGATTCTTTGCCCTTCTTCCTTGTAGAAGTACAGAAGGACATTTATGAGACCTTTACAAACTTTTCAATCACTTGTAGCTTGGGCTTTGAGTACTCAGCCCCAGCAGCATAAACAGTAAATTTCTATTGCTTATAAATTCCCCAGTCTAAGAGACTTTGTTACGGTGACTCAAACTGACTTGGATCTATGATCTACAATTACAACTGTTTACTTCAGTATTTCAGCTGAAAATCCAAGCCAAACAAGTGTAGAAGAAAGGAGAAATCCGAAAAATACGGAGTGATGGTGGACTTTGATCCATCTTCATAGTGGTAAGATTCAAATAAGTGTTTGGACTAGATTATCATTAAAGTTATAGTAATTAAGCTAAATTAAACGACTTCTTATAAGTGTTAAATAGCGTACCCAATTCTATGTGATTTCTTGAAAGATGCAATGTTATTTTGTTGTTAGGCTAAGCTCTTCATATTGTATGATTTAGAAAGTGATAGAAAAGATAGACAATGGTGATTGAGATTTTATTTTTCCTATTTTAATAGCTAGTAAATCAAACTCTATTAATAAGAACAAGAAATCTTATTTTCTTTGTGCTATGAAAACAATAGCAGGTAAATTTTTAAGTGTCTCGAAAAGAATTGTGGGTATTAAGTTGTTGTTATTACTGATATGAGTTGTGCCTGCAGTAGCAAAAGAAAATCTGTTTTATAAATGACCATTACATAGTAATTTCTCTGGAGAATAAAGAAACCCCAGCAATGTAAGTAGTAACACAATAAATAAAGATGCAGGGGTCACAAGTTCCCATAATAAGGATATTTCTTATGTGGTGGGTATATTATTTTTCTCAAAGTCATTTGATATGTATGTCCATCAACAGAGCAGTCACCTTAGGGAGATATCTTAAGATGAGTAAGAGGTTTTATTCCCAGTATAGTGTTTGTGCTTATTTATTGGAGATACCACACAAAACTCAATTTATTATTTTCTATTTTGTTTAATAACGTCTTTGTTCTTCTTTCTTCCTTTTCCCAGTTGCTTAGTACCCATTATCAGTGATGTCAAAAGATGGCAGGAAGGACAGAAAGAAGGATTAAAAAAATATCATAGAATAATTTATCAGCAGGAGTCTTCCTTGAATGCCCTGTAATTTTGCTCTCAAGTAGAAATTTTCAAGCATAACAGAGCGAATCTTTGTCTCTCAGAGAGAGGGAGAGTTCCCTTCGTGGGTTGGTCGGAGCTCCCAGCTGCCTCCCACCACGACGATTTCTCATTCTAACTGTGACTGTTACGCTTCTAGTTGAAAAGACATAGGATTTATGCCGGCGGCGTGCACAAGTAGGACACAGGACTGTAAAGTTTGATCGATAGGATGCTCAGGAGGCCGTCTGGCTGTCATGAGAGGCAAAGGCTGGGGTCCTCACTTCCACCCCGGCTCAGTCTCTGAAGCAAGATGCTCCGCTGGAAATGGCTTTGGTCACCTGAGGCCAGCAGGCTCCACTTTTCAATTTCATTCAGTTCAGTTGTGGTGACAGATTAGTCACATCTCAAGCTGTTTGGGGCTATCTGCACTACACCTTCACCGTTGACTCCCACTTCCCAGTAGTCTAAAATGGTAACTTGTAAAGGTGAGAATAACACTCTTCGGCTTGAGAGGAGATGCCAGGGGTGAGGTCTAACTTGTATTTCATATTGTAATGAAAGGATGGTCACACACCAGCAGGATATTAAAACCATAAATATCACAAAAGATGAGTTTGCAAACATTGTTTCCTAAGAGAACTCTTTCCTTATGCTCTGGACTAGGTGGGGAACCTCTGCTATATAACGCCCCGAATTCCTTTTTTATGGCATTCGCTGTCCTTGTCACGAGGGACTCCATTATTTAAAGTATCATTTGCCTCTTACTAGTCCTTAATTCTATAACTACAGAGATACTTCTTGTCTTCTCCACAGCACTTGGGGCAATAATTCTTTTCTCTTTCCTTTTTTCTCTTTTATTTTATTCTATTTCCTTCTCTTCATGAATAATTTAGACCAAAAACTATTAGGTGAGGAAAAAAATGAGCTAAGAATCTCCAGTGGAAGGGGGAGGTATGTGGAGGTCTAGACCTGGCGTTGAGAGCACCAGCAGGGCCAAGGGGAAAACCTATGCCTTCACACAGTTGAAGGGCAAATCAGTTTACCTTGTGTCCCATGGCAGGAAACCCTTGGCCTACTCGGCCTCTTTTGGAT
The DNA here is from genome assembly GCF_018167655.1 of Microtus oregoni. Lineage (NCBI taxonomy): Eukaryota > Metazoa > Chordata > Mammalia > Rodentia > Cricetidae > Microtus > Microtus oregoni. The sequence goes on from NW_024544601.1 coordinate 2,341,340, forward strand.
TAGGTGGGAGGTGGGGTTGCCGGAGTGGGCCGCGAACTTATGAATACAGTTAAAACACATCTGTTAGATTGATCCTGTTCCTTGTTTTAACCAGTTCTTGGGTCATAGTAGACACAGACCACTAATTAGACTACTTTGATGATCAGTAGTGTCTATGCTAATTGGGTTTTCAACTGGCTGTTAAAGAATCATAAAAATATCTGCGTGTCTGTGTGGGTGCTCACAGGCACATTAGGTAGTAGAGAGATTCCAGCCTTCTAAATCAAATTCTACTTCAAGCCTCTCTTTCCTCGTTCATAAAACAAGGTTAATGATAAATTTGTTAGTGAGACTGTGGTGATTGCATCAAATAAGCTGGCTGTGTTTATTCATTATGGGCTTTTGGCATAGACACTCCAGTGTGTGTGTATTAGATACAGCAGTCTAGCAAGGCTAATGGATTAATTTCCAAAAGAACATTTTTAAATGCACCAAAAAATATAGGGTTAAAAAAGAATGGCCTATTGTGAAATTTAGTTATAAAGTTTTAGTAAATACATTTGTGATATAATAATTTGTGTTTTATCAAAATATCTAATAAGATATATATACCTGCGGAAATATTGAAGCAAAAATGAGTATAAATGATATTGCTATGGACTGTTTTTAACTTCCATAAACAGAAAATGCTGTTACTTAGACGTTAGTGTGAACAGCTGCTGATCCTTTCCCATTTAAACTCAGAGACCTCCAAATTCTTACCTTAAAACTTGGATCCCAGGTTAAGGCCCTTATGCTGTGAGAGCTGCGGCCTTCCATGAATCTTCCTACTCGTTCATCTTCCCCCAAAGTTAGAAGCCGTCTCCCATGAGAGTTCTGGAACTTCCTATCCTTTCCCTGCCATTATGGGCTGCTCCGTCAGCCTGCAATTCCAGAGGCATGCTTACGGTTATTGATGTTATTCTCTGTTGTGAGTGTGATGTGTTTGGGGGCATGAGGTGGAGGAGAGACCTTTGAAATGTCAGTACTGTGTTTCACTTCTTGCACATAGAGGATATATGTGTGTGCCCGGAATCCTTTCAGCTTGTCATTTCTGGCACTGACCATGGGTGGGCTTGCTTCTGAGGAAACTAACGCCACCATAGCCTCTTGTGTTACAAAGCAATCTTCCTAGCTTCCAGCAAGCTATTTGCCCTCTGAACTTTCTTTATAAACATCCCACAGTTAAGACATCTGTTTCTTCATGTTAATTTTCCCTACTCCAGTCTTCTAGCCCAGAAGGAGAGTTTCAGCCTGCAGATAGGCCGAAAGAGAGAAGCAGGTAGTAAAAAGGCCAGACTGGCAAGGAGTGGCTTGCCATAGGCCCTATTGCACAAGCAGGTGGGGATTCTGAGGAGGTGCCATTTTATTTCTGACCCCCCCTGGAGGTTTCAAGGGTAGGGATGGAAAGAAAGCTGGGAAGCCTGTAATGAACACGGGCAAGACTGGGCTTCTGCTTGGGCTGCAGATGCAAATGAAGTCCAGAAACCGGAACTCTGGGGAAAAACACAAGCCATTTCAATCTGGGAAAAAAAGAAGTAGCAAGTGTGAGCATAACATTTCTTCTTGCTTTTGTAACTGAAAAAGATAACTATTATGTGTGTCGTTCTGCTTGGAAGCCAGCTTCTCCTCTCGGCTCAGAAGGAATCCTAAAGAAACAATAGGAACATTGGAACTTTGCAGCTATTGTGGCTGTCCTGGCCGCGCTAGCTGCTGCCTGGGATCTTTGCAAACTCCTGTCTCCTCCTTGCGGGTGAAGTGTGAAAGAAACTGGGTCACTCGAAGGTGCAAACAAAGACAAGAGAAGAATAGATGGAGCCCTGTGCCGGCTTGTGTGGCAAGCTTAAAATCGCCAGGGAACAGATGGAAGAAGAACTCCATGTTGGACCACATTAACAGTGGGAATTACTCTCTGAGGGTACAGAGGGACCGGTTTGTAACAGGAGAGGAAAGACATGGTGTGCCAGACTGCCACCATGCTTGTCTGAGGAAAGGATTTCCCATCTAAGGCATCAACCAAGAGCAAATGGAATTCTCTGGACTCTGATTCGAAGAGGACAGAGGATGAGAGAGAGCATGATTAATTAAAAACCCACGTTGGCCCTGTAAAAAATCAGGACAGGCTCCAAAGCTACAGAGAAACCCTGTCTTGAAAAAACAACAACAACAAAAAAAAAACAAAAAAACAAAAAAAAAAAAAATCAAATGGAGTAATAAATGCTTTAGTCTCCTTGGCAGAAAGCTCTACATAACACCAAAGACTTGGGATCATCAACATTAAAGCCCCCTATGAAGCTAATCTACTTCATACAATCTTGTCATTGTACCTGGCTTTGGCTAAAATCTTAGATCAGATTTTTTCCCCCACATAATGCAAGCAAGACTCAAGTCTCACACCCTTGAAAATGGAAGTGTGATAAAGCTTCCCATACAGTCAGTTATAGTTTTACTTGGTTCAAGTGTGTGCTATGCAGTAGCATGGACCTTCTGTGGTGGAAAAAATGGAAGGACAGACTGGGATCACATCTTTCTTACTGGAAGAAGCAGGAACACAGGCATACTTGTCCTCTTCTGTAGATGCAAAGTCCTATACCTTTGCTGTCAAAAATAGCAAGTGTATAAAAGAAAGGTAAAGAGGAGGAGGAAACTGATTTGTAATTTCACCACCCAGAGCTGCTTTTGATTAAACAGCTTATCTTGTTTTTTTCTTCTCTATTTCTACTTTCATTTTCACGGGACAGATTATAGATTGGGCATGATTTCTTTAATAACTAACTACTTGGTAATAGAGGGAAGATAATGAAGGCCAAGCCCTGGCTTTCAAGTTGCTCACTGTTCAATGTAGCACACCATGTTGTCAGTTGGTCACTTCTCTATCTTCCCTTATTAGATAGGGAAAATTGTTCCAGAGGCTGTGTTCTCTACATCACTGTCTCCTCGCCATTTTGTGTGACTCTATCTGTCTGTCTGTCTGTCTGTCTATCTATCTGACATGATCAACAAGACAAAACAGCAGCCTACAGAATGGGAAAAGATCTTCACCAACTACACATTGGACAGAGGGCTGATCTCCAAAATAACCAAGAACTCAAGAAATTGGTCATCAAAAGAACAAATAATCCACTAAAAAAATGGAGTACGTACCTAAACAGAGAACTCTCAACAGAGGAATCTAAAATGGCTGAAAGACACTTAAGGAAATGCTCAACATCCTTAGCCATTGGAGAAATGCAAATTAAAACAACTTTGAGATTCCATCTTACACATGTGAGAATGACCAAGATCAAAAACACTGATGACAACTTATGCTGGAGATGATTTGGTATTAAGGGAACACTCTTCCATTGCTGGTGGAAGTGCAAACTTGTCCAGCTGCTTTGGATCTCAGAATGGCAATTTCTCAGAAAATTAAGAAACAACCTACCTTAAGACCCAGCAATACCACTTTTGGGTATATACCCAAAGGATGCTCAATCGTACCACAAGGGCATGTGCTCAACTATTTTTATAGCAGCATAATTTGTCATAGCCAGAACCTAGAAACAACCTAAATGTCCTCGACAGAAGATTAGATAAGGAAAATGTGTTACATTTACACAATGGAGTACTGCACAGCAGAAAAAAATAACGACATCTTGAAATTTGTGGGCAAATGAATGGATCTAGAAAGCACCATATTGGGTGAGGTAAATCAGACCCAGAAAGACAAATATTATATGTACTTACTTATAAGTGACTTTTAGGCATAAGCACAAAAAAAAACAGCCTATAATCACAATCCCAGAGAACCTAGACAACAAACAGAACCCTAAGAGAGACATATATGAATCTAATCTACATAGGAAGTAGAAAAAGGCAAGATATACTGAATAAATTGGGAGCATGGGAATCATAGGGGGACAAAGGGGAGGGGAGAGGAAAAGAGGGGAACAGAGAAAAATATATAGCTCAATAAAAACGATTTCTAGAAAAGAAAAGATTTCTTTTTATTGTTTTCAATTATGTATATATGCATATGTACATATAACAGCTGGTGATTTCAGAGGTCAGAGATGTCCAATCCCCTACGGTTGGAGTTACAGGCAGATGACTTAAAACTGGGAATTGAACTCAGACCTTCTGGAAAAGCAATACACATTCTTAACCACTGAGCTGTCTTTCCAGCTCCCCCCCATGTGTTTCTTAAGTTGAGAAGTCAGTACCACTTTCCCAATGACTATTCCTTTTGAGCAACAACTTAAATTACTACTTTGGGTTATGCCTAATTCTAGATACTTTATCATATATCACTTAACTTAGTTCTACTAATTTTTATATACCTAGGACTGGACCAGTCTCTGGAATACAGAAGTTTGGCTAGAAAGGCATTGCAGATAGAATATGAGCCCTGGAGTTTTTAGATTGGGTTTGGATTACCACTTCTTTTTAAAGGTTTTATTGATTATTTGTGGATTTTATATCATGTATACTGCTCTCACTCATTTTTCTGTGCCCTCACTTCCATCCTCTGCTTTTACAACCTCCCACCAAAACAAAATTTAGAAGTAAAACAAACAAACAAAACAAAACAAAACAAAGACACCCCCCCCCCCCCCGCAAAAAAAAAGCCAAAATAAGACAAAACAAAAAATCTTGGCATGGAAGCTGTAGTGTTGTGGCCTAGTGAATTACACAGTATACCCTTTAGTCCATACATCTTTGCTTGTAAGTGTTCATTACAATGAGTCTGATTTGACGTCTCTGGTTTCTGCTACCCTATCAATACTGGGCCCTCACTGGGACTGCTCTTGGGTATCCTAATGTTGTCTTGTATCATGAGGATCCTGGATCTGCCGGTCTGGCCCCTTCACACACCCCAGGAGTTCATAGATGAGGTGGATATTGGGTGGGCAACCTTGTAGACCTGGTTCTGGGCCTGGGTGGTATCTGGGTTGGTCAGCCTGCCAGTTTTCCCTCATTATTACCACCTGGGCGAGCTCTCCATCACTGCCTTGGCTAGCTCACTCAATGCAGCCTCAGGAAGGACGGAAACCAGTTCTCCTACTCTCATATCCTCAGGTTTGACTCACCCACACCCACACCACCAGGGCCAGTTTTACTGTGTTGCCCAGAGGAGGTGCAGGACCCACTCTCCCAACTGCTGCAGCTGGTGAGGGTCAGGACCAGTTCTTCTGTCCTTTTGCCCATGAGGCTGGCCCTCCTGCCTGTCACAGGTGGCAAGGGTGTGGGGGTGGGTGGGAAAGGTATAGTTACCTTACCCTTGCCACCCCCCCAGCATATGAGGCAGAGGATGGGGACAGCTCTGCCCTCACACTCACAGGCCTGGCTTACCTGCATTCCAAATAATAGGGGCAGCTACCCCGGTGAGATGCAGGGCCTGCTACTGGTGGGGACGGTGCCAGTTTTCCCACTCTCAATAAATGACCTCAGGGCCAGCTCTCCCGCCCTCCATAGGGCTGGGGAGTGAAGAGGTCATCTCTTCCTCTCCCACTCTACCACATGGCAGATAAAGTGTGGGGCCAGATCCCCCATGCGCATTTGCAGGGCTGGATCCCTGCACCTCCATCCACAGGGTGCATTCTATTATGTTGCCCAGCTGAGGTGCAGGGACCACTCTCCCGAGTGCTGTAGCTGCTTAGGGGCAGGATCAACTCTTCCACTTTTTCTGCCTGCAGTATGATGGTGGAGAGATTGGATGCTTAAAAGAAATCCCACACTAGCTCAGAACTGAGAGACAGATATTTATTTGGGGGGGGGGGGGGAACTTACAAATCAGGATTCTCTGCTTGAACAGTGGATGGAGATGGGATCCAAACAATGCAAAGGAGCAAATGGGAACCAGGGCTGGATGCTCTTTGGCATCTGGGTAAATAGTATATGAGGCCACACCCCAGTAGGCAGGTAATTACTAGCTGTAAACCTTCCTGCAGCACCTCCCCCTTTTGTTTAAATAAGAGAGTTATAAACCGAATACAAAATTATAGACAATAAGAACAAATATCCTATTTAACTAGCTTTAAGTCTTGTATAATAAATAACTTGGCCAAGTCATGAGAAGAAAGTAACTACACTTATCTAGTCTTCTACCCCATTGAAGATCCGAGAAGGGAAATAATGTTACCTGAGTGAGTAGGAAGTGCAATCAAGCAACTTCCAAAACATGCAACAAATGACAAAGACAACTGGTTACCTGGACAATTACCCAAAGTCACATTTGTAACGTTGAAGCAACCAACTTTGGCTAAGGCCTAGAATAACTGACAGACTATTTTCAAAGGCAAGAAATTTTTCAAAACCTTCTTACCCTGTCTTGGCAAGATTTGACAGTCCTGCTTATCCATTTCCAGATATGATGTATTTTGTCATTGGTTAAGGTATGGGCAGTTCCTTGCCCAAAGGCCAGTTTTGCCAAGAAGAAAACAAGCTCCAAGTGGAGTGCCTTTGGTGCTCAACATTCTCTCAGGAATAGATCTGTGTTGCCATGAGCAATTGTGTCTCACTACTACAGCCATTTTCTACAGCTCTTTGAAGTGGTTGAAGATTATCTGTCTATACAGAATATAATCTCTATGTGTCTTAAGAACCTGATTAGTTTAACTATTAGTATGACAAACATAGATGACTATTGATCTATAATTCTTATTACCTATATAACTTAAAGTCTAAGACAATAACCAACTGTGCAATAAATGAGGACAATGACCTCCAAATATAAACAATGTATAAGTATCTTGATCAGAGGTAGAAATGTACACTGCAATATGGTAAATATATATCAATATATAAAAATGTTTTAAACAGAGGTAGAAGCATACATGCATACAATATTCAATATAATTTAACTTTGTATCAATATATAAGAATCTATACCAATGTAATTGTCTATAAATAATAACTCACAAATACCAATCTATTATCCCATCCAATTCCCCCCCCTTTTTTGAGGGATCCCTGATCTATAAAACCTTCCTGAAGCAGCAGTAGATGACAAGGGTGAGGGGAGAGGAGCAAGAAGAGTGTCTCTCCCTCGCCCATGCTACCACATGGCAGTCAGTGAGGCTAGTTGTCTCACTTTCACATCTTCAGGGCTGGCTCACCAGCACCCCCACAGCAGGGGCAGCTCCATTGTGCTGCTCTGGGGAGGTGTGGGGCCTCCTTTCTTGAGTGCTGCAGTTGGTGAGGGATAAGGCCAGTTCTCCTTAGTATTGCAGCAAGGGGGGCAGGGCCAACTCTGCAGCCCTATCCTCACTGCTCTAGGTAGTAACAGAAGACACAGACTGCTTCTTCTTGGCCATGGACCCAGACATGGCCCCTGGCAGCAGCCCAACCCTGCCGGCACCTTGGCCCTGGGTGGCAGCATAGACAGCTCAGATCTACATGGTCCCAGCAGAAGCCCAACCCTTAGAAACTAAGCTGGCCTTAGGTGGCGGCTTCAGCCCCTGATGTCCATATAGCCCTTAGTGGTGTTTTGGGCCAAGGACATCAATACAGACCCAGACATGGGTGGACTATCGACCCAGACATGGTCTTTGGTAATAGCTTGGGCCCAGATGTCACCATGACCTCAGTTGGCAGTGCAGGTCACCCAGCAACAGCATGACCCTTGAACTCCCACATGGCTCCAGGTGTGAGCCTAGATCCCAGGCATCTGTGTGCCCTTTGATGACAATAGGAGCCTCAGACATTAACACAGACCTTTGTTGCAGCAGCACCACAAATCCAGTATGACATCCTGGCCCTTAGTGGCACCAAGAAGACCACAGGTGGAGGCCCAGTTCCTGAGCATCAGTGTGGCCTTTGGTGGCAACACAGGCCATAGACACCAGCACAGACTCATGCTGCAGTAGGACCATGGACTGAGACTTGGTCTTTGGCAATAGCCTGGGGCTAAATGTCATTACAGCTCTAGTTGGATCGCAGATTGTTCAGACTGGCATGGCCCCAGTGGCAACATGAACCCCTGTGATGGTTTGAAAGAAAATGGTTCCCAAAAAAGTGACACTATTGGGAGATATAACCTTGTTGGAGGAAATGTGTCACTATGGAGGTCTCATACATGCTCAATATACCACCCACTGTCTAAGTTCACTTCCTGTTGCCAACAAGGATTCTTAACTACTTCTCCAGCACCCTGTCTGCCTGCGTAGCACCATGTCCCACCATGATGATAATGGACAGAACCTCTGAACTATAAGCAAGCCACCACAAAGTAAATGTTTTCCTTTATAAGAGTTGCAGTAGTCATGGTGTCTCCTCATGGCATAGCAACCCTAAGATACCCCCAAATGCCAACATGACTCTAGGTGCCAGCCCAGATCCCAGGCATCCACTTGGCCTTCGATGGTAAAAGGAGCCACAGACCCTGGCTGCGTTAGGGCCACAGATGGAGACATTGCTCGTGGCCACAGTTTGGGATCAGATGACAACATTGACCAAGGTGGCAGCATGAGCCACCCAGCTCTGTATGACCCTAGTGGCAATAGGAGCCATAGATGTCAGTTCAGAGCTCAGTCACAGCAGAGTAATGGGTCCAGACATGGCCTCCAGCAGCAGTCTGGGACCACCACCTGTGACCATACTGATGTCCAAGGGATGTTTCCCAGTACACCATGATCCAGGATTCCTGTCTGAATTTTAGAGGCCCCAGCGTGTGGAGAGGTAAAAATAAAAAGGTTTCCAGGGCCCTTACATGGTGAGAGCAGAACATTGTGGTACTCAGTCTGGAAGAAGGAGAAAATTAAGAATAGTTCAGAAAGGATTCAAGTTTTCATAAGATATGGCACACCCCTTGAGTTCTGTATAGGAAAATAGAGGGGCACTGGCTCTCAAAAAAAAAAAAAAAGGAGAATGGGTTTGACCTTATTCACTGCAAATTTGTGGTAGCTGGGAAACAGTAAGGAGAGGAGAACATCCACCAGGAATCTGGAGGTTCAAGGTCTGAAGGGAAGCAGGGCCTTTCAATGCTAGCATCCGGAATCCACAATGGCTAGCGGAAAAGACTAGGGCCAGGCCTTTGATTTAGGAATCCTCATGTTGAATTTAATACCAAAGGAATCAAGAAAGTAGATAAATTGCTTGAGGGAAACAATGAAGACATGAAATGGTAGAGGGCCTGGTACTAGCTCTTGAAATGAGTCCATATTTAGGGGCAAGAGGAAGAAATGATTCATGCAAGACAGCTCCAAGAAGTACAGACAGGGTGGAGGTGGGAGTGGCGTGGTGGTGAAGCACATTGCTCTGACAGAAACGCTTATCGGAGACAACCTGAGAGAGAAAATGTTTATTTTGGTTTCTTTCCTGAGGTGTTTCTCTCAGGGAGGAAAGGGTGTGTCTGAGTTCACGGCAATAGGAATGTGTCACAGGGGCTGTCCACATGGCAGAGGATCAGAGAGCAGAGGCAACAGGCCGAACCAGGGAAAGAGAACATTCGAAGCTCTGATCTACTGCCAACCACGGCCTACCTCTTAAAAATCAGCGCTTCTCAGCCTTCCTAATGCTGTGATCGTTTAATACAGTTCCTCATGCTGTGGTGACCCCCAACCACAAAATTATTTTGTTGCTACTTCCTAACTGTATGTTTGCTACTGGTATGACTTGTAATGTAAATATGTGATGTGCAAGGTATCTGATATGTGAGCCCCGTGGGGGTCGTGAACCAAGGTTGAGAACCACTGCCCTAAAGGCTCCACAGCTGTCCCCTACAGTGCCACCACCAGCTAGGAAACAAGCAACATCCCAGATTCAAACTAACAGAAAGGGGAAAGGAGGGAAGAAGAGAGATGAAGAAGACAAGAAAGAGGAGGAGGGAGCTATGGAAGTGGGGATACACTGTCCCTCAAGGGGACAACTTACCAGAGAATGGACAGCTCAGAAAGGCAGAGAACGGGGACTGAGGGCAGAGTCAGATCTCTAAAGATTTAGCAGATGGAGATAAGGGGGGGGGGGTCCTCTTCCTATTTATAGCAAGATAGTATTAGAGAAGACACATGCTGAGCTCTAGCCTGGGAGAGAGAGAAGGGGGCGGCACAGGGAACCCCGAGCCTGCTTGAGCTTCAGTATAGATTGAGAAAATCATTCAAGTGTTTGACAGTCTGCTAGAGATCAGACCTCATTTTTTTTTCAAGGACAGATGGGAGCCCTGGATAGAATTTATGTTCAATTTCTAGAAAAAAATTTTTAATTGTAAGCCTGAATACTTGATTTGGTGACTTTGGAATTCCTACTGTGTGGACCACACCAACTTGAATGTGAAAATACTATGTTTTGTCTTCTCTCCTGACAGGTACACCACACATTTCCTTGAAGCCTTCAGTTCCTCCTACTTAATTATCTTATTTGATTTACCTCATGAGGCAGATAAGGCAAGCACCACAGTTTTCCAAACGAAGATTGAACAGACCAAGACATATACCCAAAGTGACAGTGTTTGTGAATGGCTATGTAAGCCCTCCAAGGCAGAACTTTTGACTCCTAATTCAGTGTTTGTTCTCTTCCGGAATTCCTTCTGAGGATATCTTCAGACATCTTGAGGATATTTTCGGTTTTAATCTCCCAGTTTATACAACTCACGGTATAGAAGTGAATACATCATTTAGGTTAATATATAAAACAGTTACGCTCATATACTGTTGTGAAATAGGTATGTGTGGTATTTGTACACAAACATGTGTATATCTATGTGCATATATCAGGGAAGGGGGATTTCAGAGTCACTTTGAAGCATGAAACTCTTAGCATGTCTTGCAGTTCTGGGTAGCATAGTAGCCCCAAACATGGGATCACTGTGTGATTTCAGACAAGCTTTGTCCCTTCCCACTTCCTCAGTGTCTTTCCTATAAAATGAGGTTGATATATTTAGTATGGAGGCTTGGAAGACTAAATGGAGAACTACTTGAGTCTTTGATTTTCCAATTGTAAGTTTATAGCATACACTAGCTATTGTTACCAGCTAACACAAGCAGTATCAGGTGAAACATGGACCAATATGGCTGTTATACTTTCAGGATCCAAACAACATCAGGAATACTTGAACAGCTGGAGTGCCATCTCTTGTGACCTAGGGTTTGGCATGGAGCTACTTATTTAACCTTGAGAAAGATTCAGTCAGAGAAAAATCTGAGAGTGGTGGATAAGAAATGGCTTGGGTAAGTTGTCTGGTGTCCTGCTCATGGTTATCAATGCTGTAATAAAAACATGACCAAAAGCAACTTGGGGAGGAAAGGGTTTATCACAATTGCACGCTATGGTCTGTCACTCCAAGAAAATCACAGTGACAGCTAGTCACATCACTTTTACAGTTAAGAGCAGAGAGAAATAAATACACGCATGTTTAGTGTTCATCTAATTTATTTCTTTTTATTCTTACATAGTCTAGGACCCACTCTCAGAGTATGTCTTTCCACCTCCAATTAAACCAGTGGAGAAACTTCATCACAAAGGACCCACAGCCAATTCAAAAACACCCTCGCTGGGCCTATCTTCCCAGGTGATTCTAGGTTATGTCAAGTTGGCAATTAGAACCTGCTATAATAACCAGATGCTAGGAACTTCACACATTCAACAGAGGAGCTGGAAGGGAGACCGTGGGAAGAGGGGTGAGCACAGGCAGAGGATTGTCAGAGGCTGGGAGAAGTGATAGCTATTCTATCAGCTTAAAATAAAATGAGGGGAGGAAGGAAAGGGAGTGGAGAAAAATGTATAGCTCAATTAAGAAAAATAAATAAAATAATAAAAGAAAAGAAAAAGAAAGCAGAAGAACCCTGCGCTGTCCTAAATCTAAATGTAGGAGGGAGTCTTTTAAAGATGTGTTTGGAACGTGATTTCACAAAGCACTTCTAAGTTGACACATCTTGCGTTACATCCTGGGTTCCCATCAGATTATCAGCCTGGTTAGATCATGGCAGGGAATAGACAATTTCAATAGACATACGAAATTACACTCACTCTCCACACTGGCCCCCAGCAATAAAAATTTGTTTTGTTTTATATGTAGAGAGGTAGGCTAGACAAGCCTTGCAATTTTATTTGAGCCAATGGAAGCTATGCTCCAAGGAAGAAGAGACTTAGAAATGCATGAATCATTACCATGGCATCCATACTGCAACTTGAGTGAATTAAGTCTCCCCTGGAGTTGAGAATCTGGAGAAGGCAACATTTCTGCTTGATGAATTAATTGTTCTCAGGGTCTGGGTGGGTGAGGCTGGGTGAGGCTGGGTGAGGCTGGGTGAGGCTGGGAGTGTGTCCTTCCCTTTTGTTTCTTCCCAGCCAGTGGTTTTCCTTAGGTTCACAGAGGTGTCTTTTATCACGTGAAGGCATAATTATCATTCTTACTTTTAAAAAATAGAAAACCGAGTCTTGAAATTCTTGTTTACCAAAGTTCTATAGTTGTGATGGGGTCAGCAGTTGAGCATAAGGCACGGTTCTTTTGTCTATGCCTCTGATAACCCAAGAGGTCAAGATGTTTGACTCTATACTCTTGAGAGTCTGCTTTACAATATCTCAACCATATTCTCCCCAGCCAGGATCTCACTGGCGTGCAACCTGTACATTTGTAATTTTTAAAGTTCCACAAGAGACCCTTCTGTGAGTGAAAGGATGAGGATTACCATAAATCATGAGAAATTAATTCTACACTGGGCCAGGGAAATAGATGTGGAGGTTTTCAAGGGTCTGGCAAATGGTCTAGATGTGTGATGTTCTCCCAAGTCACCCTTGAGCCCAGCAAGCTAATATAAAAAACCCTTAGTTCATTTACTCATTAATTCACTGAGAAAACATTAATGGAAGCCTACTGTATATTCGTAAACCATTGCTTTGGTTAGGAAGAATATGGACTTTATATTGCTTATAAGGGAGACAGACAGCAGGTAAGCATATTACATGTCAGGTGCTGATAAGAGACAGGAAAAACAATGCAGGGTAGGAAGATAAATGGTGGAGTGGGGTGGGCCGAGGAGGAATGATTTACTTTGAAAGGGGGAAGTTTAGCTATGTTTCTTTGGTTAGGTGTGGGCATACAGGAATAAAGTCATGAAGGAAGATGTCTTAGCTGCTTGTCTCTCTGTTGTGCAAAACTGTTGGCAAAAGCAACTTGAGGAAGGGTTGGTTGTAGGAGCCCACTCCTACAAAGTCAGCTAGGGTTCCTGGAGTGGGCGTCGTTAAGGCCAAAGGAACGTCAGATGAAAGAAATTGAGACTAAAGACACAGGATAGAATGGGGAGGTCTGTCTAGCAGCTGGTTGGTGAAACAAAAGAACTAAACAGCCTCGAGTTTATTTCAGAGCTTGCTTATACACAAAAGCAGAACAAAGCACAGCACAGTCAGTCAGTGTCTAACCACAAGACCATCCCTGTCCTTGAGTGAGCAGCCTCCTCTCCAACACGTGCTTGCTGCTCAGAAGCAGCCTTACTCTCTCTCTCGATGTCCCCGAGGTTTGCCATCGGCAGTATACTGTCCACTAGATAGAGTGTTCTCTTCTCACAGCTAAATCAGAAGTCTCTCACAGCCCTCAAGGTTACTGGAAAAAGCAGAGCAGGCAAGCTTGATCTCAAATGACTTATTAGTCAGAAATGACTCCAGAGGGAAACTGAGTCACACATGGGCTGCTACAGTTGGCTGAGGCTGCCAGTTCTGGGTCCATTATGGCAGGAAAGGTCAGAGTAGCAGGAACAGGAGGCACCTGGCATGTTGCAGCTGCAGACAGAAAAAGACAGATGGATATTCGTCTTTTCTCACTTCCTTCTCTTTATGCATTTCAGTATCCTAGCCCATGGCAGTGGGCTACCCACATTTAGGGTAGATCTTCCCATCTTAGTAAACATAATGGAGGGAATCCCTCTGAGGTATTTGCTTCCAAGGCAATTCTAGATCCTGTTAAATTGACTGTTACTGTTAACATGAACCAGCAGTTCTCAACCCGTAAGTCGCTCTCCTTTTGGGAAGTTGAAGATCCCTTTCACAGGGGTCGTCTAAGACCAATGTTACATTATGATTCATAACAGTAGCAACATTACAGTTATGGAGTATCAATGACAATAATTGTATGGTTGGGGATCACCACAACATGAGGAACAGTGTTAAAGGGTGGCAGCCTTAGGAAGATTGAGAACCACTGATAAAAACTGTCATAGGAGATATTTAGATTATGAGATCAAGAGTGTTCTAAGTGGAGAAAATTACATTTGCAAAGTACCTGGGATTTGAGCAGGTGGCAGATTGAACTGGAGCCCAATGGTCGTAGGGAAGTTGTGGATGGGGACGTCACGAAGGAAGCCAAGACAGGACCATGCAGAGCCTTAAAAGTCTAGGCATTTTGCTCTTTGTGAGATGAGAGAAGTTGATGAGGCAATAATTAGACAGGCAATATGATCTGACCTGCCTTCTAAAGGAAGGTGGCTACGGAGAGAGGAAGAGCAATACAAGCTACTGAGATACTCCCTGGTTTGGACCAGGGTGGTAGTGTGGAAATGACCAAACAGGTGTGGCCAAATTCCAAAAACTTTTCTGGTGGATCACACTGAGAACCACAGTGCCAAACTAGCTCACCTTCACAAGAGGTACAGCAGGTGTGGACAAGAGATTCAAGGAGTGGTCTAGGGTATTCCAGAGTTAGAGACAGGACTAAAGGACAGGAGGTGAGGGACAAGACGACGAAGGGTCAGCGAGGTGAGAGCTCTGGCAGTGCTGAAGAGAGGCTGACAGAGATGAAAGTTTTGGCATCTGGGAGTTTGGCAGCCTGGGAGTTGCTAACACGGGAGAGGATAATTTAAGGGCAGCAAATGTGGCTAGAAGTCTGCTGGGAAAGGGATCCAGAAAGACTAGCAGAGGAGGAGGTAGAGACATCAAAGACAGATGAGTTTCATTTTAACTACAAAAGCCATCAGGGAAACGGAGTCCTAACTGGAGACCGCAAGGGCAGCAAGTGAGATTGTTAATGGTGGGCAACAGTTTGTGATGTTTCTTTTTCTTGATTCTTAGTTATCTTTTATTTATTTATTATTTTATTTTGGTTTTTTTGAGACAGGGTTTCTCTGTGTAATAGTCCTATCTGTCCTGGAACTGGCTCTTGTAGACCAGGCTGTCCTTGAACTCATGGAGATCTACCTGCATCTGCCTCCTGAGTGCTGGGATTAAATGTGTGTGCTACCACTGCATAGCTTATTCTTAGATAGTTTTCAAGACTGGATCTTGATACGTAACTCAGGATAGCTTTGAACTTGAAATCTTCCTACTTCTTGCTCTGCTCTGAGTTTTGAGGTTATACATATGTGTCAGCCCAGCCAGGTCAGGATGCTTCTATGTCGATAATACTAGCCTGGAGGAGATACATGGATGCTTGCATGTAGGCTATCTTTGAGGTGAGACTTGAATAAACCTGGATTCCAAGGGGAAGTGGTGGTGTTAGAGACACTATGGAAAGGCCTTACACTTGAGAAGCCAGAATCGAGATTAGAGATTCAGAGAGGCGCGAGTTGGCAGCAGGCTTGTGCACAGTTCACTTCTGATTGGAGTGGTTTTCAGTAAAGAAAGTTGTGAGATGAATGAGGAAAGAGTCCTCCACCTGAGTTTGCTTCATAGAATGGCTAAGAAACGTAACAAAAACAACTGCCTTCATGTTTTTATTTTCAAAACACTAGTAATTATCATAACACGTGTATATGAGTAAACTTCCTTTTTCTAGTGCTAACGAAGGCACCACATAACCCTGCGTGTACTAGGGAAGCATATTACTGTCAAATTACATCTCCGGCCACCCACAAGTTTTCAAGAACAATTTTTGGGAAGAACTTGGCACCTTCTGACGTCATCTTTGAAGATGTTCTCTTCCGAATTAAAACGCTACACATTGATCACCACTGAAAGCTCTTTCTTACACTTGAGGAGCTTCAAACAAGGCCTTGTTTACTTTAGGTTCACTTTTTTTTGGGGGGGGGGGTTTCGAGGCAGGGTTTCTATGTGGTTTTGGAGCCTGTCCTGGAACTAGCTCTTAAAACGTAACCCTTTCCCCTTGGATCTTGGAACCCCCTTTTTCTTTTTATATACTGATGGCCTTCATTTCCCTTCTGAAATATTAATATGAGAGGTGACTATGAGTACAAGTATGTCTGCCCTATTCCCTTGCACGTTGAAGAGCTTCAATGGCCTCTTCAGTAGCCACTCTCCTCTTGTCTCTCCTGACAGTGATTGTCAGGTTTGTGTACACTCCAGAATCCCTGGGAGAACTGGGAAAACTCAGAGCAGTTGGCCCTATTCCCACAGCATCTGAACGGATGGCTCAGAGATGGCGCCTGAGCTGCTGCCTTTCCAGAAGGTGATACTCATGTCGGACTTAGAGGACACCCTTTGGGAAATGTCTTGGTAGGAGTCTGTGATTTGCTCATTCATTCCTAGTAGTATTGGAGCGAGGGCCAGGCAGCTGCAAAATCTCTTGCCAGACCTGCAGAAGTGGGGAAGATGGGAGGAGAGTGGCTTCCTGCTCGCTCCAACCCTGTCTCTTGCCCACGGAAGTTCCTGAGTGACTCCTGACAGAGGAGGCCCTTGGACGGGGTGGACCTTTGGTCTTCCCTGCATAGCATCTCGGACAATTCTTCTGTTTGTCCTTATCTGACAACAGTCATCCCCAGACTGCTTCATTTTTCAAGTCTTGATCCTTTGTGCCTCTGCCCAACCTTCTCTCACCCCAAATCGCCTTACCTAGCTCAGATCCCTGATCTCTGGCTTTTCCTGTCTGTGGCCAGGTGCTCCCAGTGAGCCCAGGGTACAGGATAGATGGACTTTGTAATAACCCCCACAGGCTACCGTGGGCCAGGGCCTCCCAATTGAGTTGGCCCAACCTTTGATTGCTAAACCGTTTAGCAGCACACAGAAGCGAGCCTACAGCAGAGGGTGGAGGGAAGGAGCAGCACTCCACATGACACACGCCTGTGCTGCATCGTGACTGGCAGGTGAAGGGAAAATCTATTTGCAGCTCCCAGCAAGCTACATGCTTTCTAAAGCACTTGCATGGCCTAAAAATATCACAAAGGGTGAGAGTAAGAAAACTTTAGCGTGGAGTATTTTCAAAAATTTAAAAATAGAAAGGCCTTTGGTAAATGAGAGTCACCCGTTACTGTCCTGCTCACCACCTCTAGGGCTTTCAGGATTCTCAGCAGACAGCAGGTGGCCAGTGTGACAGGAACAGTGACATTATTTCTGGGAACAGACTCACTCCACTGAGAGATGGACAGCGCCGGCTATGTGTGTGTCCGAGTCAACTACAGAGAGACAAAAGAAACACGTGGTGGACTGCGCTGATTGAGACAGACAGCAAAGCGGTCTGGGAATTAATGAGGTCCAATAGGTGTAGGGTTGACTTCTGGTTTGATGAACCACTTTGTCAGGCTTGCTTAGTCTTGGTCTCAAATCAGGGATACCACGAAGCCTACAAAAAGCCGCTGCGTCTGTGCGTCTTCCAGTTAGGATGCTGTGTCAACCTCCCCACTCCAGTGCCACTTCATTCTTCCTAATCTCTGGCAGGTGAACACTTTGCTCTTTTTTTTTTTAATTCTTGTATCTTTTCTTAGGAAATAAACACATACTTTCGCCATGAATGAACTGCGCTGATAATGGATCTCATGAGAACATTTATCTGTCTAAGCCCTAGAAAGATCTTGGGGCATAGATAGCGGGATGATATCAACATCATGCAGAGGACAAATGACTTCCATTCTTTTGGGGGACACTATGAGTGGGCTCACTGGGGTGTGCTCAGTGGGGAGGGGTTTAGAATGGAAGCTGAAGTTCTCACAAACTTCCCCAGGGAATTTCAGGCAGAAATGTGAACTGCGGGCACCAGAGACAATGCGGTTCATTGACTAGTTCCTGTACAACCATTGAAACAGAAGGAATGTTCCATACATGTCTACTAATTCGATCCGTAGGCAATGAACTGGGCTGGCATTATTGCCAAACCGGAGCATTTGCTGTCAAGGTTGTTGGATTGGAGATTTTTTCAGTGAGAAGTGAAAGGAACTGTTTGAGGGTGCTCGAAAATCTGGCAGGTTATCAACACAGCTGTGCCAGGTCACACATTTCTAACCATCAGGTTACCCACTGCATGGCAGGGGTCAAGGCCTGCTACTTCCAGAGAGGCAATTAGCAAGGTCACTGTGTCAACATCACGTATCCAAACACAAGCGTAAGCTGACCTCAATGCCTGGCCTTGTTTCCCCGGGGCAGCTTGGGAACAGAGCTCTCAGGTCCCCGTGTTTACAAAGGCCATTTCACAAAGACACATTGGGTCGATGAATACTAGAGGTTGCTAATCTTCCATGGCATCCAGAAAGTTGAACCCCAGAGGGAGTCATGGGAACCACTTTACAGTAGATCAAGAGGTATAGGTCAGAACCTGGACTTGAAAATAGCACCTGAAGGGAAGGGTGGGACTGAACCCTACAGCTATAAGGGCCACATCCAATCACAGGAAGATGCTCTCAGAGGCCCTGAGAGGCTCCACAGCATGGATCTGATTAAGATGTGAAGAGTTCCTCATATTAAACTGCTAAGGGTATATAGAGATACTTAGAGACACATATAACCTGTGCAAAAAATGTCTTGGATGGGATTGACCTAGATATGGAAGACTGGAGGAGTTTCTAGTATCTTTTCAAGAACTTTACTAGTAAGAATTCAGAAAGATAGTATCTTTAGTATAGTATATTTTTTAATGCATACCCGAGACTAGGAGGTATCTGGCATAAAGTATAAGGTTCAGAGAAATCCCATGACTTTCTCAAGGCTTGTCAGTAGTTTAAGGTAGTAAGTGAGAAACCTGGACTTATGGAACAGAAAATTGGCAGGTCATTCCATGGTACAGTATTGCAGACTCTTCATGGCTGAGTATCCATGACTTCATGGAAGGTTAGGAATATTAGGTAAAAGAATATTACTCTGTGTCTTTTGTATTCCTGGAAGGTTGTTGAGTACTTCATATACATGGGCATAACTAATTCTTAAAATATTTCTTTAAAGTGGGTACTAAAAGCCAGATTTTTCATTTGAATAAACCAAAATTCAAAGAAGTAGCTAGACTACTCATGTATTAAGGACTTAGAAAAAAAAGTTTGCTTCCTGTCTTGTTAGGGATTATATTGCTGTGAAGAGACATCATGACCATGGCAGCACTTAAAATGGAAAACACTTAACTGGGGCTGGATCACAGTTTCAGAGGCTTAGGCCATAATTGTCATGGCGGGTGGCATGGAGGCAGACCTGATGCTGGCGAAGGAGCTGAAAGTTTTACATCTTGATCCACAGGTGGGAGACACAATGGTGTGTCACTATGAGCATAGCTTGAGCGAAGGAGACCTCAAAGCCCACTCCCACGGTGACACATTTCCTCCAAGGCCACACCTCCTCCAATAAAGCCACACCTTCAAATACTGTCCCTGCCTACAGGTGCCATTTGCTTTCAAACCACCACAATTTCCATGATCACACCCTAGACTGTTAGTTAGATGCAGCCAGAGGACCCAATAGATGGGCCAGATCCTTTCCTTATCAACTCCCAGAGTATAACGGCACCGAGTTAAGAGAAGGTAGAGGTGACAGCAGCCTTGGTACATAGCAGAAGCTTATGCACAACTTCATTGGTTATCCGGAAGCCTAACAAAGCTTGAAATACCAGTTTTAGTAAGACATCTCAAGTTATAAACTAAGGCATTAATCGGTACTTGTCTCTTTAAATCCCTACCTCCTATTTCCATCCTTCTTCATGCCGCCTTTTGAATGAGCATAGCTCTCTCCAGTCCCGAAAGCGCTCCTACAGTGCTTGTAGAACAGCTGGAGGAGTCAACGAAAGTCTCACTCCCATGAATCCCAGTATGGGAACCATGGATCAACACAGAGAAAAGCTCAGAGAAGGCTACTTTAAGCCAACTAGTGTGACACAGGCCTGTAATCCAGCACTTGGGCAAATCAAGTAAATTCAAGGCCATGTTTGGCTAATCCATGACATCAAGGCCATCCTGAGATACAGTAGATCCTTCTGGGAGAGAGAGAGAGAGAGAGAGAGAGAGAGAGAGAGAGAGAGAGAGAGAGAGAGAGAGAGAGAGGGAGAGAGAGAGAGGGAGGGAGGGAGGGGGAGAGAGGGAGGGAGGGAGGGAGGGGGAGAGAGGGAGGGAGGGAGGGGGAGAGAGGGAGGGAGGGAGGGAGTTAAATCTAAAAAGAAAGACTGACCTCCTGGCAAGCGCGTGTTTGGGTCTGTGGGGTGGGTTTCTTCAGAAAGAGCGAAATTCTTTCCCTTGGATGTTCCTACCACAAGTCTGGAACCCCTTTGAGATTTGTATGCATTTTGCATTATATGATCGCCAAGGGCCTAAAAGGATTCAAACGTTCTTGACATATGGCACCAAAGGTGAGATGATCCATAGTTGACTGGGTTCTTTGCCTTTGCTAACTTGTCATCAAGCAGTGCCGTTGCTGAGTGTGTGGACCCTACCCATCAAGACTGACGACAGAGGTGAAGAGACTTAATCTGTCTTCAGTTGAAAACAAGAGTGCTAGCTAGGCCAGCTCTAGTAGTTTATTCAGTGCCCGAAAGAGGATCTGGGGTGCAAGATCCCCCAACTTAAATGAATATGCATGGCCCTACTTGATGCTAAGGACATTGGAAAAAGAGTAGTGGACTCCACCAGGAGCCAGGACAGTCTGTCTAAGTCGTCGCCTAGGTATTGTCTGCTGCTTGCTGAAGCTCAACGATGAACAGAGCTATGAAAGGGCACAGATGTCAGGTGGAAGGTCAGATCATTGCCCTTTTAAGTTGTCTTTCAATCAAAGACTGGTTTTTAATGAGGGATCTTTTTGCCGCAGAAAGCTGTGCCCTCTGCCAGCTCCTTTTTTTTTTTTCAGATGAGGAAAACCCTTAACACCTCCTCTCAAGTAACTCACATATTAAAATGAAACACACATCAATCCTATGACCCAGCAGTCTGCTTTTGGGTATGTACCCAAGAGAAATGGAAGTTTCATGTCTGAATAATAGTCCACAACTGTAATCATCTCATAATGTGCACGTGTCGCAGAATCCCAAGTGATGGTGGATTTGGGAAGCGCCACACAGCAATGAAAATGCAGTGACCACCAATGTGTGAAGCAAGGCTGACGTACTCAGAGAAGTAAGGTTGAGCGGAAGAGATCAAAGACAGACACTGCCCATTTCCATGTCTATGAATTCCCCAGTCAGCAAACATGGTCTAAGTGAAGAAAGCATGTACATTGTTGTGTTTAGGGGGAGAGTATCAACTGAAATTGGACATGAAAGACAATTTTGTGATTTTTTGGAAATGTTCTATACTTCAGACTGCTGGCGAATAAGTAGAAACATTTATACAACTTTGATTTTTTTTTCAGGTTTTCCTAATTTATAAGGCATAACTCACTTTAAGAAAGATCTTGGTTTCTCTTCACTGAAAACTTGAGTTGTGTTCTGTATTCCTTTAGCATTCTGCATTGAGAGGGAAGATTCTAGCCTGTTGCTTTGGTGAACTGGTTCTAAAACAACAGCAAAATTATTGTACTGATACTAATGTAAGCACTAATTATGGAAGATACTCGACACACCATATGATTATGTGAATTTCGCAATGCACTGAACTAAATTTTGGCTTTCATGTCTGCATTCTGCCTCCAACTCCGCCACTTGTTATATACACATGATGCCTTTGTCTTTGGGGGCCTCAGTGTTCCCACTGATAAAATGGAGAGCTGGTCATCAAATCATTGAATAAATGTTTATGTAACGCCTACTGTGTGCAAGGCATTACACTGAGTATGCCCGGGGAAAAGATAAATCACGCTCTTGTAGTACTAAGAGATTTTATTGAGCTAAGGCATGTGAAATTCCATAACACAAAAAGCCAGAGGAAGGTAAAAATTTGTTATTAAGACATGACCATTCCAGTCAATGCCACATACAGCACAACAAGGTAACGCTTTACCCCCAGAAAATCAGTAATTTTGCTAAAATATTGTTCCCAGTCTTCTGTGTATATAAATATTTGCATTTAATTGGAAAATTGACTTCGAACTGAGATTTTCAATTTCAAAAGTCCCTGTAGATGGTAATGTGTTATGAACTGAGAAAGATTTAACACATAGTGAGTTGTTCAATATTTGGAAATCAAATGTATTCTGTGCTTAGTTACACTTCCTTGTGCCAGGAAACTACAGAATGAGTAAACAAGTCACAGATGACATTATTTTTATGGATTTTAAGACATTCTAATAAATGATACAATTGTTTCTGGATATATGGAAGCATTCCTGATAAATACATTACAAATTTCTGTAATGAGTCTTTTTCTGTCCCTCCAGCCATCTCCCATAGAAGACGTGAAAACTTTTCATCAATTGTGAAAGCTCAACCTAAGACTTAGGCTTGTTCCTAACTAGTTCTTATAACATAAATTGATCCATTTATATTAATCCATGTTCTATCAAGTGACGTTACCTCTCTTCCATCTTGCACCTCCTGTTTCCTCCCCATGTCTCCTGGCTTCTCCTGCACACCTAGATTCTTCCTCTTCTTCCTGTCTCTCCCCAGAAATCCTGCCTACACCTTCGGCCTAGCTATTGGCTGTTCAGCTTTTTTATTACACCAATCACAGCAATACATCTTCACACAGTGTACAAATACCCCACAACAAATACTAGCCATGACTGCTTATAAGCCGTGTCAAATTACAGGAGAGTACGTCTTATGTTGGGCATCCCTGTACTAGTGCCCAAGACCAGAATTTTAGTTCTCAGTGTTTCTGAACCAGAGTATAAGTCCAGAGCAAGGGAAGCAAGGATATGCTACTGACATCACTATTGTATGCAAAAAGGCTCAACTCTATTGGAAATTCCAATAATTATTTATTGTAAGTGCCTTTATGCACAAGATGGTCCTGCTGTACTGCAGTTCCTTGGATTCAACCAAATTTAACCATAAAATACCATGGAGGGAAAAAACCCTTGAATTGACCATGTGCTAGACACAAAGCAAAATGTATGCAAATGGATGTGTGGGTACATCCGGATGTAACTCCTCCCTCTTCAGAACTCCGCAGGCTTTCTTTCTCCAGCACTCATTTGAGCACCATCTGCCTTGCGTTCATGGAATACACATTTAGGAACATCTTGTTTGCATAGCCGCTGAACACGGAGAGACCTTTTTTCATGAACATTCTCTACATAATGTAATAAAACAACCAGTTACACAGCATTCATGTTATATGAGATCTTTTAAGTCGTGGAGAAGTGATTTAAAGTACAGGAGCACGATGCTTAATCTTGTTCATCAACTTGAGAGCATCTAGAATCCACAGAGAGATGCACCTCTGGGTAGTTTTGGGAGGGGGTTTCCTGGGAGGAGTAATTTCAGGGAAAGACCCACCCAGAGTGGGCAGCAGCATCCTGTGGAGGCCCAGATATAAAAAGGTCTGAGGGGAAAATGGCGCTGCCTTTTGCCTACCCACCTTTGCTCCTAAGTGTGTGCATTTGTGCTGCTGCTGTTGCTTTCTTTAGCTGACGGTGGAACCAAGAGTTTTTGGCCCTCTGATGTAGACGGAAGACCAGTGCCTTTCCAGGACATTGATAGGCTTTTGGCAATCGATTGTGACTGTGGAGGAACCCAGATGAGTGAACTGGGCAGGTTCTCAGTCTCTCCAGTGTACAGAGAGCAGTGTACAGTGTAAGTAAATGTAGTAAGTACCCTTTGTAATTTTGTTGGGGCTCTTCTAGTACAGGGATTCTCAACCTGTGGGAATCGGGATCCAACGACCCTTTCACAGGGGTCACAGATGACCATCAGAAAACAAAGATATATACATTACAGTTCAGAACAATAGCAAAATTATAGCTGTGAAGTAGCAATAAAAATAATTTTATAGCTGGGGGTCACCACAACATAAAGGACTGTATTAAAGGATCGCAACATTAGGAAGGTTGAGAACCGTTGCTCTAGAGAATCTTGATTGGCAGATTGTATGCAAATACTATATAAGCTTATTTAATTTATTTATTCTGTGTCTAGGTTGAAGTACATATTTTTCTGGGTGTACACGTTTGTGTGTGTGTGTATATGTGTGGAGGTCAGGCACTGACATGAGGTGTCTTCCTCAATGGCTCCTTATCTTACTTTAGGAGACAGAATCTCTCACTAAGTCTAGTCTGGGGCTTGCTACTGTGGTTAGACTGGCTGGCCACTGAGTCCCTGAATCTGCCTCTTTCCGTACCTACCAAGCTCTGGGGTTACAAATGACCAACTTTTATGTGGGTGTTGTGATTCCGAACTCAGGTCCTTATGCTGCTTCAGTGAACATTTTAACCACTGAGGCTCTGCTATGTAAATCCTGTGAGATATGAACCTCTGTGAATTTGGGTACATGTGTTGGGGAGGTACTTCTTCCAAAGAAGGCTGAATGTATAGTAGCTGTGTCTGAGCTGGCTGGTCTTCTTCAGGAGGTGTTCATCTCCTCTTCAGATTCCTTTATGCAGCCATGAGGGTTTAAATGTACTTTTGAGGGAAGCACATTTTATGGGAAGTCTTTTCAGAGACTTCACTTGGGATCTTGAAGAGGGGTACTGTCAGTGTGGCTGGGGCTCTTGAAGTGGGGTACTGTCAGTGTGGCTGAAACAGAAAAAAATCAGAGCATGTGACTTGGGAAAAGAGGAAAGGACCAGAAGGCCCATCCGTCTCTGCAGGGAGGTGTGCGGTTCTGATCAAAGTGTGTGAAGAGAGGATGTTGAAGAGTCACAACACAAAGCTCCATAGCAGGTGTAGGGCTGCTCCTTGGATCTTCTCGATACTTTTCTGTATTCTTGAACTATTTCAAATTTTAAAAAAATTAGGTTGCATCAGCATTAATTTGTTTCGGGGGAAGCTCTGATTGAATAATTATGCCGAGCAGTTATGTGTCAAATAGTAATAAAATTTGCCACTAGTTCTTAAATTAAGTTAATGTACCTAAGTATAATTTCGATGGAATTTGACTAACAAAATATTGAGTTTTATCCAAAATGTCATGGTTTAATTTTTCTTCTAGTTGAGAAATCTCACTTGAGAAACTTTTGATTATGTTTCCAGTTGTCTTGCCCGAGCACTTTGTAAACAGGGGGGTAATTTATCCATTTTCTGGTTGGGAAAACTGTAACTCCAAGGAATTTAGTAATTCATTTGCGATCACTCAGCAGTGGAAAGTCAGGAGAACAATACAGCAACCTGTCCTCTTCTTTTATATCTGGGATCCCCTCCCCCGCAATGATCTAGAATACAGTCTGGGATACGCATGCACGTGAGCGGGTCAGCACAGAGGCATGGGGTGAGGGAAGTGTAGGGATTATAATCTTTATATTCTAGGGCTTTATAATTGGTAAAAGATGGGAATAAACACAACAACAGCCATTTCAGCCCATCTGACTTTCCCAAGTGTGAGGCAATGTCACAGTAGGTTTTGCCTACAGAGTATCAGCTGAAGTAGCTACCACACAGCTGTTTGCCAAGCGGTCATTGTGTGCCTGTGCCGAGACTACTGTTAACACCGCTCCTTTCTAGACTCTGCCAAGGTTGCCAAGTCCCTTTTCACCTTTTCTTAGATGTGCGTGCACTATATTTTGTCCCCTAAGAGACAAAGGGCAATTTGTTTGTAACAGGAGGTGTTTTGCAGAGCAAACAAAGTCAGAGCTAACCACACAAGAGCAAGCACAATATTCAGTTCAAACCAAACTTGAAGGCCCCTCCTCCTTTCCAGGAGTGCTTTTAAATTTCACGGCACTACATAACTCAAACATTGCAAATGGCTGAACTTGCAACTTGGACTCAGAACCATACTTTCTGCAGGGAACTTGATCGGTTGTTGCAATGGTCAATGGGTAAATACAGGAAAATAACAGTTGTGGACCTCTGGGCCTTTGACACTTATGACTGATGGAAAAAGCCATTTGTATCCCCTTGATTTACATGTAAAAAGCCCAGCGCAAAATTACAGCTGAAAGGTTTGTTTTTCTTTCTGCCTCTTCTAGCTGAATGACATTTTAATGGAGGCATTCTTATGGCACAAAGGCAAGTGGCTTGGCCTCCTCTATATATTTTGCAGACCCATCACTGAACCCAAGAATGATTAAATATCCCTTCCATCCTGGGGTCCTGAGAACTGCCCCCTAATTCCCATGCTGCTCTTACATAGTTAGCACCCCCAACACATTTCGTTTGGTCTTTGAGTTGTCACAGCAAGCAGTATCAGAATAGGGGAGCTCAAAATTTCAATGGGAAAAACAGATCACTGCCAGCAATAAATTCTCCTGTGTCTTTGGTGAGACCCAGTAGGAGAAGACCTTGAAACTCTGGATGACTGACAACTCTTTGTGTTTTTCTTTTACTTTTTACCACAGCCCAAATCCTCTTTCAATCGCTCCCCAGCAGTGGTCAGGCCTGCATATCAGTGTCCAAAGGACAGTCTCCTTTCTGGAAAATTGGACCTGTGACAATGTTCACAAACCATTTCTCTTCCCTCTTTTTACCGAAATGTCCCTATGAATGTTTAATTCCTCAGTCAATGAAGACTCAAGTCTTGTGGATTATGATTTCGGAGCATGTCTCGAACCCATTCATGGGTTTCTAGTCTGTTCTTATTGCCTCATTTCAGTTGTTATTCAGAAGTCTGTGATAACCCCCTGTTCCAAGATTCCTGCCTTGCTCCTCTAAAACCAACACATTCTTCTCATTGCAAAGTTACCTCCTTAGGGAGCAAATCTGACCTTGTCACTACCAGTAGCTCACTATTGCCCTTATGATAAAGCTCTTATTGTGCCTTTGATCTCCAGGCTCTCACCCTAAGACACCTCTACCAGGTCTCCCCATGTCCTGTGTGGTTTGCTTTGTTTGCAGGCACTGCAATTCAGATAAAATACACTCTATGTTGTTTGTTAAATCAACAACTTGGGGCCTCAGGGACCATTCATCCCTTTGTTTATGATTTTACTATTACTTCTACCTACCTCCTATAGGCACACACACAGGCACACACGGACACACAGAGACACATAGACACACACAGATGCACATCAATATACACAGATACATAGTTATGCAGGCACAGACACACACAGACACAGACACACGTAGATATACATAGACACGTAGATATACAGACACAGGCACACAGATACACACAAAGACACACATCAACACACACAGACACACGTAGCTATACATAGACACACACAGACATACACAGACACATAGATATACAGACACAGACACACAAAGACACACATTGACACACAGAGATACACAGACCCACAGATATACCAACACAGATAGACACACAGAGACACACACAGAGAAATACAGACCCACAGATGTACAGACATAGACATGCAAAGACACACAAAGACACACATAGATACACACAGACAGGTTACAGACACAAACACAGGACATACCCAGATTCACTGACACAAAAACAGACACACAGAGGCAGACAGACAGACAGACAGACACACACACACATACACACACAAAGGCCCATGTCAATTCTGCTCTTTCTTAGAAGGCTCCAGTGACCCTTCCCTGGCATCAGCACAAGTCCAACTTCAGTGTTCCACAATTGGAACATGGCATAGACTGAGTTTCCTAGTGGAAGGCCCCAGAGTGAATAGTCCTGGGTAATTGATTGATTAAGAAACATTTCCAGGGAAACGTATTATGGGAAGAGAAAACATTGTTGAGCCAGAGGGAAACTGACTTTGGAGCAGTCTCTAGGGAAGCTCTGGAGACAGCAAAGTAAAAACCTTAGAATTGTTAAAACAAGGGGGAAGTGAGCCTGTGTGTTTCTACTTATTTGTATTTTATACGTATGGAAAACACAATTTCCCAAGCTTTTGTCTTTCTGTTTTCTTTTTTCTTTCTTTTTTGTGGTGTAAGCAAAACAGGCTTCATCTAGCAGCCCGAAAGCAGCCCTCTCGCTCAGGGAACATGAGTGGATAGTGTCTCTTACTGCAGCTGGTATTATGGTCTGGAAGCTGCCTGGAGTCCTCTGCTCCACAGAGCATTGGGCTTGTGGCTGGTAGGGCATGCGTGCAAATGAGACACACTCAGCACAGAGAAAGTGCTCAAAAATGGTCTATGTTCAATGAATGAATGAATGAATGAATGTGTGATCAACTGAAGAGATTGCTTCACACCACGCATCTTCTAGCAGTGGCCTTTGCAAGAGCAGCCTCTTTAGCCAGAACAACACACAGTCACAATTTTTCTGCATTTGAAGCTATATAGTCCTTCTGGTGAGAGAAACTGTCATGTATTCCTACTGAGAAAAGAGGGTCCCCCGGTCCCCCAGGAGCTGAGGAGTAGGACTTATTGATGCTTCACTTGAACCACATGCTTCACAGATGTCTGACCTTCTTAGGTTAAGAGTCCAGGGCCAGCAGTCAGCAGGAACACGAGGCTCTGTGATGCAGAAGCAATAGGCAGCCGGGTGCTCTTTCATCTGAGAGCAGCCAAGGCCCAGCTCCGTCAGGCCTGGAAGGGATCGCTGGAGATAAATCCACCGTCCTTGCTGTCCTGCTTGACACCGAGGCTGAGAGGAGTTAATTTCATTGCCCAGAGCCTCACTGACTGGCTGGCCTGCGTGACAAATGGCAGAGCCGGGTTGTCATGCAGGACCAGAAGCTCTGGCCCTTTTTGACCTTTCTTCATTACTTACTGCAGCACATCTTCCAAACCTTCTTTCTTGTTCTCTGAATACCTGCCCATTCTCTAAACACGTTCTTAAAAAGGAACTTTTCTGGAAGCCATGTGTGGTGGCTGAGCTGCTCATCCCAATACTTAGAGAAGCAGAGACCGGAGAATATCTTTCAATGCTGAGAAAGTTTATAGACAAGAATTACATGGAACTTTGCCTCAAACAAGCAACCCTCCTAACTGAAGTGTAGCCCACACAAACTGAAACAGGACGTTTGGAAGCATCCAGTTCAAAGGGTTTTGTCAAGTTTACACAGCCGCACGTGGTATGCGTAACCACTGCAACCAATGAGTACGGCCTTCTTGTTCCCACATGTATTTCTCTCGTGTCCATTTGCAGGCATTTGAAGGCCCAACTCTTCCCTCCAGGCCCAGACACCCACTGAGCTGCTTTCTGTCACTATGGATTAGTTTTGTTTGCTTTCAAATCTGATACGATGGAAATGGAATCTTTGGCTGTACTCTTTCCCGTTGTCTGGTTCCTTTCGCTCAGCATTGTTATTTTGAGATTTATCCAGGGTTTTGCATGCCTGCAAAGAGTGTGTTCCTTTTTATTGTTGAATAGTGCTTCACTGTCTGGGCGCATGAAAATGTGTTCATCTAGTCTCTTGTTGGTAGACATTTAGGTTGTTGCTAATCTTTGGATACTATGAGTAAAGCTTCTATTCACATATTCCATTATAAATAAAGCCTTTTATTAAAGGATTCCTGTCTCCACATATTTTCATTTCTCTCGAGTAGATGCCTAGAAGTGGCATGACTGAATCACATTTAACTTGATGAACAAGCTACAAACTGGTCTCTAAAGAGGCTGTACTATGTCATAGACTTGCCAGCCATGCAGCGAATCTATTTGCTACATACTCTTGCCAAAACTTGACAGTGTCAGGTCTTTCTCCCTCTCCTGTCCTCCCCTTTCCTGACAATATCAGAGATTCAAATTCAACTCCAGGCTCACACAGGCCAGGTAAGTCGCTGTCACTTAAGCATTTTCTTGCTAGGGCCTTTTCCTTTTAATACTTTTTTTGTATGCAGAACCATTACTCTGGGCTTAATTTGCATATTGGCAAAGAATAAAAAGCATTTTTTATTTACTGGTTGGTTATTTGTATTATTCTATGCAGATGAGTCTACTAAAGCATTTCGTTCATTTTCTTGGGCACGCTTGCATTATTGTTGAGTTGTAAGGACTCTATATTCTGGATACAAGTCCTTTGTCAATTAATATGTATTATAAATATCTCCTCTTGGTTTGTGGATTATTTATTAAGGTTGTCTTTTGATGAGGTGAATTTTCACATTGTGATGCAAATCAACAATTTATCTTTAAAAGTGGTCTATGATTTATATGGTCCTTGTCATCCAGGAATATTTTTGGCCAGGACAGAGTCACATTGTGTATTTAATGCTGGCTTTGAACTCTCTGTATAGCCTAGTGCAGTCTTTCTGTCTCAGCCTTCCAAGTACTGAGATTTTATGCAGACGTCACCATGCCTAGCTCACCTAGGAATCTTTGTTTACTATAGGGTCACAGAGATGTCCCTATTTCTCTATTTTTTTTTAAAACTATTTAAGTCTTTACTTGGATCTATGATTTCTTTTTCTGAGACAGGATTTCTTTGTGTAACAGTCCTAGTTGTCCTGGAACTTGTTTGTAGATCTGGCTGGCTTTGAATTCATAGAGATCTGTCTACTTCTGCATCCTGAATGCTGGGATTCAAGGTGTGCACCATCACACCTGGCTATGGCTATGATGTACTGTTTTAAAGCCTCTGAGCTTTCAAATCCCCAGGGAAAGCGTCCATGCTGATGGATGGGACACACTGATACCATAGATGGGGTTTGTGGTAGGGAGAGTCTTGCCATAAAGGTTGTCTCCATGAAGTTCTTCTGTGCCTCTGGGTCCAACCTCCATTAGCACAAAGCCCAGAGCCACGAAATGAGTGACTGTAAATTCAAATGACATTTGATGAAGTGCTCTCAGAAACCTAGGTTACCAGCTCTAGGCAGATGACTCAGTGGGTAAAAACAATTGGCGTGCAAGCCTGGTAGCCTAGGTTTGGATCCCAGGAATCCTGGGGAAAGGCTGGGCCCAGTGGTGTGTGTCTACAATTCGAATATTTCTATGCTGAAATGGGAGGCAGAGACAAGAGAATTCCCCAGAAACTGATGGAGCACCATGGAGTAGGTAGCACAACAACAAAGTAGCAAGAGACAGTCTTCCACAACAAGATGGAAGGTGAAAGTTGACACCTGAGGTTGTCCTCTGACCTCTTCATGCATGCTGTCACTGGTGGCCACCTTTACATACTAATAATCACACATGCACATCACACATATGTATACACACAAATGCATAAGCAAAAAAAGAAGTCTAGGTATCAGTGGCCATGTAACAACTTTGGGCCATACATGGTGCCATATGCCTGTAATACCAGCTCTCTGAAGGCTAGAGCAGAAAGAATTCAAGTTTGAGGCTATCCTGGGTTGTGTAGTAAGACCTCTCCAAAAAAGAAAAGACAATAAAACAAGTAAAGAATACAATTATATATATATATATATATATATATATATATATATATATATATATATATCCCTCCTCTGTGGGACTGTACCTGGGACAAAGGAGAGAATCTCCACCAGAAGACACTTAGCAGAGTCGTGCCCACAGGAGGCTTCGTCTAAGCAGGAGTTTCTCTTCCTATCACTGCTGCTGTGGCAAGATTGTATTGTATCTTATTTGAATTCCAAGTAGAAGGATAGCCTGGCGTTAATTTTTACCAAGCTGTGTGGATGCCATGTGTTAGTGGCACTTGGACCTTTATTTTTAAAATAGAACATGCTGTATTTGGCAGGTCACTGCTGGGGTGAAGGGACTTGAAGAACCATGCCGATGGAGCTCAGAGGTGGCCACTAGTCAGCTATGTGTCAGAACGTCTTTGGCGTACTTGTTCCGAGGGATTGAAAAATGAGTCCATGTGGGAACTTTCTATTTATTCCCAGGAGCAGGGACAGATGAGAGCTCCAGGACGGCTAGACTCTGTACAGCCACAGCTTACATAGTCACAACCTGTCCTTCCACAGAGTCAGATACTATCCCACTAAGTGAAGGTCAGCGGAAGCCGTAAGGACAGAAGTGAATGTGGATGCATTCTGAACTGTAGTTTTGAGCTTTGAGATTGACTTCCCTTTCAAATTTCCCCTGTGCAGCTGAATCTACTTTCTTTCCAAAACTCTCTTCTAGAAAGTAATGATTTGCTAGTATGCATGCTGATAGGGCACCCAATTCAGGTGGTCTTGTGTATGTAGAACTCAGAAGCCCCTTTATCAACTTACGTTATCTTCTGTGACTCGCCTGTTCTCGGCCATAAAATGGTAATGCTAATATCTCATGGATTTGCTGTGAGGGTTAAATTGGTTCCTACAGTGGTATTCTCAAGAGGGCCAAGTGCATAGTAATCAACACGGTGAGTGCTGCCTAGTATTGTTGTGTTCTGATTGAAATTGCCCTGTCCTGTCTTTGAGTAGTATGCATACATTGGGTGTACCTGAGTGTTTGGAAAGGCCTTATCTACACTTACCGTTTTTTCCTTTGATCAGTCTTGGAACCCCTTAGGTGGTAGATTAGTAACTAACAGGCAGGATTCCTGCTAACCTTTATTTAATGTTCCACAGTCTCCCAGTTTCAATGACATCTGATGGTTTTTGTCTCTGCTTCTACCCCCAGCCTCGAGAGGCAGTTTCTTCAAGAGGTTCGCGAAGTTTGGTTTGAGTCTATGAAAGCACCTCTCTAGTATCCACAGTCCAGTCCTGAGGGTCACCATTCTGTGCTCCAGGCCCCAGGGCTGCTCATCTATTCAAACCAATCCTCGGCAGCATCCTTTAAAATGGGGTGTGGAATAGGGCAAACGAAGAAGTGGGGACAAGAGAAACCGAGGGGCTCCCTGAGTAGCACCCAGGAAGCAGTCCCATGAGGAATTTCCACTAAAATGTCTCAAAAGTGAATGTTTCCAGGGGTACTAATTCCAACAATTAGGTGGGAGCAGGCCTGTGCCCTAATATGAACTAAAAGGGGGCTGCCCTTTGAAGTCACAAGCTGGCAAAGGCCTGTAACATACATTAAAATTTGTGCTTGACTTGTGAGATGGAAGAAACTAATTCGTTCTTTTTCTTCATCCTCGTCTCCAATGCAATTCCTTAGAAAGTTCTCATTCCTGGATGAAATCTCAGGGAGGTCCCGTAGGCTTTCATTCTCATCGGCTCTCACGTGAAATCTAATTTCAAGCACCTTTCCCTCCACCTTCCGACTGGGACAGCTACAGGGGACAGCGAGAGTGGCACAGCAGCTGTCTTCTGCCATCTTTTCCTTCCTCCTTTTGTTACCTTCTCTGCCCCTTCCAACTCTGTGTCTACCTGCCGTTTCTGAGTCCGTCCATCGCTGCCACATAGGAAGAGAGAGACAGCATTATACAGAGCCAGTCAACAGCCCGGTGCTGTCGCTACCAACCAAGGCACTTGTCAAAACGGAGCATTCAAAGCTGACTCCTACTTTGGCACCTTTGAGGGTCTCTCTGGGATTTGCATGGCTGGGCATCTTTCACTAGCAACCCTCTGATGAGAGCGAGACTCCTGTAGCTGTTTTAATTTTGAACAGAACCTAGCAGAGGCTGCTCTGATTTCATTGCTTGCAGGGTTCACATCTGTGTGCGCCCCACACCCACTCCAGCACCAGCAATGCTGCTACTTTGCCAGGCAGTCACCTCTCCTCATTCTGCTTTCAAGACAAGGATAGATTTGAATCTTTTTACTTCCCAATGCGGGAGGCTGACAGTTTGTCATTATGTTCCTACCACTCCAAGAAGCACAATTCAGGTGATAATTAGTTCTCCAAAAGTCCTTATCACCCGATTCAAGTAATGAAGGTCCCTGGCCATCATCGTAGTGGAAACAGTGATGTCAGCAATAGCCCTCTCTCTTCAGCTTTGAAAGAACTGTTTGATTTCTTTGATGTCGCCTGGATTTGTGATAGGTGCTGTAACTATAATATTAATCTGTAGCTATTTTACTCCTGTTGTATAAACTGCTTTTACTTAAATACAGCATTCATATAGCAAAGTGGGTTGATCATTAACTGTGTACGCCTTGATGAATATTCACAAAGTAAGATTGCCGCCTTCACAGGATTAAGAATCACCTAGAAGATGGACCTCTGAATATGTCTGTGAAAGAGTTTCAGAGGAGTGTAACACAAGTGGGTAGAAACATCCTGAATATGGGCAGCGTTATCCCGCAGGCTGATGTCCCAGACTGAATTAAATGGAGAAATTAAGTGATCACCAGCATTCCTCCCTCCCCTCCCCTTTCTGCTTCCTGACCTCTGAGGCAGTGAGAAGCTGTTTCAAATTTCCACCAATATGCCTTCTGTGTCCTGATGGACTGACTGTACCCTAACTGTGACACAAAACAAAACCTTCCTCTTTCAAGTTGTTTTCTGTCAGGGATTTGGTCACAGCAATGAGAAAATAATGAATAGTTCTCATCTCTAAATACGAATATAGCATGTGGCTTCTGGATAAGAAGAAATTACGGGGAGTGCAACAGGTCCCATATTTCCCTTTTACTCTGTTAACTTATATGGTATACTTTATACATCAGTTACTATGGTGGTTGATATTTTTGTTTGTTTTTTTGTGTATTTTTGTTTATTTGTTTGTTTGTTTGTTTGTTTGTTTGTTTGTTTGAGACATGACTTCTGTGTGTAGCTCTGGCTGTCCTGGAACTCACTTCATACACCAGGCTGGCCTCGAACTCTGAGATCTGCCTGGGTGTTGATTAAAGGCAAAGTTTTTGTGCCTCCATCCTAAATACTGAGAACTGTTTCCTTGGAATGAAGTGAGTAAAATGCATGTTCTTTTTTTGAGAAGAATGGGAGAGTATTTCAATGGGAGCCTTTACCAATTGTGGTACACTTTTAACTCAGAGTGGCCATGTATGACGTCTAAGCTACTCTTTTGGAGAGAAGACTATGTGGGAGGAACATCTGAGTACCAACAACCAACAATGAATGTTCAGTGTAATGAGTTAAACCCCTACTCCCATTGCCGTCTAACTACAAGTGCTGAAATTCTCACCTGTAGATCTTCACGTAGAAATTCTTTTTGGTCCTCAGCACCTACAAGTCATTCAAGTACAGGTAACTTTCGCGCTTAGAAAAGAATTGCTTATTAATTATTACTGATTGATCCACTTTGCTGCATGAATGCTGTATTTAAGTAAAGGCTGTTTCTGTAATGGAGTGTAAAAGTAGTTAATCTTTGTTTTAATCACTTATTATTAATTCCTTCCTGCCTTTCCCCAGGTGTTTTCCCGTCTCATAAAATATCTCTTGACTTTCAATTGATCTAAAGACTCTTGGCTTGGAGACCATTCTGTGTTTCTCCAGCACAGCAAAAAGCCAAATCTTGTTTACTGAGATTCATCATAATGAAGGCATCTTAATCATTACAGGCATATTGGACACAAGATGTCTTCTGTCCAAGGCGGACAAAGTCATACAGATGACAGACTGTGGATGGAGCTCCGTGATGCTCTTTTTGTGTTTGGTATAATATCCTGGGAGAAAGGCAAATTGAGTGTCACTGGGTTGGCCCTGGCTCCTTTCCATATTCTCTCCATCTTCTTGAGGCAAGTAGCTAGCTGATGAAAAGCCAGACAAAATGTCTACCCAGAGTACATATGGACAGAAGAACTAAAGGAGGCCTAGCCAAAGCTGCATAGGAACCAATAACAACCATTTCTGCTTATCCCTCAGAGAAGAACCATTTGTCTTTTCTGCAAACTAAGAGGGTCTATTTGTTCATAAGTCTTGACATGAGGTGGTAACATCTCTCAACTTCAGTGCCAGTTTTTTGCTTGACATTAAATTAAGCCTTGTACTTGTATAAGAGTGTTTTTCAAAATACAAGAATAAATACAGGTTAATCCCAGGAGAAATAGGAAAAGGGGAAATAAGAGGTCAGCAATTATTGGGATTTGTCCTTCCATACTGTCAGACATGGGATACAGTATCAATCTCTATGCACTAGTCCCCTTGGCCAATGAATTCCATGACTGTACCGTTTGGAGATGTATTTTTATTTGAACTACAGATCTTAATATTTATCAATATTTACAGTTGTAGAGTAAGTGGTTGCACTGGGTCATGTTTTTATAAGGAGTGGTAGCTTGTAAAATTTTTGTCTCATATTATTTTGTTTGAGCATTTCTTTCCTTACTGGTCTTTTGTTTACATATTATGACTCTCAATTTTGTGTTTTGTGTATGTGTTTCATGTTTGTTTGTTTTTATTTATTTTCTAAAGAGAGAGAAAAAGAAGGTGTGGAGTTGAATGAGTGGAAGGTGGGGAGAATCTGGAGGGCATGTGCGAAGGAATGTTGAGATCAGAATATACTGCATGAAAAAAATTATTTTCAACTTTAAAAAAGGAACAAATCACATCCAAAATTTCTTTAGCAATTTGTCATTAGTTATAGCTCCTAGAAGAAAAATATTTTGCTTATATTCCATTAACAATTTGAAATATTGTGATTACTTTTAATGTCTTTGTGTTATGTATGTTTGCATACTATGATGCATGCTATAGTTCATATATTGAACATCCCTCAAAGCCTTATGGGTCAAAGACTTGGTCCTGAAAGAAGTACCGTTGAGAAATAGTAGAATATTTAGGAGCTAAGATCTAACAAAAGGTCCTAAGGTCATTGAAGTGTGCTCTCAATGGAGATAGGGTGAACCTAGACTCTTCCTCTTCCTGTTCTTCTTGTTTTTATTCTTCTTATTCTTCTTTTTCTTGTCTTTGTTATTCTTATCATTCTTCTCTTCCTCCTCTTCTTCCTCTTTCTTTCTTCTGGATCATGAAATGGAAAATTTACCCTGCTATGTACTTCCTACCATATCCATTGAGTACTATCTTCCTGAGGCCAAAGATATGATGTGTCATTATTCTTTGTAAGTTAATTATTCTGGGCATTTTATTACAGTTTTGAAAAGCTGACTAATACTTTTTTCATCTATATTCTTAATATATGAAGCACTTCCATCTTCATTTTATCTAAAAAACATTCTAGAAGTGTGAAGAACATGGAGAAAGAGGAAAGAATAAGCTGTCTTTAGATTGTTCATTGCTACATAAGCTACCGTGAAACTTACTGCCTTAAAGCAGTGCATAGTTATTGGGTTGGTTGGAGTTAACTGAGTAGATTTTAGCTCCATGTGGGTTTCAGCTGAAGTCACTCATCTCTGCATTCAGTTCAAGTAGAGCTGGGACTGTCATTTTGGACACTTCGGTTGTTTTCTATGGTCTCTTGGGTTATTAGCCTGGACTTCATATCAGCCAGGCAGTCTGGTCTTAAGAGTCTAACAGCATGAAATCAGAAGACACCAGACTTCTTAGGTCTGAGCTCATTTCTTTGGAATTAAACTGTGTCAGTACCAGAGCACATGTCACAAGTTCAGCAGAGATTCAGTGGTAGGGTAAGTAGATTCCATTTCTAGGTGAAAACAACAAGATTATAGAATTGCATGTATACAATTAAAGGGATGATTGGCAGTCATTTTTAGTGACTATTAAACAATACAGCACATAAAATTAAATAACACAGAAATTAAAGAAAATTCAAGAATGTATAAGAATAGTCTTCAAATGTTTATTCACTCATGTGTACATATACAAAATATATAGTGGTATCTGGCAGATATAGTTTCTTCAATAATAAGTTTTTAATGAATGAATCTGATAGAATTTTTGTGTCAGATACTGGCTATTAAGCAACATGATTTCTCTTTTTCCTAAGCATAGTCCCACCTGGCCTGTATTGTTCTTAAGAATGGCCTATGACACTGAGGGAGCAGGCCCAAGCCAGAGACATCTGCAGGATCAAGCCCAAGCCAGGGACATCTGCAGGAAGAGGCCTGAACCAGTGACCTCTGGCAGAGCAGGCCTGAGGCTACAACCTCCACAGGAGCAAGTACACGGGAACAACAGCTGAGGGAGCAGGCCTGAGCCAGAGACCTCTGCGGAACAGGACATGAGTCAGAGACTCCAAGGGAGCAGGACTGAGCCAGAGACCTCTGTGGGACAGGGCCCAAGCCAGGGACCTTGGTGGGAGCAGGCCCAAGACAGGGACATCTGTGAGAATAGGCCTGAGCCAGCAACCTCTTCTGGAGCAGGCCTGAGGCAATGACCTCCACAGGAGCAGGTACAAGAGCATGAATGCTGAGGGAGCAGGCCCTAGCTAGAGATCTCTGTGGGATTGGGCATGAGTCAGGGACCTCTGAGGGAGGAGGCCTGAGCCAACAACCTCTGTCAGAGCAGGCCCAAGGCAGTGCCCTCAGTGGGAGCAGCCCCAAGCAAGCAACCTCTATCAGAACAGGCCCAAGGCAGTGCCCTCAGTGGGAGCAGCCCCAAGCAAGCAACCTCTATCAGAGCAGGCCCAAGGCAGTGCCCTCAGTGGGAGCAGCCCCAAGCAAGCAACCTCTGTCAGAGCATGCCCAAGGCAGTGCCCTCAGTGGGAGAAGCCCCAAGCAAGCAACCTCTGTAGGAGCAGGCCTGAAGGACCTGCAGGTTTGCAGAGTGATCTCTGGGAACACTGAGTGACCTCTGGGTGACTGGAACCATGGCCCTGACTGCACCATGAGGAACAACCACCTGAGCCTTTGATCCACTGAAAGATTGATCACCAGAGACCCAGCCCCAACCACACCAATCAGAAGAAATGATGGGTAGACACACTCAACGACACAAAGAGCAACACAACATCAACAGCAACCAGTGGCTCTACAACAGCAAGACTTGAACATCCCAATATAGATGAAGCAGAAGAAAATGACCTAAAAAATAACTTTAGGAGGATATTTGAGGCCTTTAAAGAGGAAATAAAAAATTCACTCAAAGAAATGGAGGAAAAAAATAAATATAAATTGGAAGAAATCAATTAAACCCTTAAAGAAAACCAAGAAAAAGCAATCAAACAGATGAAATAAATGATTCAAGACTTGAAAACCAAAATAGAGACAATAAAGAAAACACAAACCAAGAGAATTGTGGAAATGGAAAATATGAGAAAATGATCAGGAAACACAAATGCAAGCATAAACAGCAGAATACAAGAGATGGAAGAGAGAATCTCAAGTGCTGAAGATACAAAAGAGGAAATAGACTCATCAGTTAAAGAAAACATTAAATCTAACAAATGCTTAACACGAAGTATCTAGGAAATATGGAACACCATGAAAAGACCAAACCTAAGAATAATAGGGATAGAAGAGGGAGAAGAAGTCCAACTCAAAAGGACAGAAAATATATTCAACAAAATCATAGAAGAAAACTTTCCCCACCTAAAGAAAGATATGCATATGAAGATACAAGAAGCTTACAGAACACCAAACAGACTGGATCAAAAAAAGAAAAGTCCCCTCACCACATAGTAATCAAAACATTAAACATACAGAGTAAAGAAAGAATATTAAGAGCTGAAAAGGAAAAAAGCCAAGTAACATATAAAGGCAGACCTATTAGAATTACACCTGACTTCTCAGTGGAAACAATGAAAGTCAGAATGTCATGGTCAAGCAGACACTAAGAGACCACAGATGCCAGACCAGACTACTACAACCAGCAAAACTTTCAATCACCATAGAGGGACAAAACAAGACATTACATGACAGAACCAGATTTAACCAATACCTAGCCACAAACCTAATCCTACACAAAGCACTAGAAGGAAAACTCCAACCCAAAGAAGTTGGCTACACCAACAAAAACATAGACAATAGATGATCTCACAGCAGCAAATCCCAAAGAAGAGAAAAACGCACAAATTAACATCACCAACAATAAAAACTAAACTAACGAGAGATAGCAATCACTGGTCATTAATATCCCTTAATGTAAATGGACTCAAATCACCTATAAAGAGACACAAGCTAACAGATTGGATATGAAAACAAAATCCATCCTTCTTCTGCATAAAAGAACCACACCTCAACCTCAAAGACAGACATCACCTCGGAGTAAAGGGTTGGGAAAAATTTTTCCAATCAAATGGACCTAAGAAGCAAGCTGGTGAAGTTATCCTAATATCTAACAAAATGCACTTCAAACTAAAATCAATCAAAAGAGATAAAGAAGGACGTTTCATATTTGTCACAGGAAAAATCCATCAAGAAAAAATCTCAATACTGAATGTCTATGCCCCAAACACAAGGGCAAATGCTC
Organism: Microtus oregoni; assembly: GCF_018167655.1. Classification (NCBI taxonomy): domain Eukaryota; kingdom Metazoa; phylum Chordata; class Mammalia; order Rodentia; family Cricetidae; genus Microtus; species Microtus oregoni. Next base: position 2,381,395 of record NW_024544601.1, read on the forward strand.
CTATGCAAAAGAAACAATACTAAAGCTTTAATCACACATTAAACCCCACACACTAATAGTGGGAGACTTCAGTCCCCCACTTTCACCACTGGACAGGTCTGTCAGACAGATAATTAACAGAAATAAGGGAACAAACAGATGTTATGAATCAAATGAACTTAACAGACATCTATAGACCATGTCATCCAAATATAGCCAGAACCTGGAAACAACCTAAATGCCCCTATATCAAAAAATGAATAAAGAAGATATGGTATATTTACACAATGGAGTACTACACAACAGGGAAAAATAATGATATCTTGAAATTTGCCGGCAAATGGATGGAGCTAGAAAACATATTGAGTGAGGTATCCCAAAACCAGAAAGATAAATATAATGTGTACTCACTCATAAGTGGCTTTTAGACATAAAGCAAAGAGAAAACCAGCCTACAATTCACAATCCCAGAGAACCTAAACAACAAAGAAGACCCTGAAAGAGACATACATGGACCTAATCTACATGGGAAGTACAAAAAGATAAGATCTCCTGAGTAAATTGGGAGCATGGGGACCATAGGAGAAGGTAGAAGGGGAGGGGAGCAGAGAAAAATATATAGCTCAATAAAAACAATTAAAAAAAGAATGGCCTGTGAGTTACAGCTAATAGGAATTGATTAGAAGTTCCATTTTAATATCTGAAATTTCTCATGCGTTATCCTCTTTTTTCCTCCCACCTTCCAGATTCCTGGAATTGAGAACCTTCACAGTTTCCTTAGAGTCACTTTAAACAGAGTACAGTAACAAATTGGAAGTCCGTTGGGTTCCCAAATTACCGTTTTTTTCAGACTCAGCTAATTAGAAACATCCATGTAGTATGGTCATGTTAGCATTAGATAACTTTGCTTGCCTGGAATCAATGAATATGTGGGGATTTTGTTATGTCAGGTAAAGTTATCTGAATTTAAAAGTCTATATTTTTTTATTTATTTTTTTTAACTTTTTTTTTATTGAGAAAAGAGAAAAAAAAAACAAATTTCCTCCTCCTCCCAGCCTCCCATTTCCCTCCCCCTCCTCCCACCCTTCTCCCCCTCCCCCACTCCTCTCCCCCTCCCTCTCCAGCCCAAAGAGCAGTCAGATTTCCCTGCCCTGTGGTAAGTCCTAGGTCCTCCCCCCTCCGTGCATTTCTAGGAAGGTGAACATCCAAACTGGCTAGGCTCCCACAAAGCCAGCACATTACGTAGGTTCAAAACCCCTTGCCATTGTCCTTGGCTTCTCATCAGCCCTCATTGTTCGCCATGCTCAGAGAGTCCAGTTTTATCCCATGCTTTTTCAGTCACAGTCCAGCTGGCCTTGGTGAGCTCCCAATAGATCAGCTCCACTGTCTCAGTGGGTGGGTGCTCCCCTCGTGGTCCCGACTTCTTTGCTCATGTTCTCCCTCCTTCTGCTCCTCATCGGGACCTTGGGAGCTCAGTCCAGTGCTCCAGTGTGGGTCTCTGTCTCTGTCTCCATCCATCACCAGATGAAGGTTCTATGATGATATGCAAGATATTCGTCATTATTGCTCTAGGATAGGGTCATTTCAGGTTCCCCATCCTCAGCTGCCCAAGGAACTAACTGGGGACCTCGGCTTGGGTATCTGGGAGCCACTCTAGGTTCAAGTCTCTTGCCAACCCTAAGGTGGCTCCCTTAACTAAGGTCATGCTCAACCTCCTTAGCAATCAGGGAAATGCAAATCAAAACAACTTTGAGATATCATCTTACACCTGTCAGAATGGCTAAAATAAAAAACTCCAATGATAGCCTTTGCTGGAGAGGCTGTGGAGGAAGGGGAACACTCATCCATTGCTGGTGGGAATGCAATCTTGTGCAACCACTTTGGAAATCGGTGTTTCGGTTTCTCAGGAAATTCGGGATCAACTTACCCCTGGACCCAGCAATACCACTCCTGGGAATATACCCAAGAGATGCCCTATCACATGACAAAAGCATTTGTTCAACTATGTTCATAGCAGTATTATTTGTAATAGCCAGAACCTGGAAACAACCTAGATGCCCTTCAATGGAAGAATGGATGAAGAAAGTGTGGAATATCTACACATTAGAGTACTATGCTGCGGTAAAAAACAATGACTTCTCGAATTTTGCATGCAAATGGATGGAAATAGAAAACACTATCCTGAGTGAGGTATCCCAGAGCCAAAAAGATGAACATGGGATGTACTCACTCATAATTGGTTTCTAGCCATAAACAAGGGTCACGGAGTCTACACTTGGTGATCCCAAAGAAGCTAAGTAAGAAGGTGAACCAAAGGAAAAGCATATAGTTGTCCTCTTGGCTATGGGAAGTAGACAAAATTGCCGGGGAGAAAATTGAGATCTTGGGGGTGGGGTGAGATGGGGGTAAGGGGAGATGGGGAGAGAGGGGGGAGAGGGGGAGAATGGGGGGGAGCTTGGGAAAGGGGGAGGATTGGGATGAAGGAAGGTTGGATGGGGGAGCACGGAAAAGTCTATATTTTTTAAGTTTCTATGGTTTCAAGTATTACGAAGCAGTCTGGAGTAAATAGAACTAATGTTTCAGGTCTAGTTTATATGGTTAACTTGTGTTAGAGGTCTATGTGTTGCTTTTATTGGTTAATGAATAAAAAACTACTTTGAGCCTATGGCAAGGGCAGAACAGAACTAGGCGAGAAAAACTAAGCTGAATGCTGGAAGGAAGAAGGGCAGAGTCAGAGAAGCCATGGAGCTGCTGGAGACAGACGCTAGGAACTTTAGCTGATAAGCCACAGCCACGTGGCCATACACAGATGAATAGAAATTGGTTAAATTAATATGTGAGAGTTAGCCAATAAGAAGCTAGAGCTAATGGGCCAAGCAGTGATTTACTTAATATAGTTTCTGTGTAGTTATTTTGGTTTTGGGCAGCCAGGAAGAACAAGCAGCCTCCTCCAACAGTGAAGAGTATTTTTGGAAGCATGCTTTGCCAGGAAGATTTCTAACTGTCAAAGGTTCTCACCCCTCAAATTCAGGCTTTTGGAATTCCCTTTCTTGAGATGGCACAGACAACAGGCCCATTATTTGGTGATGGAAGAGTAGCCTTTGCTAGGAGATGTCTTGTTGGCTTCTGTGAAGCAAGCTGTCATGTTAGAAATTAAGGCTAGCCTCCTACTAAAGCCAGACAGGAACTGAATCTCTCAGTCTGCCTGCAAGGACGTAGGACCCTGCCAAGCATGGTTATAAGCAAGTTTGCAAATGAACTTTTCTCTAGTTGAACCTTGCGATGTGACCCTATCTTTTACCAACCAAAACCTTGATTGTAGGTTGTGAGTGGTCCAAGACAGAGGACCTGACAAAACTGTCCCCAGGTTCTCCACCCAAAGAAACTATCAGATGATAGAAGTGTTATTTTAGCTTCTAAAATTTGGGATTATCGGTAAAGCTGAAGCACACACTCAAGACACACAGCAGTGCCTTTTATAGTGGAGTTTCCCTGCAGTATATTGACACAAGCAATCTTTTAGTTTCAAGTAGATAATCTTAGAAATAAGCATACATTGTACTGTTTTCTGGAACCCACGTGGCTCTTTGGAACAAAAACTTCTGGAGAGAGAGGAAATTTCCCTACCACACATCTCTGTTTACTTAATACATAGTTTGTTATGGTGAAAGTACTGTTAAAGTGTGTCAGGTTTGAAGCTGGAAGTTACTGTGCAAAGAAATTTCTGAATTAAGACACAGGAAGAGGATGTTGTGTAACAGATGACCTAGGCTGGTAAAATCCGGAGTTTTCTCTCTTCACCAGTGGAATGGAAGAAATGAAGCTGCTCAGAGAATAACACATTTGGAAAGATATCAATATCTTCATCAGTGTCAATAGCTCAGTTTCAGGTGTTGAAGTGGAGTGTGTGAAAAGAGCATGCAGCATCCTGTGGGGGAAAGAATAGCAGGGAGAAGAAAATATATTTGGAAGGTACAGCCACTGTTGGTTGCCCTTCAAGCTAACTATTGACCAGATCTGTGAAGACATTGCACTCTCTAGATAAGGCTTGTTCAGTCAGTAGTTCAATTATCCCAGTGACCCAAGGTTATATTTAAGTCACCATCTGCTGTCCTCCTTATGTCTGTTTCTTTTCCCTGTAGTTTCTTTTCTTGCCTCTGTTGAAAACACCGTGTGCTCACATGTATCACTTACATGTGTGCAAAGGAATTAAAGGAAGAAATGTTAATGACCACACAAGGTTGCACACTTCATTAACAGAAGTGAAAATGGAGGTTTTTAAAAAGAAATTCAAGGCAGGCTTGCTGCACTTAGTCAACTTCCATTTTTAGTACTGGAAACCCCTGCTTTATCCTCTCAACATTTCAACATCTTCATCTAAACATAGAGACGGAGCCAGCTGATCTCCTAAGCTTTCTGCTGCCCTGAACTTTTCTGATGCAATGACTTGGATGATGGAAATCTGGGACCAGATAGAAAGCCCATTTAGGTGGTTTCTTTCAAAGGAAAGAGGTGCCTGATCGCAGAAACCAGTCTGTAATTATCTTGACTGATGAAACCAGAGGATGAGTTAAAATGAGGCTAGATGATGAGATTTACCTTAACTGTGTTTTTATATAACCTTCCTAACACTCTTGTTTGACAAACCAAAAGAAACTTTCCCCGTTCCAACAACTGGACCCATCCTAAGAAAAGATAAGTGGAGTTAACATCTTCCTAGTGACTTGGCATTTCTCCAGTGCTGAATCACATGGAAGGCACTGAGGGTCCTGAAAGCATTCAGTCCAGCAAGCTCTGAAATGCTAAGTGTCCTTTTATTTTTAACACTTTAATATTTTTATTATTTTTTTAAATTAAAATGTAATCACATATACACCTTTCCCTTTCCTCACTCCATTCTGTATACAACCCCCTGTGCTCATTCTGGAAATCATGGCCTCTTTTTCTTTAATTGATATTGTTACATATATTCATGTATATATGTGTATGTTTATATGTGTGTATCTAAATATATAAATACAACCTCTTCAGTCTCTATAGTGTTACTACTAACAGAACAAAACATAGGATAGCTTTCCAAAGAGATTTTTTTCAAGTGTTTGTTAGACTTCATTATATTACAATATTATCCATACTCTTGAAAAAGAAACAAAAAGCAAAAAACAACCAGCCAACAAACAAACAAAACCATGGTCATAGAATTTCCCTTTGATGGAGCCACTTTAGGGTTGGCAAGAGACCTGACCCTAGAGGGGCTCCCAGGTGCCCAAGCCGAGGTCCCCAGTTAGTTCCTTGGGCAGTTGAGGATAGGGAACCTGAAATGACCCAATCCTAGAGCAATACTGACGAATATCTTGCATATCATCATAGAACCTTCATCTGGTGATGGATGGAGATAGAGACAGAGACCCACACTGGAGCACTGGACTGAGCTCCCAAGGTCCCAATGAGGAGCAGAAGGAGGGAGAACATGAGCAAAGAAGTCGGGACCACGAGGGATGCACCCACCCACTGAGACAGTGGAGCTGATCTATTGAGAGCTCACCAAGACCAGCTGGACTGTGACTGAAAAAGCATGGGATAAAACTGGACTCTCTGAACATGGCGAACAATGAGGGCTGATGAGACGCAAAGGACAATGGCATGGGGTTTTGATCCTACATAATGTGATGGCTTTGTGGGAGCCTGGCCAGTTTGGATGTTCACCTTCCTAGATATGGACGGAGGGGGGAGGTCCTAGGTCTTACCACAGGGCAGAAAACCCTGACTGCTCTTTGGACTGGAGAGGGAGGGGGAAAGGAGTGGAGGGAGGGGGAGAAGAGAGGGAGGAGGGGGCATAGGGTGGGAGGAGGGGGAGGGAAATGGGAGGCTGGGAGGAGGTGGAAACTTGTTTTTTTTTTCTCCTTTTCTCAATAAAAAAAAAGAAAAAAAAAGAATTTGCCTTTGATTTTTGGTTTTAGCTCTCTAAACAACCAAATTTACATGATATTGAAATAGATAAACATCTTTTAACCTAGACATACTTAGTCAATCCACAAGTGTCAAACTGTCAATGTTTTGAAATTTTTTTACTCCCTGTTACAAAACATTCTGCTCACCCTCTTCTGTTTTTTTTTTTTCTACTGGTGCCATCTTGCATTTCATGAGGGATAATACATTCTGGTGTCCAGAATCCATTCAGGATAGCTCAGTAATGCACTCTCAAAACTGGACCCCCAAATTCTTATAATACCACCTACCGAACAGATTTTCTACAGGTGAGAGATCCCCGACTCTCTTTAAGGTCTATTCTCTAGTACTCCCATGCTAATTTAATTGAGACTGCTTTTAATTTGTCTTGCTTTTGGCTTACTTAGTGGGTGTAGTAGATTGAAAGAAAATGACCCCCAAAGGAGTGGCACTCTTAGGAGGTGTGGCCTTGTTGGAGTAGGTGTGGTCTTGTTGGAGGAAATGTATCACCATAGAGGTGTGATGGAGGAAGGTCATTGGCTAATAAAGGAACTGCCCTGGCCCATTTTATTGGTTAGGACATAGGTAGGTGGAGTAAACAGATCAGAACGCTGGGAGGAAGAGGAAGTGAGGTCAGAGACTCCACAGCTCTCTCGGGAGCAGACGCCTCAGCAGAGACGCCATGCCCTGCTCCCTGGCAGACACACGTGATGAAGCTCGGACCCAGGATGGACTAGGCTAGAATCTCCCCGGTAAGCACACCTTGGGGTGCTACACACAGATGATTAGGAATGGGCTAAATTAATATGTGAGAATTAGCCTAGAAGAGAATGGGCCAAGCAGTGATTAAAAGAATACAGTTTGTGTGTTGTTATTTCGGAGCATAAGCTAGCCATGTGGGCGGCCGGGTGTGGGGGACGCAGCCCTGCCGCCCCATATTACTACATTTGGCACCCAGACGTGTGAACAGCTAAACCCACTTAAAAAACCTGAGAAGGCTTAAAAGTAAGGGAGAGAGAGTTTAACACAGATTTTTGCTGTTTGTTGGTGGCTGCTGTAGAGAGATTTCCTGATTCGGCAACAGTAGCAAAAAAAAAAAAATGCTGTGTCATTTTAAAGCATGACTTCCTGGGGCTGTGCCGCCATTGCGATCTCTGTCTGGCTCCTGCAGGAGACAGAGCTTTTGAATGGAGCATTTGGAGTAAAGTGCTACGATTTGTTTGATGGCAACTAGACTCGCTGTGTTCTCGGGTCTGCTCTGCTTGCTAGAGGCAAGCAAGCGCCTCATCTAAGAGAGGCTTCCTGACTCAGCTTTAGCTGCAAAGCCTGCAGCTCATTAAGAGGTCCTGCCACGAAACACTTAAACGGTGTTGAGGAAAAGCTGAACACATGCTTTTCGGTTTTCAGCCTCAGCAGGAAAAAAGCTGCTCCGTTTAAAAATGCCAGCTTTCTGGGCCATCCTGCCAGGGCAAACTCTGACTGTTTGAGGCAGGAGGGCCGGCTACCGAGAGAGGACTTGAGTGTTGTCTGTTGTAGCTCACTTGCTGGCAGGGACCTTGAAATGCCATACAGTTGTTGCAGTAAACATGGCCACAGCCAGTACCTCAGCCATGAGGCTGAAAAGCTAAGGAATGGACTGGATCTAGCTGGCAAAGCCACGCCTTTAATCCTACTGACATTGCTTGGTAAATTAAAGACTCATGTGGTCAAAAAAAGAGAGATATACAGTAAAGAGAGATTCAAAGACAAAGAAAATTTTTAAATGGTTTACATTGTGTTAAAAATATATACAGACTAAAAGTTGAACTTCTTAAAGTAAAAAACAAAAAAAGGAAGAGAGTTGTTGTGTGTGGTAGCACACGCCTTTAATCCCAGTGCCTAGAAGGCAGAGACAAACAGATCTCTGTGAGTTCAAGGTGTAGTAGTGTACACCTTTAATCCCGAATGCCTGGGAGGCAGAGACAGGCGGATCTCTGAGAGTTCAAAGACAGCCTGGTCTACAGAGATATTCCAGGTCAAAGATACACGCTCAAAAAGCAAAAAGTTAACCTAGGAATGTCACAGCTTAGATTCTTAAGTGCCTACTGATTTAAAGGCGCAAATCAAAAGTGCCCTTGGATAGTAAAAAATTGCAGATTCACAATAGGACAGATTCAGACCACTAAATGAGTCACACTGTGGATGAATGTACGTAGGCTTGGGAGAGAGAAGAAAAAGAATATAGAGAATAAAGTTAATGGTTTAAAAAAGTAAAAGTAAAGTCTTTAAAGAGACAGAGTACAGATAGTTAAGAGATTAAAAGAAATAAAGAAAAATAAGCCACGTAAAAATGGAAAATTCACAGAGAGTCTGGATTATGTACATTGTGTTTTCTTTAAAATTTTTGACTGTGAAGGAGCTAAGTACAGAGAGACATTTCATTATATGGGCTGCCAAATGGAACCAGAACGGATATCATGAGGGTATGATTTCAGAATTTGGATCTAAGGATATGATACTTTGGAAAAGAGATTCTTCTTTTGTTTTCACAGAGGATCAGACCTTGTGGATTGCATTTATTCCGATTTGGTATGATGGACCACGCCCTCCTGAAGGGTTGGTGTGAACGCCTTCAAAAAATTGCTTCGCTCAACTGCCAACTGAGATGAAACTAGCACACAGGTTGTACCATGAAAGACCTAATTAACGACGCCCCCATTCAGCAGGAAGCAGTTTGGAGAGAAATAACTGCGCCCATATTCCCAAAAAATGTTTATAAATGTTCTTTTACATTTAAAGGGGGATATGATATAGATATGAATAATTTGCATTAGTATAGATTTTGCTTTATTGATAGAGATTTAAGGTCAATTTTGTTATATGTATAAGTGTTTCTGATTTTGATTAAGGTATTGTGATTGTGTAGTTCATTTAAATACGTACTGTATAATTAAGAAATATAGGTTGTTAATGGATAATCATCGATAATAGTAAAGCTTGTAGTCATGTTAGTTAGATTTTCTAGATATATAGAGATATATTTTAGATAGACATTCTTCATGTCTTTCTAAGAATAGGACTTTTCATGACAATGAGACACTCTGCTCCTGGCAGCACCAATCTACTTCAAGAAGAAGATGGGCATCGAAGAGGATGCTTATGGAGTTTGATAGCCATTTGGGCAAGAAACTGTTCTTACCTGGACTATTGCATAAACTGGACACAGAGAACCCACAGAGAAAGGACTACTGAACTTGCCTAAGGTGAGATGATCTTTTGGGGTTCCTGATTCATTTTGAAAGAGTCTGCGAGACATTCTGCAGGACACAACAGATAGTGACTGAACTGACTTTGAATTTTCCTGCTTTATGGAAATGTCTGCTGGATACCATGGGCCTGAAGGCTGAAGATGGATGCCCCAACGGTACAAAAGAACTTTGGGTGACTGTCCAGGCAGCGAGATGTCTTTGTCATTTCTAGAGTTTGAAGTTTCTTAGTTCTTGTTTACTTAGGTAATATTATATCTTTCTGGAGTCTTTGATGGAGTTAAGAATAGTTAGTTATAGTTTTCCGTAGTTATGATAAAGATTATTGTAACTTTTACTTGATAACTGTTATATGTAATTTTGCTATGTTAAAGCCTTTTTTTTTTGTTTAAACCGAAAAAGGGGAAATGATGGAGGAAGGTCATTGGCTAATAAAGGAACTGCCCTGGCCCATTTTATTGGTTAGGACATAGGTAGGTGGAGTAAACAGATCAGAACGCTGGGAGGAAGAGGAAGTGAGGTCAGAGACTCCACAGCTCTCTCGGGAGCAGACGCCTCAGCAGAGACGCCATGCCCTGCTCCCTGGCAGACACACGTGATGAAGCTCGGACCCAGGATGGACTAGGCTAGAATCTCCCCGGTAAGCACACCTTGGGGTGCTACACACAGATGATTAGGAATGGGCTAAATTAATATGTGAGAATTAGCCTAGAAGAGAATGGGCCAAGCAGTGATTAAAAGAATACAGTTTGTGTGTTGTTATTTCGGAGCATAAGCTAGCCATGTGGGCGGCCGGGTGTGGGGGACGCAGCCCTGCCGCCCCATATTACTACAGAGGTGGTCTTTGTTTCATATATGCTCAAGTCATGCCCAGTGAGAGAGACCACTTCCTGTTGCCGGCAAGATGTGGAATTCTCAGCTTTTCCTTCTGCCTGTATCCAGTCATGTCCTGCCATGATGATAATGGACTAAACCACAATGAAATGTTTTCCTTTATAAGAGTTACCATGGTCATGGTGTCTCTTCATAGCAATAGAAACCCTAGCTAAGACACTGAAGCAGGAGCGATTGCTTACTTGGCTCCTGAGGCCTCTGAACCTACTTAGGGTAAGGAAGGGTTGAAAGGAGAGGGCCATAATTTTAGTGAGTGAAGAGGATATAGAGCACAGGCTAAGTGAAGTATGCAGATAAAAGATAGAATGGTAGGATTTGGATACAAAGGGGAAAAAAACATTTTTTTAGAGAACAGCACATGAATTAAATTTATCAGGTTGTATATTTCATAGTACAATCCCCCATCAACGGCGTCTCAAGAGATTATCACTGTTTTTAAAGGCTCTTGGTAGATAGGTCTTTATTTATCTTGGATATTTCACAATGCTGAGACAGAGACAGGCTCCAAGGCAACTCAATTTTATTTGAATTATAGTTAAAACAGTCAGATTATTATTACCTAAAAGGTACAAGTCAGCTTCTTTCCAGGGAAACTGTAATTGAGATCAGTATACATTTCTCATTGAACATTCTTAGAAGTTACTTTTATATTTTAAGAATTCAGGACTGAGGGACAGAATTCAAGATTCAAGCCTATGTTTGTATGTTTAGTCTTCTACTTAGCAGTACTAAATGGTTGAGCAAACTACAAGCCTCTCTATGCCTCAATTTCTTCATCTGTAGAATGGACAATACTGTGTCTTTCACAAAGGTTTGTTAGGAGAATAAAAGAGTTAATACATGCAAAGAGCCTAGACTATTTCTTGACATATGGCAAACACCCTATAAAAGTCAGTTATTAATTTTAGCTACCTTCCAAAATAGACTCAGAGCATACAAAAGACTTTGAATACAAAAGGTATTGAAAGTCAACACACATGTGCACGTGCGTGAGCACACACACACACACACACACACACATACACATGCGCGTGTGCGTGACTTATGCTTAGTAATTACTTCAAGGGATATGTCCAACAATTATTTATTTATTCAGTAGATATTTGTAAAAAAAATACTTTTGTCCCAGTAAAATAGCAAGGTTCATGTATATACACAGAAAGTGCACAGCTGCTGAGTCAGCAGCATCTTACAACTTAGGAAACACTTCGTGAATGTTAACAGAAACACAAGGAAGGACCTAGGGAGAATATGCAGTGAGATTTGTCCAGACTTTTAGACTACAGCAGGTCACTCCACCAGTTGATCACACTCTCTGCTTTTCCACCTAGGCAGTGTAAACGGTGACAGTAGCTTCATAAAGGAATTGTGAGGACTTGAGTCAAACACGACCCCTTGCTAGCTCAAAGATCGTCCTTTACGTTCCCTAAAATAACCCCGATTTTAAGGCACAGGGATAATGACCAAAAGCAGATTTTCTGTGGGCCTCAACTAGGTATTATGGTCACATCCTAGTTTCTATTAGGGCTCATTTCCTTGGAACTCCTCTGCCTGTTCTGTATTTGAAGTGGGACCTGCCAGAGGGTGGGAGCTAGAATGAGCACTTAAAGGTAAGGATAGGAAAACAGAAATAAGTATAAAGTACTGATGTGTTGAAGGCCAGCTGCTTTGATTATGCATATATGGGAGAACTCTAATGGTCATCTGGCACACAAATACTTTTTTTGTTATCAGTACGTAGTTCCCCCATGTGCTTGTGAAAATATATGGGAGACTTCATATACACAGAATTCTTGTTTCTCCATGGTTAGATCTAGTGTAACTCCTAGTTCTGATTCATTGGGAACAAGCTCAATTCTATGATAGGGAAGATGGAGGAAGAAAATAAGAACTTTTATAAAGCCTTGACTGTGGCATTCTCCTGAAGAGATTGCGTGCAGGAAAGCCCAAGCAAAGCTGCCTTTGCAATTTCACACCTGTCATGGGCATGTTGTATAGGAAAGAGGAGCAAGGACATTGTTTGCTCTCCAGTGACATTGATGGTGAAAGGGAACTGTAGTCCCTGCTTTCAATCAACTCTGACGCTGTTGCCACTGTCTTTCTAAAATGAGAATCTTACTTCCATCATTGTCTTGTATGTGAATCTTCAATGGCTCCCTTTTACTTTTGAGATTAAAATGATTTCATATGGCTTAGCTTGACTACCCTTCCAATAATAGCATCTTCATTGGGCCCCTTCTTATACCCAGTGATCAACCACCAGGAAAACTTTGGAATTAATTCAGGCAGTCCTAATTATGACTCAGAAGATAGGTCCTGAAATCGAAACCTCTTGAATGAATGTTCTTTCTAGGTGTTTATCTGCAGGCTCCATATCAAGAACTAGGTGAAATGATACTATCAATGAGGTTGTGAAGGTTGGGCGTGGTGATTCACATCTGTACTCTACTCAAGAGGAAGAGACAGAGGAACTCCATCTCAGCATCAGCCTGGCCTATATTGCAAGACCTTGTCTCAAAACCAAAACCAAAATGTTCCTGTGGGAGGTGACTGAGTTGCTACAAATAAAGCATTTGGAATAAATGGTTGCCTATATATATCAAGTATAAGAATATTTAAATGCCATTGATAATATTTGCAAGTGCCCAGATGTGGCAATCTCTCTGAGGACTCTGAGCCTTTACACCTGTAGTGTCCATAACCTGTGATACTCCCCTTCCTAAAAGCTAACTCACTTTCAATGTCTCTCTCAAGTGTCAACTATTCTCTCTCTGTGCATATCCCATTATATGACACAAATCATAGCAGATTATTACAAAGCTTCAGAAACACACCTGGCTCCTTTATAAGAGTGCAGATTTCTTCCTTCCTTCCTCCCCCTCTCTTTCTCTCTCTTCCTCCCTCCCTCCCTCCCTCCCTCCCTCCCTCCCTCCCTCCCTCCCTCCCTCCCTCTCTCACTTCCTTTTATTTTCCCTCCCTTTCTTTTTTATTATTTATTTGGTTAGGATTTATGATCAAACTTATAGTAAAAAAGTATTCTACCAATAAACTACATCCCCAGCCAGATTGTGACTTTCTTGAGAGCAATGATTGCATTTGTTTTTGTGTATTTCTGAGTGCCAGATATTTTACTGTGGAACAGGCTTCCAGAACTGATTAGTTCACACAAAAAGTAATATGCAACTATTCATCACACTGTTATTGATAAAAGCCTCAAATAATTGAAAACAACCTGAATGTCTGCCAATAGATAAATGAGTAAACCTAATATGGATTACATACCTAAGGGAATATTACTCATCCATTTACAGGAAGGTACTTGATTTAATAATAATAATACTAATAATAAACTTGAAGAGGATTGAGCTAATTGAAAGATGCCTGACACAAATGAACAAATATGATTAAATTCTGTTCATGCATTATGTGAAATTATCCAAATTAGCAAATTGAGATGATGGGTTTTTGGTTGCTACGATCTAGTGGAGGAGATGGAGTGATAAGGATCTACCCAAAGAGTGTGGAGTTTCTTTTTACTCTGAGATAGCATCTTGCTATGTATCACAGACTGGTTGGGACCTCACTATGCAGTACTTTGTGGTCTCAAACTCAAATGATGGAACTGCAGAGCTATCATTACAACACATTCTTGTTTTGTTTTTGTTTGTCGAGACAGGGTTTCTCTGTGGAGCCCTGACTATCCTGGAACTTGCTCTGTAGAGCAGGCTGGCCTTGAACTCATAGAGATCATTCTGCCTCTGCCTCCCTAGGATTAAAGGTGTGTGTCACCACCACCCAGCTTTCATTGTGACACACTTTCTGTTTCTTTTTGAAGTGACGAGGCTTTTCTAAAATGAATTGTGATGATACTTGCTCAGCTCTAGAGCCATGAAAAATGCATTAATTGGTTGGTGTATGAAATCTTAATAAAGTGACTAAAAGAAATGAGAGGTGGAAAGAAATAAGCAAGAGCAGAGAGAGGAGGAAAGAGAAGGAGAGAGGGGGGAGGAGGAGGGAGGAGAGGGAGGAGGGGAGGAAGAGGGAGAAGAGGAAGAAGGAGGAGAAGAAAGAGGAGGAAGAAGAGGAAGAAGGAGGAGGAGAAAAAGAAGAGAAAGAAGAGGAGGAGGAGGAAGAGGAGGAGGAAGAAGAGGAAGAGGAAGAAGAAGAAGAAGAAGAGAAGCAGCTCTCCTGGAGCAGGCCAGTGATAAATCTCACCACTGCTTTCCTTTGTGAAAGTATGTTGGCTCCCCTGAACCTCTGCTCCTTTATAGTCTCTCTTCTTCTCCCAACTGTAGATTTTCCTTTCCTCTGTTATCTGCAACCAGTCCTTCAGGACAGCTTCCTTGGGGAAACTGGAACACAAGAGTCCCGAAACATCATTTCAAGGAACACTTCATTTTATAAATAAACAAGTGTGGGTTCAGAGGGACCAAGGAAATTTTGCAACTTCACAAACTGAATTAAACATCAAAGCCTTCTTTGCACCTGCTCCTTGTACTTCCTTCCACAGTCTGCCTTTCTCATTGCCCATGGACTTACTTTCAAGTTAGAATGTTCTAGATTTTGAAACAGAAAGAACCAATGAGTATCCCCCAGTGGTAGCAGGTGCTTTCCATTTATTCTTTCCCAGATACTGATAAGAACTCATCACATTAAATTTCAAAATATTTTTAACTTGATTTTTTTTTCTTTTCTTTGTTCAGACAGGGTCTCACTATGTAGCTCTGGCTGTTGTGGAATTCACTATGTAGACTAGGCTGGCCTAAAGCTCACATGCCTACCCTTGCCTACAAAGTCTTGAATTAAAGGCATGTTCCACCACCATGCCCCACCTGAATTTTCTTTTTTTCTTTTTTTTAAAAATTGTTTTTATTGAACTATATGTTTTTTTCCTCTCCTCTTCCTTCCTCCCTTCTCCCATTCTACCTTCAACCTGCCCCCACACTGCCAATTTACTCAGGAGATCTTGTCTTTTTCTCAATTCTAAGTGAACCCATGTATGTCTTTCTTAGAGTCCTTTTTGTTGTCTAGGTTCTCTGGGATTGTGGAATGTAGGCTAATGTTTTATGTATAATATCTGCTAATGAGTGAGTACATGCTATATTTGCCTTTCTGGGTCTGGGTTACATTGCCTGAATATTCTTAATGTAGATTACTTTACATAGAAGTGAAAACATATGGTAGAAATTGGTATGAACAGCTTTCTACCTTGTGCAAGATCTTTAGTTTGGGCCTTATGCCATCATTATAAAGTAAGGGGTTGGTTAATTAGATTACTGCTCAACTCTCTCTGTGGTTCCAGTTGGCAATTGTAAATTAAAATGAAGTAATAGGTTAAGATTCAAATATCCTTTCAGTAAAGAGAGTTTCTTGAATGAATTGAAATGACAATTGACTCTGTTCATGCATAATTCTTCAGCAGCAAATGAACACAAGAATAATTGAAGAAACGATTTTTGTTCTATGTGGGCTGATATAGTGATACGGGTTGTTCTTCTGTATATGTGTTGCTTTTATTGGTTGATGAATAAAGCTGTTTCAGCCAATGTATTGGCAAAATATAGTGAGTCAGGAAGTCTAAACAAAGAAATGGAAAGAGAAGGCGGAGTCAGGGAGATGCTGTGTACCTGCCCAAGAAGAGAGATGCCATCAGCAACCTAGGAAAAAGATGCTAGAACTGAGCTAATGCCATGGCCATGTGGTCATACACAGATTAGTAGAAATGGGTTAATTTATATGTGAGAGAGCTAGCCAGTAAGAGGCCAGAGCCATTGGCCAAACAATTATATTTAATATATTAGCCTGAGAGTGATGATTTCATAAGGGGCTACAGGTACTGGCGGGCAGAGAGAAACCAGTCCAGTGGAAGCACTGGATGGAGAGGAACCTTCTGTCTACAACACAGGACATGATTGCTATGATAATACAAGAATCAGAACTAAGACACATGAAAAAAGGGGTAAGAATATGCCTGCCCCTCTCACTTGTCATTCTCATCCCCTCAATCTTACAATGAAAACAGCGTGGGCCCACTGCCCAAATATGAAGAGTGAGGATTAGAAATCTAAATTGCCCAAATCACAGTGAATTAGGGATGTCACAGGGATGTGTCATTGAGTTTGCCTGTCACGTTAATGTTACCCTTTCCTCTGCCCCATTGAGATCTCAGAACAGTAACACAATAATGGCTCTGATATGGAAAAGAGCGCTATTTGTGAGTATGGATCGCTGGCAATTTGTTCGCTTCTAAAGATTCAGCCATTCTAATAAAAATCTTCAATAAGTCTGGCATGTTCCTAGGTCTTAGGTAATTTTTAATTCAAGGGAATCTCTTTGATGAGTTGATTGACCTAATTAGGCTATGGAGAGTTTTCAGTTTAAATGGCAGTGGGAAGAAACCTACCAGATTGAATCATGAAGGAGTGTCTGGGTCCTTGATGTCACTTGAGGCTATTGGGCTGACTGTAATTGCAGGCCTAATGGGAGAATTCTGAGTAAGAGACAGATATGAAAAGACCCTTTTCTAAGGAAGTGTCACAGATTTTAGAGTTCTTCTTGAAAGTGACAAAACTATCATAACTCACATGATTTGAGTACTTAAAATTTTTGAAGCTTTAACTCAGGACCTACTGAGGGGCTTGGGATAACTTGGAAGTTTCTTGAAATACTATGTTTGACATTTTATATATGAGTGTGTGTGTGTGTGTGTGTGTGTGTGTGTGTGTGTGTGTGAGAGAGAGAGAGAGAGAGAGAGAGAGAGAGAGAGAGAGAGAGAGAGAGAGAGAGAATCTATGGTTTTCACCTGACTCTTAAAGCCAACAAAGGCTAAATTAAACTCCCCTGCTGCTTGGTGTCCTTAAGCCTTCCATGTCATCCCATCTCTTAGAGATTTTCTTCTTGGAGAATATGCATCTTCTTACTTTTGGGGAAAAGAAAACTGGGCCCAAATCAGCCATGGCCCTCCTAGAATGCCTAGTGGAGAGACACTGAGGTATGAAATCAAATAGGTACGTACTTCTGTACCTACTTTGGACACTTCTTTGTCTGTGGACAAGTTATATAGCTCAAGGTCCACATTTGGCAGACAAGCATGGGCCCAGTCTTTTTGGATGTTAAAACATTGAAATTCTTGGGCCCTGTTTGTAAAAGGGCTGCTTTGACTCCACCTAGGAATCTTTCTTAACCTATTTATTAAAGGGTTTTGTAAGGCAGGTCAGAGGTAAAGTGTAGTTGAAAAGAACATTATTGGGCAAGACAAGTAGATGTCTTCAGAAGGCTGAATCTAATGTATAACTCTTCTCATTGACACAGATTCCATAATGCCCTTTAGAACACACACTGTTAGCAGTTGGCTTTTGTCCCTTTGTCACTCACAATCCTGTAACCCAGGGACATACTTCCTGAAGACTTTCTCTCAGGCATTGCGCATGGGGAAGATGGGATGTATTGGAGAGTTAACACCCTTGGGAGCATCCCTTCGCCAGTATTGGATGGAAATTCACTGCACATGCTCTACCTTCCCTACTCTCCAATGGGAGCAATCATTCATATCATCTCTCAGAGGTCCCTGACGGTGCTGAGCCCTATTTTTCCAGTGCAGCGACATATGAGCCCTATATTGTCTTCTTCCCCTTCTTGTTTCCCTCCTCCACTTCTGAGGCAAGACACCAGTGCTTCTTGGAATCATCTCTCCAACAAGCTACCTGAACCCAAATCCTTATCTCAAGACTGGCTTTTAGGGAAGCACAGCCCAAGACACATTTTAAAAGAAGTATTTACACATATGTTAATACATACATAGTATTTTATAAATGTTGGGAAAAGAAAAATTTTCATATACGACCTCCTCCCTAACATCAATAAAAAGGCAAATTGAGAAATGTGAGATTTAATATTCCACAGTGGGCTGTCAGCAATTTCAAAGCCCAAAGATGTCTGATAAAACATGTAATTTATTCAACCTCATTTCCTATGATCCTCCAATATTTGCTTAACTGTATTAATACTGTGGGACTCATCTGCCTTAGCTGCAAACCCTCTCCTTAAACTCTTTTTTTTAAAAATTAACTAACAAAAAACTTCTAACAAAATCTTCTGCTTCTGAAATGTGTATCATGTTATATGACCATGGTAGGAGCTTGATGGGTGGCAGATGTTCCATATTCCTTAAAGTATTATGGCAGATTTTCCTTACCCCTGTTATTACCACACTACTTGCCCCTTAGAAACTCCCCCTATCTTTTTTTAGCATCTGAAGACTTGACAGGGGAGACAGATAACATTTTTTTTTACCCATGGCTTAAGTCTCTATGGTTGTAGGATACGTTGTGAAAGTTGACCATAATCTTTGAGATTAGTATATTGTAGAAATCCACCTCCAGGCTTTCCTGGCTGATGGAATCGCTATGACTACACTAGGGTCAGTATTGTGCAAACACTTTTCTGAGGGAGCCATAAGTTTTAATATAGAGCAACAAGAAAGAGAACTGTGGATTGGATAAGATTGGGGATTCTAGTCTTTATTCTTTCTATCATGAAA